>NC_139614.1:41000529-41663152 GCF_964270895.1 Podarcis filfolensis | reverse complement strand
GGGTGATGGTAGTGGAGGAGGAGGAGGAGGAAGGAGGCAGCAGTCACCAGCGACGTCGAGAAGCCATCAGCGTGCTGGGAAACGGCAAGCGCCGCTGCGGGGCAAGACGACGGTGGCGGCGGCAGCAAGCGAGGCTCCCGCCGGCCGCGCTCCCCGGCGGCTGCTGGTGTGCCCCGAGGCTCATGCAAGCCGCCTTGCCCCGCCGCGCGGCTCAGTCCTCGTGCCCAGGCAGGCGGTGCTGCAAAGCCGGGCTATGCCTCTGCTGCTGCTGCTGCTGCTGCTGCAGAGCCGCAGCCCCATTGCCCTCCGCCGCTCCGCCGCCTCTTCTTCCTCTTCCCAGCAGCAGCGGCAGGAGGGGCGGGCTGGCGGCGGCAACACCGCAGCCTTTTCTCCCCCGCCAGCGAGCAGAAGCGGCAGAGGCAGCAGCAGCAGCGAACCCCGAGGCTGCCTTTTGCAAAAAGGAAAAAAAAGAAGCGGGGGGAAGAAAAGGGGGAAAAACGGTTCCGGTTCAAGTGGGTGGGAACGCCGGGCTTGCTCGCTCTCGCTGCTGCTGCTGCTGCCAGACAAACAGGGCAGGCAGGCGGGCGTCTGTTTCTTTAAGCAGCAGCAGCGCCTCTTCTGCTCGCTCCTCCCGTCGGGGGAAGCCCGGCCCGGCCGCAGCCGAGCGGGAGAGGGAGGGGATCCCAGCCGCGGGCGGAGGGAAAAGCCCCCTGCACTGCAAGGAGCGGCAGAGCCGGCCGCGGCCAGAGACAGCACCGCCTTCTTCTTTTCTGCCGGCTGCCCTGGAAGGAAACGGGCAGGAGGCTCCTCCGCGGCCGGGATCCTCCTCTGCGTGGCACCGCTGTGGGAGGTCTTTGCTCTGCTTTCGCTTTCCTCCCCCCTCCCTGAGCTTAGTTTTGGAAGTGACAAGCTGAGGGGCTGGGATAACCCGCGCCCCTTCTGGTTTAGGCGTTAGGAGGGCCCGATCCGAAAGACGCTGCTAAGGGAACCAGGGCTTGTGTTCGAGTCTCGGCACCACCAGTGCCACAAATGGATGTCAAGGCTGGCTTCCAGCGGGGGCGGGGTGGGGCGTTATTGGATACCTGAAAGTTTCGGGGCAGGGGAGCGTCAACACAAATCTGCAAAAGCGCATTTGTAGGATGCGGACTTGGCATGGCACAGAAGGCAAAGCCAATCACTGTAAATAAATTGTTTAGTTTGAACCCCACCTTAGATCACCCCAAATCAGCTTCTCTTCGATTCATTTTACCCCCATTAATTTCTCTCTTTTGCAAATCAATTACCGGTACACTATTTCTCCCCAATTCATTACCCCTGCAAAGTTAAGTAAATTGATTACCCAAAATTTATATCCTACCCAGTAACCAAGATCGCACGCACACAAATTCAGTTTCTCCCAAATTCATAACCCACCCAGATATATTCAAGTGGGCACTCATAGAAAGATTTGGGGGGGTCATGCCCCATTTGGGTCCATGCCCATCCCAGGTATACCTCTGACGTCAAGCAATGGGGCCTCACCTGGATCACCTAGTCATAGGAGAAAGGAACCATACACATTCTCAAATACAGGGCCATCCCTACCATAAAACAGATTAAGACGGCTTCCTCAAGAGACAGATGGCAGGCATGACAGAAGTTCCCTCATTCCCTTAAACTAGCCTGGTCTGCACATCCTAAGTCATCCCACTGCCTTCAGATATCATGGAAGATGTTGTTTCACTGCCCATCTTGAAATAACATTCAGTGAGAAAGAGGCAGGATTTGATTCAGCTTGTATTAAAGGCAAACCTACCTAATGTCCACTTTCTGAAATAAAATGCAAACCGAAACATAGCCATGCTTCAAAACTCACTCTTCAGATTTTGCTGTGCAGTTCTCAAAAACATGTACAAAAAAATTACATATACCAGGATAAAGGGTGCATAAGTTTGCATATATAAGTGAATCTAACATACAAAAATGCTTTATAGTAAGGAAAGTTACTTTGCAAAAAATTGCCTGTTAGGGAATGAATTTTCAGGAGGACCTTTTTTAAAAAAATAAAAATTAAACGGTTGTGGAAATGTAGAAAATTTAAGACTGGAAAAATGAGAAAATGAAAGAAACGAAAACTGTTAGATTTGTCTGTCTTTAAATTCAGCTGCCAAAGTCCAGTTAGATTCTGTATGTGGAAGTGAGGGTGCCATCCTGTCCTTAGCCTCTGGCACCAAAATGTATTGGGCCGGCCCTCCTCAAAAATGCAATGCTTTTCTATTTGGATTGCATGTGTCACATCCTACCTTGGGAAGCAGGCTCTGTTGAGGCCTGGTTCAAATTATGCTTCTTCAGCATGTAGCGCACGCATGCATACCCTTTGACCGCACATTATCTGGTTAGCAACCCTTTCAGGAGTTAGGAGATCCTGAATCACAGCAATTGTTGGCAGTAATTTTCCTCTTCTTAGTGCGCAGCCAGAGCTTCCTGTGGCTGTTGTAGGATGTGGTCGTTTTGTATTTTTTAAATGAATTTGTGTGTGTGTGTGTATGTGTGTGTGTGTTTAAAAGGTTTTATTTCATTAGCTAGGGGGGAAATCCCTTATTTCATTTGAAAGAGAGTACCATGCTGAGTTCTGGACACCACATCTGAAGAACAGTACTAACAAACTGCATTGTGTCAAGAAGAAAGGGAAGCAGGATTATCTGGAAACTTAAGTCTTTTGAAGATTGGTTGGACGAGTTGAGCATGTTTAGCCTGGAGAAGATCAGATTAAGGGGTAGTCTCCAGATCTCTCCGAAGGGTTGTCACACTGCAAATGGAGCAGGTTTGTTCTTTGAGGGCAGGAATAGGCCCAGTGAGTGGAAAACTGCAGGCGTCCAGTGAAACATCTTAACAGCACAGGCTATTTGAGGGTGAAGCAAATGACATTGGGAGGTGGAGGGCTCTCCTTCACTCTTGGATCCGGCAGCCATAGTAGCTCCAGAACTTCTGACTGGTTGCCAAGGGGACACATCCACCAGCACTAAAGAAACGTGGAACATGCTTTGTTGGTGTGCAAGCCATAGTTCCTACATGCACAAATGGGTTGGGGTGTTTATCTTGGTGTGTTTCTTGTTATTGTAGTTAATGTTGTTGTTGTTTAGTCATATCCAACTCTTTGTGACCCCATGGACCAGAGCACGCCAGGCACTCCTGTCTTCCACTGCCTCCCGCAGTTTGGTCAAACTCATGTTGGTAGCTTCGAGAACACTGTCCCACCATCTCGTCCTCTGTCGTCCCCTTCTTCTTGTGCCCTCAATCTTTCCCAACATCAGAGTCTTTTCCAGGGAGTCTTCTCTTCTCATGAGGTGGCCAAAGTATTGCAGCCTCAGCTTCAGGATCTGTCCAGTGAGCACTCAGGGCTGATTTCCTTCAGAATGGATAGGTTTGATCTTCTTGCAATCCATGGGACTCTCAAGAGTCTCCTCCAGCACCATATTTCAAAAGCATCAATTCTTCAGCGATCAGCCTTCTTTATGGTCCAGCTCTCACTTCCATACATCACTAATGGGAAAACCATAGCTTTAACTATACGGACCTTTGTCGGCAAGGTGATGTCTCTGCTTTTTAAGATGCTGTCTAGGTTTGTCATCACTTTTCTCCCATGAAACAGGCGTCTTTTAATTTCGTGACTGCTGTCACCATCTGCAGTGATCATGCAACCCAAGAAAGTAAAATCTCTCACTGCCTCCATTTCTTCCTGTTATACTGGCTACCAATTCTGGACTCCATTAAAAGTGCTAGTTTTGGCCTCTAAAGACCTTCAGAGCCTGGTACTGAAGGACTAGTGCTGCAGTTAATCTAATGGAAAAGGATTCTTTAGACTGTGATGTGTTTTACTCTTCTTATTTCAAACTGTGATACGAGTTAACATTCTTGCCTTTGGAAGCCCTCCTGTGAATCCTGCTGAATGGGGCCCTGCACTTCTGCCCCAAAGTCCTGCCTCGACAGTGTCAAGAGGAAGGATCACCCCTCACAGCTGAAACTTGCGTCAGCAACCAGTTGGTTAAATTAAGGAGAAGGTGGGGATTCTGTGGCCCTCCAGATATTGGACTCCAACTCCCATCAGCCCCAGCCAGTATGAGCAATGAATTGTGGGAACTGTAGTACAATGACATCTGGAGGGCCACTAGTTCCCAATCCCTGATTTAGGGTCTGATGCTGGTTTCCGTGTTTATTTGTGTTTTTTGTTGATGTTTTGCTTTCATCTGATCATATGATTTGTGTGCCACTTTGAGATTTTGAAAAGCAGTTTATAATCTCTAAAATCAATCTGCCAGCAAATGCATTTCTGCCAACACAAGTCAACACAAAAGAATGTTCAATAAAAAGGGGATTAGTTGTCACCTTATGTCTTTGAAAGCAAATGTCACACACCTCTACTGCTGCTGCTTTTAACAGCTGACCCAAATAAATGTGGGAATTAAATGTCAGAAAGGCATGCTCCAGCTTTGGTGGTGATAAATTAATTCATTTCAGCCAAACCAAAAAAGTGGGATGCTTCTGTAAAAATGGTCATCATGTGAGCCACTGTTAAACAAAGCCTCTTCACTGTGCCATGGTTGGCTTGCTTAAAGGGTTATTGAATGGCGATATTGTTTGGCGCATTTCATTCAGTTAGAGACCACTTACTATATAGATTGCTGCTTACATGCATGAGCTTCCCTATTCTCCGAAGAGCTCTCTGCAGAAAAACGGGAGCATCAGAGAAGTCCAGAGGCTGTAGGGTGGCCCACAGGCTGTATTCACATAGACAAAAAAAGAATTGTATTCAAACTAAATGGAAAATTGTATTTAACCTTTCTTCCCCTAAACCACACTGGAACAGAGCCCAAACCATTACTTTGGAAGTCTTAAATGAAAATGAACAGTGACAGGCCTTAGAAATGCAAGTTACTAGTCCAGAATAAGGGTATATCGAGGAAGACTGAAGTGGTGGTATATTCACTGCCGCAAATCATAAGCATGTCAAGCGGCTGGTAAGCAGCGCCAGGATGGAAACCTGTTGCTTTTGAAGGACCTGTGATTTACGGTAATCTCCTGCCATTCACTGGCCTGGTTCTGCAGATCAACAGAGTTCAGCAGGCTACATCTGTGAGAGGGCGGACAGCCTTGCAGAATATCACATCCTGCCAGTACTCAAACTGCAGTAGGTACATTTAGAAAAGTATTTGGCAACATGAAGCTGGATAGTGTGACAGTAAGAGAACAGATGTGTGTATGTTGCGGGGGGCAACATATCTCCTTCAATATCCCACTGACATTCTAGCAAATCCATTTCTAAATGTTTCTCTTTTTCAAATTCCTGCAGGTGTAATTTTTTTAGTCTATTTCTTCTAGTATTAACATGAGTAGACAACATCCATCGATAAGTTCTAGTCATCATCCCATGCATAGAATCATAGAATTGCAGAGTTGGAAGGGACCCTGTGGGTCATGGAGCCCACCTCAATTTCAGAATCTCGAACTAAAGCATCCCTAACAGAGGGCCATCCAGTTATATTGATATCAGTTATATTCATCACTCCCAGACAAATCAGCCTTTATTGAAAGGGTTCTGAGTAACGCATAAACATAGGAGACTGTGGGAGGGCCACTGCTCAGTAGCAGAACATCTGCTATAAATGCAGAAGGTTCCAGGTTTAATCCCTGGTGTCTCCAGGTAGGGCTAGGAAAAGACTCCCTGCCTGCAGCTCTGGAGAACCTCTGCCAGTCAGTGTCGATAGATGTACAAATGGTCCGACTTGGCCCAAGGCATTGTGCGATATTCCCATGTAAGCTTGCTTCTGCCAGGTCAGACGATTTGTATATTTGTTTAGGGAAGCTTTTAATGTTTGATGCATTGCTGTATTTTAATATTGTGTTGGAAGCCGCCCAGAGTGGCTGGGGAAACCCAGCCAGATGGGCGGGGTATAAATAATAAATTATTATTATTATTATTATTCTACATCAGAACTGCCTACTTTGACTTGCAGCAGCTCCCTAGGCCCTTGGGCAAAGGTATTTTTACATTACCTGTGCTACCTGCTCCTTTTAACTGAATAGCTCAGGGACTGAACCTTGGACCTTACAGTACATACAGTGGATATGAGTGATCTGCGGTCACAGTCATTAAATCAATAGGGTTTTTTATTTTTAAAAAATAGATTATTATCTGTTGTTTTTTAAGTCCCCAAAATAAAAAGGATCTTTCTGAAGGATGCATGGGAGGCAGATACAAGGAAAATGTAATTACGTGGCAATTAGAAATGTAATCTCATTCTCTTGCCTGTCTGGTTTATGAAGACACTTCATTTACTTAGGAACCAGCATGTTTCATCGGTACTTAATCATGTCCCACTGCGAGGGGTTGCATGATGGATGCAAAACAGCATACTGAGACTTTCGAAAAGAGCCGAGTATCTCTGAGGTTTAGTGGTTTAAGAGCTACCTGTTGACTATCACAGAGGTTGGGGGAAAGGGGGAAATACCAAGTTAAGAGACTGCGATGGAAGGAAACACGCAAAAAGTAAGACTTTGAAAGTTGCCACTGGCAACCTTCATCTAATTACAAGCTGATGAACTAAGAAAAAATACTGATTTTAGGTAGATTTTGCATGCATACCCCCTCTGCTGGGGAAACAGTTGCTTGTTAAGGCTTCAGAGCCACCTGTTCCCGTCATCTCCAAATGATTTCGCTAAAACACATCTATATCATAATAACATAGTGTCCTTGTATTTCCTTCTATTTTACTTCTATCTCAGCTTACACAGTCAATTTTTTTCCTTCACCATATGGTGCTCCTTGATCTACTTTTGTTCTTTTCAGTGATTACTTTTTTTTAACGCTCCGTGGAGTGTAGCCAGTAAGATCCAGTAGGATGCATTTTTAGGTCAGGGACTAATTTTTTCCCAGGCTCACATTATAAGCTTGGGTGATTTATCCATGCTCTATTTATAGTGAAAAGATGGCAAGTCTCATAACTTTTATAACCGTGGCATTGCAGAGCTCACCTTGGCGTTCCAATCTCCTGTTGATGGATTCTTCCCACCTGCTTAGGTGATGAAGCTGTGGCTCGGGTTCCTGAATCAGGGTGGTTTTGCGGGGCCCTGCATTGTGCTGCCGGGTTGTAATTGAGATGTACAACAGAGAAACAAGCAGTTGATCCATGTTCTCATAAGCAGTGTGTGCTACTCCCAGGACTGTGCCACTTCAGAATACAGGCAAAGGGGTGTGTGTTTGGGGAAAGGCCATAGCTCAGTGGTAGAGGCCCTGCTGGGTGTGCAAAGCTCCCAGGCATCTCTGGGTAAGGCTGAGAAAGGGTCAGTCATAAAATCCTACCATCAGTGTAGACAACACTGCACCCTTTCGTCCACGATCAAACAGTCTCAGGGAGTTGTGTACCTTGTCCTTCTCATGGACATTTACATATTTGTGTGTTTATGCACATAGAACATAGAGAGCGTCCTGCTGGATCAGGCCCAAGGCCCATCTACTCCAACATCCTGTTTTCTTTCTTTTCTTTTTGTGTATAATTTTTATTACCTTTTCTGTTTTACAATTTAAAATATTCATTTAAGCAACCTTAAAATGTCAATGACTTCCCTTCGTCTCTTTCCATGGTTCATTTTTCATATCATAAATCCCTGCATATTTTACATAAACTAAACCATTCAGTATTCCAGTATTACATCCATCAAAACTTCTTTACACTGTTGAATTTATCTTAATGCTGTCAACTTTTTCAAGTGTACACAGTTCCCCCCCCCCATATATTCAATAAACATTTTCCAATCTTCTTTAAACGTATGTTCTTCTTGTTCTCTTATTCTATATATTCAGTCTGCAAGCTGCACATATTCCATCATTTTAAGTTGCCATTCTTCTTTAGTTGGGACCTCGCTCGCTTTCCATTTGGGGGCTAACAAAACATGGGCCGCAGTAGTGGCATACATAAATAACCTTTGTTGACACCTGGGGATTTCCATCTGTATTATCCCCAACAAAAAGAACTCTGGGGTGTGTGTTTTTGGAAAAGAATTTTTAAACATTTTTTTTCAATTCATTATGAATTATTTCCCAATACTCTTTTACCCTTTTACAGGTCCACCATATATGAAAGAATGTATGTTCCAGCATCCTGTTTTCACAGAGACCAACCAGATGCCCATGTAAAACCCACAAACAGAGCCTGAGCACAACAGCACACCTGCAATTCCCAGCGATGGGTATTCAGCAGAGGGAGTGGATCACGCGTCACCGTGATCCAGGCTAAATCTGTGGGTGAGAGGAAGAGGACCTTTCTCTCCATCCTGAATACCAGCAACACTAACTGCATGTTTGTTTTGAAGTGTGGCCAGAGACACATGGGAATATTGCAGGGCAGCACAATGACCCTGAAACTTCCAGCTTAACTTTTGTCACTGAAACAAGGCTAGTGATAGCAGAAATGTACAATATTTTCTGTTTACAGTAGCTATGCACTGTTTCGGCTATAGCTGCAAATGAGTGGCGATTCCAAAAGCCTTACAGATTTTCCCTTCTCCCACTTGATCTGCCTATAATTTTAACAGTCAAGCAAGCGTGACTTCAAAACAGAAACCTTGAGGCGGCGTAAAGCTCGTTGCTCACTCTATTGCCTTGCTTGAAGCCAAGGATTTGGGCAAAAGAGATGAGGAACATTGGCACACAGTAACATAGACTCTTTGGGCAAGGACTGCAGCTCAAGGGCAGAGTTCCTGCTTTGCATGTAGAAGGTCCCAGGTTCAATCCTCAGGAAGGTGAAACCTTAAAGATTTGGCTGCTGCAGCCACCCAAGTCTCCCTATTTTCCAGGGACAGTCTGGGATTTACAGAAGCCATCCTGGTTTCTGACTTGATCCTGGAATGTTCTGAGCTAAACAGCCCCGGGGTCTGAATCAGTATAAGATAGCCTCCTCTTTTCTGTGGCTTATACCAAGTCAGACCACTGGCTCATTTAGCTCAGTGTCTTTCATATGGCCAATCTTTCCTAGCAGTTGGGAGGATGAAGAACTGGAAGATGAGCTGCAAGCTGCTGGATTCCCCTTGAGAGGCTCCAGATATGAAGTGTTTCCTAAAATGATCCCGTAACCAGCAGACAAGCCACATCTTCAGGGGCAATGAGTATTGTAGTTACATATTCTTGGCCACAGCTCTGTAGCACGACAGTTGGAAATGGCAAATGCACGTATGGTTACCAAATTTTTTTCAATGAATCCGGGGACACTTTTTTTTTTTTTTTGGAAGCTGAGTAGCAACAGGGAGTCAGTAGTGAGGATGATGAGGCAAAAGACCCTAGGCCCAATAACACATGCATATTGTATAAAGGTGCAAAGCCCTTCTTTCGCACCCTGTGAAACATAAATGGGGAGAGTTTTTTAAAAAACTGGGCAATGGCTGCCTGCCCGCGGCTCCCGAGCCTCCCCCAATCTGTCAGACCAAAGGGGGAAGGGGGCAGATCTGTACTGCCGGACATCCCCAGTTCCCCTTCGGTAGTGGCAGTGGCAGCGGCAGTCAACAGCCCGGAGCCAACCGGAGCCAACCAGAGCCAACTGTGCTACCAGGCTGGCTCTGGGCTGCTGAGGCTGCCGCTGCCACATTTCCTGGCGACAGATTTGCAAATCTGGGGACATTCCGGAGATGGAATTTGTCCGGGGATGGAATTTGCAAATCTGAGGACTGTCTCAGGGGAACCAGGGATGTCTGGTAACCCTAAGCCTGGCCCAAAGTCTGGGTTCCATTTTTCAAGAGGTGACCTCATCCTCTATCTGCATAAAATGCAGATACTTATTATTTACGATAATGTTGCAATCCATTTCTTGACCAAAGGGGTGGTGTGGGGTGTTCTTTGTTCTCCTGTAGATGCAAGAGGATCCATACAGAATACCCAGACGAAAAGTTTTTGCACATCTTTGTTATTTATCTGCATAATGCAATTCCTTTGGCACCAAGTCTGTGTTTCCTTGTTGGAGTGTGATTTGTTGCTCTATTTTTTATTTTATTTTTTTAAGCATTAATAATTTTGAGGTGTTTTTTAGCAAGACTAAAACGGTGGGGTTGAGACAGTTGCGCTGAATGTGGATGCTGCATTAAGTTAAATAATCCTTCTGTAGTAATAATAATAATAATAATAATAATAATAATAATAATGAATCGGGCCTTTTAGCTTTGACAGATGAAACAGGCAAGGAGGTCTGGAACAGAACAGCCTGACACTTGTATGTCACGCAAGCACTCCAGATGGGAAACTGTTTAATGGCAGCACAGCTTGTTTTTGTGCCTCGGTTTGGTTTCTTACATTTCCCTTTTGAAAGTGCTTTTATTGTTCTCGTGGGGGTAGGGAGGCAGTAGCTCCCACCATTTTAAATAAACACTAAAGCCTACTATGACTGGATAATTATAGCTATGAAAACGTCAAGTCATCAGGACGGAAGAAGGCAGCGATCTCAGAGCCAAACACACACACACACACACACACACACTGCAAACACTGGCACAAGGCGGCTAGAGTGTAAGAGAAGGATGAGAGAGAGCAGCGGCTGGCTGTGTCAGGTTAAAGCAGGGATGGAGGACCTGAGGCCCTCTAGATTTGGCCAATAGTCAGGGACGATGGGACTTGTAGTCCAACAGCATCTGGAGGGCTACAGGTTCCCCAATTCTGGGATACAGCAAAAGTAGGACTTCTCCCTCACTTACAGCTTTTTACTTAAAAATTAAATTTGTATACCGCCCTGTGCCAATAGATCTCAGGGCGATTCACAGCGTAAATTTCACAATATAAAAAACACAAAATGATAAAAATGGGAACAAAACTAACTAGACATTCCCCCTTCCCCAACATATTTGAGAGGGCATCATTCCTGACCATTGACTATCTTGGCTGTGGCTTATGGGAGTTGTAGTCCAAATGTCTGGAGTGTCCCATGTTGCCTACCGCTGAACTAAAAGCATTCATCATCAATACTTGCTAATAATACTCATAGCTCAAAAGGGGGGGGGGGAGAGTCTCATTCATGGGACCTTAGGGGCTAATAGATTTGTTGTAGCATAAGCCTTTTTGAACTAGATACCACTTCATCAGATATTAACTAATCTTGCAAAGATTATCAAGTCTGGCTTCTCTTTTCATGCTTCATGCTGTCAACCAGTCCCATCAGCAGGAGATGAACCAAGGGCGCTTGAGTCACCCTGGGGTCAGTAAAGTGCTAAATCAAGACATGAGATCTCCCAAGGAATAAACTGGAAAAATATCAGGACAGCCCTTCTGGATTAGACCAAAGGTCCACGTAGTCCAGCACCCAGTTTCCATTGCTGGCCAGTCTCGGAGATGCTTACAAGACAGACATGCAGGTAACAGTCTTCCCCTTGGTTTGTTCTTAGTGCCTGGTATTCATAGATACATTGTGTGCTGGTCCCGGGGGGGGGGGTTACCGTGTGGCGTGGTCAAAGTCCGGTCCTAGGTCAAGGGTAAGGAGGCTATCCATCAGGGGCGAAGCGAAGGTCCGAAGCAAGGGGTCAGGCGTGATCAGGAACTCAGGAGAGCAGGTCAGGGAGCCGGCAGGAACAGTTCACCAACGATGTTGCTCCCGCAACCTGGGACTGGCCTGACTGGCCTTTATCTTCTCTGAGGCATAGGGCGGTCCCGGCTCACAGGTGACTCGCCTCTCCTGGCCTGGAGGCGAGCACTCCTCCTGTGAGAACTTAGTTCCCTCCGCCTCTCTGCCCTGAGCCTCTGCAGCTCCGGAGAGGCTGGAGGCTTACTGGACCCAAAGGCAAGCTCACCTTCCCCTGACAGGGCTGGGAGAGGAGCACCTGCAGGCAATGGGTCCTTGATTACCTCCGGAGCCAGAGTGGATACATCTGGTGTCTGCTCCTGAGGATCCGGCACAGGTGAGGGCCCTTCAGGTTCGAGCACCTGCCCCAGCTCAACTGGCCCTGGAGGCGGGGACTCCTGTGCAGGCTGGGATTCCTCAGGTTCAGATTCTGAATCAGATTCCCAGGCCATCACACATTGCTTCTGAATTCTGAAGTTCCATTTTGTTACCATGCCACATGGACGTTGATAGACCTCCTCTCAATCTCTGTTCATCAAAGGCAGATGTTCACTCTCTCCTTGTAGCAAGATTGGGGAATGTATGTCCCTCCAGGCATTGTTGGGCTCCAGCTCCCATCAGCCTCTTACAGCATTGCCAATGGTTAGGGAATGATGGAAGTTGTAGTCCAGCAACATCTGAAAGGTGATAGGTTTCTCAGGCACACAACACCCTCCTAGCACTTTTTGTCTCTTTTTAGATGAGGAATTGGGAAACTGTGTCTCTCCATATATGGATTAAATACAACTCCCATACTGGCCCTGAAGACTGGGACTGATAGGAGTTGAAACCCAACATCTAGAGAGCTACAAGTTTCCCATCCCTAGTTTAGATGCTTTCTTCCTCTATCAATTTGCCCCTTTTGGTCAAAACATGGGAAGGGCTGTGCTGGATCATATCAAAAGCTTTTCTAGTCCAGCATCCCTTTCACAGAGTGGCAAACCAGACATCTACTCAAAGCTTCCAAGCAAGACACTAACTGGTATTCAGAGACATACAGTGGTACCTCGGGTTACAGACACTTCAGGTTACAGACGCTTCAGGTTGCAGACTCCACTAACCCAGAAATAGTACCTCGGGTTAAGAACTTTGCTTCAGGATGAGAACATAAATCACGCTGTGGTGGCATGGCAACAGCGGGAGGCCCCATTAGCTAAAGTGGTACCTCAGGTTAAGAATAGTTTCAGGTTAAGAATGGACCTCCAGAACTAATTAAGTTCTTAACCAGAGGTACCTCTGTAGTGGCTCTTGACACTTGAGGCAGCAGCCATTGATACGTTCATCCTCCGTGGGTTTCTCCAAACCACATTTAAAGCCATCCAAGTTACTCATGGCTGTAGCTGCCTGTTTGGCACTTGTGTAGACATCGTTTGGAGTAATCCCACCAGTATTAGTGTGTGATTAAGTCCTAAATTTGCTGCAAGTTAAAACCAGAAGATTTGCATTTAATTAATCAAGTGAATTGAGAGAATGTTGGAAAATGTTGAATAGCAAAGAGGACTTCCGAAACAGGCAGTAATCTCATATTATCTTAGCCAAACATAACATGAAGCTCAGGGGGACTATTAAACATGGTTTTAGTGCCCTGCCAGAAAAATACTGAAAACCTCTTAGTCAACACAAAACATTCTGGCCAGAGGGTTTATACCACCCACATAACTCACTATTCCACCTTGCCCTGATGTATAATTAAAATCATTTAGTAAGGGGGGAGGGGAATTGTTTCTCGCATCAATAAAATCAAATGAACTGGCACGCTAAAGGAATCCACCAGGGTTAACCTGGAAAAGATGCTGCAGCAGCTTCCTTCAGTAACATCAGACAGGTAAAGAGGATTATTGGCAGAGTACCATTATTACCTGTATGTTGCTGTGAGAAGCTCAATTTGGTTGGGCAAAAATAGTGCTTCTTAAATGGGAGCTCTCAGCAATGAACAGAAGAACATAAGGACCTGCTGGATCAGGCCAATGGCCCATCTAATCCAGCTTCCTGTTCTCAAAGTGGCTGCCAAGGTTCTCAAAGTGGCTGCAAAACCCACAAGCAAGACCTGAACACAAAAGCACTACCCCCTTCTGATGTTTCCAGCAACTGGAATTGCCCAAGTAACCAATGATGGAAACTCAGTATCAGCCTTAGTAACATACTGAAGCTAGTTTGCAGGGTTGGGGCAGGTCAGAAATGAATTAGAACCTTGTATTAATATTAGAAATGCCAGACTACAGCCCATAGATGTGTTTTATATTTCAGGATTTAACAACATTACAAAATGAACTATGAAAAACAAGGCATTCAGGATTATTTCTACTTAAACTCTAGTTTTCACAAAGGTGACAGCATACATCTAATGATGTGGATTCACAAAAGTTTATGCCACAATCAATGTGTTAGTCTTGAAGGGGCAACAGGACTCGTTTTTTACTACAAGAGACTAAAACAGCTACTCCTCTGGAAATCTTCACTTTGTCACTCATACGCCCACTGCATTGCCAAACTTTCTTTAAAATAAAAGTTAGGAAGTCCATGGTTCTCAGAAAAGATCCATGGGTTTTAAGGGCTGCAGAGGTGGGTGGAATGGTTTAGCAAATGCATTTGTCCACATCTCAGAACTTTGTGTGGTTGAGATTCACATTTAGGCAATCTACCTGTCAATCGGGTAGGGTACCTGTCATACTCGGATGGAGCCGACAGAGGGATTATGTCAACATCACTTTCTCTTATAGTTTGGAATGGACTTTGGAGCCAGTAATTGTAATGTACACAGCAACCTGCTTTCATCATGCATGGAAGAACAACTCTCTTTCCTTCTTATTTTTGATCGGTAAACTGCATGAGCATTACACAGCTAATGCTATAGACCAGTCATGCGTTCAGTAACTCTATTAGGTGCAAAGACAGATTGATGTAAGAACCAGAGAAGTCACAGAGTTATGAACCAAGCGCTCCATTTTTTATTGCAATGCAATAAATCAAAATCACCACAAACAAACAAAGCAGGGAAATCTCCAGCTAGGGTTGCCTCTGGCTGTTGCAGTCGTGCTGTTTGATGAAGGTGCTTGTGTGAATTATTATTATTTTACTTAAAGCATTAAACAATAGAAAACAAATAGCTTTATTACTTTTACAAGCTTTATTGGAGAGTTCACAAATAATCACTGTAAATATAGTTACACGCCACCTCCAATCTCTGTTGAAAGGTAACAAGATCCCAGGGGGTTCCAGGAGATCGCCCAGGGTTTGTTTCTCTTTTGGAAATGAGGCACAGTAGAAACTGCAGTGTCTTTAAGATATATGGTTTATTTTTGCACCAGAGTCTACTGCAGAGAGAGAGAGTTCAGAGCATTCACATCTCAGGAGGGGCTTGCATGCTACAAAAAACGCAGCACTGGATTTAAAGGTAGCCAGAATGCCATATCTGTGTCTCTGCTTTATGACTTCTTCTCTTCAGTCCTGGATGGTGTTCAGCCAACTTCCTCCTTCTTCCCAGAACCACTTGCAGAAACAACTTCTCCCCTTTCCACTTACAGAAACTTTCTGCTCCATGCCAGGCAGAGTGTCTTACGTTTGTGGATAGCTAACCATTATCAAACAAACCAAGCCATTATCAGCCTTTTTGCGTCTTCAACAACCTACCCACAGTGAGCCATCACCAGGCTGGCCTCATGATGAAACTAGCTGCTGTTATTTCCAGCCTTTGCTAAATTCATGAATTTATGAGTCTACTCAAATTCTAACCCTTGACTGCACCTGGAAGTTTGTCCCACCCCCACAAAAAACACATATAACAATATGAAAATTCTGGATGACCTGGAAGGTGTAGAAAAGTTTAATTTCCCAGTTATATATTTGGCCTTCTTGGCCTTAATTTGTATTTTCTGCCCTTATTATAGCTATATTTTGCTCTCACGTGGAGCTACTGGTGGTGTCCCAGACTGATGGTGAGGCCCTCACCTGCTTATGCTCACAGCATTGCGGAGGCTGCATTTGCAGCATGCATTTAAAGTATATTTAAACCTGTAGGCATTTATGCACTTGAGTTGAAAGGGGTTTTGATGCAGGAAATCAAGAACTAGAGCACCTTCAACAGATGGTTGTTCCTCGCTGAAGGCTTTTAAGACAAGCAGAAATTGGAGAGCTCACCTGTTTTGTTCCATTGTCAAACCTCTTTTGTCACAAAGAAGTTCAATGGAGGTCTAACTTTCTGTAACTTCAGCCCTTTAGACCATTGGTTCCCTTCACCAAACTATAATTCCCAGAGTGGTTTTTACAGTCAATCCCTCTTCCCAGGGAACTCTGGGAATTGGAACTCTCTGAGAGGAACAGGGGTGCTGCAGACAGTTATTCAGAGGCCCCTAACAAACTACAGCTCCCAGGATTCTTTGGGGGAAGCCACGACTGTTTAAAAGTAGGCTAATACTGCTTTAAATGTGTAATGCCGATGGGGCCCTAAAACTGAAGCACTGAGAACTGGACACAGTCCTGCAGATGAGGCATGGCTACCATAGAATAAAGAGGAACTATTGTCAGTAGTTCCTCTTTATTGATGCCTAGACAGCATCTTAAAAAGCAGAGACATCACCTTGCCAACAAAGGTCCGTATAGTTAAAGTTATGGTTTTCGCAGTAGTGATGTATGTAAGTGAGAGATGGACCATAAAGAAGGCTGATCGCCGAAGAATTGATGCTTTTGAATTATGGTGCTGGAGGAGACTCTTGAGAGTCCCAAGGACTGCAAGAAGATCAAACCTCTCCATTCTTAAGGAAATCAGCCCTGAGAACTCACTGGAAGGACAGATCCTGAAGCTGAGGCTGCAATACTTTGGCCACCTCATGAGAAGACTCCCTGGAAAAGACCCTGATGCTGGGAAAGATTGAAGGCACAAGGAGAAGGGGATGGCAGAGGACAAGATGGTTGGACAGTGTTCTTGAAGCTACCAGCATGAGTTTGACCAAACTGCGGGAGGCTGTGGAAGACAGGAGTGCCTGGTGTGCTCTGGTCCATGGGGTCCTGAAGAGTCGGACACGACTAAATGACTAAACAACAACAACAACAACATTGTCAATAGTGCTACAGCATCTGTGCTCCCAGATCATTCACTGCTCACACCCAAAGTTATTTTTGTAAGTCCTTTTCCAAAATCAGCTTATGTTCTCCAGATATTATTCAATTACAATTGTCACCATCCCCATCCAGCTTAGCCAATGGTCAGGGATGATGTAGTCTCGAGTACAACTGGTGTGCCAAGGTTGAATAGTTCTAATCTCAGGGCCACCTTCCCCAGTAGTAAAACTAGGTTTGACACCAAGTGTCTACTGAAAAGAGAGTTAAGCTCCATGAAAAGTGGGCTGCATGATAGTACTGAAAGCATCTGTTTGCTGCATTTACAGTGCACAGGAAAAGGTGTTGGCTCTCACGGTACAGGTAGGAAAGCAATTTTACACAAAAGTTATTTTGCCCAGGGGTCAGCAAACTTTTTCAGCTGGAGGCCGGTCCACTGTCCCTCAGACCTAGTGGGGGGCCGGACTATATTTTGGAAAAACAACGACGACGAATTCCTATGCCCCACAAATAACCCAGAGATGCATTTTAAATAAAAGCACACATTCCGCTCATGTAAAAACACCAGGCAGGCCCCACAAATAACCTAGAGATGCATTTTAAATAAAAACACACATTCCGCTCATGTAAAAACATGCTGATTTCTGGACCGTCCGGGGGCCGGATTTAGAAGGTGATTGGGCCAGATCTGGCCCCCAGCTCTTAGTTTGCTTACACACAATTTTGCCAATAAACTGAAGACGAAGCAATCAGAAGCTGAAGCAGTTTTACTGGCGCTAACACACCCAAATCATTCATGTGCTGCCTAAAAGTCTCAAACGTCTGTCTGAAAGATACAGAAGACAGCAGTTCTTTTCCCAGATTCAGAATAAGTTGGCTCCCTCTGGTGGCTTTAACCTGGAATATCATTCTGTGTTCAGTCGCCACACAGATTGCCGTTCGCACATGACCGTTGCAGCTTGACTGTTCATTGTTTTTTAAGGCACCGATTATAAACAGCAAGTCATGCAAATTCAGCAGAGAGCACAAATAAGCATTGGTGATGGTGCACATTCACATGAGTGTGATGAGTGTGTGGAGAACGTACACAAACAAGGGACAGGAATTATATTGAATCAGGCCATTGCTACATCTAGCGCAGTAATGTCAACACTGACTGGCAGCAGTTCCTCTGGGTTTCAGTTAGGAGTCTTTCCCAGCTGACATGGCAATGCAAGGGACTGAACCCAGAACATTTTGCATGCAGAACAAGTGCTCAGCTATGACCCTGCCCCTAACTTTCTTGGTTTACTTGCATTCTTTTTTAAAAAAACATTTTTATTAAATTTTACGTAACAGGTTTCAATTTAAACACATTTAGGATTCTCAGAATCCCTTGACTTTTCCCCGCCCTTCTCTGGTTTTCATTGTCAATCCCTTTTTCTTCAGCTTATCCTTTCTCCCCCAATTTGTTATATCTATTATTAACTTTCCCATTATATTTTGTCTTTTACAAGTATTACTCTAATCCTGCCAAAGTTTTTAGCTGTTTACAATGTTCTCTTAAATAGACTGAAATTTTTTCCCATTCCTTCCTAAACTTCTCATCCTGGTCTCTGATTCTCCTGGTCAATTTCGCCATTTTGGCATAGCCCATCATCTTCATCAGCCACTCCTCTCTGGTTGTAACTTTTTATTCTTTTCATCTCTGAGCATTCTTGCTGCTGTCACTGCATACATAAAAAGTATTTTCTGCTCTCTCGGAATCTCTGTACCTAAAACACCTAATTAAAAAAAGCCTCTGGTTTTTTCACAAATGTTATTTTAATAATTTTCTTCAATTCATTATATATCATTTCCCAGAATGCTTTTGTTACCTTGCACGTCCACCACATATGGTAGAACATGCCTTGTTTTTCTTTACATTTCCAACATACATTAGAAGCCGTTCTACACACCTTTGCTAATTTTACTGGTGTTAAATACCATCGGTACATCATTTTCTGTTTTCCTTCAACGAACAGCACGCTGTAAATTTTAGATTTTCCTTCCATAGTTTTTCCCAAGACTCAAGTTGAATATTATGCCCTATATCTTGTGCCCATTTTATCATTACTGGTTTGACTTCTTCATCTTTCGTATGCGATTCTAGCAACAAATTATACATTCTAGATAATAGTTTCTCATTATTTTCCAGTAATTCCTTTTCAAACCTTGAACATTCTGTACTAAATCCTCTTTTCTTATCTGCTTTAAACACATTATTTACTTGATGATATTGCAACCAATTTGTAACAAAATGTCTTATATCTTCCATGCTTTTTAATTTCAATTGTTCTCCCTCAGTGAGCAACTCTTTATAAGTTGCCCATTCAGCTTTTGAGTTAACCCGTTTTAAGAATATTGCTTCTATTGGAGAAAGCCACCATGGTGTTTTCTGTTCCAACAATTTTTTATACTTTCCCCATACACCATAGATTGCTTTTCTTATTACATGATTTAAAAAACCTTTATGCACTTTGGTCTTTTCATACCACAAATATGCATGCCATCCATATCTGTTGTCATGACCTTAAGGTCTAATATCTCTGTGTTTTTCAAAGTTATCCATTCCTTTAGCCAGCAGAGACAAGACACCTCATAATACAATTTTAGATCTGGCAGAGAGAAGCCCCCTCTTTCTTTATCATCTGTTAATAGTTTATATTTAATCCTTGGTTTCTGCAAGCAAGCAAGACCAAGAATTACTTGCATACTTTCTAAGGCAGGGGTTAGGAACCTTCTTGTTCCAGGGAGGCAGATCTTTGTCTCCATACTGTGGGGCAACCTTGACAGTCAGTGGCACAACCCACCTGTCAACCATCTAATATCATAATAACACCTGGTGATTGGTGGGTTGTCCCACCTACCTGCCAAATATTTTGTTGAAACTGTTGCTAAAATGGAGCTTTCTCCTCTATTTTAGCAGCGGTTTCAATGCAAACGACTATCAAATGCAAACCAATATCTGGAAGGCCAGAGGTTGACGTAGAGCACAATCAAAGTTAAGTGTATTTAAGGCAAAACACTTTCAGAACTGCAGATAAGCACATGCTTAAGTATATCCCATGAAATTAGCAGAACTTAAAAATACTTAACTTTAGCTGGAGCATGCCCTGAACAGATTCACGGTGCAACCCTATCTGCAACTGCTCAGAACCAAGCCCCATTGTTTAATGGGATTTACTCCCAGGTGTATAGGACTGCAACCTCAGTTACTTCTGTGCAAGCTGCAATCATAGAGCCCAGTAATTCCAGCACTTCACTTCACATTATTGTGCAGGGGATTCCCTAGTTACCAATTATTCTGGTTCCATCTCCCCATTCATGGGGAAGAGGTAAAACTTGCTGAGTCACTTCCTATCAGCCTTATAGGAACACTTGAGCCTAACTGGCTGAATAGCAGGCCAGTGGCTTTGTGATGTCACAAATTTGGCCTTCAGCCACTTCCCTAAAAACCCTTTTCCTAATGTATGGGGGTATTACTGCTCTCAGGCCATGTTAGTATATTGCACTTCAGAGTTCATTACTCAGTATTTCATTTCTGACAACTATCAGCAGTGGATAATTTGTTATCACACATTCATGCCAACACTGACCCATACTTACATGGTTAACTGGAAAGAAGAACATCACCACAAACAATTGCATATGCCTAGAAATTCTCATGCACACAAAATTATCCACAGATACAATACCCTTCATTTTCTTTATCAGGAAGCATTCAGTGTCAAAATAACGGGAACCATTTTTAAAAGATGATAACACTTATCATCATGGTGTTGTTGTTTTGGTCTTTACCTTGAGCCATTTTAACTCTAGTGATCTTCTTGAGATAAATCTGTTGCAAATGCTAATTTTTGCTAAATGTTTTTCTATTAGGCTGCAAACTTTGGTTTCATAAATAAATTAACAAAAATGATGATTCATTAGCAGAGGCTAGTTTTAATCACTAAAGTAAATGTTTGTCAGTGGAGCTGAGAATTAAAGACACAGATTCCTTTTTTAAAGTTAGTTTGGGCCTAGATGTGTTATTGCAACAGGAAATGAAAGAGATGTTATTAAAGATGTGCATTAAATTGCAAGTTATCATACACTTCCTTCATTGCTTTGAGAAGTCATGTACATAGAGGTTTTTAATATGCAATCTTATTTGATACTTTTAATTGGGTAGTAGTTTGGAGATTAACTATGTGCCAGTAAATGTTTTTCAATGCTAAGGTGAATCATGTGGCATTATAAACATAAAGTCAACTTTTACTTTGATCTCTTAAAGCAGGGTTGGTTCATTTGTGGTCTTAACTACAGCTCCCATCATCCACTGCCATTGGTTGCTAACTACAACTCCCATCATCCCTTGTTATTGGTCATGTTGCCATGCTGGAAGTTGGAGTTCAACAACATTGGGAAGACTAGAGGTTCTCCTTCCCTGCTACGAACCCGGAAAAACTGACTTGTTTCAATGGCATTTAGATAAAAGCATGTTCCGGCCTCTGCCACCAGCAATGGAAAGACTAGCCTCATCCATCAGCCAGAAAAGGAGCAGCTACAGAGAGCATGCTTCTCCAATTCTCTGCTTAAAAGAGCTCTCTACTTCAACTGCTACTTGTGAGGGTATACATAACAGAAGGGAATCAGGATGCTCTGACCCCATCAATCAATAAGAAGACAAGAAGACTGGGTTGTGTAAGCTTGGGAGTATTAATGCAACCTGTTGCAAACTGCCTTAAGAATTATTCAGTGGTAAGGCACACCATAAATCTCCAAAATAGTTAATTTTTAATCCTACGTGGACTCAGGCCAAATTAAACCCAAATATCCATTACAAAATTCAGAAATATTATTAAACAAAGAATCCGATTACTGAGGGAGAACAGGGCATACATTTAGGTATAGAAGGAAATTAAGGAAACATAGCATATTCTCACAGCTAAAAAGCAACAAAGTTTGTTCTGGTCTCTAAGGTGCTACTGGACAATTTTTTAATTTATTTCGACTGCGTCAGATCCACACGGCCACCTACCTGAAGCTAAAAAGCAGGATGAAACAGAAAGTGTCCATTTAGCAGGATTCTGGAGAACCAAAGTGCTTTTCTACTTTTGCCAAAGCTAAGTGCTTCCAACACACTGAGGTATGTCTATGGAAACAGCAAAATGCAATCAAGTATTTCCAACAAGGAAACATCCTTATATGGAAAAGGGATTATTATTTCATTTGGTGCCATGCCCTTTCATGGTGTGTAGCTGATGAGGAGCAGTTATAATGCTCTCTAGCGGAGAGGAATTTTAATTAATATACCGGAACATAAAGTATACAGCTACCACTTTCAGAGATTTAAGGAAGTACACCCTGACATTTACATTTTTGACCTCTTAATTCTACACCTGTACACCAGTGATGGCCAAACCTGGCCCTCCAGCTGTTTGGGGACTACAACTCCCATCATCCCTAGCTAACAGGATCAGTGGTCAGGGATGATGGGAACTGTAGTCCCAAAACAGCTGGAGGGCCAAGTTTGGCCATCACTGCTGTACACTTTTATCTATATTTTAGGCTCCTTGTGTCCACAAGATGGCATTGTACAACTAATATTGAAAGTTTCACAAGGCATTGTCAGAGAATTGTGAAAGAACATCAGAGATAAAAATGCTATTGTTTAGCAGACCGTGATGTATCAGAGGATGAAAAAATGATGTGTCAACAGCAGGAGCTGTTCGCTTCACCTCAGTCTTAAAATATGTGGACAAGTCAGAGGTTGAAGTAAATTAAATCGTTATTCTTGAAGAGCCCTTAAAATTTCAACTGCCAGCAACTGAATTTGAAAGGCGTCTGACATAACTTTTTCAGACACTCATCTTAAGACCCATTTCTTCATACAAATGGATGACCATTCAACAGTTATGGTCAGGAATACCAACTAGTGGGGATGTTTTAAAACTCATCTAATTAATGCTTCTTTGCAAAGAAGGGCGTTTTAGACTAAAATCATTTTAAAATGCTGATTGCTGGTATCTTTAATACCTTTTACTGGAATTTCTGGGAGAGAATATAAGCTTTTCGCATGTCTGAGAGCATCTTCTTCCAGAATAGAGAAGCAAAATAGATTTTCAGGGAAGCTGAAGAAGTTTCTGTCATTGCATACAAACCAAATTCATTAACACATGAAATACTTGTAACTTCATATCAATATTGTATTTATAATAAACACCCCTGCTGTTATATAGCCTGATGGCTGTTGCTGTAATCCCAGGTATTTCATCCCCCCCCCCAATAAAGCACATTGGGTGTGGGTGGGGGAGTCCTAGCCCTTCTGGCCCCAGAGAAATCCTTAAACAGGCCACGGCAAAACACTTCAATTGAGGTCCACATTTGCCTCTCCCTCCTTCAGCACCTCCTTCAGTTGCAGGCAATAATTTAACATGTATTAAATTGTGTGAACACAGGATAAAAACCCAGCACTGGAAATACAGCGAGCGCATAGTAAACAGAAGTGTGAACACTGTCGAAGTTGAGATTCTGTAAAAACTTAAACTAAACTATGCTGAAGCTCTCCTCCCAGGCACGTGAAGAGGAGCACATGAGCCAAACATTTGCCTCAAGGTAGTTTTTGTTGAGAATTTCCATTCCAGCTTAAGGAGCAGACATGGGATTGTTACATGTCACATGTCTGTTTACATTCCAGCACAGTATGCTGGGAACTTCCGTTTGTGTATAGCTTTTGCTTTTCTCTGTCTCTCTGAGGAGAAGAAAGGGAGACGACATGTTTTCTTTGTCCTGATTTATGCTTAATAAATCTTTAGCTGTTAGTATGTTTCCACAAGCCTCACGCCTGTTCTGTTTGCGCAGTATACTCTGCTAATATAGGGTGCTCAGGCTTTTGAAGTCTGGGTCGCTGATTTACGTGACACCAGAGATCGGGGGATTGTCATGGCTGGGAGGGCATGATCCAGCTGGGGGCTAGCCAGCTGGCATCTCGACCCCCGAAGGATGCCGACAACAGTTTTGTCCACATATCACTAAACCATGGTTTAGCATTACATGCTGACAGAGTTGCTGAGACAGACGCCGGGAGCGTACTCTTGCTTTCACGCTCAGTTTGTGGGCTTCCCAGAGGCTGGTGCCTGTGAAAACAAGGTTCTGGTCCAGATGGACTTTTTCAACTGACCCAGCTGGGTTCTTAGGTTTTTATGTATGCAGTACTAATTAGCAAAGGCAATGATGTAGAAGTGGCCTTTATCGAGTGACCCAAATCACACTGACCCAACTTTATTTACATTCGTGGGATTGATTTAAGATCCCAGCCACACAGAATTCTCAAATATCATGAAATTCTCTGGCCTGAAAACTTAATCTTACTTTGAGTAATCCACAGCATTTTGCCTACATAAAAGTTATTATGGTTACTAATGCCACTGGGCTGAAGGAGACTCTTGAGAGTCCCATGGACTGCAAGAAGATCAAACCAATCCATTCTTAAGGAAATCAGCCCTGAGTGCTCACTGGAAGGACAGATCCTGAAGCTGAGACTCCAGTACTTTGGCCACCTCATGAGAAGAGAAGACTCCCTGGAAAAGACCCTGATGTTGGGAAAGATTGAGGGCACAAGGAGAAGGGGACGACAGAGGACGAGATGGTTGGATAGTGTTCTTGAAGCTACCAGCATGAGTTTGACCAAACTGCGGGAGGCAGTGGAAGACAGGAGTGCCTGGCGTGCTCTGGTCCATGGGGTCACAAAGAGTCAGACACGACTAAACGACTAAACAACAACAATGCCACTGGGACATTCAGAAGAAATACAAAATTGTAACATGTGCACTATCTACTCTTCCAAAGTTAGTAGAACACCCCTCCCAGGTCATACACTTCTCTCCCCAACTCAGGCTGGTTTTTAACAAGTGTCATGAATACATCTGCCAATGCTTCTTGATCCGGCATCATAAACCTGCCCATATTTCAGAAGGTGAGCCTCAAAATGTGGTTGTAGCTGCCACCGCAAACTTTTAAACAACAGATCACAGAGAAATTACAAGCCCTCAAACTGCAATGAACCACATGCCAAAACAACATCTTGGCTGGAAAAACAAAGATGTAAGAGTGACATCAATATCCAAACCATCATTGTGTTGGGCTACCCACATCAAACACAATCAGCAGTCATTAAAAGGGCAGGAAAAGCCTCAGTGGGTAACAGCATTTCCTTTCCCTTGTTGTTGCCACCGATTTTAAAGAGACTTCAAGATGCAGTTAACGTGATTTAGAGCCCTCTCTGTTAAATCTACATGAGTCATATTTCCTAGTGCCAGCAGCTGTGTTAGTCATCGGCGACCAAAGATGTGTGATGTGCAATGGCAAGAACAAGTTGGGAATGAGTAGGAAACACCCAGGATCGAAACCCTATACCCTACGAGCTGCAATCCTGCTACAACAGAATGCTGATGAGGACAGACCCGGCAGCTTCAGAACCAGAATCAAGCAGTCACCTATACAGGAAATACCTACTTCCTCTCAGTGGCGAAATCAAATTAAGCATAGCATTTTGAACATTAGACTGAAATCAGATGGCTTTGGATAAGTTACCAACTCGCAGCTGGTGATGTTTCTCGGTAAAACAAAACCAGGAAAAAAAAGGAGTAATGACTTACCTCACAGGATCAGCGGGAGGCTGGAGGAGGTTAAAGAACAGAGCACACATGGGGACACACATTTCTATAAAAATGGAGAACAAATGGAATCCTCTTTGCATGTGCTTTTACTAAAATGTAAGACGTCTGACCTCTAGCAGCACCTGTTAGTAAAACTGTAGGTAAAAATAGTGTGGAAACAGACAAAATCCTTTATTATTTACTATGAATATCTTTATCAATCTCACTGAGACTATAACAAAAGCTACTGACCAATTCTATAAGCTTTTGCAAGAATTACGTACTCATTAGACCTTTAGTACCCTATTTCTAAGCAAGTATTTTGTTCTTCTCTAACAACAGTGTGTGCTTTATTTTATTGAAGGTTAACTGCCACATCTCTTGCCTGTTGTTTTGTCTGGCTAGAGCTGTGAACTTGAAATGATAAGGCATTCCTTCCAATAAACCTCTAGAACAACGACATGTACCAACAATTTGCTGCTGGCCAGTTAACTCCAAGGATAGCTCCGTTGGTTAGAGCATGGTGCTGATAATGCCAAGGTTGCAGGTTCAATCCCATATGGGGAAATTGCATTTTCCTACATTGCAGGGGATTGGAATAGATGATCCTCAAGGTCCCTTCCAGTTCTACAGTTCTGGGATTCTATGGCACATAAAACATTTATCAAGTCCTTCTGCTTTGGAGCAGCCTGTAGTAACCTGTTTGCAAAAGACAGGAGTTCCAGGGTCTCCTTGCAAGTTTCCATTGACTAGGCCTGGACACACTGCAATTTCTCAGCTTCAAGTTTACCATTTGTAAAGTGGAAGCAACAAGCACCTACCTCACCATGACATATTTATTGCACTTCACATATACTTTAAAAGAACTGAAACACTGGTCTTTTTTTGCCAAATGCGATGAGCTGAAGACTTGAGAAGTGCTCCAGAATCTATTTTCCACTGTCTTCTGAAAAGCAAATGGCAGCCAACTAGAGGAATGTCTTCTAGCAGATCCATCATCAAATCGGTAGAATTGGTACTCGTTGTTTACTGCTTTTATTTCATTTTTTAAAAACAGAAGAATAAACTGCAATTCATTTTAATTACAGCACATATCCACAGTTCATCATCTAAGAAGGTGCTTGGAATGAATCTGTTCTAGTATTTGTTTTCAAAATATTTGTTTGCAAAGTCTTTTGTGATTTTACTCTATCCGGTTTAACTGCAGGCATTAAAAAAGGCCCAAGGATGCTATCACAGGGAAAGGAAGCACGGCTATGTTCACGCAAAAGGAAATCCCCCCCCCCTAGCTCCTGTTTGTGACAGCAATTGTGGCTGCATACACATCTCATGTTTAAAGCATATCTTGATAAACTGTAGTTTACCCCTCATAGAATTACATTCCCCAGCACCCTCAACAAGTCACAGTTCTCAAGATTCTGTTTTGGGGGGTGGGGAGGAAATGTGCTTTAAATGTGTGGCGTGTACACAGTTCCTGAAGAGTTGCTTGATGTCCCTACGTGCTTTCTCTTTTCAGAGCTCCAGATCAGCAGGAAACACTGCTTCAGCTAAGCAGGGGTGGGAATGTAGGCCAGGAGGAAACACAAGAGAGACTGGCGTCACACAACTGCAAAGCAATATAGCCAAATGAAGAGGGCACGGAGGATGGCAGTGGAGAGAAACACTTTGCACTTCTATTGATTAGATGGACAAGAAATAAATCACCTTCAGCAAATGTGGTTTACATCCATAGCACATATCAAAACAGTAAAAATCACCTCCTACTTGGGGTATTTAATAAGATTTTGACAGGCAACAGCCACTGAGTAGAGCTGACCAACCATGGTTGTGCACGTTGTGTGAAATACCCTTTAAAAAAGATTGCTTAGCCTGGAAGATGATGACAAGGGAATCATTGGTATGACACAGACCTTTAAAAATACCAGCGCCAGTATTATTTACAAGTAGCCTTTGTGCAAACAGTGGGTCCGAGCATGAGCAGATTTTAAATCCCTGCATTACAATTCTGGTGGTGGCTTATGAAATATAAGACACACCATAAATATATGTCTGCTAAAATTACTTCATAACGTGCAGCATAAATTTTAAAATTTCTTAGCTGGGCCAGATGTTCAAATAAACACCAAACACTACAAAGTTTAACCAACATGGTTCTATTTAAAAACTAGTTTCAATCATGGCACTCAGTGACAGCAATACAATACTTTCTTCACAAAGTGATGAATATAAAAATATGCCATAAATTCATTTGTAAACTAGTATTCTAATACATGTATGTCATTACAACATACCTTTATATATATATATTTATATATATAACTCTTTCCTGAGATACTTAGGGTGGTTTTCATTTTATTGTGTTGGATGCATTATCTTTGATCACTTTAAAATACTGGTGCAAGTGGGAACAACCAAAATTATACATTTAAAGTAATTAATGCAAAGATTGGGCAGAGGAACAGCTCTTACACATGTTGCATTTTGAAAAGATGGAACAGACACTGCCTTAACCATTTGACTCTTTCTGGATCAGAAAGACACCTGAAGTTTCAATTAAGAATCTACAAAAATGCAGCGTTTCAGGAATGTTAGAGGCTGGAGTAGAAGACAAATGATACAAAGGAAAAGTCATAATTCTTGTTGACTAGACATTGCCTGCAGAAGCATCTGTACATGCTGTAGCCAGTTCACAGTTTCAATATTGATACTAGTCTGTCTTGGAAGAGCAAATGTCTTTTAAGGTTTCTAGCTCTTCTATAAGTTTCTTGTTTTGAACTTCTAACATCGCAACACGACTCTCCAGACATTTCACATATTCTTTCTTCCGCCGTCGACATTCTTTTGCAGCCTCCCTGAAAAAAGCAGAAGTAAAAAGGGCAAACAAAAACACTTTTTGGCATGCTACTGGAGTGGCGGGAGCAGGGAGGGGGCAGGGAAACGCAGTGATGATGGTCAATATAATATGGACACCGTTATGCTTTCCAAAATTTAGAACAACTCTTCAAAAACACCTAAGGACAACTGGGATTGCAAGGGCAACGCACTGTCCCTTCCTCAAGGGCCACATGGCAATCTGTAGAATTGCTTCATCTCATGCCTTGACTAGCATTTTTAGCAAAAAAAAAAAAAAAAAAAAAAGGTCCATTGCCCATTGCCAGTTACTCTGCTTTATGGCAATAAAGATCTTTGAGGGCCTTGAGTTCCTCAATGAGAGTCTTGTTTTGGTTCTCAAGCACAGCCACACGATTTTCAAGACATTTGACATACTCCTTCTTCTTCCTGCGACACTCACGAGCAGCTTCCCTGGAAGCAACACAAGGCAAATGACTATAGGAAAAGGCACAGCACAATGACAACCTGGATTAAAAAAAAACAACCTCCAGCACCAGAAAAGCTGAAATCAGCAAGTGCCAAATTGGTAAACTGTACAACAATCACACCGCCAATTCTACAGACAATGCAGAGCAGCGGGAGAAGCTTGATGATAAACACAGGAACAGCGTCAACGTAGCATATTCAGAGTGAGAAAATTGCAACACAGATGGATGGACAGCGTTCTATTCAGATGTTAACAAAGCACCGCTCGCTACATCAAAACTCGCATTAGAACAAAAAGCACAGGATTGACAAACATCCCACCTCATCTGTTTCCATAATTCGCCATATTCACATGCATAAACAGGGGGGAGAAGCATCAAAGCCCATGTCTGCCAAAATGTTATCAACTAAACTGTCTGCAAAGATCAATGTCATGATCTTTAGATACCAGACTGAAATTTTGCCTCCCAAAATCCTGTTTGGGGCAAAAGGTCAAGTCAGTTATAAAGGCATTAAAAGGAACCCGAATGGGTTTGCAATTCGAATCTTAAGTTTTAAAATAACTATTATAGCTTAACTCACTGTACTGAAAGAGCATGGCTTGCCTGACTCCCTAGTAAGTTCATGGCTGAGCAGACCAGCTGGAGGTTTACTAGCTACAGTTCAAATTATAAGCCATTTTACTGTACCAGCTATGGCTAAATGACAGGAACAGCATTTAAAAAAACATGTTGTGCTCTTTACAAAGGAAGGGAAAGTCCATCCCTTCCATCAATGGTGTATACAATAAGATCCAGCTCTTCTTTAAGTAAATATGGGAACCTTCCATCTTGGATTTGCTGTTATGGGCACATTTTTTCATACTATTTTGGGCACTCGGTTAACAATCTGAAGCGCCTTCTCTCCTCCTCTGAAACTCAAAACAGCTTAACTGAAGCATGTTTGAAAGTCACCTATGTGAACAACTCTGAGAACATTTTTGTTGTTGTTGAAAAGCAGTATATAAATATTGTAAATAAGCACAAACAAGCAACAGTGAGAAGCTTTCAGCCATGCCATCAGCGCCTCAGTTTCTGTTAACTCACCTAAAAGCTAGGGAGATTTTATGGGGTGGGATCCACCCTCTTTTTTGTAGGGTTCACAAACAAAAGGCACTTCTGCTTGCATGAGGGGGTGGGCAAGATTTCCCCCTAGAAACATCTGCACACTCAAGCTGGGATCCTACTAGCTACCATATTTATTTATACAGAAAGAAAGTACACCTTAAGAAAAACTGGTGCATGTTGCACATGTGTTAGTGATGGCAGACACAAGGCTAAACCTGGTAAGAGAATGAAAGAGAAAAAGAGAGCGCAAACATCTGGAATCTAAGGCATGAATTTTTATGGATGAGCAATTTAAGACAAAGGGCATGAGAAAAAGCAATACCATGGATGCAGTGAGCAATGGCAGGGTTAGTTACAACTGAGACAACTTTTTCCTACAAAGCGCATGCCAACAGCAGACATTAATATCAGAGTTCATGCACTGACACCAAAAACAAGACACACAAATAGCACAAATAAGCTGACCACCACCACAAAAGGGGGGAGGGGAGACATCCAAATTGCAAATTACAGCAAATTTGTTTTGCTGTAACAGACACGAAATCATTTGTTGGGAAGTTAACAGAATACCCCTCAAATTAAGCAAAACACTTCCACCCTTCCTTTATAGAAGCAGATGATACATTGAAATTGCCTGCCTCAAATTCATATCCCAAACACTGGCAGTAAGAGAAATGCATAAATATAACCTCTCACCACATCTACACCATATATAGTTGTATAATATATGAAAATACTGAATATAGCATTTCATAAGCTATAGATCTTAAGGGGGAGAACTCTACAAAACACCCAATAATATGCATTGCCAAAAGCCACCAGTGTGTGCCACCTCCGAGGGAGGTCCAGAGGGTGACAAAGACAGAACGGGCCTTCTCTGTCGTAGCCCCTTGTTTATGGAATGCTCTCCCCGTGTTCATACAATTCTGTTATTTTATATTTTACTTGGTTGTAAATCGCTTCAGGACTTCTTTAGCGGGGAGTAATGCATAAATTCAATAACCTAACCTCACTTTAACCTCCTATCTCCCCCTCAGGAACTATAAAGCAAAGGTAATCTAAGTTTTCCATGATCTCATAAGGAACTTCAAGAGGTTTGTTGCCATTTATATCCCCACAGCAAGTGAAGAAATTGTGTTTCTTTTCTATTTGGATAGTTGGCAGGTTGGTGAACTCAGAAACCTGCACAGACTAGGCTGACTCTTGTCCCAAACAGCCACAGCCTGTTTCAAATCTGCTACCACATGAAGTGGTGGAAGTTTGGCTGTTCGGCCTTTGGAGAACAGTTGTTCTAAAGCAGCTTTTTTGAACTTGGGGTCCTCCAAATTTATTGGACTACAACTCTCACGATCCCCAGGCAGCGTGGCCATGCTTGCTAGAGCTGATGGGTGTTGTAGGCCAAACATCTGGGGGGGCACCAGATTGAGGAATCCTGCTTTAAAAGCCACAAAGATTCAGTAATGCAACTGTATAGTATTCAACGGCACTTTAAGTGCCAGGGCAAAGGTCATCAGCAGTCAAGAGAGAAGGCACTGCCCTCTTCTCCCCAGTAAATTACGTGGAAAAACCCACTGGCCAATTTTATCTTTGGGAAAATGTTCCTTAGCAACTATGCTGATTTACCACCCCCATCTTTCCTGTCATCAGCTCTTGAAAGTAAATTCAACTCATTGCTTTTTCTTGAAATAGCAATACCTATTTTTCATGAGCCTTAGCTCTCTTTTACGCGTTGCTTCTTCTGCGAGCTGCTGTGGGCTATGCAATGTTCCTGGGGATGCTGCCATGACTACCCCTTGAGGTAAGGCTGTGGTTGGAGTTCGGATCTGGTAAGTTGGCATGTCACCTGTAGCAGCTGCAACAAAAGAAGAAAATGACACAAAAGAAATGTCACACAGTTCCATGATCTAAAACGTTGGTTAGCATGTTGGTTTCGAATACCAGGAAGAACTTAATTCACATTCTGTGACCAGTTCCTTAGATTTGAGGAGGTTCTCCCATTGTCCCACCACTGCGGTGTCACAGATAGGGCCTTCTCAGTTGTTGGCGCCCCAGTTACGGAATGCCTTTCCCCAGGCACCAAAAGTTTTGACATTTCAGCACCTGGCTAAGATCTGCTTTTTTGCCCAAGCAGCTTGGGGATATTAGTCTGCTGCTGAAGTTCATTTTGGTAGTTTTAACATGGTATTTTTACCTGATCTTTATTTACTTAATATGGATGTGGTGGTTGTGTTATTTTAAAGTTATACAATCCACCCTGAGATCTGTGGATGATGGGCAGCCTAAAAATATTCAAATAGATGAATTAAATAAGATCCAGACGAGAATGTTCTCCATCTATTCAAGTGCAAACAGAACAAAAAGTGCATTGTTTACTGTAGAGAAAACCAGCAACACAGAAATGTTCAAAGGTCTACAAAGCACTACAAACATGTTTTCTTATAAAACAAAAACACTCAAAAACTAAGATGCCCAGGAAAATAAAATGGTGGGATGGACAATACCACAATGTAGATGTGAGGTGAGCTTTTCTGAAGAAGGCATCGTACAACTGGGAAGCCACTACAGTGGTACCTCTGGATACGAACAGGATCTCTTCTGGAGCCCCGTTCACGTCCAGAAGCAAACGTAACTAGCGACGGCACATCTGCGCACGCGCACATCGCTTTTCACCGCTTATGCGCGTGACGTCATTTTGAGCGTCTGTGCATGCGTGAGCGGCAAAACCCAGAAGTAACGCGCTCAGTTACTTCCGGGTTGCCGCAGAGCACAACTCGAACGTGCTCAACATGAAGCATATTCAACCCGAGGTATGACTGTATTGAAAAAGCCCTCTCCTTAGCAGCTACGAGACATTTCTCCATCTCTGTGACAAAGTGTTGGGACTTTATACTATACTCTACATAGGGCTTAACACACTATAGATGTGACTTAATTTATAAGCAATAGCAAAAATTGCTGTAAACCACTCTGGTATTTTTTTATGAATAGTGGTATATAAATATTTCTATAAATATAAATAAATAAAAACAATATTAAGAGAAACAATAGAATCATAGAATTGTAGAGTTGGAAGGGACCACAAGTGTTATCTAGTTCAACTCCCTGCAACTGAAGAAATATTTTGTTCAACATGGGTCTCGAACCCACCTTCCTAAGATTAAGAGTCTCATGCTCTACCAACTAAGTTAGCTAATTAATGGGCAACCAAGTTCCTCAAGCCCTGGCAGGCCACTATATATAGCTGTTGGAGGCCATTTTCAGCCTGGCAGGTCACATATTTTGCAGGCCTATTTTGAGAGGTACCAGCAATCAGTAACTCCAGAAAAGACAGGGATTTTTTAAACAGAATTTTAACAGGGCCTTCATCACCTCACATGTAGGAAGCAAGAGCCTCAGGTCAGCCTAGGTCTGTCCAGACAGATGGATGCTCTCTTGATCTCTCGAAGCCAATGATCACAGAAAGTGGGATGGGCTGCCAAACTGGCAGATTTTTCTTGGGCTCTACCTCACTTTTGCTAAATGTAGTTAATAGCTAAATGCAAGTAAATATCAAAAAGTACATTTTCTTCCTTCTGTCCTTTAACAGAAAAAATGTCAATGCATCCAGATAAATTCTGCAATTATTATCTATTGAATCTGTTGTCATGGTGACCACTACCAAGCAATGTCCAATATTGTTCTTTGTAAAGTATGGGGAAGTAGGAGCAAAAAGCAGTAGGATAGGTAAAAGAGATAATATTCCAATGAATGTCTTACCCTGCTAGTCCTTCTTCAGGGAATTTCAGGGACATAAAGACTGAACATTTAGATGTGCTGTCCATAGCTGTCAACTTTTCCCTTTTCTTGTGAGGAATCCTATTCGGAATAAGGGAATTTCCCTTAAAAAAAGGGAAACATTGACAGCTATGGTGCTGTCTCTTCCTATGGTCATAAGAAAAGCATTATGGGGGGCAGGAATCTCATTCACCCTATTGTTTTTTTGCTCCTACTTCCATTTCCTGGGGGGGGTGTCTGGTTTTGTTGCAGTTTGTAAAGTATTGCCTTAGATGCCTTACAAATATCAGCAATAAGTACGTGAATGGCCGCTGCTGTAATTATTATTTATTAAATTTATCAGGCTGCAATCTGGTAGCTTTACACAGGTAGGGATTAAAGTTCCAGTCAGTGATATCATTCTTCCTCTGCTCCTACCCCCCACCATATTATGAAGTTTTGACACTGTTGACCATTAACATTTTAAATTCCTGCTTGATAAAAGTGGCTTTAAAACAGCATGCAAAAATGCAGAAGTAAAGAGATGGTATTCTGGTTTTAGGTGAACTGCTTTGAGGGTGTTGTTGTTTTTTCCCAATCAAGCAGTGTATTAATTTTATGAAATAAATAAATAAATTCCCAAAAATGTATACAGTACACTGTTCAACTTTTGCCAAGTTTGAGAAAAGCGCAACAACCATTGTGTCATTGTTCCCCTTTACCCTTATTGCAACCAGGAACCTATTTTGTACATTGCATGGGGTCATTTAATTAAGCTTTGCTTACAGAACTCCATCTCAAGACTGATACAAACTGGAGAACTCTGGTCTTGTCCACAATGCCAAACTTGCTCATGCTCCCCCATACACGCCCCTTTTTGTAATTTTAACATCCAGAAAAAATATTGAGAACTCCAAAGCTTCTCCATTACTCTGAGACATTTTACTTGGCCCTAATAATTTTTTTTTACTCAACTGTGTCTTCTGGATTCCCTCCCCCCCCCCCCAGGTATCAATATGGCTATCGGCAATGTTTATAGCTGTTACTGTTTTTTTGCTATATAAATTGAATTGGGGAAGGGGGGGGTGAATCCAGGTTTCATTCCGTAACTAAACCATAATTCATAAAATAACCAAATATCCTATGGTACAAAAACTGTACCTGCAAGGAATGATCAGTCCGCTCCCGATTCCCACCACAAATATTATTATTTTTTTAAAAACCTGCCACTCAGTACTGGCAAGCAGAACCAGGCATGCTACATATAACAGAAGTCTGAGTTTCACCCACATTCCCCTCCACACACGGCTAGCAACCTTTACCACAAGGATTATAAACTTCACTCAAGTCTGCTGCGCTGCTCCTGGTCCTTTGGCTCGTGTGAGCCTGAGGTCTTTTATTACTATTATTTAAAGAAAATATCCCGTTGGATCAGCAAACAAACAAAAGACACACAAGCCAGGCTTACTTAGCTCCAGAGACAGCATGCAGGCTACTGAATTAACGCTGTAACAAACATGCCAGCAGCGGCGGCAGCACTGGTTGAAGCAGAAAGGAACTGACTAAATCACAGCATGACTCGTAGCTGACGTCAATGTGTTTGTTGTTTGTGGAGTTTAACTTTTCCAGCCCCGCTGAAACGCGATTCCAGGAAATCTATCTGACGTCAGCCTGCTGAACTCTGCTGTGGAACAGGCAGTTTTTCGAGTGGAGGAGGCGCAAAAGAACTAAATCATAAAGCCCAAAGCATTGCTGGAGCACCCACGCGGGTCACTCAGATTTCATTTCTGCTCTTTATTACCTGTCAGAGATGGAAGACCGATTACATGGCTGAAGTGAGCACAGTCCACACAACTACATGCTGGCTGCCGGAAGCTGAAGAAGCAATCTTTCATATACTTCCAAGCTGTTTAATCATTCTAAAAAAGCACCAAGGGAGACAAGTTCCTTGTTCGCACTGCTTAAATAAAAGGATTGCTTCAAAGCTCACGTTAGCAAAGAAAAACAGCACAAGAACTGAAAGAGCACCCATTGGTCTAACTAACTAAAATGCTGCATCAGCTAAAGAAATGTTAATGACAGCTTCCAGGAATCTATAAAAAAAAAATGTGCTTGGTAACTAAGTGCTCTAGACCAGCAACGCTGTCGCTGGGTGTTCTAGCAAACAATTCCCCCCTGCTTGCAATTTGGCTGCCTAAATCCCACAGATTCCGTGGGATTTCAGCAGCCCAGCTGTGAACAGGACTACAGCCCCAATTTCCCCTTTCGATAAAGAAGCTTACAGAATTGCCTACCGGTTTCGTCTCTGGTTACAGCCATGGCCAGCGTCTGCTCAAAGGCTTCTCCTCTGCCACCAGCAGAACATGAAATGTTCCAAACAAGCAAGCATGTGCAGGATTACAAGCTCCAGCACTGACATCATAATGACCTCACTAGCCTACCCCGTCATTAATGTGCTTTCTCACTGGAACAGCTCGTTGAAACAGGAGCCCAGGGAAAACCTTTGCTAACAACAATCACTTCAGACTTTTTATATAGCCTAGCTTCGCTCTCCCCGCAATACAAAGGCAGGCACAGATCCAGGGAGCCGGCTATAAATCAGGCTCCACAGACACATCTGCAGCAAGGGCAGATGTTATTTCGCTGCCAACGCTTTTCAAAATAAAACTGTACTTTAAACAATAATGCAATTCAGTATCTGTATGAATTAAAAGTTGGCAAGCCAGGGTAGAACTGTTTCGTACCATGTTGACTTTTGTGGCATACTAGACAGTCAAGACACCAGAAGAGGAGCCCTCCTGCTTCATGACGATGACAACTTAACATTTACTAAAACACCTACATTTCTCCAAGCACTATACATATATTAAAAGATGAAACAGCCCCTGCTCAGAGTCTAATAGACATGATACAAAAGGGAAAAGGAAAGGGGAGGGAAGAGGAAAGGAAGCATAGGGACAACTGCTTCTTCACTAGCTAGTGGAAAAAGTCATGTTGGTCTCCTTTTTGTCCTAATTTTCTACCTGGGAGGCAGGGGAAGCAGCCTCCCAGATGGTCCTAAGTCACCTGGCTAGTGACAGAGGCTAGAGTGTGCCTCCTTTCAGCTCTGCAAAACCAGGTAACAGAGCAAAGGTCAAGTTCAGCATCTTGTTCCTCACAATGACTAGCCAGATATCCCACAATCAAGACATAAAGGCAATATCCTCTGTGGACTGCTGTTTCCCTGCAACAGATACTCAGAGGCACAGTACCTCTGACCCTCGGGGCAGTATGTTCTTTCCTTTATCCTCACTTCTGAGTAAGGATGAATATAAACCCACATGAATAAATTTTCCATTGCTATTTATCTACTTTTCATGCATTGCCACCCTGCCTTTCAAGGCATGTTGCCTTCGACAGTTATCCCTTGGCATACTTGCACTTGATAAAAATTGCACAGCTCTTGGTAAGTACTAAGAGACAAAAAAGATGATGTTGATTTTCTCCAAACCCATCAGTTCACACTAACCTCTCATAAATATTTTCCTGCAGATCTTGTGACTGATAGGAATTTCTTCTTGTCTCCAACAGCCATGTTGTGAGCCTCTACCATTTCTGTACATAGACTCTTTCCAGCATCAAGGCAAACAACTATTATAGGGACTCCATTGCAGAATGTTACGGGGCAATAACCACTTGCATATAAACTACTTGGACTAAGAGGCTCTCATATGCAGTTTTTGGAACCACAGTTCCATTCAGCCTCTGGTGTGATGACAATGGAGTGCAATCCCAGGAGTCACCAGATGTATACGGTTGTTGCTATAAAAAGTATCATGCACATTTTGGTCCTCAGCATGGAATAGAAACAGCAGCAAAGGAACAGAAGTGCTTTAGTACAGGGTGGGCAGAAGATAGATTGGGATCTACAGGTAAATCTCTGGGTGATTTTCAGTGGATCAGCAGGAGCTATAGACACCCAGAGGTTTAGCACTAGCAACAACTAACAGGCTCTCTCACACACAATTAGCTTGCTGAAATGAAGAAAGCTTGTGGGGAAAGCAGGAATGGATTTGTGTGAGAAAGCACTGCAACATCAGAGAGAACAAATGCCTTGGCTGAGCAGCAATTCTAAGTGTGCAGAAATCCCTCTGTGCCATCATTCTGATCTGGCTCTGGGTGGTAGATCTGGAGGTTATAGTAAAAATCAAATTAGTTCCATTGAGCCTGAAGTCTGTCCACCCCTGGCTTAGTTTCCACGTCACTGAAGAGGCAACACAAGAGTGCAAAAGGAAAGTACTCTAGTGCTGAAGTTAATGTAAGAGGTGCCTTTGCTTTGTTGTGCAAATGTCCACCCAGGTGTATTTTCAGAAACCCTCTGTTATGTACTGAGTTGAATAGGATCCAAAATGCAGCAGTCTGATTGGTCCTAGAACAATAGGATCCAAAATGCAGCAGTCTGATTGGTCCTAGAACAATGCAGCAGTATGATTGGTCCGCAGGAGCCACCCAATCCAGCTCCAGGTGGAAGTGAATCCACAACCTGATTGGCCTATGGAAAATCCCGGAATTAGCCAATCAAGTGCAGCCCATTGTGTAAATAATGTATATAAAGCAGATATTTTGGGGAAACTTCCATTCCTCCTCACCACTATGAGCTGAATAAAGAGCATGGAATCCACTCTCGACTCTGACTATATTTCACCCTCATATCCTCTCTCTCAACCTCCTTCCTATTTTGCTCAACAGGCCTGGTTTACTCTGTGCACAAGAGAAGTTAGCAATCTCTTTTCATTATTGTAGCAGCTTTCCAGGTAGTGTTCACAAAGTGGCTGCTTATCATGGTTTATTGCAAACAGGATTTATTGTCTGATGGCTCCTACTTCACTCCTCCTCCCCGGTGGGATAAACAAACCAGAATGTCATAATTAAGCTCAGCTTTCCATGAGGTCTAGACCTCAGATCATTGTTTCTTCCTTCCTACCAAGCCAGTATTGCTAACCAGACTAAAACTGTTGGTTTAGTAGTACTGGCTAGTTGGGGAGCAAGCCACAATCCTGGGTTTGGATGTTACAGGAAGTCAGTCATAATTGTTGGCTTCCTGGTTTGTTTATCCTGCTTGCATCAGGGAAGGAGAGAAGTGGGTGTAATTTGACAGTGTTCAACAGCACACTTCCCTTTCCTAGCAAACCATAATAACCCAGCAACACTGGTTTATTGTGATATGTCAATTGAGGCAGCTGTAGTCCGAGCAATTTCCTTTGGGGAAACTGGTAACTAAATGAGATTAGAACTAAATGAGATTACCACTTTTGAACACAACTTTTACCTGGCACCTTCATTATATATCTTTAGGCACCAGACAAGAACATTCCTCTTATCCCAGGCCTTTGGCTAATTACAGTGTTTCCCAACCTTTGGTCTCCAGCTCTTTTTGGACTACAATTCCCATCATCCCTGACCTTTGGTCTTGCTAGCTAGGGATGATGGGAGTTGTAGTCCAAAAACAGCTGGAGACCAAAGGTTGGGAAACAATGAATTAAACAATCTATGGCTTTTTAAGCTGGAGGGGGGTTGTTTTTGTTTGTTTTTGTGTTATGTATTTTTTTCATGTTTATATTGTAAACCACCCTGTGATCCTCAGATGAAAGGCGGTATAGAAATTTAATTACTTAATAATAATAGAATACTCTTGACCCTGCTTCTTTGTGGCTTCACACTAGCATCTTAGGATCATCTTGCAGTTTATCGTTATGTCTAAGACTAAGAAACATTTAATCTAATTCCTACTCACACATCATCCATTGTACATAAGCAACACACAGTAGTATAGCATGACAGAATGTGCCCTTGTCACCATAAGCTGGGCACAATGTGTAGCTGAAGAGTATGTGGCTATTTTATTTATTAACAAAATTTATATACCGTATTTTTCGCACCATAGGACGCACTTTTTCCCTCCTAAAAAGCAAGGGAAAATTTGTGTGCGTCCTATGGAGCGAATGCAGGCTTTCGCTGAAGCCTGGAGACCGAGAGGGGTCGGTGCGCACTGACCCCTCTCGCTCTCCAGGCTTCAGGAAGCTATTCTCTAGCCGTGGGAGACCCAGCTCTCCCACGGCTAGCGGAGCGCTGCATTAATCCCGAAGCTTGGGGCGCGCGGAGCTCAGCTCACCCCAAGCTTCTGGGTGCCCGCAAGGTCTCCGCTAGCTGTCTAGCAGAGACCTTGCCAGCACCCAGAAGCTTGGGGCGCGCTGAGCTCCGCACGCCCCAAGCTTCGGGATTAGCGCAGCGCTCTGCTAGCCATGGGAGAGCCGCGCGGCTCTCCCACAGCTAGCGGAGACCTTGCCAGCACCCAGAAGCTTGGGGCGCGCTGAGCTCCGCACGCCCCAAGCTTCGGGATTAGCGCAGCGCTCTGCTAGCCATGGGAGAGCCGCGCGGCTCTCCCACAGCTAGCGGAGACCTTGCCAGCACCCAGAAGCTTGGGGCGCGCTGAGCTCTGCACGCCCCAAGCTTCGGGATTAGCGCAGCGCTCCGCTAGCCGTGTCTAGGCTGCGGATAGTAGCCTGCTTCCCGGAGCGTCGGGCGCCCTGAAAGCAGAGCGCCTGGCGCTTCGGGAACACATCCGCAGCGTGGGGAGCCTTGCAGGAGTTCCCCGCAGGGCTCCCCACGCTGCGGATAGCAGCTGCCGCCCGGCGCGAGGGGCGCCCTGAAGCAGAGCGCCCCTCGTGCCGGGCAGACATCCGCAGCGTGCGGAGCCCTGCAGGAGTTCCCCGCAGGGCTCCCCACGCTGCGGATAGCAGCCTGCAGCCCAGCGGGTGGGGCGCCCTGAAGCAGAGCGCCCCTCGTGCCAGGCATACATCCGCAGCATGGGGAGCCCTGCAGGAGTTCCCCGCAAGGCTCCCCAAGCTGCGGATAGCAGCCTGCCGCCCGGCGGGCGAGGCGCCCTGAATCAGAGCGCCCCTCGCGCCGGGCAGACATCAGCCAGCCCCACAAGCTCGGGGGACAGCAGGGAGGCGCAGCGCCACCATCCCGCTGTTCCTCAACCTGGTTCGGTTTCCCTGACCTGCTTTTGGGGGGGAAATAAAGGGAAAATTTTTTTCCTTTATTTCCCCCCAAAAAAACTAGGTGCGTCCTATGGGACGGAGCGTCCTATGGTGCGAAAAATACGGTACTACTTGCTTGTAACAAAATTGAAACAACAACAATTTGCAAATCTCTCCTCTCATTTTGCCTGGTAAAGATCACAGATTATCAGACTTCTGTGTATTACGTGCTTCATCTCTAGACATTACATCCAAGGCAAGGAGGCATAAGAACCTACTTCTCCACAGTGCATTAAGTTATATGCAAATTTGCCAACCTCTAAAGAGAGCTTGAATTTCGCAGACTCTTGACTTTCAAATGTGGTACTTGAGTTGAAGTTACCAACTGTTCTACCATCTACATTAAAACAAACCCTTCTTTCATGTCTATTAGAGGAAAGGCAGAAAGTAAAGTGCAAGAGACTTTTTCAAAGCAAGAAGAGGATTATAAAGGGAACAAGTTACTCCCTGGCATAGCATCCAAAAGACCACAGAAACAACCCTTGTGTCCTAGTAAAGGTATACATCAAAAAGGAAGAAAAATAAGACTTTCCAATGCAGGACCTCCTGTCCTGCAGGAGCCACTCACACAGTGAAAAGGCCAACATCGATCAAATTATATACAGAAATATATTGCACCCACCTCAACATTGCAAACTAAGTTACTGTATCATCCTTTTATCCAAGAATCCATACTATGTAAGTACACTTCAATTTTTTTTCTAGCAATGATTAAAGTTTATCAAACCATGCTCTGCTCCTTAGATGAATTGGCCATGAAACACATATATTTGCCTATAGTGCATATTTTACCATATTGATGGTTAAACTTTATTTTCATGTTTGTAAGCTCATCATTAAGTATTTTACCTTAACTCTGTCATTTTGTAGTTGTATTCTGTTAAGGGAAGAGGGTCTTTTCCTGTTTTTGTTTGTTATTTGCTGGCTACTTATAGCCCACTTTTCTGTTGAAAAATCTATTAAGAGTTCAAAACAAATAGAGACATACAAATGCCATTTAAAAGCAAATATAAAATGAAAGCATACCTTGGACAACAACTTGACTCCCAGGTACAAAGAACTGTTGTGTGCCATCAGCTGTTTGGGCTGCATATTGTACAATTGTAGCACCGGGCTGAGGAGCTCCTGAATTTGTCATTGTTAATGTCTGCAACCCCTGAACGCCGTCAGATGCCTGGTTAGAGATCTGGATTGCTCCACCTTGGGCTATAGCAACTTAACAAAAGCAATAATGGTATTAACCAACGGAAACAAGGGTCTTTGGAACAGCTCTAATCCAGCCATTCCTAAACTGTGTGTTGGGACACGTTAGTGCACTTTAAAAGAACTAGTAGTGTGCCATAAGAAACTAATAATGAAGAGCTTTTTTGAGGCTCTGCAACCACTGCTTTCCAGTCAGTCTTCTTCTACAAATGCAGGAAACACTGCTGAGTCTTTGCATCAGGAGCAAGTGATTTCACCTGATACAGACAGAGAACAGAATTACCTGTCCTCAGAAAAGGCCTCCCATTTCACCTCTGCAATTCTCTAATCCTGGTTATGCTATTTACTCATATATAGAGTGTGTGTGTGTGTGTGTGTGTGTAGTATGCCTCCTGTGTTGATTTAGAAGAAAATAAGGGTGACTCAGTTATCAGAGGTTTAGGAAACACTGATCCAGTGTGTACCACCACTTTTGTAATTTGGATACAGTCTAACTTGGGAAAGGGTTGCTTGTAGCCCTTCAGATATATTTGGACTTCAACACTTATCTGCCCAAGCCAGCATGGTGAATGGACAGGAATTATGGGAACTAAAAATCTAGTAACACATTCCCCAACCCTGATCTAAGCCAACTTTGTATTGCCTCAAGGGATGCTTTGCCATGCAGAGACAACTTTTATCAGTGAAATCTTGTACAACAGAAGACAGTACAAAACAGCTGCATAAATTATATTTGAATTTTAAAAAGAGAAAAGAATACGAATAAGCTGTTAACTTTTCCTTACATGACCTGTTACAGTTTTCATAACAAAATGCTAGATTATAGGATATAGATTTTAGGTGTCAGAACAGGAACAGCGCGATGCAAAGTTAAATGTTCCATTCTCAAGCATGACAAAACAACCTTTTAAATAAGTTCTCCATCACAGATATTTCAACTCTGCTCATTGAAGTTTTATCTGTCACCATGTACAACTCTCTACTGCATTTTCCAGTCAATGCCAAGTTGTTGGACTCTGCACTCCAAAGCTAGATTCTACACAAAATCCCCAAAGGGCACAATCTAGTGGGAACAACTTTTGTACAATTATTAGGATTTGGAGTGTTTCCTCCTTTAAGTCAAGGATGCTTAGTGCAGGATTAGTTCCCAGTGCACTGATGTCTAATTCTAAACTCATAAAAAAGATTGCAAGTTGCATTTCTTTTTATCTTAAGGACTGTATTTATGGAAGAAAATTGTACAAACTTCCTTGTGTACCCTAGCTTCCAGTTATATAACGAAATACATTGATTGGAAGCAACACACATTAAAGAGCATAAGATTTGAAGAAACAGAATGGAACAAAGTGAGCAAAATTTAATTTTTGCTTATCAGATCATTACTGTAAATTATAAGAGATCTTTATTGATGTAAGCATGAATTTCACTTGGGTTTTAATTGAGACTTTTTCTTGAATATTCCCCCCACTCTCCACAATAGATCTAGCTTACTAAGTTTGCAATTTACATTTGGGTTTTAAGGACGAAAGCTAAATATCTTGTTTGATGTTATGGGATACATACTGTACTGCCCGGTGCTAGTCTGATAAAGGCTCGTTGGCACTGCCATGGCAGGGATGCCAGAGGGTGCTCCTTCTTCCTCTGGCTTTCCTTCTTCAATCTTAGTGACACCGGGTGCATCAGAAGACAGTTCATTCAGAATTTTTCTGACACAAGTAAAAACACATATACATTTAAAAGCAGCTGGCCCATGAAAGGAGTGACTCATTTTAACCGAAAGGCACCAATTGTTACAACACGAAATTATAGCTTACCGATATGAAGGCCTCCTTGAAAGTATCTCCCTCCGTTTCTGAGAATCAATGACAACCTCTGACTCTGTAGATTCATCTGCACTTGTAGCTGATGCTACCTAAAATATGAACATTAAAAAATTAACCATCTTAGGAGTCAACTCAGAAGAGTTAACTTGCAGCATGGAATCCAGATTTGCAGAGGAGATTTTACTACCAGTGATCCATCTCACAGGACTGTCATAAAACTGTTTTGAAAATTTAACAATGCTTTGTAAATTAAAGACAGCAGCACCAGCATCTAATGGTAAGGCTATTGATAGGGGTGGCCCAGAGGGCTGAATCCTCAGGTGTTTTGCACTGGATCTTGGATTCCCTGCCTACACCACCCCTATTTTTTTTTAAAAAACACAACTTTTTAAAACCTTGCTTGCAGAGCTGGTGGACATACTTCAAATCACTGTGCTGGTCATATCCCCGATCACCTATTATTATTGGGTCACATCCAAAGCAGTGCCAGAGGTGTTTTGCCAACACAGTGCCAGATCTGTCTCCTCTCCCCCCCCCCCAGTGTGATCTCCAAATTTTCTCCAGCGTGTCCCCCAGCTCTCAAGTGCCTATTTTGAGGGTGGGAAAGGGGGAGAATGCTGAGTAGAGGAATGAAAAGTTCTGATCCTCTAGTGCATGTCTCTTCCATTAGCAGAACAGGAGTGTTGGGTACCATACTTGCTTCTATTTAGTTATATATTAGCATAGGTAAATTTTGTTTCATGAGCCTATACCCTGATTATTTTAAATACCTAACAATGCCCCTAACAGCATATGCAAAATCTTGATATGGAAGGAGGAAACATTGAGGTGAATTAATGACAAACTAGAAACAGCTCTGCAGGTAGAAATGCATTTTTTCAGTAAATGGCAAATATATATCTTTGACGGGCAGAAGAGGAGAGGATAATCTACAAATAATAGTATAAGAAGAGTGGGAGAAAGGAACAAAAGGGGCCTAGGAGCAGAACAGCTTGCAGGAATGCAGCTGGAGAGAGAGAAAAACATAGAGCATAATGGCAGAGAGCTTAAAAGGTAAATGCAAGAACAGGTATGTAATCTATCTAGGAGTACTCAATCTATCATTGTCACTGGAGGCTTAAGTGACTGTGGTTGAAGGGAGTGCTTTACAATTGGACAATTTTGAAATGTGCTCTGTTGTGGCTGCCCTTACATTTGGTCCAGAAACTACACCAAGCGAAGGTAACACCAGTGCTGAAGGAACTACACTAACTGCCAGTATTCTGCTAGGTCAGTTTTAAGGTTTTACTGTTACTGTATAAACTAAAGCCCTAAACAACTTGGGACCAGGATCTCTGACTTACCTTCTATATATCTGCCCTTTCACTGCTGCATCTATGGGGGCCTCTTTGTGATGCCACACATGCCAGAGATTGATTTCAAGGCAACTCAGATGGGGTCCTTCGGGACAGTGGCACCTGCCTTGGGGAACACACTGCCCACCTGAGTTAGACAGGCTCCGACATTGTACACATTTCGTCGGATGTTAAAAATTTCCACAGGCTTCGCCAGAAGGATGAGTTGACTCACAAACAGTATTGTAATTTTCTCTTTGGAGAAGCATTTTATCTGTTTGTAGTTGCTGTGTTTGAACCCAGAACTCTTAAATTAAGAGTCTCATGCTCTGCTGACTGAGCTATGGGTGGAAGTGTGCTTGTGTAGGCATGAATATAGAAACCTCTGAAGTTTGCATGGCTGCAATATAGATTACTGCAGAAAAGTAAGAGTTACATATGTTGCCCCATTCACTTTTTCCTTTAGCCACACTCACTGGTATGTGACACCACCCCCACCCCCCACTACTATGAGAGCTAGAAACACGTTGTGGGTTTTTAAAAAAATAATAAAAAAAATAAAATAAACAATATATGCAGAATTCTAAATATCACATCTATGCATGATTTTTTCCTAGCATATATGTCACAATTGGTGACATACAGAGTTCCTGGCCACCGCATACCTTGCAATATTGTCAGATTATCCACACAAAAAAAGAAAAAGAAAAACAGCAGCACATGGGCATGACAATGAGACAATCTTTATGTATGTATAAGGTACAAGCCTACGTGCTCTGGTTTGAAGTAATCACTCTTTAAAGAAGCAGACAGAAGTATTATCTTTATATTCTCCTGATGGCAGAATATGAGCAGTGGCGTAGCGTGGGGGGTGCAGGGGGGGCCGGCCGCACCGGGCGCAACATCTGGGGGGGGGGGTGCGCTCGAGACTCGAGTGCTAAAATCCACGGGTTAGGGGGCGCAAATTACTTGCCTTGCCCCGGGTGCTGACAACCCACGCTACGCCACTGAATATGAGTCAACCCTTGCTATGAAATACAATGAAGCTCTTCTTTCCATTGCTAGGGCAAAAATTAGAAGTCAATGATGCCAAGTAAAGGTTAAGTAAAGCCTGCAGGAACGTTAAGAGACATGCAGCTAACCTGAACAGATTGCAACTGTGGTGATTGAATAACTGAAGGCTGAGTTGCTTGAATCACTCCCTGCACATGGACCGTTTGACCAGAAGGCAATTGCACTACAGTTACCGAGGGAGATCCTCTTCCAGTTGTTGATCCCGCTACAGAAACCTATTGCATTGGTGAAAAATAACAGTAAGACATTAGCAGTGTGAGCACCTGCATACCAGTGATGATGATTTGGCAAAAGGTCTCCAGGGTGAAATTAAGGTTTAGCCTTTGAAACACGATGTGCTGTTTTCTAATACAGTAAAAGTTATATCAGCTTATATCACTTTAGTTATTTCATAAAATTTATACATTGCTTAATTGTAAAAAAAAAAAAAGACTTTAGAACAGTTTACCTAGAGAATAAAACAATAAAATTATCAGGAAAACCTGTTAAAAGACAACTATTTAAAATATTAAATGAAATAAAATCAGCAATAAGCCAAAAACAGATTAAAACACACATCAATATTCTACATGTCAGGGTAGACCTGCTTAAACAAAAATGTTTTTAGCAGGCACTGAAAGGAGAACAGTGAAGGCACCTGCCTGATGTCAATATATTACAATGACAATTGGGTTTCCAACAGCAGGTGAAATATAATTCATACTTCTGCTTCTTGCTTCAGAAATGTAACACATAAAGCACTGGCACATGGTACTTCACCCCAGTGAAAACTGAAAGAGCCTTTTTGGTTGAAATGACAATGGAGTCCCATATTGTATAACTTTGATGGGGACAGAGGGGTGATCGTTTTTGTAGTCCTTTTATAGCAATAGACAGTCTATTTGTGCAAGTTAATGATAAAAGCCATTTTTAATTTTTTCTCGTCTAAACACTACATTGCGTATTGAACACAAAGAAAATCTGAGACCCAGTTTACAAATGAAGAACAGAAGAACTAGCAACTTGTCAAAAGGCGAGTCAGCAAGTCCATCATTTAATGTCAACTTGAAAGTGAATCTTCCCCATCTTAGTCCAACATTTCATTCATGGAAATACAGGGACTATTAGTGCACCAAGCAGCTGCTTATACTGAAACTGCATAGGAAGAAAACTATGCCCAATGGTTTGCTCTATATGATGTTGTCATGATAAATTACAATATTTTAAAAAGTTCATGCCAAATGTGCCCAATGTATTCATTTTGGGATGTAAGACAAGCATATAAAGAACTGAGCATGAATCACAGGAAAAAGCCCTCTCTCTTGTAACTTACATGCACAATGAGAAGTACTAAAGGCACTTTTCAATTTCTTAAAATGGCTGGATAATATTTGAAAGTTTACAAGGAATCTCCCAAGCATCCTGTGCTCCTTTTACTTTTTTGGATTTACAAAATTATTCTCTAATGGTAAACTGACAGTACAGTGAACAAGTTTAAATTATTTGAAAGATGCATTTGTTTCCTCCTCTGCTTTAGTTGCAATATTTTAAAACTGCACCCTTTCCTATTCTGACATTCACAAATGTTTGCTTGATTACTCATGTGGAGGTGGCAGCAGTTCTAGCAATCCTGACGTCAATAAGGAGAGGAACCAGCTATGGCACTTGCATTTGAATACGTACAAAGACTCTATATTACTGGAAGCAGACAGTCTGCAGAACAATTTAGCAGACTGGGAAACAAAGTTTTATAGCACTGCACAGAATAATTCCAGAAATGGTCAGAAACACACACACACAGTCAGCTCTTTCAGGGGCAATTTATTTCAGATAAATAGGTATTCTGCAGCTTCTACTGAATATGCGCAGTATTCCAGGCTTGTTAATGCTTAACTTCCAAAACTACACTTAGTCCATTGTACAATATAGACATTTAAATCCAGGTCAGACCCAGCCTCTATGGTGTTTATTTAAAACTGGGGAAAGTCTCAAAGGTTTCATTATAAGCTTTAAAGAAATAAAATAGTATCATAATTGTTAGACTGGGGGTTAAGTTAGATGAATTTAGGTTTGATAGATTTCAATGGAACCTAAATGCAATTAACCAAAATTATCCGACCCTTACCATTATATAGCACTTTTTAATTGTTCAGAGTATGCAGTGTATATATTGCAGCAATTCTTCCAACAACCCTGTAAAATAGGTTAGGATTATTATCCCATAAGGCAGATTTGAGGCTGAACTCAAAACTGGCTGGTTTGGACTACCTAGTATAGTCCATGGCTGAGATAACATTTCAAAATAGGGCCTTCCTGGCTCACAACTCATACAATAGTAGCACCAAAAATCAGAGACAAATAATACAAGTGAATTAAAGTGGAGTTTGTGCTGCCAGAGTGAATGCTTTTTCATAAAAAGCCCTCCTGGACAGAAAAAAAGCAGAAACATGATGAAAACAACATAGAGGCAGATTACAGGCAATGAGAGTTCATCTCCTTGAATATCAATCCATGTCTGTCTTCTCATTCCTTGCCCCCAAAGAAAACACCTGGGGAAGAAAAGGTGCAACTTCACTGCATACAAAGGACAGTGGCCACGTTCCCAACAAGGCAGCCCCTCATGGCACAGATATTCCTAACACTGGCTTGGAATGGGTGAAATAGCCACCTACTGCTAGCCTAAGCAGAGATGGAGTCCATGTACTTGAGGGGTTCTGGACAAAACTGGATATGTAAGTAGAGATTTCAGCATCATTTTACACATAGTTCATGCATTGCTTATGATCAGAATCCCAACTACTAGAAAGCTCTAAACCTATTTTTTACATTTTGCTCAGATATTTATCTCTGTACCCCATGCTATCCCAATCTATCCTCACAGGAACTTTGCAATGCAGACTAGGCTGAATCAGTGGCGTAGCGTGGGGGGTGCAGGGGGGGCCGGCTGCACCAGGCGCAACATCTGGGGGTTAGGGTTAGGGGGCGCAAATCCACGGGTTAGGGGGCGCAAATTACTTGCCTTGCCCCGGGTGCTGACAACCCACGCTATGCCACTGGGCTGAATGGCACAAGACCTTCCACTGAGCTAAGTGGGCTTTTGAACTGAGAGGTCCAACGTTTTATCGGCTTCCCCAAAGCCCAAAGTATGCAGGCAAGTCTTGCATTCTTCTACCTGCCTGCAGTAGCTAACTATATAGGTACAGTATTGGTGTCAGGTTACATGTCAGATTACCTGTGCTATAGTAGATATCTGATTTTGGCCAGATGGAGACTGTATAGTAGCAGCATCACTTTCTGCAACAGAGTCTGCTGCATTGCCATCTTGCTGTGATTCACCTGTTTCCATGGTCATTTGTCTAAAAATGAGAGAAAAATGCACAAGATAGTACATGAAACAATTCATGCCTCTATCACCATTCACTTCATCTCTTCATTTTTGCCTTCTTTTTAATATGTGGTTAAATAAAGGATGACATCATAATATGATACCACAAGAGAGATCCAGTGCATTTATCACCAGCTGAAAACCCAAATGAAGGAAACCACCTTTTGATATATGAATGTCCTCCCCATTATTTAAGACAGGGAACCTGTGGAGCCTGTGCCCCTTAAAATGTTGTTAGTCTCCAACTCTCAGATTCAGCCAGAATTTCCAACTATCAGGGATAATGGGAGTTGCAGTCCAGTAATATCTGGAGGGCCATAGTTCACCATCCCCACTTTAAGATTGGAGGACAAGGCCTTCCTCCATATGCCATTGTTTCAGGAATAAACAACTTCTAGTGATCAGAGTAGGGAATTTCCAGAGGTGGCACTAGAATTGTGAAATGCTGTCCCCAGGGAGATTTGACCATGTATTTCTTGGTTTTTTTGTGTGTGGGTTGGTTAAGCTGAGTTTGCTTCTCGGTTGTTGCTTTTAAATTATTATTTCTTTGGAAAATGTTATTTATTTAAAGCTTTTTAGCACCCAAGTAGCATACAAATATTGTTACCATATATTTTAAAAGAAGTTGGTGGGACTGTACAGTTGCCCCCAAATACTGGAAGAATATGTGGATTGTATTAAGTGTATTGCTGCCTGTAAGATTCTGTGGTCTCCTTTCAGACTATTACTGAATTGTTTACATCCTACAGAAGAATGGAACTTAGAACTTAGGTTGCAAACTAATTTACTTCAGCTAGAATACTGTTGGGCAAATACTAGACTCCGGAGCAATTGACACCAATACAGTGGTACATCTGGTTACAAACTTAATTCGTTCCAGAGGTCTGTTCTTAACCTGAAACCGTTCTTAACCTGAGGTACCACTTTAGCTAATGGGGCCTCCCGCTGCAGCCGCACGATTTCTGTTCTCATTCTGAGGTAAAGTTCTTAACCCTAGGTACTACTTCCAGGTTAGCAGAGTCTGTAACCCGAAGTATTTGTAACCCAAGGTGTTTGTAACCCGAGGTACCACTGTAGAGACGTAGCAGAGAAAAGTGATGGATTAGTGAACGTTGTCAGCTTAAAAATATAAAAGATCCCAGGACAGCAGAATCAGCCCAAGCAGTATGCTACAATAATGTAAGAGCCATGCTTTATTTACTTGAATTGTGTGAGCGTGCCAGGAATCATAGAGGTTTTGGCTTTCTTATAAACTGGGTCCATTTGGATTATCATAGTATAAAAAGCCATTTCTGTGTGCTCTGGCTTCCATCACGGTGTTCCGTTGTGCCAGAAGTGGTTTAGTCTTGCTGGCCACATGACCTGGAAAGCTGTCTGCGGACAAACGCCGGCTCCCTCAGCCTGAAGCAAGATGAGCGCTGCACCCCATAGTCACCTTTGACTGGACTTAACCATCCAAGGGTCCTTTACCTTACCTTTTTGCCTAGTATAAATAGATTGGAATTAGATTTAGGCTGGAATCCTACCCCCCCCCCCCCGTTTCAACAGGGTTTACACTTGAATATACAAGTTTTAGTAGTACGTATATCTCTTGGGCTTCATTGCTGTCCCAATAGCAGTCCTGTTAATTGGTTTTCTGAACCATCACCCGAGCCCTGAGACTTTGGTTGTAAAAAGAGACTGCTAAGAAAATAAAAATAGATTGGACCAGTTTAGCTTGGCATATTTGTTCAAAGGAATGGGCTTTGCATAGCTAGTTAGCCAAGCAGCCATAGGAGCAAACTGGTAGAGAAGTTTATTCTCCACCCAGGGGCTGGAGGTGGTGTCCTCAAGAGGTTTGTTGTGCAGTTAAAGAGAACAAAAGGGAACAATAGCCTTGAAACTGGATTTGAAAGAGGCACAGAGGCTTGATTTACTCTCTGGGAGAAAGCAAATCTATGTACTTCCAAGAAATCTGAAGAGGAACAGGACAGGATCTATTGGAGTGTTAATGCAGTGAATTTTCCATCACAGGTTTGTGCAGAGTATGTGTGTAAATAAGACTTATATCATATTAGCATCGCAAGTCCTCAATTACCTTCATTCTAAGAAAAGAAAACCCAAGGTTTTTGCTGGGAGCCCTGAAACTTCTCACTACTTAAGAGACTGGAGATAAAATTAATAATAAAAAGATGAGTCCTTGCACTGTTAAGGACAAGAAGCTCACAATAACCCCAAGTTTGTTCAGGTACCAAAAGGCATGTCCAGATAGGTGAAAAGATCACATCCATTTAAGGTTACAGGAAGTGTCTTTGACAAACATATGCTCAGTACGTTTCAAGATGCCAGGACCAGCATGATGGCATAAGCAACCAAACTGGTACCTTTGGGTGAGATGTTTTTGGAAGTGCCAACAAGGAAATGAAAGGGCCTTCCATGATTCCTTGGAACATCACAGCAGATGCTGGGACACAAGTTGTAGCTGAATGTGCCACGTTGGTCTGAAACAATTTTCCGGTACACACACACACAGAGGTTTTTCTTGCAGAAACTTCTGTTAAATTCATTGGTTTTAAAATACGTCTAACATCAATAGCTTTATGTATCACTTAGGAGAAAGGAAAGCATTCTATTAAACAGCTGGCACTGGGGTGAAACTACTCTAGTGTGTAATAACTCAGTTGGAAGTCATTCAGCCTTTGTTTCTCCTAAATCAAGGTTTTGTCTGTAGGCTAGTAAATTCTGCATGTCAATCTTTTGAGAGAGAGAAATATTTTGAAGGAACTGTAGTTGTTTTCAACCTGTAACATTGGCTTGTAGAAATAGCTTAGGATACATGAAGCTAATTATTATGGGTGGTATCAGGTATTAGTCACTCAAAGCAGACTCGTTGAAATCAAGAGTTATTAATGTCATTTTTCAGTGGACATCATGACTTATTTATTTAAAAGCATTTATATACCACTTTATATTTTTAAAATCTCTTAAGCAGTGCATGATATCCATATATGGAAACCACATGTCTGCAAAAAGTCTCAGTGTAATGCACCATGTAATTCTCTTTATCCCAAAGGTAACCAGGTTATCACAGTGACCCCAAAACATGTGTCTATCTGTGTGAATGTGAATTATGTAGAGATGCAGCTGCCACCGTGATGGTGGCAGTCTTGGCTTTCTGGCACCTGCAGCTATATGATATAAAGGGTTATAGAATCAAAGAACTGTAGACTTCGAAGGGACCCTAAGAGTCATCCAATCCAATCCCCTGCAATGCAGGAATTGCAGCTAAAAAATCCCTGACAGATAGCCATCCAACCTCTTTAAAAACCTCCAATGTAGGCGCCTACCACCTTCCAAGGTAGTCTGTTCCGCTGTCAAGCAGCTCTTGCCATCAGAAAGTTCTTCCTAATGTTTAGTCAGAATCCCCTTTCTCATAATTAGCATCCTTTGGTTTAAGTCCTACTCTCTGGAGCAGCAGAAAACAAGATTGCTTGTGACAACCCTTGAGATATTTGAAGATTATTATTTCACTTCTGTCTTCTTTTTGCCAGGTTAACATTATCCAGCTCCCTCAGCAATTACTCATAAGGCTTGGTTTCCAGACCCTTGATCATCTTGGTTGCCCTCTTCTGCACATATTCCAGCTTGTGAATATCCTGTGCGGTGCCCAGAAGTGGATGCAGTACTCCAGGTAGGGTCTGACCAGGTAGAATAGAGTAGTACTATTACTTTCCTTGTTTTGGACCCTAAACTTATGTTGATGCAGTCAAGAATTGCATTAGCCTTTTTGTTGCTATATCTCACTTATGTTAAGCTTGTGGACTCATTAAGACACCCCAGATCCTTTTCACATGTACTGCTGTCAAGGTGTCCCCCATCCTGAATTTGTGCAGCTGGTTCTTCCTCCCTAAGTGTAGAACCTTATATTTGTCCATACCAAAAATCATTTTATTATTTTCCAATCTGCCCAGTTCTCCAATCTGTAAAACTCATCTTGAATCCTTGTTCTATCTTCTGTGATATTAGCTACCACTCCCAGTTTGGTGTCATCTGTAAATCTGATAAGCATCCTCTCTATTACTTTAGCCGTCATTTATAAATATGTTGTACAGCACTGGGCCCTGGATAGATCCCTGCGGCATATTACATTTCATTAACTGGCTCCTACAAAAAAATCATGCCTAGCAAGTAAATGAGTATTTTTTTAAAAAAAAATTGACATAAAAATTTCAACTTTGTTGCTAGTCAAATTGAGAGCATTAGATTGAATACATAAAGAAAAGCCTTCTTTCTAAATGTTAAGATCTTTATGTGCTTGGTTGTTCCTCAGGTTATCAGATCCACTAATATATGAAACACATTCTACATATTTGCAGTGCGGAAACATATTTTAACAAACCCAGCCACATGGGCGGGGTATAAATAATATATTATTATTATTATTATTATTATTATTATTATTATTATTATTAATTATACAATGGCTACCTTATGTTAATTCTTGCATGCTGTTTTTTGCCACATTTGCTCATTATGATTGATTTTTTTTTAAGGACTTCTTCCTTCTCCAGACCACTCTCCCTCTTAGTGAACCTTGCAGTGAAGTTATGTTCCATTTGTGATGTCATAACTAACTACCATAGCAACCAACACTCACAATGTTACAGTACACAAGGTTCACTAGAATATTGAACAGAAGCGCAAAAGAGAAAAAAAGCTTTCGTTCAATCACACGCAAGAGATTTTATAAGTATTATGGAACACACTCACCCAGTGAAGAATTGGGAGGGGGGGCACCTTAGCTAAAGTTCTGAATTAAAGATTTGACAAGAGTTTTGGAGACCTAATTGCGATGCAAGGAAGACTGTATGATCCAAGGTACCTATGCCACAATGTTCAACTCAATTTTTGGAGATTTCATACTCCACAACTGTGGTTTTCAAACTTTTGTCAGCAAGTATTTTCCATACATCAGGTAAACAATATGCATTCACTTGCCAGAGAATTTCTGTCCATGGCCAAAGATTCTGGGATAGGTTTGTTGTAGGGCACATGCCCCATTGATTTGACATGTTTAGGAGGCTTGTTACCCCATGTGAAGTGAGAGTGCACCTCCAACACTCCCCAGCACAAATATAGAAGGGTTTTAACACAAAGAAGAGCCTCAAACTTTGGAAACAAACCTTTATTTGGGGAGGGACACCCGCCTGGATGCAAGAAAATACATCCTACAACAAATCTACATAGTTTTGCACTTTATAGAATATATTCTCAGGAAACATGGAATCTTATTTCACATACTAGAAACAAGAGTGGATCCAAATGTTTAATAATGAAAGTTGCTGAATAATTGAATAAGAATATGCAGCATTATGCTGATGGTGTCTTAAAAGTACACTTTCAAAATTTTACTTTATTCCAAGTTATAGGTTTGTTTTTTGTTTATTTTTGCAAAGCCTTGTTATACTGTTTGCAGTTAACAGTTTATGGATGTAGTTTATAAATCTTGATGCTGGGTATTTTTTCATGTTCATGTACAAGAGAAAGAAATTTCTCTCCATTTTTCATTGTGGCTTCAAAGACTCTGAAACCTTGCATTTCATAATGTCACACTTCAACTCGTGATGACATAAAAATCATATGTGCTGCTTCTCTGTACGTGATGGAGCTGCATCCTGGTCCAGGAAATGTCGAAGTATGAAGGAAAAAAATGCTAACCATAGCTTCATATACTGCACAGCCTGAAATTTTCCTCACTACAGTGACTTTGACTGAAAAAAGCATGAATCTCACATTTAGCTGAAAACAAGTCCTTTTCAGGTAACTATAGTTAATACAGCATCATTTTTAGGTGACTATTTACAGAAGAACATACTAAACAGCAGTTGTTTCATTTAACATTCCAAGTTCAAAAAAGCCAATAAAGCCATACCCATAATCCAGGTACAATGGAGGTATAAGGTACACTAAACAGCTACGTTTCTTGTTACAATACATACATAAACATGTTCTAGAAGAAAATGCAAACCTCATTATATGACATGGTACAGTGCAATGATTCTTGACTTATGTGTTCCCAAACCCCTTTTGCTTACTATTACATGGAACCAAGGACTATTACATAGCTATATCACCTCTGTCCCAGCAATAACATAAAGGGATGATCAACCTGATCACTACTGGAATTAAATGCCCATTAAGAAACTCACTAATATGTCATGTAAAACTAACCTTTCTCCTGTACCTTCCTTCCTCTGCTTCCCTTTTGTTTATACTTTTAGATTTTAAAATTAGTGCAGGGCTTGAGCTATTGTTTTGATGTACTAGTTCGTTTAAACACTAGAAATAACGGCAAAACAACCCTATTCCTTGAAAGTTGTGAAACTTTCAATTCTGTTTCCTGTTTTTGTGTATAAGATTACTTTCACTGGACCAGATACTGTCTCACTTGCTCTGTTATTCTGTATAACCAACAACTAAACACTGTTATGCCTAAAGAGTATAGCTTTTGGGGGGAGGGCAAGATGAAGAGAGAAGCACTGCCTTTACTAGTTATTTTACTCCATTTAAGCAGTATTTAAAAGACACCACCCTGCAACAAATTAGATATTTTTATCAACAAAATTGAAAGTCAAAGTTATTGAAGACAGCCAGGATCTGCATGAAGGCTTTCCATATACAGACTGAAGGGAGATTATGTATGCCTTGGTTGTTTGTAATATTACCCCTCATACAGTCCCTTTTTTCTAATTGAAGCCTAGTGTTTTCTATTTCAAGATAAAGAAAAACTGGTGGCTCCTTTGACAACTTCCTTCATCCTTGCTGGAGAATATGGTGCCTTTGTTTCTTACATTTTCTCTACAATCTGTGGCAGGGTATGCATGGAAGACAGATGAAACAGTCAAACAAAGCAATTCTAGGCATGTTTACTCAAAAGGAAGCCCCACTGTGTTCAATGAAGAGCCAGTTATTTCATACTAACAGCCAAGCAGCTTCACAAGACTTGACCTATGAAACATTCATAAGGGGGGTCTGCATTGGGTTACATCACACCAATCAGCTAAAAATACACTTTAATGTTTTGTAAACTATCGTCTTTCCTTCCGTACACAGAATGTATTCTTTCTTTTGCTATCAGCAAATATTGCATTTCCCAGGCTCATCCTGTTAAAATTTAAACTGTAATATGCTTTACAATCTGTGTGCTCATGCTTACCAAAAGAGTGTGACAGATCATTGCTAGGATTCCTTTCTTGCCTTCAAACTGAGGCTATGATAACATAACTTGACCAAGGCCAGATCAGACAGTGAGACCATAACATTGTGTCTTCTGAATGATGTGTTTGCTTATTAGAGGCCAACTGCAGCCACTGGATCACAATGGAACCCTCCTTGCTTTATTTTCAAATTTTCCTTTCTCGTTCTTAATTTATGTGGTAAGCCCAAACCTATCACTAAGGGGAGGCCTCCCCATAACTCTGCTTTCTTATCTCCATGTGAGTTCTTACTCCACATCCCTAATGTGTTGCTTCCTCTTTCATATCTAGCCTAAGGCAGGGCTTAATTTAACCCCCTTCTTTCTACTAAAGTCCTTACTCTACCCTCAGCAGCAGCAGTTACCAAACAGGAAATCTCTTGAAAAAGATGGAAACACCAGAGGAGAAAAGCACAAACTCAGGATTAAGGCTGCAATCCTAAAACATGTTTTCCTAGGGAACAAGTTTGTTTTAACTCAGGAGGGCTTACTCCTGCATAAACATGTTGAAGACTATGCCTTTACGAAGGAAATACAGAAAGCTGCCTTCTGAGTCAGGCCCATTGGTCCATCTAGCTCAGTATTGTCTGCACTGACTGGCAGAGGGTTCAAATGGGATTTCTCTCCCACCCCAGCCTGGAGACCCTGCGAAGATGCTCTGCCCCTGAGCTGTGGCCATTCCCCTACGGATAAAGGTAAAGGGACCCCTGACCATTAGGTCGAGTCGTGACCGTCTCTGGGGTTGCGGTGCTCATCTCGCTTTATTGGCCAAGGGAGCCGGCATACAGCTTCCGGGTCATGTGGCCAGCATGACTAAGCTGCTTCTGGCGAAGCAGAGCAGCGCACGGAAACGTTGTTTACCTTCCCGCCGGAGCGGTACCTATTTATCTACTTGCACTTTGATATGCTTTTGAACTGCTAGGTTGGCAGGAGCAGGGACTGAGCAATGGGAGCCCACCCCGTCACGGGGATTCGAACCGCCGACTTCTGATCAGCAAGTCTTAGGCTCTGTGGTTTAACCCACAGCGCCACACACGTCCCCTATGGATACTTACTGGCAAATATGCACTATAGAGGGACATAGTGGGACTTCCCCTCAAGTAACCCTGAACAGGATTGCGCTGTATTTTTAGTATTACTGTGTTCAGTGCTTTTATTCTAAAAATATATATATTTAGGGGTACTCTCATTTTCCTACTAATACTGAAATACGGCTCCTCAATGAGGCCAAACTTAGGTTCACCAAATGTCATGGGGTCTGCGTCCCTCTAGGGGAAAAAATACTGTGTTTTCTGAAACCTGCCACGGTGCGTGGGACGGTGGCCACTCTGCACATGCGCAGAGGGGGGCAACACGGCCGGTCTCTGGCTGTCACAACGAAGCCGCGTTGATTTCGGCCTTCGTGTGTGAGGGAGAAAGCAGCCAGGCTTTGACTCAGCCTCCCTCGAGCGCCGCCGATGCTGCCCCCGCCCTCGCCCCGCTTCTCCCGATCTTCGCCGTCCCACCTAGCCCCTTCCGAGCTGCCTGTCAGAGCTCGCCCCGCCGCCCCAACCGCCTTCCCCTCCTCAAAACCCGGGCCGCCCCCTCCGAAGGGCCCGGCCGCCTTGCGCGCTCCCGCCTTGTCCCCGCCCCCTCCTGCGACTCACCCGAGTACGTGGCGCCCCCGTCACAGGGGAAAGTAGGTCGGGGAGGAGGGATTGGGCCGGGCGAGGCCGCGCGTCGCCCCCACGTCAGCGCTGATGCCGCTGCGCCGTCACCGCGGGTGGGGAGGGGGGGTTGCTCAGGAAATGGCGACCATCGCCGCGCCTTTAGCCTCGCTCACCTGAGCCGGCGGCGAAAGGAAGGGGGGGAGAGAGAGAGAGAAAGAGGGAGAGTGGGGGAAGCGGAGGGCGGGGCCACGGCCAGCGAGGGCCAGCCTGGCCCCCCCTCCCCACCGGCCAACGCCCATTGGCTACTTAGGCGGCCTAACGGCTGGAACTCGCGCCAACCGCCGAGCCGACGTTTCGGCTCACTGATTGGCTAATCGGGAACGGCGGGGGGGGGCCGCGGAAATTGAGCGATGGTGATTGCGGTGTTTTTCGTGGGTGTAATACTCACCCGCCCCCGCTCGCAAGATGCAAAATGAATGTGGGTGTGTTAAAACGGAGACCCCGAGGCGACCTGTCCGAAGTTTGGCCGCGCTCGCTGACTGACTAGGGATTTCAGCTCCATTAAGCAGTAGGGATTTACTTCCGAGTAAAGTTTTACAAAGCGATACGCGGCGTGATGATGATGATAATAAATATTTATACCCCGCCCATCTGGCTGTGTTTCCCCAGCCACTCTGGGCGGCTTCCAGCCAAATATTAAAATATAATAATTCAGCAACTATTAAAAGCTTCCCTAAACAGGAATGTCAAGGGCTGAGAGAGGTACTGCTGCGAGTTTGCAGATTTAACATATAGAATAAGAACCAGAATGTACGTTCAAAGAAGAGTGGGAAATGTTTACTGAAGATATGGGTGAAGATTGTGTTCATTTAAAAACGCTGGTAGCATTAAGATAAATTCAACAGTGTAAATAAGTTTTGATGGATATAACAATGGATTACTGAACGGTCTAGTTAATGTAAAATATGCACGGATGTATAGTATGCAAATGAACCATGGAAAGAGAAGGGAAGTCATTGATTTTATTTTATTTTTGCCATTCATCTTTATTGGTTTCTTTAGACATACATTTGTCCTATCACATTGTAACAAATTGATTTTTCTGTAAATTAAACATGTATTTCTAAAACATAGTACAAGGGGGAAACAACAACAGAATACATATTTATTTGATTCATTTGTAATCCATTTGCATTTGAGGAAGTCATTGATTTAAGGTTGTTTAAATGAATATTTTGAAATGTAAATTGGAAAAATTAATAAAGGCTAATCCTGCAGCAGCAGGTCTCTTTATAAAGAGATCAGCTGCTGCAGGGTTAGCCTCGTGGGCACATTTCTTGAGTAAAAACAGGTAGGATCTAACCGTTAGGCTGGGCTCCAATACGACGACCTGCGAAATTCATATTACATTGATGGGAAATGTGCCAATGGCAGTGAGCGTGCAGTGAGGGCTTTTAAAAAAAAGTTACAAAGCAGAGGTGGTGAAGCTCTAGCCGTGCATATGTTTTTGGACTACTATTCCCTATTAGAACTTCTGATCATTGCCTATGCTGGACATCCAACAGCATCATCTGGAGAGCTACTGGTTTAGATCTTAGAAGTGCAGAGTTGCAAAGGGACCACAAGGGTCATCTACTCCGGCCCTCTATAACTGAACAATCCCAGGACTCCTTAATGAGAGAGGGAGAGACTTATAGATAAAGCTGCAAGGACAAAAGACCCTTCTGTATCAGCTATTAGACCAGCATCCTGCGGCCAACTGTGTTTTGGAAGTCCACCTGGGCACAAGAGCACTCTTTTCTCTTGGAAGTTTCCAGCGACTGGTATTCAGAAGCAATAATGGCCTCCAGCTGGATGCAGAGCATAGGTTTCTTGGCTAGCAGCCACTGATACTAGTTGTTACCTGTTTCTTTGTTAAGCCGGGTAAGAAAGGGAGAGCCGGCTTACTTCATAGCTGGACTTGCTCAAAACAAGGTTTTACAACCTAATTCCTATGCTTATAATTTTGCTGCCAAGGATGAGACTTTGAAACTGTTCAGCCCACATAGTGGGGTGCCTGGAATGATAAATTGCAATTAATATGGCATTTCCAAGGCAGTTAGCTCGGTTGGTTGGAGTGTGGTGCTGATAATGCCACGGTCATGGGTTCAAGCCACCAAGGATGGGTTCATATTCCTGCATATTCCTAGAAGATCTTCAGGGTCCCTTCCAACCTGATGATTAAAACCCATCCCCCAAAACACTGTTCACATGTATTTCTGATAGTCTCCCCAAGATCACTGAACTGTAGGAGTACCATACATAATTGAGAGTACGCCATGAGACCAGGAATGCACATCATCAATTTATATTTTAATGTGCAGTTTTATTTTCCTATTGCATCAGTTTTTCAATAAGACAAGCTATGTAAACTACTGAGATTGAGTTACTGCTTTATATTAAGTCAGAACATTGGTCTATCTAGCCCAGTACTGTTAGCAGTGACTGGCAGTGGCTCTCCAGGGTTCCAGGCAGGGGCCTTTCCTAGTCCTAAAGGTAAAGGGATCCCTGACAATTAAGTCCAGTTGTGAACGACTCTGGGGTTGCGGCGCTCATCTCGCTTTACAGGCCGAGGGAGCCAGCGTTTGTCCGCTTCTGCAGAGTTTTGCCGGGTCATGCAGCCAGCATGACTAAGCTGCTTCTGGCAAAACCAGAGCAGTGCACGGAAACGCAGTTTACCTTCTTGCCAGAGCGGTATCTATTTATCTACTTGCACTGCATGCTTTCAAACTTCCAGGTTGGCAGGAGCTAGGACCGAACAACGGGAGCTCACCCCGTCGTGGTGATTCAAGCCGCCGATCTTTCAATTGGCAAGCCCAAGCGGCACAGTGGTTTAATCCACAGTGCCACCCATCCCTTTCCTAGTTCTACCTGGGTACAAACAGAACCTTCTGCATGCAATGCGTATTATGAATTATTTATTAATTCCCCCACTTTTTTCCCTGATGGGGTTCAAGGGGACTTACGTGTAAAAATGAGAACTGCTAAAAACAGAAAAAACTGATTTATAACAATTAAAATTTTTAGAAGTAAAACTATATACATACATAAAATCTGTTAATATAGATACATATGGATACATATATGAAACCATACAAATAATTACAATAAGAGCACAGCACCAGCCCTTTCATTAAAAGCAACCGGTTTCCAAAAACTTGTTGGAACAAAAAAGTCTTCACCTGCCTGAAGAAGGACAACAAGTAGGAGGCCAGTCTAGCTTCTCTAGGGAGGGCATTCCAAAATCTGGGAGCAGCCGCCAAGAAGGCATCTCCTGAGACCCCACCAGGCTTGCATGTGATATGCATATGCTATACCACTGAGGTATGGTCTTTCCTGGATTTGGAAGCAAATGCATTACAATAGGATTTCCTGGAAGTTCTTTATACAAATTCAGCAATTCAGATTGTGCAATTACTGTGCTCCTTTTCATAAAGCTTGGCCTTGGGAGTAGGCTGTTGGCAGAATTCTGTAAGGCATTTGAGATTGCAAACTACATCATTTGCCACTAGTGCTGCTTGTTTATAGTTTTGCAAGAACCCTGGTGTTCCTCAACCCTGTCACAATTTCCCCCCACTTGATATTTAATGTTTCATCAAGTTAGCTTTTTACTTGCACAGAAAATACACTTGAGAGTTGACCTGCTTGTTTATAAAAGAGCCTACAGGTTTTTTTACTCCATGGGATTTAACAGTGCTTTTTTCCCCTAAAAAATTCTTTAGGGGTACTCAAGAAAATCACCAGGAAAGGAAATGAAGCTGCCATCGGAGGTGGTAACAACGAAACTGACCAATCACCGTGCTACAGTCCAACTCCTACTTCACATATTAAATGTTCGCTTCCGTCTGAGACTCAGGAAACACCGTGACTGGAAATGAGGCCGCCATTGGAGTTAGCAACAGAACTGACATTCACCTTGCTTTTCAACAGAACTGACAATTCACAGTGCTAGAGAAGAATCTAATTTTTTTTAAAAAAATTAGTTTCTTCTCCCGTTAGATTAGCAAAATGTTTAGGGGTATGTGTACCCCTGCGCCCCCCAGAAAAAAAGCACTGGGATTTACTAATCACATTGGTAGCCGTAACTGTTCCCAGTTATTGTACCATGTAAGATATGCATTTCTTATGAGAACTCTGCAAAAATTCAGAATCACTTTTATTTACTGTACACATTTTTATATCATTCATGTATCTCTTCTTTGTTATTGTAAATGTTTTCACTGGCTTATACTTTGATGATAATAATAAACTATGGTAAGGTGGAAAAACTGCATATTTTATGATACCTGGCTGCATGAGATGCTAGTTTTACTTGATTTAGGTTCTCTAAATCAAACATAGCAAACATGACACAATTTCTAGAGAGGTATCCTTATCTGTTGCAACAAAAGCAAGGAGCTTTGTGCCACGTTAAAGTCAAACAGATTTATTATGGTATACTGTATATGGTTTCATAGACTACAGCACACTTAATCAGATGTGTGAAGTATTATCCTGTCAAAATACTCTCCTCAGTTATTAAAGACACCCTACATTAGATAAAAATAATTTATCTTCACTAGTATCAGAACTTTATATTTGGCTGAATAGTGAAAGAGGATTCTCATTCTGCAGTCTGCGAACTTCAAATTGCAGAGGATCGGGTGCCCTCTAGGTGGCTGCTGCTGCTGCTGCTTTTTCAGATTCAAGACAATGGTGAGCCTTGGAAGTATAACTGGAACCTATTCAGTGCTTATTTTGCATGGGATTGCAAAGTTAAAATGTTACAGCAGCATTATCTTCATGCAAAGGGATAAAGCTGGCCTGGATGTATAGTCTACTAAAATCAGTTTTGTTGTTTAGTCGTTTAGTTGTGTCCGACTCTTTGTGACCCCATGGACCAGAGCACACCAGGCACTCCTGTCTTCCACTTCCTTCCACAGTTTGGTCAGACTTATGCTGGTAACTTCGAGAACACTGTCCAACCATCCCGTCCTCTGTCCCCTTCTCCTTGTGCCCTCAATCTTTCCCAACACCAGGGTCTTTTCCAGGGAGTCTTCTCTTATGAGGTGGCCAAAGTTAAATCTATGTTAAATCGTCAATCCCAAATTTCACTAATGGTTGACATTTCATTTCAAACTAATCAACTTGTATACCAACTTCTAACAACAAAAATACAGGTTTTGCTGAGTTTTCAGAGGGGATTCCACAGCTGAGGGTAAGCAGACCACAATGACAATCCAGTTCCACCCACTGCAGGTTCATTGTAGTAGATACCTCACCTAACACAAGAAAACCAGGAGGAGGGACCTGGGATTTGGGAGAAATAACTCAGCCCCAGCAAACCCTGTTCTGTGGTATTCCACAACACAGATTGCCTATTGGTCATTGTGGAAACAGAATGCTGGATGAGATGGGGTTTGGCTTGATCTAGCAGGGCTCATGTATGTATGAAACAATAGTGATTGCATTTGAGCATACTCAAAGCACATCACTACTCGCCATACTGTACAAAGCCCAGGCTTCTCACCAGGCGTTAAGATACTGGATTTCTATGAAGTCTTGGGCCCCAATACTTTCAGCTGATACATCACTCGCACACAGAGATGCCTATTTCTATTACTGCTGTGCGGTTTCGTGTGTTTGTTTTTGTTTTTACAATCAAACGGTATATACATAATTTAAAAAATATATTTTTTCTCTTTCACCATACCCCATCTTGCATTTGCTGACTTGAGGACTAGCGACAATACAGAAACGCCTACTTTGCTAAAACGTTCCCTTTCCTGCGGGGCCACTATTTTATTTTTGCACGTCCTAATTCGTTCCACGCAAGAGCGCGGCAGGCTGCCCCGGCGAAAGAGCACGTAATCACGCACGGCCAAATTAGGAAGCGCGCGCATACAAAAGAAGAGAGCGGCGCACGCGCAGCCCAACCTCTCCTTTTCGTCTGCGGTAAAGGAAGCCGCGTTATTTATTTCTTTGAGGGGACGGAAGTGGCGAGGAAGCTTGGCCTTCCGCGCTTCCCGTAGTCCGGGCGATACCAAGTGTCTCTGCGATTCCGAGGGAGAGGAGAGAAAAGGGGGAAAGACGAAGGCGCGCTTATGAACGGCCTGCCTCCGGGGGCCGAACGCGACACCTTGATGGGGGGAGCCTGACGCGCCGAGAAGCCGGGAGAAGCGGCCTTGGCGCGTGCCTCGGAGGCGGCCGCGGGAAAAGGGTGAGGTGAATGGGCGCGCCCTCCCCTCCCACAACCTGCCCGCGCTGAGCTACTGGGAAGCCAGTGGGCGGGGCTCAACGGGCAGCCGTGGCGGCTGGGTAATGGCAGCCCTGTGAGGAGAATCCCGCGGAGCGGAGGGGCAGGAGCCGCAGCTTGCGCAGGAGACGCGCCGTGTGGGGAGGGGGTGGGGAGGTGACACTGACCCAGGCCTCTCCTGTTGCCAGGTAACCGGGGGGGGAGCGGGGCCGCCCTCTTTCTCCGCTTCTCTTTCCTCCGCCTCCCCCCCACCCCCCTCGCCTATTTCCCTTGTGGGTCAGGCGCCCCTTATGTTGTGCCTCGTCCCCGGCTTGCTTCTTCTTTTCTTTTCGGCCTTCTTCCCCCCATGTCTAGAGAACGGGCCATAGGATCTCCCTGCCGGTATGTGTCCCGCTGCTGCGACCCATCCCCGTTTGCTGCCCTTTACCCTGAGCCCCGACCTCGTGGATGTTTGCGGGCGTGTTCAGAAACTCCGGGTCGGATCCAGACTTGTGCAAAGCTCTTTGCATTGCTTTCTATGGGGCTTAAGCCCCTTGGCTCGTTCAGGGCTCGTTGCCTGGGAGCAAGTCCCCCCCACCCGCCCATTGAAGTCATCAGGGTTTACCGCTGAGTAGACACGGTTAAGGATTGCGATGCTAGTTTTGGATCATAACCTTACCTGTCGAGTGTGTGGCATCGAAGAACACCTGAAGAAGACTGTGCTCAAGCAAGCACTACGAGGGTACAATCGCAGGCCTTTTGTTCCCATTTTGGAAATGGCAAGTCAGTCACAAACAAAGAAGTGTGTAGATGAATGGCAAAATGCAGGGAGGGTTAATGTTGTTTTAGTTCAGTGTTTCTGGTTTTGCTTTGCATGAGTAATACTGCTGGATTTTTAAACCAGGTACTGAGAGTGAAGGTGATGGTTCTAAGAATTCTGATAATGAAAAATCCGGCTTGCATGCAGTAAATTGAAAATTTATGTATCACTTTTTTCCATTATCGCCTCAGCAAAACAAGACAGTTTTATTAAATCCACTGGGAGTTTGGGCATCCAAAATTTGTCCTTTGAAATGCCACCAACTGTTTGGCCCATAAAATTAAATTTATCTGCAACAGTTTTGAAGAACTACCTGTAAGAAAGCCATAGCCTTAAAAACAACTTCTCCAGAAAAAGGTATCATTGACAATACACTCTCCTGGCATTTATCCTATCAGAAAAAATCCTCCTGCACAAGAGTGTGAAAGATATTAGCAATGAACATCATATTCCTGTTGTCGTTTACATTGCAAATAAGGAGATAGGTAGTTGACACTGCCTTGACAGAAGTCAATAGTGAGCCTTCTTTCATTGCTTTCTGCTCTCCCCAGGCCTCTTTCAAATGATTTGTGAGAGATGAATTAAAATAGTCAGTGTTGGACTGCATGTTAGTGAATGCAAGAATTATATCTCTTGCATTTCTTCTAGTTGCGAATTAACTGAATTATAATTACAGCATTATAAAATACAAACATCATGCTGTGTCAGGCAGTAAACCAGGGATACATCTTATGCACATTTAATTTGCATGCAATCAGCTTTACATACTTTGCCAAAAAAAAAAAATTAAAATTAAAAATTGGAAAGGGAACGGGCTTCCAGGGGGAATTTTTTTTTTTGCAAACCCACTTGTCGTTAAACCCACTGTGCTTTGACTATACATGATTTTGGCTTTATATGCTATCACCAGAATGTAACCACCACATAAGTTGAGAGTCACCTGTATATATGTATCTCATTCCATTTTAGCATATAAGCCTTTTCCTTTTTTGGTGTAATCATATGTTTTGTACCTCTATTTATAAATCCATTCACACACCGCCCAATTCACCATTCACTTAATGTATCCTATCAAGATGACTTCATAATAATAATAATAATATTTTTTTATTTATACCCCGCCCTCCCCAGCCAAGGCCAGGGTCAGAGCGGCTTACAAGCAATAATAAAAACAAGATGAATGATTACAACTTAAAAACAAAAATAAAATACAACATTAAAATAATGGAACATTAAAATATTAAAATGTAGCCTCATCGCAGGAGGAGAAGGAAAAGAAAAAAGAAAGAGAGGGAGGGAGGGAATCAAATTGGCTCCAAGCCAAAGGCCAAGCGGAACAACTCTGTCTTACAGGCCCTGCGGAAAGAAATCAGATCCTGCAGGGCCCTGGTCTCATGAGGCAGGGCATTCCACCAGGCCGGAGCCAGAGTTGAAAAGGCCCTGGCTCTGGTTGAGGCCAATCTAACTTCCTTAGGGCCTGGGACCACTAGAGTGTTGTTATTTATGGACCTTGAGGCTCTCCGTGGGGCATACCAGGAGAGGCGGTTCCGTAAGTACGAGGGTCCTAGGCCGTGAAGGACTTTAAAGGTCAAAAGCAGCACCTTAAATCTGACCCTGTACTCCACCGGGAGCCAGTGCAGCTTGAAAAGCACTGGGTGAATATGCTCCCATGGCAGAGACCCCGTGAGGAGCCTCGCTGCAGCATTCTGTACCCGCTGGAGTTTCTGGGACAGCTTCAAGGGCAGCCCCGCGTAGAGCGAATTACAGTAGTCAAGCCTGGAGATGACCGTCGCATGGATCACTGTGGCCAGGTCGGGGCGGGAAAGGTAAGGGACCAACTGCTTGATGCGGCAAAGGTGGAAAAATGTCGCCTTGGCTGTTGCTGTAACTTCAGCAGTGGACCTGGCAGACTACCTACCAGGCAGGATTTTTTCTTTAGCAGGTATCAGTTTTCCAAGGCTCGGACAAAGTTAAGATGTGGAGAGATGTAATGTGCATACCTCAGTAATGAAGTACTACCACAATGTCGTTGTATTCTGTAGAATCTTAGGACCACTTCACACTTGATAGGGACTCAAAAACCTTCTCCATGGTGGCACTCCTATTTTTGAAGTGCTCATGAGAAATGGCTGGCACCAACTCTTATTTGCTTTTACCCAGGGCATTTGTGCTAAGACTCGGCCATTTGTTATTGATGGCTACTATGCTGGGAAGTTGTTTTAATTTATTAACTGACCCATTTATGCTATTATTGAATATTTTTGTAGTTATCTTTTATTGTTTTATCCCTGAGCTCACTTGCTAATGAGGAGTGAGCTAAAACATGCTTAGATTGTCTGAAACAAAATTCATGCCCACATTTCCCTTAATGCACAGTTGTTATCTCCATTAGGGAAAATGTCATTATGACATCTGATATGGTGTTAGTCATGGGTTTGGTGTTTTTGTTTTTAAAAAAGGCCTGGACAGAAATTCATGAAAGATAGAGCCATGAACTGCTATTAGCCATAATAGAGACAATGAAAATTATGCATTTAGAGCTGGTATATTTTTGAATATCAGGTGATGGGTCAGCCAATATGAGAAAACACTTATCACTATCATGCTGTACATGGGAGTTATGGGGAAGAATCTAGCAGGCCTCCAGACGCTTGTCTGATAAGTTCAGTCCTTGAGAATATTGTTTTCATATATTGTGTCTTATCTTCCCCCAAGTTTTGTAGACTTCAGGATAAGCAATTTTAGTTCCAACTCATCTTAAGACATCTTTTAGATTTATCAAGAAAGACCAGTCTGAACTTCTTGTGTGTGAAGTATGCCTGGATAAGATAGGTATGCAGGTGTAAGTTGTTAACAGAATTGCCTGAAGGTAAAATGTTGTAATTGATTCATAAAGAAGGAACCATACTATAGGAAATTGTAACTCTATAAATTATGCACCTTAAAGAGCTGTGTTAGGTTTGTTCACATAAACAGTTTTTTACTTATTGACATACCACCCATAGTAAATTAACCAATTTCCATCTTTCCAAAAAGTAATAGCAATTGATTCACCACTGTGAGAACTGTCAACGGTTTTATTCTGGTTCTGTTTCTATTCTACTTCCGAGTGTTTGCCCCTTGTTTTCCATTGTTTCTTCTCTTCTTTCGTTGTATTCCGGAGATAGTTATATTGATACATCCTTGCTATGAGTAAGGAAGCATACAGTGTGCTGTGTTTTAAAATGGCGATTTCGCTTATTTCTACAGAATGGCAAAAAATGCGCTTTTAGAATAGTCAGCATTATCAGCTAAATTTGGGTTCATTGGTCTCCTCAGATAACTTGAAGTAATGTTGGTATTGCTGTTATGAGTGAACAAATACAAACTTATTGAGGAATATTGAATATTCCACACCACTTGGAAATTGCTAGGAGTCTAGGTGTAAATAGTCATTTTCATATGTTATACAAATAAAACCACTTACACAACTCAAATTTTAATAATGACAGTATTTTTAGTGTGACAGATGCACCTTTTTGGAGTGCTAAGTTCTCTGAAGTGACTCTTGCTATCAAAAAACCAAAGTGCTATGCCAAGTCTAGATACTTTCAGCTGCTTCACAACTTTTCTGTGGACCTGAATGGATTTTGTGAACTAGAGTTTGAGAATCTCTGCTCTAGCCCTCAATGAGCCGAGGGCTAGTACAGTTATTAACTGCAGTTTAGAGATCGGTATATGGGTATATCTGCCCCCCCATCCTCTCTTCAGCTGGATATCCTTGCCTTGCCGTAACCACACTTAGAGGTCAGGTTGGCGCCAATGTTGACTCTGTGGATTATTTCAAATTGTGGTTCTGATTCTGTTTTGGAAGCAGATTGTTATTAGCAGTAAGCAGCAAACTATGGTTACTAGTGACCAGGAAGTGGCGGAGGGAGTCTGCTTGCATGAGAAGGAGGAGGGGTTGTATAAGCCCGCAGTAGGTTCCTGATGGCAGAAGAACTGATGTGTTGACCTGAACCAGTTTGCTTTGTAGAGAGTCTTGGATTCAGTGCTTGGTTAAGTGTACATTTCAGTATGGTTTGTGTTTAAATTCAGATTTAATTTTAAATCTATATAGCATAAAATGCACACACACACACCAGATCTTATATATATATAGTATAAGTAAATGATCTCTTTGGGACATTAATACGGGACAGTGATTGTCCCAAGATCACCCAGTGATCCATGACTGAGTGGGGATTTGAACCTTGGTCTGTTCAGTCCTCCTCCAATGCACTTAACTGTTCTGCTACACTGGCTCATTTAAAAGTAATTTTCTACAATTGAAGTGCAAGCTATTTAAGTGCAACTCAAATTTTCTGTTTGTTTGCTACTTAATTGCAGCATCATCGGCCTCCCTATTGGCTTCCTGTTGGAACAACAAAATCATTCATTGTTACGGGATTCCATTTGCTATTGCAAGAAACACTTAAAAGGAAACAGTTTGGCTACTTTTTCTCGGCTTTGTGCTACTCTGTGTACTTTTCCTAGAAACCTCTCTAGGTCTGATGCATGTAATTGACCCCGATCTACTCAGGCTCTTTCTGGGAATCACGCTGTTTGTTCTGCGATTCATTCTTGTGCACATTATTTGTAGTATACATGGCAACAGTGAGGACCACGGAATATTGCACTTTGCTAGAGAAGTACCACAGAGCAACATTTCTGTAGCAAAGATTTCTAAGAGTACCAGCAGAAATCAGCCTGGGTAATAGAGCAGGTCGGTTGGGGAAGCTTTCAATGTTTGATGTTTTGTGTTTTTAGTATTTTGTTGGGAGCCGGCCAGAGTGGCTGGGGCAACCCAGTCAGATGGGCGGCATACAAATAATACAATCATCTACATCCTCCTCCTCCTCCTCTAACCAATTATAAGGTTTAAAACAAAAGAGTTAAGCAATACAGTAATATTTTGTGGCTAACATTAGTTTGAAACTAATCATCTGGATTTTTCTCTTTTTTGCAGATCAATACTAACGCCCCACAATGTCCTTGAAACCACGAGTAGTTGATTTTGATGAAACATGGAACAAGCTGCTTACAACAATTAAAGCTGTTGTTATGTTGGATTATGTGGAAAGATCAACATGGAATGACCGCTTTTCGTATCCTTTTAATAGAAGCTGGCCTCTGATTGCATGTGATTGTGTGTCTTGCAGATATTTGTTTGGCGTAACCTTGCATAAATGCCAGCTGGAATAAAATGTCTTCTATGACCCCCATTTTTGACTACTTCTGAGAAAATGAGGACCTCATTGTAAAAAAAGTTGTCAGAAATGTTGCATACAGTGAAATGGGGAAAATCTGAATCGATCACTTCCTAAGAACTGTTGCTATGGATGAATGATAATGATTGTCTAATTACATTGAGTTTAGTACATGATTTTTTGGTATCTATTCTGAATGCAAGATGTGGCTTTTTTATTCACTTAGAGCAGACAAATTGACATCCCTAATAAATATGCCAACAGTCCAACTGGCACAAGTAGCCTCATCTGAACTATTGTTTAGCTTTACTGCAGTTGGGTTAGATTTCCAACTGTTGCTTTGATTGACTATGACAGTGGATAGCTTGATGTTTGGTTTGCTCTGGAAGAAAGGATAGCCATCCTTTGTATTATTGGTAACACTGACTGCCTTTTTCCAGAGAATCGTTCAACAAAAGGCCTTTTTGAAGGATTGTCAGTGTATTTGCAATTAATTATTTGTATAAGCTGGATGCAACCCATCTATATATGCAAATTGTGAATGTTTACATTTGCAAGATAAGACACATGCTACTGAAGGAACTAGTAAAACCTCAAGCCAGGTGGAATCTGTCAGTAGCTATTTCCTTTATGACTCAGTAGCAGAGCGACTGTTCTCATCAGCATATACAAAGCTGGACACTTGGGCTATCTGTATAGTCTGCACTGACTAGCAGTCGCTCTCCAGGGTTTCAGACAGGATTCTTTCCTAGCCCTTACCTGGAAATGCCAGGAATCGAAGCTATATTTTGCTGGATGCATGACCAGTTATCTTTTGGAATATGTAGTATAGGGGATGGAAACAACCTGCTTTTCTTACAGAAACAACCTGCCTACCTATTATGTTGATATTGCATCCCAGTAAACTTAGTACATCATGATGCGTTAGTAGAGGGGAATCTATTGTACCTTACAGATGGGTGCAAACAAGTTGTCCTATGTAGGCAGTTGCTGTTCCTTTGCTCATATGATGCCCAAATGTGTTGATGTTCACAGCAGGTGAATTCAGTTTTTCGATAGTGTGTACCTTCCTTGAGACTGAAAGCAGAGTAAATATGCTCAGGATACTGTGCTCCAGTATAATACCAAGTCCTCTTGTAAAGAGCAATGGAGATCACATGCTACTTTTATTTAAAGCATTGACTCACTTTCAGCTACCTTTTGACCTTCAGATCTGTTCAGCCTGAACCCCTGCAGGAACAAGATATTTCTGGCACTGTGCTTCCCTCGCAGCATAACTTAAGCATGTTACTAGAAGTAATTTACTGTTTTATAACTTCATTCTAGAAAGTTAGTTTTGATTTTTAAAGTAAAAGTCATTTCCAAGTTTCCATTGAATGGTTCAGGCTGGTAGAAACAGATTTTTGATGTGGCAGGGTGCCTTTTAACACAATTCTGTCATTCTGTCTTTACTCCATTTTTCACCCTAGTAAATGACTCCTGTTTCTTTATGTCCCTGCTCTCATTTCTTGGCATTGGTTGTTCTTGAAATTGGTGGATAGGCTTTCAACAAGATCTTATTGCAGCATTTGCAATGTGTTACCATAATACCAGTGGTTACCAAAATACCACTTCTGTCCCCTGGAAACCTGTTTGTTCCTTTTGGAAAGTTCCCATTGAAATTCTACATATTGCAGTTTCTAGGGCCATGAGACAAGCTTCTGATCATTATTGGAAAAGTTGCTATCAGAGGGGCTTGATCACACAGAAATATATGAGTTTAGTGAATCTTAATGCAGAAAAGCTTAGGAATTGAAGAAGGGCTTCCACTTGGTTCAAAGTCCAGTTCACAATTTGTTGCTTATCTTTGTATTTTTCAGAATAACATGATTAGGGCAACTGCCTATTATTTGCTACAATGAGTCAGTCCTTATGAAAACTACTAGGTATGTAATGAACTCCCCAGACTTTAAAGGTTTCTCATAAATGCAACAGCAGCAACATTTTCTGGTATTCAGAAATAAAAAGCTGGCTTCATTGATTCCTTCTATAGGCAGGATTTTATTTTAGAAAGAATTCTTTTTGTTTCATCCTTTATTTCATGCTTCTAGTCTACTCAGTTGCTTTAGAAAAGACCAAGAGTATAATAGTTCTTTTTCCACATAGATGCATCAGCTATGGATCAGATCCTTCTGGAAAAACCTTGCTTGTTTCAATGCTTTGTGTTTTGGATGGCTTATGGGGGAAACAAATTTGACAGTGTGTTTTTTATAATGAGCAATGATAACGTGGTGCCATTATCATTTTTTTGGCTAGATATCTTACTTTTCTCTTCTGTCTTCCAGGAAAGCTTTAATAGAGGTGGGGTATTGGGGGGGGAGGCTTATTTTAGGAACTATGTAGCCTGTTATTACAGACAGATTAGACTGCAAGACATTTTTCTGGAGGAGATATTATTTCACATATGGCCAACTGTTACGTTGTTAGTGTTGAGCATTCAAAGGAAGCAGACCATAATGAAGAACATCCTCTCGGAAGCCAAAGTTTACAAGAAGAACATGCTGAAGCTTCTACTAGTATGAAGTGGTGTATTGTTAAAAATCTGTAGGTAACTTTGCTCTTGTTGTAAGGAACTGCTTCCTGCTCTAGACACTGTTCTCAAAAAAGGATTGTTTGAAAGATACTGTTTCTTTACAGGTTATGCTACACTGTAGATACAGGCCAGGGCAAAAGGCCCATGCATGGCATTCTGGTGATTTTCAGGCCCTACATTCCCACTTGTGATGCTTTTTCTATAGGCTGGGAAGGCCTCTCCTGAACAGCCTTCTCTGCGGTACATGGAACTGCAACCGAAAGAGAAAGCCAGCAACTTTTCCATGTGCAAGCCTTGAAACCAAGCCACATTGTTCATTTGTTTTTAAGATCGTGTTAAAAGTTTGGGTTAAGAGAATTTGAAAATATGTTTCATCCTTGACTTTAAACCCAGGGACATTTACGCTTTGTGTGTGGCCTATCCTGAACCACTGGGGGAGAGACTTTATATGGAAACAAAGAATTTTTTGGAAAATCATGTACGCCATTTGCACAAGGTAACTATAAAGTGTACAAGACGTGAGTCTTCTCACTGTATGAGGATTTCATGACTGTGAATACAAGCTGTTTCACTATTTGTTAAGGATTACAGTCATTTTTTAATTCGTAAAATATTTTGTGAATTACAAGCTGGGAGTAGGGCTAGCCCATACAGTGGTACCACGTTTTGAGTCTGGGATCCGTTGTGGATCCCCGGATGCTTGACGAAAGGGACGTTCGACAAAGCGCTGCTTTGCGCATGCACGCGAGCAATTTTGCACTTCTGCACGTGCGCAATCAGCAAACCCAGAAGTAACCTGTTCCGGTACTTCTGGGTTTGCTGCGGACGTTCCACGCAATGGATGCTAAACAGGGCGGACTCACAATGAGGTACTACTGTATATCAATATATAGTCCAAAACCGGTTTGAAGTCCCTATTGTGATACTGGTTTTATTATTTTTGACCTGGCAATATATTATGCATCATGATTTGTGTGTGTATGTGTGTGCGCACTGTGCAGAAATCACAGTGTAGGAGAAACCGTGAAGCCAGCCGTTCCCTCAACATAGCTCCATTGTTATTTCAGACATTGTGATATATCAGTATATCGCAACGTTTAGCTGGTGATATATCATGAAGTTGAAAACCAAATATCACCCAGACCTACTGTTTGTGTCTACATAGTTCCATCCTTATTTCAGACATCATTATATATTGGTATATCACAGTGTTTAGCTGGTGATATATTGCAGTGTTGACAACCAGATATTGCCCAACCCTACCTGAGAGTAGCATGTAAATATGTATGGTATTTCCCCCAAAAAAATTTGAAACTGTGCAGATATCAGAATGTATTATAGAAGTTTGTTCTTCAGCATTTCTGACATTGTTACTATAGTGCAAATTGTGGAATTGATCTTTTTCTCTCATGCTTTTTTTTGTAGAGAGTCATGGACTCTGAAGAACAAGTACTGGTAATGTATCATAGATACTGGGATGAATACAGTAAAGGGGCAGACTATATGGACTGTTTATACAGGTAAATTTTGGATAAATCATGTTAAAAGTTTAATTGATGCAAAAAAAATATAGAAGAAAGCTGAAGCTGTTGGGAGATGGAGACAGTCACAATTTGATTTCAAAACTATGTTTAGGACAGGATTATGAAGTGCTTCCAGCATTATTTTATTTATGTAGGTTACAACATGTAGATGCTTCTCTTATTTACAAAACTCAGATTAATAAAAATATGACCACTAAAAAGTTATTCTGTATGAAATATATTCTTTGTTGTGTGTGTATATGCAGAAATGTGGGGTTTTGATAAAGGTTTTTTTGCTGTTAAATGACAATTTAGATCAGCAGATGCGCAGGAAGAATGCGAGCAACTTGTCCATTTCCCTTGCAATTATTCTATGCCTTTCCAGAGAAAGCCTCACTATCCTTTAGTGGATCCAGCAACCATAGTGTAGGATGGGCACCAAGTGATCTCATTTAACTAATTCATTTAAAGTTACGTAACAGTGGAATGGGAAAAGAGTTAACTGTGGCTCTTGGAGGAAGAACAAGAACAGGCTTCAGTTGCAATAAAAAGTGAGAGTGCACCCTGATCTTAAACATGCTTCTATGGGCATAAACCCTGTTTCATAAATCCAACTGGAACAGTAATGCACAAGCCTATTCAGAACACAGCTAGGTTTCCAGCAGGTTTTCAGGTCTTCTCAAAGTTGAGGAAAACCATGTACATCAGGCTTCCATGTAATCAGGCATTCATGTGGAGGGTCTGCTTAAGAATGTAATAAAATCCTGTTGGATCAGAGCAATAGGTCCTCTAGTTATCATCCTGCCCTCACATGGCTGACCAGATGCCTGTGGGAAACCCACAACCAGAATTCAAACACAAGAGCACTCTTCCCAGTTTCCAGGAACTGTTTTTTTTAGAAGCCTCCAACTGCAGCAGCAGAGCATAGCCATCATGGCTGTAAACCACTTTGATATATATTTTTATGACGCAGCAAATAATTTTATAAAGATTTATAATAATTATGTCTAACACAGCCATTGTTTCTTGTGTGGTGTTGTCTTCTGCCTACAGCTCTATGATTTTGATAGTGAGATGTGTCTTTTTTCCCTGACCTAGATTTGCTTCAGAAAACATCTGAAAACATTCACAATATGTTTTGTTTTCATAGATACCTCAATACACAGTTTATTAAGAAGAACAAATTGACTGAAGCTGATCTTCAGTATGGTTATGGAGGTGTGGATATGAGTGAACCATTGATGGAGATTGGAGAGGTAGGCAGTCTATGGATGTTCTTCCAGAAAGTTAATAAGAAGTGCATTTAATTCTCTCTTCCTCACAATAACTTGCCATGGTCACCTTTGTTGAAAACCGTATAGCCCATTTTGTTGGATCAGTAAAATAAATGCCTCATTTATTGCCTTCGTAAGTCTTCACAGTGAGGCATTCAATGCTTTTATTGGTTTTTTAGCCAGCCTTAGTGAACAGACTATTGTTGTGTATTATTTACTTACTGAAATGAATATAGATTATACAGTATCTTGGTGGGATTGGTGGATACAGAAAGAGAAATGGGGCTCTGATGATAAAGAGCTGCAAAGAAAGAAGCACGAAATGCACAACACTCAATAATTTACAGTTATTTAATATGAAGCTGGCAAGAATAAGGGCTTGGTGAGGCATTGTTTTATTAACCTGTTTCATTAGAAGTGATGCTTGGGGTGGCATATACTTAAACCCTACATACATACTTGCTTTTCTCAAAGAGGAAAGTCTGATCTCTGAATGACACTCATCTCTGGACCCTGTTAATTGATCCATGGAATTGACAAGTTTTTGCATCTCCAATGGAATAAAAGAAAGCCCAGATATAGGGAGGGTTTATTTAGGGCTGTTTCACATGTAAAAAATAATAATGGGTTGTATCCAAACCAACAGTGCGGTCCTATGCATGTCTACTTAGAAGTAATCCTGATTGAATATAATGGAACTTACTCCTAGGTCAGTGTTTATAGGATTGCAGCCTATGCCTGCAACCTAACTACACTGACCTGGGAGTAAGTTTTCCCCCTTGGGAGGAGTCATAGTTCATGTTAGATTATCTGCTTTGCTGCCTGAAGGTCCCGTGTTAAATCTTCAGCACTTCCAGGTACGACTGGGAGAGATCTCTCTCTGAAACCTGGGAGAGCCGCTGGCAGTTATATCAAACTAGACTCTATATAAGACACCTTCTTATAACACTGATTACTTCTGAGTAAGACATGGCTAGTTCATTGTGCAATAGGTTAGTTATCTAGTCCCATTGATTTCAGTGGGAATTAACTTGCCCCATTGATTTCAACTACCGTATTTTTCGCACCATAGGACGCTCCGTCCCATAGGACGCACCTAGTTTTTTGGGGGGGAAATAAAGGAAAAATTTTTCCCCTTTATTTCCCCCCCAAAAGCAGGTCAGGGAAACCGAACCAGGTCGAGGAACAGCGGGATGGTGGCGCTGCGCCTCCCTGCTGTCCCCCGAGCTTGTGGGGCTGGCTGATGTCTGCCTGGCGCGCGGGGCGCTCTGCTTCAGCGGGCCCCACCCGCCAGGCAACAGGCTGCTATCCGCAGCGTGGGGAGCCCTGCGGGGAACTCCTGCAGGGCTCCCCACGCTGCGGATGTCTGCCCAGCGTGAGGGGCGCTCTGATTCAGGGCGCCCCGCCCGCCGGGCGGCAGGCTGCTATCCGCAGCTTGGGGAGCCTTGCGGGGAACTCCTGCAGGGCTCCCCACGCTGCAGATGTCTGCCTGGCGCGAGGGGCGCTCTGCTTCAGGGCGCCCCACCCGCCGGGCGGCAGGCTGCTATCCGCAGCGTGGGGAGCCCTGCGGGTAACTCCTGCAGGGCTCCCCACGCTGCGGGTGTCTGCCCAGCGTGAGGGGCGCTCTGATTCAGGGCACCCCGCCCGCCGGGCGGCAGGCTGCTATCCGCAGCTTGGGGAGCCTTGCGGGGAACTCCTGCAGGGCTCCCCACGCTGCAGATGTCTGCCTGGCGCGAGGGGCGCTCTGCTTCAGGGCGCCCCACCCGCCGGGCGGCAGGCTGCTATCCGCAGCTTGGGGAGCCTTGCGGGGAACTCCTGCAGGGCTCCCCACGCTGCAGATGTCTGCCCAGCGTGAGGGGCGCTCTGATTCAGGGCGCCCCGCCCGCCGGGCGGCAGGCTGCTATCCGCAGCGTGGGGAGCCCTGTGGGGAACTCCTGCAGGGCTCCGCATGCTGCGGATGTCTGCCTGGCGCGAGGGGCGCTCTGCTTCAGGGCGCCCCTCGCGCCGGGCGGCAGGCTGCTATCCGCAGCGTGGGGAGCCCTGCGGGGAACTCCTGCAAAGCTCCCCACGCTGCGGATGTGTTCCCGAAGCGCCGGGCGCTCTGCTTTCAGGGCGCCCAACGCTCTGGGAAGCAGGCTACCATCCACAGCCTAGACACGGCTAGCGGAGCGCTGCGCTAATCCCGAAGTTTGGGGCGTGCGGAGCTCAGCGCGCCCCAAGCTTCTGGGTGCCGGCAAGGTCTCCGCTAGACGGCTAGCGGAGACCTTGCCGGCACCCAGAAGCTTGGGGCGCGCTGAGCTCCGCACGCCCCAAGCTTCGGGATTAATGCAGCACTCCGCTAGCCATGGGAGAGCTGGGTCTCCCATGGCTAGCGGATAGCTTCCTGAAGCCTGGAGAGCGAGAGGGGTCGGTGCGCACCGACCCCTCTCGCTCTCCAGGCTTCAGTGAAAGCCTGCATTCGCTCCATAGGACGCACACACATTTTCCCTTGCTTTTTAGGAGGGAAAAAGTGCGTCCTATGGTGCGAAAAATACGGTAGTTTAAGCCCAGTTAGCCATGGTTGGGCTTAGCGTTATGTGCAAAACATGAATGAGTAAGCATGCAAGTGCGTGGAGCAAAAATCATGGCCACTTTGATTCCCCCCACCTCCGTCCTGCTGCTGTCACATTTCCCAGAGCTCAGCTTTTGTGTCCGAACCAACTAGTGGTTTGTCTCCCCCAGACCAACCACGAGTGGTAAGGCAAGAACAAACCATGGCTATTGAGCGTACACTCAGAGGCAGCCGTAGTGTTACTACTGTTGGTTTCTTTTGCCTTGTACACATGTGCAGCAGGCCAAAGAGGACTACTTTTCCTTTCTGCACATTCCAACAGTATTGTAAGGATTTTTCAAAAGATAAATGCAGACTGGCTTTGAGTAGCCAAAGCTAATCTGAGGGGATGCTTGAGTTCGGTACTGGCTATTGTTGATCACAGGAGTTGGGAACCTGTGGCTTTCCAAATGTTACTGGATTTCAGCTCTCATCAGCCCCAGCCAGCAACACATATTTCCAAACCCTACATTATTTTAATTTAATCTGCTATTTTCTACATTTAAGTACAATATTACCCTACTGAATCCATTAGGATTGAGCAGTTTTTAATTCTAAAAATAATCTAAAATAAACAAATGAATCATCTCTGTTTGACATGTTTCTGTTGTGCATTTTTTCATAACAGCTAGCACTTGATATGTGGAGGAGGTTAATGATCGAGCCTTTGCAGGCTGTCCTTATTCGAATGCTCCTCCGTGAAATCAAAAAGTGAGTTAATCCTTTTGTTGTTGTTGTTGTTACTGCAAGTTGCCTTTTTTATATATGCTTGCTTACTGTACTTACCCGAGAATTGTAATTGCTTGATTTAAGAACGTCACTATTCACTTCTTACTGTTGTTTCTTTAGATCGTAACTGGGTTTTTATATGTTGGCAACATAATCAGGGAAAGCAGAATCTTTTTTGAGACGTGAAATTGGCTCTAAAAGCAGGTAGTGTGTCCTAGCAAATAGAGGATGTTATTGGAGCCCTAGAGCCAGTGTTCATTTCTGCTACTTGCTGTGAAACCTTGATCTTGATCTAGTGATTTTGCAGTCTGGCCTAGAACATTTGAATCTATTGAATTACCAAACAAATGTTGTACTTTTAAGTTACTTCGAATTAGGTGTTATGGAGTATTGTATAAATGTTTTTCTTAAAAAGAGGACTGACGCTAGATCTAGAATTCTTTCTGAAATTCTGAATGTATTACAGAACTGAGCAGCAGTACAAGCTTCAGCTACTTCTGTCAGTCAGCCTTGTTCCAGGGTAAGGCTCTGATTGCCAGCAATGTAAAATATTGCATATTCTATAGCTTGTTAGCAAATGCATAGAAAAGCCAACCGAGTCTAACCAACCAACCTTCTATATTTCACCATGCACTGAGGTTTCTTTGTGACCTCCTGTCCCAAAGCTCCTGTCAGGTGAAACAGAATTTGCCTTATGGCACCTTTACAGGAGTTGCAAAAAGCAGCCACAATCCAAGGCACAATTAAGTGTGCTTCAGTCCTGTTGATCTTGCAGGTGCTTAACTGTGCCCTAGGTTATATTTGGTATCATTTGCAAAAATAAATGCATAGGGATGAAGTGCCCTATAGCTCTAAGCAACAGTTTCGGGCAGATAACAGTTAAATCAAGCTTGAATGTGCTCTTTAAAGCTCACATATGGAAGTAGCTTCTCTGAGCATACGAACAGAGGATTCACATCTTCCTGGATGGGTGTTTCATAGAAACCAGTTCTTTTTGACAATTAAAAAAATAATTAAACTCCAGGGCCAAGTCATGACTCTTCTGTTAATTTTAAGAAGTGCAGGAGAGGAAAGAAAAAAATATACTCCCAATAGGAGTTTGCTCCATGGAACCACTGTGAAACCTGCAGTGACCCAGTGCTCAGCAACTGAGGCAGAATTGTAAAGTTAGCAGTCCTGTGGCCACGATCCTGAGTACCACCAGATTTGTTCTGTGTGTACTGGCATTTGCATGATCAGTGTCTTCCACTAGGACATATCTTGCCCTTTTTATCCTGAATTTTAACTTCCTTTTCTTTTCATGTAAAGCTGTTCTTGATTGCTTCTTACTGTCCTGATCTAATATCTATAGAAGCTGCTATAGTTTGTATGGAGGACTCTTCAGGTTGGCCTCTGCCTGCCCCTAATGTTTTTTTTCTCCTACCTAGCCTCTTGAATATTGTGCGGGTTATCAGTTTCTGTTTTGCAGATGTAAGTGTTGGTGTTTTAGTGGCCAGAAGGTTTTGTGTGTTTCGGTTTGCAACTATTGAAGGCAGAGATGTAGAAACGATATCATGTTTAAAAGATTGCAATAGAACTTTTGCATATTGGGCAGCTGGCACATGTACTGTAGTAGTTTCATGAGTTCACATTCCCCCTTCATATACAGACAAGTGTCATATCTGATGAAGAAAAGGTTCTGATGTTTACTTCCATAGGCATGCTAGGCTGTTTGTGGTCATCTTAACTGACATGGTGAAAGGGGTGGGGAGAAATCTCTGGATAAGAACACCTGATACTTCTTTTAGTTAAGCTCAGCCACAGACATTTCTTCAGCTGTTAATGCTGCAATCCTAACCACACATAACTGGAAGTAAACCCCACTGAAATAAACAGGGCTTGTTTCTGAGTAAGCATGGTTATGATTGTGCTGTAAGAAGTTTATATGTGGTAACCTTCACATTCACAATTAGTTCCGAACTTCCAGATAAGAGTAACTTCATAGAACCGAGAGTTGACAGCCCAGAGGCTTGGTTCAGTTTGAATTAGGGTTTCCCGTAGACCTGTCTGTAGATAGTTTTTTTCCGTTGCATTTTTTATTATTATTGATTTTGTTATTTATTATATTGTTCTTCAGCACACACAAAAGCCTTCCAGAATGGCTTACAATTATCAGTGAGATGACAGTTCCTCAGAAATACAATCTAAGAGGCATGACACAAAAAGAAAAGGGGAATGGGAATGACTTGGATATCCTGGAGCAATTCGCTGTGCCAGAGCTTCATGTGACATAGATTATATTACATAAAATGTTAGAGTGGGGACAGACGCAAAGGGTAATCTAATCCAAGCCCCTGCAGTGCTGGAATTTAGTCCTAGGTAGTCACCAATTGGGACACAGGTGGTGCTGTGGTCTAAACCACTGAGCCTAGGGCTTGCCAATCGGAAGGTTGGTGGTTCAAATCCCTGCGATGGGGTGAGCTCCCGTTGCTTGGTCCCTGCTCCTGCCCACCTAGCAGTTCGAAAGCAAGTCAAAGTGCAAGTAGATAAATAGGTACTGCTCCTGTGGGAAGGTAAACAGCGTTTCTGTACACTGCTCTGGTTTTGCCAGAAGCAGCTTAGTCATGCTGGCCACATGACCTGGAAGCTGTCTGCAGACAAATGCCGGCTCCCTCGGCCTATAGAGCGAGATGAGCGCGCAACTCCAGAGTCGTCCATGACTGGACCTAATGGTCAGGGGTACCTTTACTTTTAGTCACCAATTAGAATTGTGTTTTGGACTTGGTTCTATGGAACATAGCACCTCCTTGTGACAGTGAGCCAGACATTGTCATGCAGGTTTGCTGCTTGAAATGTCAGTGCATCTCACCAAGAGAAGAGGCAACCAGTCACGAGGAAGCACTCCATTTGGCTCTTGTTAAGCCTAGTTGTTCTATGGCTATTTCTGTGACAGTCTCATGCTTGCGTGTACTGTAGTCAGGGAAAGATTAGCTCAGGCATAAGTAAGAGACCAAGGAACAAATCTGGAGAACAAAAGTTATACCTAACTGATTATCTTCTTAGGTTATGATTCAGTTGGCCTCAAGTTCACTCATGGATGGGGAGGAAGAGGCATGCTGGCAAGAGTTGTCCCCTTTAGCACGACACCTTGCAGGGTTCTAAATTGTGCGAGGAATTCTTGGAGGGCTCCAGGAGGGGCTGCAAAGGCATGCAGCGTGATGTGCAGAAGGGCGTAGAGCTTGCTACCATACCACTGTTATCTGTTGCATGATGATAATGAGCACTCTAAAATACAGCTTGTGTCAAAGTGTAGCTGAAATGGTTTATACATTTGCCTGCCTCGAATGAAGCTCTTTTTCTGTTTTGAAACTAGTATAGGGAAGCATAAAGCAAGTCCCTCTCAGATTTTAAGACACTTTTGGATTTGCCATTTGCTCGGGTTTAATTTTGGTCCTTTAGAAGCCCACCTTCTGCTTTTTTGCTGCCTGTTCAAGGAAGGTGGGAGGAAACTGAAGGTCTGCTACTTGTTGCTTCCAAGCCATTAGGTCAATTTTGTGTCTGTTTATTTTCACACTGTTCAGTCTTGAGGGTACCAGTTTTGGTGGCAACAGTGCTGTCAAGTTTTAATCTGCTTGGCATAAATAAGAATGTGAGGTCAGTGTAAGGTGTCAGCTATTAAACATCGAAGCCATCCTTCCCCCCTCTTCCTGTTCTTAATATGTGGTGGAATGAAAACACATTTCTCTTGACTCTCTTCCTGCTGTTGTGGAGTTTTGCCTGCATCATTATAAAGGTGTCAGAACTCCTTATCCTTAGCCTGCAATGTGGGACGTAGTTGGAATATTGTACAGTATACCTTGAACTTTCTCCTCTTTCTTGGTCTACCTTGCTCTCCTCCACTCTTCTCTCTCTCTCTCTCATGCTTTTGCCTCACCTTGAAAACATTTTAAAAGGAAAAAGTGGACTACTGCTTGTTCAACCCACCATAGGTGAGCAAGCCAGCCCCGCTGCGGGTCACCCTCACCTGTTTATCAGGTGTGAATGCTCATTGCCCTCTGGCGAGAAGGACTCTCAGAAGCCTCAATTGCATTGTAGTTTGGATAATAAAAGAAACATTTCTCCTAATGCTTTTTTACTCCCTTATCCAAATCTTGTGTGCAAGTGAGGCAAGACTCTGCCTGCTCCTGCTAGCAAGAAAGCCATGCTTTCTGGAAAGCTTGAATAATTGATAGTAAGGAGAAATTGAGGCTTCCCTTCTGTTCTCAGTAAGAAATAGCCCAGCTTCTGCCTCCCTGAGCTCTGGCCAAGAAATCCAAAGGTGATCAAGAAGCACTTTATAAATTTTAAAAATTAAAATTAGGTGCCAAGTTCCATTTCAAATGAAATATGCTTGGGTAGTATTACAGAAATAGTATTTTAAGATAGTATTACATTTTTTTGTGGTGGTATTAAACAAGCATACAGTTGTTAAATAATGTTAAGGTAAACGCTCTAACAAAGATTACCTGTATTTTGGTTTTGGCTGTTTTGCGTTGAGAGGTCTTAGTGCTGCAGAAGGGGTGGGAATGGGGAATGAGATCCAAAGACTTTGCCTGAGGACTGGGAGAGTACAAGCCTGCACTTTAAAATAGGTGTCAGTTTGCATTTTGCTTTTTCCACTAATGAAGTGCAGTCAATGTGGTTCCCTCCAGATGCTGCAGTCCAGCTACTCCCACCAGCACCAGCCAGGGAGCTTAGAGGTTGTAGCCCCATAACATGTACAGAGCCCCACACTGGCTACCCCTGCATTACATATGCACTCCCCAAAGGGTTTGTGAATTGAACAGTGCAGACAGCAGACTGCTTGGTCCTTGAAAAGGCTACCAACAGCCAGGCCTATTTGTCTTTCTGGTTTTGAAGTCTGGACCATGTGTAAAATTGCATGCATTATGAGAGCTTCTTTTTTCCACCTTTCAGTGATCGCTGTGGAGAAGATCCAAATCAAAAAGTAATCCATGGGGTTATTAACTCCTTTGTTCATGTTGAACAGTATAAGAAGAAATTCCCTCTGAAGGTAAAAGGTCCTTTCTTTCTTTTTTCTTTCGTTGTCTTGGCTTATTGTGGAAATTGTTCCACCCCTTGCCTTATTTGTACTTGATCACCCTCTCTCGTTTTAGTTTTATCAGGAAATTTTTGAGTGTCCTTTTCTGAATGAAACAGGGGAGTATTATAAACAAGAAGCTTCAAATTTAATGCAAGAGTCGAACTGCTCACAGTATATGGAAAAGGTAAGACACTCATATTTATGTGCAGCATAGATGCCAATTATTCAGTGTTCATCAAGAGAAAATATACACCAGCTCATTGGTTTCTGTACATCATAGGCAGGGCCATCTCAGGGAGTATGGGGTGACTGCCCTGGGCCCTGCGCTTTAGGGGTTCTGCACCTCGTGCCAGTGACCATCGTTCACTGCCAGTGCTTTTGCCTCTTTCTCACCTGTGGGAGGCTTTGTACCATCTCCCTTCCTTGAAAAAGGCAGGCAGGGAGGAGGTGGGTCCCCCTTGTATATACTGGCACTGCCAGGAAAAGGAAAAATATAAGCCAGGGTAGAGGTTGCCACCATTAAAAGGCAGCAAAACAACCAAAATTAAGGCAAGTGGGAGGGGCTAGCATACTCCACAAGTTATGTTCATAGGATCATGGAAGAAAGCACTTTGCATTCTGTAAACTTTATCATTTGGGGGTCATTTGACCCCTGGATTGTCAGCTTCCATGGCATATGAGAAATGTGGGTGAGCAACCTGTGTGGCAGTGGAACTTGACCATTTTCAGGGATGAGGCTCAGCTTTCTTGCCCCCTAGCAAGGTGGAGTGCTACCCTTGGGTTCTGGAGTTGTGGACCTTGGCCCGATTGATTAAGGCACTTAACATGCTCCTCATATCCAGCCACCTGCCACCAGGCAGTGGAGAAACCCAAAATAGGGCTTCTAAAGTTGATCTGAGTGCTAAAAGTTTTTGGTAGGGTGAAGAGGATATCCATTTGCAATGGAGATATCTAGCAACTGATTGCTTTTTTATTTTTCTAAGTAGGTTCCATTCTTCAAATGCAGCTGACTTCTAATGCTGATTTATAAGAGAGATATTCATAAGGCCTATTTCCATTCAGAGATCTCATGCTATCCATATGGACAATCATGCATAGCTGATGATAGTTGAGAGAACTTAAGAAGATTGCAATAAATTTGATTAGCATCCTAAAGAGTCAGGATAAGGTCCACTGTTCTTTCCGTTTCAAGAATATAAGCAATTGTGACAGGAGTTTGCATTGTATTGGGGCATCCATTCTGCCTAAATAGTTCCCTTGGTCATAATTTGTTTCTGTTACTTTAAACTTGAATGTTTGTTCTGCCCCTAAATAACCATGCAGTGCTTCGTTTTGTTCTCCCATCTCAAAAAATTCTTTTAGGTTTTATGTAGATTAAAAGATGAAGAAATGAGGTGTCGAAAATATCTACACCCCAGTTCCTATGGCAAAGTAATTAATGAATGCCAACAGCGAATGGTAGCAGATCACTTACAGTTCCTTCACGCAGAATGCCATAACATTATCCGACAAGAGAAGAGAAACGGTAAAGACATACAGGGTGATTAAGTTTGAATTCAAAATATAATATACCTTCTAAATATTTTTAAATTGAATTTATAGTCACCTATGTTGTTTTCTGGTATAAATAAGCATAGTGATCCAGGAAGGGACACTCTCGAGTATCTCGATAGGGGGGAACCCTTTTGGCTCCACAGAGTAGATCCTTGTCAGGATCAGCCTCATGGGTCAGAATTAACAAGTGGGCAGCCTACCTACCTGCTTATCACATGGTGTCATTATGATGTGACATGATTAACAAGAAGGTTTTCCTGCCCACCAGAATCTCTTGCGGGGCTTCCAAGCACCCATTGCTGCTGAGGGAAACCTGACAAAGAAGGCTGCAATGCTATCAATGTTTCCCACTTCTGAGAGAAGGGGAAACTATGGACCTACACTTCGTCCAAGGGCTTTGGTGGTGTTGTGCAGGAAGCATTCCCCCCCCCCCCCCGTGTGGGGAGCAAACCTTCATTTGTCCATGCCTATAGGTCCTTCATGCACCCACTGCAGCATCTCTTCCTTTAGAGCTAGGAACCACCAGTATGGTGCCTTTGAACAAAACTCCATCCAGCACATACAAGTCCCCTGCAAAATAGTTCTCAGGACTTCATGTGTTTTCCACATCCATCGGAATTGATTTCTTGTATTATTTGTTTCAAAATAATATCCTGAGCTTGTGGCCCTTGCAATTATGGACCACATCTGGTTAGAGACCAGATTTTCTTGTACTACTCCAGAATCTGAATTTGCCTCAGTCTTAGTCCCATCATAAACTCTGGGCAAAGTGTCTTCAGTTACTAAGCATTTACCAGAGCTATATTCCGGTTGCAAATCATCTGATTGTAATTCAGAAAACAGTCTGTCTAACCTGGAAAATGTATCTGCTAAACTCCATTTTGCAACACTACCAATTGCTTGTGGTCTGCTTCTGCCAATATTGGTTGTTCATATATTAAAATATGAAATTATTTTGCATGTTTGCTATGCCCATAAATTTTTGAAAACATACAGTCATTTACTATTTTGTTCTAGGGGCACCTTCCCGAATCCAGAAGATTCATTCAAATATGAAATAAATGTTGCACTTGCCATTTAACCAAAGACTTCCTCTCTAGTAGGAATTGGAAAATGTTCTCTCAACTTATTTGTTCAGTTCTTTAGGATCCAGACACAGCCGTAGGGATCCATCTTTTTTCGTAACTATGACTAGAGAGTGAACCCATTCTTTGGGTTCTTCAACTTCCTCTATAATGTCAAGTTTAATTAGTCTATCTAGTTCCTCTTTTATCTCTAAGAGCCAGCCGGACATTCCTGGATGCATGTATAACTTGAAAATAGGGTTCAAACAGTTTCTTTTATAATCTGCTGAGAGCTTACCAGTGCCAATAAAGACACATGATCTTCAGTGTTCATGTGACCCTTTCATTCTGCACTGTACAACTTCTTAATAAAATCTAGAATCTGACATGTTTTTCAGTCCCAATATAGGTATCCCATTTCCAGCAACAACAACTACAGATGATAACTTTACCATTTTGTTGCTTACTTGAACATCAGTTTTCCAAACTCCCCTAGTTCAAATAAGCTTTCCACTTTTAAGTTTTAAGTTGGAGCTGTTTGCATGCTGTATGGCTTGGCTTTCTCTCCCAAGTCTTTCACAGCAGCCTCAGATACAGATACATTTACTTGAGCTCCAGTATCCAATTTGTAAGTAACAAAAGTCCCATTTGTATTCAGAGTCCAGTCCAGTAACTGAATCCTGATGCCTCTGGAAGACTTCCCAAATAAAAGTTTTCTCCTGTGCTGGTGCTGTAATCCTCTTTGTTTTGATCTGAGCCCAGTCTGTGCTTGCCTTCAAACCTTTGCAAAGTGAATTTGTTCTTTGCAAAAGTTGCAGGTCTTTCCAAATGCAGGACATTGGCTGGGTCTATGTCTGCTCCTACAGTGTGAACACTCAGTAATGCAGGAATTGCCAGAAAGAGGCGCCATCCAGCCGCCTTAGGGACTGCACTCTGGGTTTGTGTTGGGTTTACTCCTTGGCCTTTTCCTCTCCTGATGATGTCCCACAAGGCAGTGGGATGCGGATTATTCCTCAGGATTTACTCCCGAAGCCTTTCTCATTGAGTATAGCCACAAGGCAGCCAAGGTTTAAGATTAGAGTTTTCTTTCTCCTAGATGGGCTACCTTTCCAGGTTGATGAGCCCCATCTGTCCCTCACTTCCCTCTACAGCACTTGCAGAAACCACATTCTTGACCTTTGGACCCACTATTGCTCTTGTCTATTCTGTGTGGCAGATTGACTGGACAAGTTCCTAATTTACCAAGGGTTTAAGACCCATTGGCTACCCTCCCCTGGTTTAGCTGGCCAGTCGTAGCCATTCCTGGGGTGTGGATACAGTTGCATGCCGACAGGTCTAGGAACCACAGGTGAGAGCTGAGTCCAGGATGGGGACCGAAGGTGGACAAACTACCCCAGAAACAGCACGACGGGTCTCCCAGCAGACGTACTCCCCCAACACCCCATATACCCCTCCAAAATTACATGTCTTGCTTTACAGTCTAAGATGTGCAATAAAGGATTCAAATGTTTCCCCAGCCTTTTGTACTCTCCTATGAAACTGGTAGAGACGTAGGTGGCGCTGCGGGTTAAACCACAGAGCCTAGGGCTTGCTGATCAGAAGGTTGGCGGTTCGAATCCCCGCGATGGGTTGAGCTCCCGTTGCTCGGTCCCTGCTCCTGCCAACCTAGCAGTTCAAAAGCACGTAAAAGTACAAGTAGATAAATAGGTACCACGCCAGCGGGAAGGTAAACGGCGTTTCCGTGCCCTTCTCTGGTTCTCCAGAAGCGGCTTAGTCATGCTGGCCACATGACCCGGAAGCTGTACGCTGGCTCCCTCGGCCAATAAAGCGAGATGAGCACCGCAACCCCAGAGTCAGTCACGACTGGACCTAATGGTCAGGGGTCCCTTTACCTTTATGGTATCTCTCGAAGTTTTCATTTGTCTGCAACGTGGTCTCATAATTAGTTAGTTCTTCACTCAGTTGCAAATTGAGTGAATAAAGCTAATGCCTCTCACCTAGCAATATTTAGAAAACTAGCCGCCTTCTGCTCTCTATCTTTCTCTGTAGCTCCACTTGCTTTCATAAAGAGGTCAAAATCTTGCCTGAATCTTTCCCAGCGCTCTGCTGCATTCCTGGAGCAAGCAAGAGGTTTTGGAGTTACTAGATGCTCCATCTTTTTTCTTATTTTAAAAAAATCTCCCTCTCTCCCTGGTCTTTTGTATCTTTTCCCTCTTCTTTGTTACTCTGTGCAGTCAGTCCGGCCTGCGCCCAACCACTTCTGGTGCCATGTGTTATTCTTTGATTAATAACTTTTAGAATCCAGGATGTCCATAAACATAATATAAACTTTATTAACTTTCAAAATGAGGAGTCTCTGTTAAAGGAAGCCATAGCTTCTCTATTGCTGCATCATTCTATCCAGAGGCCCCTTCCAGTCTCACCTGACTTACTTAAGCACAACCACTTAAAGGGATAGTGTCCTCACAATAAGCTTCCTTGTCGCAAGTAATCTCAATAACACAGGGTTGTAACCTACTGAGGTCTTCTGTAGCACTGGAAGGAATCCACATATACTTGATGATTCAGTATCACAGCTCAGCAATCTGTTCCAGGGCAATTTTGTCATTTTGTCTATAGCATCATCTCACACATTGTAACAAAGTTTCATAGTATTTTCTAGCAGGAACATTGGTAACAATATATTCACACATTACTTTAAAGCAATTCTGTAAGCAAGTGCTCTTTCTGATACATAACATCCATACAGAATACAATTTCTGAATACATCAAAGGTTTAGAAATACACCTTGAAGCTAGAAGAATGTTGTGCTGTTATTGCCCATGTTGGGAAGCAGAGGGGGTGAGCCTGTGACTCTCTTGATGTTGATAGACTACAATTCCATCATCCCTGAGCATTGGCCATGCAGGCTGGGCCTGATGGGAGTTGGAGACCAACGATGTCCGGAGGACCACAGGTTCTTCACTGGTGCTGTTTTGAGTGACTTACGATAGCTTAACCAGTGCTTGCTCAGGTGGTGGTGGTCTAGGATATGTAAAGTAATGAGAATTGGGGGGGGGTGTTACTAATTTTTGTAAACTGCTCTGAGAGCCTTTCTGCTTTAATTTCAGTTAATTTTCTTATTAATTACAGCAGGCATGCCCAGCTCCCAAGAGACTGCAATCTACTGGCAGTGATTTGACCAAAGTTGTTGAGCTTTTTTTTGGGGGGGGATCAATCAGGATAACGGGATCGACCAGGGATGTCCCATAATCGACCAGTCAATCATGATCGACCGGTTGGACACCCCTGAATTACAGCATAGTCTTGACCACAGCCTCTCCTTTCCCTGTTGCAGTTTTGCCAAATTTGCATGTATGTGGTGCCTTCATTTTTTAGTATCATTATGCTGTTTAAACATTGATGTTGTTATAGTGATATTTTTTTTTTAGTACATCTGAAAACCTGGACCTTCCTTTTTTTGCAGACATGGCAAATATGTACACATTGCTTCATGCTGTGCCAAGTGGATTACCTCATATGATTCAGGAACTACAAAATCATATCCATGATGAGGGCCTTAGAGCAACCAGCAATCTCTCTCAGGAAAATGTATGTTTTGTCTTCAGTGGGAATAGTGTGGAATTTCTGATCAATCTAAGCATAAAGATGATGTTGGGAAGTTGGGGGGGTGCTTCTATAAGGTTGTCGCCATTTAGTCTATACTAAATCTGTATGCTTTCTTTGCTGCCATTTTAGTTTTTTCAGAAGAGCTAGTGGTTTAGCATACAGTGGAACAGAAACTATTATTATAGCCATGGCGTTCCTTTATTACTGAACACGTAATCAGTGTAAGAAAGTCTACTGTGTTTCTGACCCTGCCAAAAATGATTACATGGTAGTAGTGTTCCTCACTACTCTTTCTAACACAGCGTGAAATTTGACATTTGTTAATATGCTCATGTGTCCTTTAGTATTCACGCACCCAGGGAACCAATAGGATGGAACTAGCTTAAAGTAAATGCATTTATAGCTGCAGTTTGCTGCCAATCTTTCAATAAGAGAGGTGCAATCACTACATTTCTGTATGAGACATGTAACTGTACTTATTGCTAGCATAAACTAATGCAACATGTGAATTCTGTGATGCACAGTTGTGTAAATTGAGTACAGCAAATATTCCCTGGAGGTTGTATTATTCTGTTACATTTTCACACCCTAGTACCTGGGAATAAGCCACATCAAATCCAGTAGGACTTACTTCTGAGTAGACATTATAAGGCCTGTGCTGCACTTCACATCTTCTCTCTGGCATAATTCCCAACACCTTATGGCCAAGCAAAGTGCCTGTTTGTAATATTGCTCTGTTGCATTTGGAAAAAATACACACCTGTGATTCTATCCTCAGATGCCCACTCAGTTTGTGGAGTCAGTGTTGGAAGTACACAGTAAATTTGTTCAGCTCATCAGCAGCGTATTGAACGGTGACCAGCGATTTATGAGTGCCCTTGACAAGGTAAGCCTAGTGAAAAGGCTTTGTCTACCAAATAATTGTAAGGAACATAATTTATGAGGAATCCTACCTGTTGCATTGAATAGTGAGATTGAATATCAGTCGTGAATATGGCTTGATGTATCATAAATTGGTATGAATGATTCCACCTGACATAAAGTAATTGGAACAGGATGGCGATCTAATGTTTTCAAGACAATTTGGAAGCAAAATCAAATAAATAAGCACAGGTTTCCCTAAACATATAAGGCTTTGGTACATGGATGTATGAAACCAGGTAGTGGAAACCTTGGTCCTCCAGATGTTGTTGGACTACAAGTCCCATCAACTCTGCCCACTGACCATTACTAGGGCTGATGGCAGTTGTAGTTCAGTAAGATCAGGAGGGCCATAGGTTTCCCACACCTTTTGCTAAACTAATCTCCCACACTGTGTTAGATAGATAAAAGAGATAACCATTCACATGTGCTACAGGATCTAATGTCAACAAACCATTCATGGATTGTGTTTACTGGGAAACTCACAAGCATAATCCATGGTCCTGAATTACAGGTGCTCATTGGCTTTTCATAGTCATCTAGAGTGGTCTGTGCATAGGTTTCTATCCCAATAAATGAGCAATTATGGAAAATGCGCACAAGTTTGGAATTGGAGGCATAGGTCAATGGCCTATACAGTACCATTGTGGTTTTTTTAATTATTCAGTTATGAGAAGTATACTCCTTTTGGTAATACAGTGTTTATGCAGTTACACTTAATTATCATACGATGGTGTCGCATTTAAAAAATCCTGCGTATTATCACAAAATACCTGTAAGTTCATTGCACGTTGGAAGGAGACTAACTCCTTTCTAACCTACTTGGATTAGGTTTGTATCCAGTACTAGTCCTGCTCAGAGTAGACCTGTTGAAGTTAATGGGCATGGCTTAGTTTCATTTACTTCATTGGGTCTCTTCTGAACCTGTCTAGCACTGAATATAACCCACAATTTCTAAAATCTTGGAAATCTAGTTTTTGGTGTTCCTAAAACACATATCCTTTGCAGACATTGAATGCAGTCCTTAATAACAGACACCCATATTCATGTCTCCCAGCATGCTTTGCATCTAGCAGGTACCCTATTCCCCAATATTGTCCTGAGACTTTCTTAAAAGCAGTTACTTGAATGTTTCAGTCTTGAGTTAGTGGGAAGGGCTTGACTTTTCACCCTTACATTTTACACTAGGTTTACCCAGTGGCCAGAGCAGGGTTTTTTGTGTTTCTTGTTTTTGTGTGTATACCTGATAGACACTTTTGTACCTTACAGCACACTGCTAACACCCAATAAATGTTTAGTAATTGAAAACAGTTGTGAAGAGCTTGATTTTGCCAGGATCTAGTTCAAGAAGCATGATAGAGCCTATATGCATTTGTTCGGGACCCACTTGGAATTGCCTCTGATATTATGTATGACCATGTGAGTGGGGCTGATATATTTCTTGTGTTCCTAAATAGGCCTTGACATCCGTAGTGAACTATAGGGAACCAAAGTCTATCTGCAAAGCTCCTGAGCTGGTAAGTACCAGATACTTGTTTAAAGTGTTTAGATGTAAGCATTAACTTTATTCAGGTAACATCCTCTGATTTTTCAAAGGCTTTTCCAGACCAGTGCATCTAAGTACTGAGATGCCCTGTTGAGGCAAAATGGTCCTTGCTTTGTCTTAACCAGGGGTAGGCAACCTAAGGCCCGTGGGCCGGATGCAGCCCAATTGCCTTCTAAATCTGGCCCGCGGACGGTCTGGGAATCAGCGTGTTTTTACATGAGTAGAATGTGTCCTTTTATTTAAAATGCATCTCTGGGTTATTTGTGGGGCCTGCCTGGTGTTTTTACATGAGTAGAATGTGTGCTTTTTTTAAAAAAAATGCATCTCTGGTTTATTTGTGGGGCATAGGAATTCATTCATTCCCCCCCCCCAAAAAAAAAATATAGTCCGTCCCACCACATGGTCTGAGGGACAGTGGACCAGCCCACAGCTGAAAAAGTTTGCTGAACCCTGGTTTAAAGAATGCAAAGTGCTTTCTTTCCATGATCCTATGAATGTAACTATGTCTGTTTGTCAATTTATAGTTTTATTTGCTTGTATGTTCGTTTGTTGGTTTGTTTGCTTTCCTGGTATAAATGTATCTATTTTAAAACAATAAAGATATACATTTCTAGTCAGCATGGCTGGTGGTAAACCAGTATCATCTAGAAGACTGCAGGTTGCCCATCCTTGACTTACAAGCCTGTTTTTAACAATAACTGAAAGTGTATGTGACGCTCTTTGGACACTTGATCTGTGCATTCTTAAAAGTACTCGCCGTGGCACGTACATTTTGCAAAAGAAGACACAACTATGCTGCCTTAACTACGTTGTTAGTCCCACCTTAACACTATTCTGCTTGACGAATGTCCTTTTCTTCTTTCTTTACACTTGAGCTGGCCAAGTATTGTGACAACTTGCTAAAAAAATCCGCAAAAGGCATGACAGAAAATGAAGTAGAAGACAAACTTACTAGCTTCATTACTGTTTTCAAATACATTGACGACAAAGATGTTTTCCAAAAAGTAAGTAATCGCTGTTTTAAAAATTATTTCTATTCTGGTTTTTTCCTCTCTCGGAGCGTGTCTTGAAATGCAACGAAATCTGAACTCTTGCTCTTCTTCTATACAGTTCTATGCCAGAATGTTGGCAAAACGACTTATACATGGTTTGTCTATGTCCATGGACTCTGAAGAAGCTATGATTAACAAATTGAAGGTAATTTCCAGCTTACTAGAACAGTAAAATCAACAGTACAATAGTAGCCGTTCTTGACACTTTTAAGCTGCTACTAAGCTGATTCTAAGGAAATGTCCCTAAACATGCTTAGAATCTGACCTAATTTTAGGAACCTGCTTTTAGTTGTGCTTATAAAATCATACGATTGCAAACCCACCCCCACCCCCGAAAAGCTGGTGGGCTTGTCCAGTCTGTACGTTTTATCTGAGAATTAGCAAGCTGATGCTTGTCATTTTAAAAACCAACCAGCAGATGGTGCCCAAAAGCTGCAAGCTGGCACATTGCATTCCTTGCCATTCTCAGTACAGCTGAGATGTCCAGATGTTATTGGAGCCTCAACTCCTGCCAACCCCAGCCTGCCTGGCCAATGGCTATGGGTGATGGGAGTTGTTGTAGTACAACAACATGTGGTCACAGCTTCCCCACCCGTTGTGGAGCTTTTGCTGCATGAAATATGCATCTTAATTTTGTCTGCTACCACAGTCTGGTTCTGCAGAGCTCATCAGCTGGTATCTTGAGAACAGCCAAAACTAGTCCTGGTACTGCTGTGATCAGTGTGTATATGGCTGTTGGTTCTGTTTGTTGAGCCTCATGGCACCACTTAGGTTGAGCACCTCCTTGCTCTCATGCCTAAAGCCCTTTTAGGTGGTTTTCTGGATTACAGTCGAGGGTGTGAGCATATCCGCTATTATCAAGTAGCTTTTAAAAGAGAAATACAATTGCAACCCTAGTGTCACCACACCTCCAACCTCCAAGTGCTGGAGTGGTTTTAAAACTTGTCCTCAAAAGTGGAGATGGTGTGCCTGTTCAGTATTTCTCATGTAGCTCTTTAAAACAAAAGCAGGCTACTCAATTGCTTGACTGTCTATGTGTGCCTTAACTACAAATCTTGTATGTGCATTTTTTGTTTTCCAGCAAGCCTGTGGTTACGAGTTTACTAGCAAGCTCCATCGAATGTATACAGACATGAGTGTCAGTGCAGATCTTAACAACAAATTCAACAACTTCATAAAAAATCAGGACACCGTCGTAGATTTGGGAATTAGTTTTCAGATATACGTTCTTCAGGTATTTGAGGCTTGTGCACATGTGTGTGTGCGTGTTGCTTCATTTCAAATAGCCTTCTTCGTGCGTTCAGGGTGAACACATGTGGCCTTAAAGTGGAGATAGGGAGATAGGGGGTGGGAGTGAGCATGCAGGCCTTGCTGCTAATATTGCTGTGCATGCCTGTTCCAATTCAGACATCATCATCATCATCATCATCATCATTATTATTATTATTATTATTATTATTATTATTATTATTTATACCCCGCCCATCTGGCTGGGTTTTCCCAACCACTGGGTGGCTCCCAACCAAATATTAAAAACACAATACAGTACAGCATTAAACATTAAAAACTTCCCTAAACAGGGCTGCCTTCAGATGTCTTTTAAAAGTAAAATAGTTGCTTATTGCCTTGACATCTGCTGGGAGGGCGTTCCCACATTCAGTGCATTGGAACTGGGGTTTCCATGTGCATAGTCACTTGCTCCCCACTTTAAGTTCATATATGTTCACTCTGAATGTCTGAATACAGTTAGTGTGGCCAAGCTATATGTGATAGGGAGCAGCACTTATGAAGGAGCAACTTGCAGCATGTTCAAAACTCCCAGGTGTCTCTGTATAATTGTGTCCAGAAATGCAGATATGGGGTAGATGGGTGTGGTTTATGGGGAACCTTGCAGGCCAAATTGGGACCCATGTTAGTAGGTCTGCTTTAAACCAAGGCTTGAAGCGTTTCACTCAACTCCGGGGACAAGGTGGCAAGAGCAGAAAAGCAGAGTGATCACAACCAGGTATAGCTTGGAAGGATGCAGTATGGGAGGATAAACAGTATGTGCCCGAACAGTCAATCTCTAGTCAACCCAGCCTTCCTTCCTTCCTTGGTTGCTAATAGGGAAAGCAGCCATAGTTTTCAGCCTGTAGCAATCAAGGCTGAAACCCTTATCAGCTGGCTTTGACAGATGGGAGAGTCTTTCTCTGCTTTTGAGCCAACTCTTCCTATGTGGAGAGCTTTTGTTTTGTGTTCTGAAACTTTTTTATGGTATTCCATGGGTTTCCATTTGCACCCCATAATTTCAAATAAGGTTGCTGTGATTCAGCTTGGCTGTCATGGCGTGTGTGTGTGTGTGTATGTATGTATGTATGTATGTACACACACACACACACACACACACACACACACACATATATAATGTGGGTGGGAGTGTGGGCGTATGAGAGGGAGAATGATGGCTGGTTTATATGCCTTTTCTAGAAAAGTTTTAGTATGACACAATGTATTTAATGTGTTTATTTTTCAGGCTGGTGCATGGCCTTTGACTCAGGCGCCTTCATCTACATTTGCAATTCCTCAGGAACTGGAAAAAAGTGTACAGATGGTAGGTTAGTAGGAGATTTCTTGCAGATTTAATAACTAACAGTCTTACGTTGAGAATTGAAATACTTCAACCAGCCCTCCCTGACCTGTTGCCTTCCAAATGTTGTTGGACACCAACTCCTATCGACCGTAGCCAGCATGGCCATTGGTCAATGATGATGGGAGCTATAGTTCAAACATATGTGGAGGGCACCAGCTTGTAGAAGAAAAGCCGCCTTTAACTGATCAGTCCATATAAATACAGTGGTACCTCTGGTTACAAACAGTCCGTTCCCGAGGTCCGTTTGTAACCCGAAACTGCTGATAACATGAGGCGCACTTTCGCTAGTGGCGCCTCCCGCTGCTGCCACACTGCTGGGGCACGACTTCCACTCGCATCCTGGGGCAAAGTTCACAACTAGGGGCATCTACTTCCGGGTTAGCGGAACTTCGGAACCTCTGCTGCTTTTACTTGTAACACGCAGCATTCACAAGGAGGACGATATGTAACACTAGGTTCCACTGTATCCTAAATGCTTGTTCAGTTTGGATGCTGTCACAAAGTGCTTTCATAGTTCTGTAAGGAACGTGAGGTATGATAACTTATATTCTGCTAACAGGACAGCACAAATCTCCTATCCTTTAATATTATGAGAATCCTTCTGTGGCAGGGAAAAGGGTTGATGTCTAGCACTTCCAAATTGCCAGTAAACATATATTTAAAATTCCCATTTTGACTCATTTAGATTTGAAGTTTAACTGTACTCCTCTCTAAGTTACAATGTAACCTGCAAGCATAAAAAACCTACAAAGTGTTTGGAATACTGTATACTTTCTCCAACAAGGGGGTGCATCAGTATCCTTCCAGTATATGTTGCTTGCTACATATTTTCCTATGTGTTATGATTTACAACGAGTTTATACTATTGATTAACTTGACCCCATTCTCATGGTTGTAGTATTGGCGCATTGAAACAAACCTGTGTGTTCATAAGTTCATTGCTCCCCTCTGCTGCTTTTACTTATTGGCATTCCATACTCACTTGCTGAGAAATTTATCTTAATTTCTAGACCAGAAAAATGTATTTGTTCCTGAGCGCTGAATGCTCTGGACACTTTTTCACTGCCTCTGCCAACTTTCATCTTGGACAATTGCTGCTTAATATTTTTTTGGAGCTAATCGTGAGAAACATCCCAAATTTAGCAGCAAATACTCAGCTTTAAGCTTCTGGCAACCATTAGGAACTTTTAACACCCTGGTATATTACAACTTGAAGGTGACTGAAATTTCAGTATTGTTGACTTTTCTAATAAACAAGGTTTTTGTATGTGGGAATATCAGTAAGATGTCTGGATTAAATGTTCAGTTTCCAAGTAGTTTGATTCAGGTTTTTTTTTTTCTTCATGTGTACAGCTAGCATAAATCCTGTGTTCCCTGGCAAGCACAGTTTTTGATGTTCTGTATAATTTGAAAAACCACCTGTTCTCTCTGCAGGTTATAAGTTGGGTGCTTAGGAAAAGATTAGTCGTGTCATAAAACTCTTGCTGAGTCAACTGAAAGATATTTTCTCTCATACTTGCGTGCATGTGTGTGTGTGTGCGCGCACACACACACACACACACGAAGAAAGAAACTGAATTCAAGCCACTGGCTCATAGTTTGTTCCTAACAGTTTTGAAAACACTAATTGCTACTGACATTTTATAGTTCAGAAACTCTCTGTTCCTTCTGGGTTTTAAGAAAAAGCAAAATATATACATATTGTTCCTCCAGTGAAAATAGTTTCTTCATATGATAGACTTTACCTCCTAAAACACAATCCAAAGTACATATGATATTTGATTGGAATATATTATTTCTAAGAGTGCTCCAATTTCCATCACTTCATTATGGAAGATCTTTTGCATCTACTTAATCGTTAGCACAATTGTCTTAAGAGTTCACATGTCATGTTTAGTGTCAGGGTTTGTTTTTTCTTTCTTTCTGGCAACTTTGATTAACAGAGATTGGGTCATATTCCCATTATTAGAAACCATGAGACACATCTTTCTGTCTGCATTGTGCATTTTATAGCCAGAGAATTCATTCTTGAACATAGTTCCTGATTTCTTGTTGCTTTTGTGGCAATTTGGGGGGGGGAAATGGCTTTTCCTTTTAAAACAGCCTTGTACTTGCAACCTGATGTACTCCAGTTGACATAAAGAAAATACCATCTCTCTTAAGGACCCCTTTTTATTTTCCTCCACTTAGACAGCCATCAGCTCGGCCTAACCTCTTGATGCAACTCTGTGTCACCAAGGGAAGAGGCCACTCTGTTTCCAAGTGACTAGTTAAATGAAAAGAATCCGACCAGTTCTGTGTTGTTTGCAGATCTTGGATGGCTGCTGAATATCTTTTCAGATCTCTGGGGAAAGGAGTAGTCAGCCTTCAGACTGGAAGTTACTTCCGCTGTGGCACGTACACAGAACTTGTCAGATAAAATGAATTTGACACCCATCTGCTAGGGAACCTTTTCTTGTTCCCTAAGAAGTCAGAAACAGTTTAGCTTTCCCCTTCCACCATCATTCATTTACTTTTTTTAAAAAAACTGCTTTTTTCTCCCTAGCACTATCAGGATTGGTGGGTTAGACATAGTGGAAGAATGGGAAGTATCTGCTCTTTGCCCATGAGGTGATTTTTCCCATGGAGTCTTTAAAGCTCCTGTTTGCTGCTAGGCTATTAACTGTTTAGGGAAGTTTTTAATGTTTGATGTTTTATCGCTTTATTATTATCATTATTAAAATTCTGTTGGGAGCCGCCCAGAGTGGCTGGGAAAACCCAGCCAGATGGGTGGGGTATATTATTATTATTATTATTATTATTATTATTATTATTATTATTATTATTAAATGTGGATGCTTTAGAGTTTTGGAAGAAGCTGCTCGGAGAGTATGAGGTACTCTCTGCCTTTATAGGCTGAGGGCCTGGGTACCAAGAATACTCTAAATAGCAACCTCACTTTTACCAGTGTGAGGATTGGCAGACTGCGTATATATTAGGAGACCAGGTGAGAAACATAGCTGTCCTATGATAGCAAACCTAAAAGGCATTGTTAAAGTTCCTAAACTTTTCCCATTCTTAACAGCTGATTTTGTAGGCTTGTTCCTTCCATCCTTCATGTGGTATCAGTCGTTGTGTGGTTTTGGGTTGGAAACCGAGAACTGCCACCGCTACAATTTGTTCATCTTTTCACAAGTTCCAAGAAGTGTAGAAATCAAAGTGGCAAGGTTATGATAGTGGTGGGAGATCATTCTTTTGGGTACAGAGAAGCTGGTCAATCCTAACTCGGGTCCCTGGTTTGTTCATAAAGGGAGGGCTTCTTTCAGGTAAGGACAGTCTTTGTAACTAATACCCAGTGCTTGACACAGCCTCAGCAACCAACCACCTTTCAGCAGAGCCAACCGTGTTACCTGACCATGTAAAATTCACATTTTGGCGGCTTCTTCTGCAGGCAGCATAACTAATAAATGTTCCACTCTTTTCATCCTCCATTTGCACTGGATTCCTGCCTCCAAATACAATGGGGCTATATGGTGTCCCCTTCTACTCCCTCTCCTGCCCTAAAAAGTTGAAATAAAAAGACAGCAGATACTATCACAGTATTGTTGGATTTTTGCTGCCATTCCTTTCTAACCTTCCACCCAGCACACTTGGTAGGGATGCGGGAGAGGGACTTCTCAGTGGCTTCTCCCAGATTTTGCAACTCCCTAGAGAAGCTAGAGGGATGCGGGTGGCACTGTGGGTTAAACCACAGAGCCTAGGACTTGCCAATCAGAAGTTCGGCAGTTTGAATCCCTGCTACTGGGTGAGTTCCCGTTGTTCGATCCCTGCTCCTGCCGACCTAGCAGTTCAAAAGCACATCAAAATGCAAGTAGATAAATAGGTACTGCTCCGGTGGGAAGGTAAACAGCGTTTCCATACGCTGCTCTGGTTCGCCAGAAGCGGCTTAGTCATGCTGGCCACATGACCCGGAAGCTATACGCCGGCTCCCTCGGCCAATAAAGCGAGATGAGCGCCGCAACCCCAGAGTCGGTCACGACTGGACCTAATGGTCAGGGGTCCCTTTACCTTTTAGAGAAGCTAGACAGGCACCCTTCTTGTAGTCCTCCAGCTGGCAGTTTAAGACTTTCTTTTTTTTATCCAAATAATTGTTATTGGTTTTCATGTAAATGCAAGCACAACATATAACTACAGTAGCTTGCCGAGTGGTACATTCTTACTAAGTTTCATATGCAGTTAACTGGGCATCAGGGTTAAGTCTTTCTTGTTTCAACAGGCTTTTGGAAACTGGCTGCTTATGATGAGAGAGCTGGTGCGCTGCTGTTTTTAGTGTAATTATTGGTAAAGTGGGGAGGCAGCCGAGATACATTTCAGACATCGTGCTATATCAGCCTATTGCGGTATTTAGCTGCTGATATATCATCTTGTCGAAAACCAGATATTGACCCAATCCTGAGAAGCAGAAATATGTTGTGTGTCCTTACAGATGGGCAAGGGAAGTTAATAGGAAATTTTAGTACTACAAACTGGTATGAAATGCACCACATTAAAATTCTATGGTTATTAGGAACAGCTTGATACCAGTGGACTGTCCAGCATGACTACAAAGGTATACTGCTTACTTTTTTGTGTACATCCCTGGGGCCAGATGCTGCTACATAGCGAATGGTAATGACGGGACTGATGCACAAATTGTTAGTTGACATCAACCTTTCTTGCAGATTTGCAGAATTGAAATGTTAGCAGCAGCCTTAATAAGGGCTTAACTCTGTGCTATTTAAATTGTCATTTTAATCAGTGATTTGCTTTCTAAATCCCGCTTTCTAATTTATTTGATCAGACAAAATTAACTAATGTACTTAGAATTTAGATAGAGTTTGCCTTTTTCTGAGCTGGTTTCAGACAGGCTTCAAAGGAAAAGGGGAGGCTCTGAAATGGAAAGTCTCCTGTGCTTTTTCTTTTTATGAACCTCCTTGTGTCAGTGGGAGATGGCCCCAATAAATTCTAACCCCTGAGGCTTGTGAATTAAATTAGACCGGGGTTTTTTGATGTTGTATTAGCAATCTCCACTGTAGCTATCAGTTTTATTTAATGAGCAATTAATGTAAGTAATGAGTGATAAATGTTTCTTAATAGGAAAGATATGAAATACAGTTCTAAAGGCTATTACTTGAATTGTTAACGTGTACATTTGACTTTCATGAATATCTAGTGCTCAATTCCAGTAATAAACCTTTATTAATTATCATTAGTGAATTATTAATCTTTTGGTTTATCTTTTATAATAAGTATAGCATGAGGCATTCTTTGGATTTGCTTGAAGAATTGCAGGCTTTTCTCCTAATTCCTCCTTTAACAAAAGACAGAATGTTCAAAGTTCTGTTGTGGTGTTTAAAGATTCTGTGGCCGGTTTCAATAATATGATTTAACCCTAACTAGTGTGTGGTATTACATTCTACCATCTCCGAAGATACTGCTGTATAGTTAGTTAGCTCAAAGTAAGGGAAAAAGAAAGGAACTAGGAATACTCCTCTTGAAATTTTGTAGTCCTCTCATCCATGTCTTGCTCTGAATTTAGAGCTTACCTAGCAGCTTTTGAAGCTAATTCTTAGAGTTAAGGGACCCTTAAACAAAGCCTGATTTGCTGGCTCCTCTAGTGACCTTTTTGCTGTCTTCCAAGAGGGACTCAACGGGGTGCTCAGAAGTTACCAACACACATTTCCTGAGAAACACTGTCAGTCGCCCAGCAAGTCTAAGCTTTAAGAAGAGCGGGAACTGCCTGCCTCGCAAGTTGCTTGCTTGAAATTGCTTCATGTGTCTTAAGGAGCTAGTTACTTTCTTCACAGGGTGGTGGCTGGTCATATTAAAAATCTATATAAAGTGATTAACTATGAATAAATAAAAAGGTATATTCTGCAGTGGAATGCTAATAGATCCAGTTTAAGATACATGTCAATAATTGTACTAATTAAAGTTGGCAGTAATAATAGTAATTATTATTCTTATTAAACTGTATTATCCACCCATCACCATCAGGTCCCAGGGCAGATTACAGCAATTTAAACTTCAATATTAAAAAATAGTTAAAACAGATTCGTCAAAAGAAGGTCCTGAAAATGCATAGTGTCAAAAGCCAGAGTAAAGATGCATGTCTCCAGCATACTATGCTGAATTTAACGCCCAAGAGGGTCTATAGGAAAGGAAGTCATCTTTCAGAGATGTGGGGCCTAGCCCAAACCATGCTGTCAAAAGCATTGAGTGCTGATAGCGATGCAACACACACACACACACACACACACACACACACACACACAGTACCCAGTTCTACAGTGGTTAAAATGTTATATTCAGATGCGGAGTAGGATGATTAAAATGTTAAACTCTTAATAAATATTCTTGCAATGCAGGGGGTTGGACTAGATGATCCTCAGGGTTCCTTCCAACTTTACAATTCCATGATTCTGTGTTTGCACTTTCTTTGTGATTGGATCTTTTTGCTTCATGCTTTTACAAGCATATGTCACATTATAGCTGACATTTGAAGAAGGTTCATTGTATTATTGTGTATTATTATGCTAAGCTCTGCACTAACCAGAATTCTTTGTCTTGAGGTATTTGGCTGAGGTCTTAATCTCTTAAAATATTTGACCCAAAGAATGATTTTGTTTTACAGTTTGAATTATTTTACAGTCAGCATTTCAGTGGGAGGAAACTCACCTGGCTTCATTATCTCTGCACAGGTAAAATAAGTGTGCATGCTTTTTACCTTCTGGAAATTTCTAATATGCTAATACTAGTTTTTTATTATTGGAACCCATAAATCCTTTGGAAGTTTAGTAAATTTTTTAAAACCCTCTTAAAATTACTTTCATTGACATTGTTAATATGGTTGTGCTGATTTAGCACTAATAGGTATCTTAATTTCATCTCCTTTGAAGCTTGCCTATAGGATTTATTGCTTTACAGATTGTATCTTTGCGATATTAACACAGTGTTCTCCAGAAATGAGTTGTATTTCGAGACAGCCTTTTGGAAAACACCCAGTTATTAGTATAGGTTGAAAAAAGTAAAATGTTAGCATAAGATTCAGTTTGATTATACAGGCAACTCGGCATAGTTTGATTCTTCAACAGTGCTTTGAGCTGGAACAGTTTAAAGTTTGTTAGCAAGACGTGGAAAGCTGGGACAGAAGGGCATTATGGAAGTGTGTGTACAAGGAACAAATTAATGCAGACACCAGGAGACAGGATTGGGGAGTAATGGATGTGGAGATGACTACACTAAATGAAAGAATATAAGAATAGCCCCACTGAATCAGACTGGCAGCTCATTCGGTCCAGCATCCTGTTCTTACAGTGACCAACTAGATGCCTATGGGAAGTCAGCAAACACAACCTAAACTCCACAATATGTTGCCCACCAGCTGGTATTCAGATGCACATTGCCTCTAGCAGTATAGGTAGTAAATAGCCATCATTGCCAGTAGCCACTGATAACCTTAATTTCCATGAATTTGTCAAATAGGTGGCCAGCGCTGCTACTTGTGAGAGTAAATTCCATTGTTCAACTATGCGCTGTTCGAAGACATTTGTTCTTTTGTCTGACCTGAATCTTCCAACATTCAGCCATATTGGGTGGTCTTGGGGCCTAGTATTATGAGAGAAGGAGAAAAACATCTTGCTATCCACTTTCTCACACTGTGCATCATTTTTATATACCTCAGTATCCCAGCTGTGTACAGAAACAAGCTTTGAGTTCTTTCTTGCACTGAGAGGACCAGTTAATAAAACCCTTAGCTCATTTCTTCTCTGCATGCTTGGTTCAGTTAACCACCAGGCCTTGGGCTTCTCCATGCCTGCCCCCACGTTGAAGGAGAGTGCCATTTTTAAAATTTGTAATGTGAGCTAAACCTGTTCATGAAATGCATCGTTGATTTGCAGGTGAAGTTAAAATGAATTATTTGTGCAAACCGTATGTAGCCATGGTTACAACATACCAAATGGCAGTGCTGCTTGCCTTCAACAACAGTGAAACTGTCAGTTATAGAGAACTTCAAGACAGTACGCAGATGAATGAGAAGGAATTGACAAAAACGATCAAGTCATTACTTGATGTCAAAATGATCAACCATGACTCTGAGAAGGTACGTCGCCAAAGGGGCATAGAATGTATTTGCTTCTGTCTCCGCTTACTGGACATTTGCAAGTGTTTTGTGTTTGTTTTATGGGGGAGATGAAGTGTTGCCTTCTGTCCCTATCACCCACAGCTTGTATAACAATGGAGGGCAACCTGTGCTTCCCCAGATGTTGCTGAACTGCAGCTCCCATCATCTCTGACCATTGACCATACTGGCTGGGGGTGATGGGAGTTGGGGTCCATCAACATCTGGAGAGCCACAGGTTCCTCATCTTTTGCTTATAGAATATCAGATTGGCCATATTTTTATGTGGCTTTGGAACACTGTGTCAGGAGCTTGTCCTACACTCGAGTAGGACCCTGGCAGAGACACATGCCCGACTGGCATGTTCTCTCCCTCCTGGTCTTTCGTTCAGGAGCTTCAAAAGCTTTCTTCTGCCCGAACATCACACCGAACGATGCCAACAGACATCGGCACACTTAGGGATCCGCAGAGTCTTGGCAGCTTGCATAACAGACCTCAGCATTTTGGCTAATCTACTTTATGTATAAACACACATGGAGCACTGCAACATGGCTCCGTCTCTCTCTAGCATCAGACAGCAAAGAGAAAGAACAAAGGACAATAGTCCCATTTCATGGAACACAGTAACACAAACATCCTGTCTCCATCACTTCCCACTTTGTGGAGTCAAAACATACCACTTCATGTGAAAGACAACAATCCCATAACTGCAATCGTGGAGCAGGAATTCTAACACACTGTCCATGAGAACAATGCAAGTTACACCTGTCTAAAAACCTTGAACTTCATGCCTCTCAAGTAAGGTAAAGGTAAAGGACCCCTGGACGATTAAGTCCCATCAAAGGGGACTATGGGGTGCGGCGCTCATCTCGCTTTTCCAGGCTGAGAGAGCCGGTGTTTTTCTGCAGACAGCTTTCTGGGTCATGTGGCCAGCATGACTAAACTCCTTCTGGTGCAACGGGACACGGTGACAAGTGCCAGGGCGCATGGAAATGCCATTTACCTTCCTGCCACAGCGGTACCTATCTACTGGCACTGATACGCCTACAAACTGCTGGGTTGTCAGAAGCTGGGACAGAGCAATGGGAGTTCACCCCATTGTGCAGATTCAAACTGCCGACCTTCCGATCGGCAAGCCCAAGAGGCTTAGTGGTTTAGACTACAGCGCCACCCACGTCCCTCTCAAGTACCAGTCCCCATGCCCCTTTGCAAACTGCTTTTGAAACTCAATTTTCTTTCAGAAACAGTTGGTAAAAATGACGAAGTTTTACTCCTCAAATTGGACAAAACCTAAAAAATCTCACTGGGCCCCACCTAACGTACTGAAGCTTGGAGTGCTGTGTGTGCCTGTTTCCTGTGCATCTGAGGGGACTTGAGTTTCCATAGTTAGCAAAAAGAACATCCTGAAGTACAGCTTACCCAGAACATTCCTGACTGAGGGTCTCCTAGACAAGGCAGTAGACAGTTATTACAAACCTAATCCTTGAGCAGTGCAACAAACTCATGTTCTTAAAGCTATATCTATCCCCATAGGCTGAAATGAGATTATCTGTAAGAAATGGTCCATTTTTCCTCAGTGCCTTTTTGTAATTCAATTTAAGAGGACTAGGAAGTGCACTTTCTAACTTTCCCCAGGAATGTCACAGGATTGATAGACTAAAACATGTTCTAATTATTTTCCAGTAATTGGTCTTGCTATATTTCAATCTTGTTAACAACATTAGGCATTTTTGTGTTCAGCGTAGTGGAACAATTGCACTGGGCTCGTTTTAAAAACAATCATATATGTAAAATGCATTATCTTGAGTGCCTTGAGTTGCCAAACTGCTCCATAGGGAAGTTAAATAATTCAGACCTGCCAAATTGAAGAAAAAAAATAGCAATATGTTTATATTTCAACAGCGAAGATGTAAGCCATATGTAACTCTAGATATTTTTCATGCAAGCTGTTCACTGTTCCTGGGGAAACAGACAAGCTGTTAATGTCTTTGGCATCATTTGTGTGTGAAATACACATGCTTTTCTCATTGCAGGAAGATGTAGAAGCAGAGTCTACTTTTTCATTAAATATGAACTTCAGCAGTAAACGGACAAAATTTAAAATCACTACATCAATGCAAAAAGATACACCGCAGGCAAGTATCAACTTCTTTGATATGAACTAGCTTGAATTGCATGAATAGTATAAAACCGAAACCTATTTTTAAAACTGCTAACTTTTTGGTGTTAGAAGTAGAAAGAGTTAATGGGAGGCAAGCAAGATCATTGCAATGAGGTTGCTAGTATAGACAGCATGGCATTTTCAAGGCGATCCAGTGCAAACTGGGCTTCAAATTGAGAAGTGTGGATTAAATTGGGAATTTCCAATTTACCGAATTGCTCTAAGTCTCATCAGTCCTTTACAGCTAACAGCATTAGTCATTCCAACTTGTTCACAGTGATTACAGCTTGAAAAATAAAACATTTGAACTAGGAATGTCATTCCTTTCAACCATGTGTCATGGCAGATATCTAGATAAGCTAAGAATTAGTATTTCTTGAATCTCAGTTGCATAATGAACTAAACTTTTATCAAATTAGTCTTATTACTTCACTGATCCAATTGATCCACCACCTTCTCCAAAAACCGGATATTGCAACTGGCCGATAGCTGGGAGTCAGTAACCTCTGGACCTTCCATAATTACTCAGCTGGCTGGCTACTAGAGGACATAATGCAACCTGCAAAAAGAGCTTTATTCACAGCCCACACTTCCACATGGCAAGCATGATTGTGAATTCTTGCCAGTGTTCGGTTGGCTTCAGAGTGAGACTAGCCACTTGTGCTCCAGTCTTCTCCGGCCTGGTCCATAGTCTAGAACAGAGTTTCCCAAACTTGGGTTTCTAGCTGTTATTGGACAATAACTGCCACCATCCCTAACTAGCAGGGCCAGTGATCAGGGATGCTGGGAAGTTTGGGAAACCCTGGTCTAGAACTCCTTAGAGTACCAAAGAGCTGCTCCAGCTCCATCACGCCTCTGAAGGCGGGCCATCTGAATGGGCCCACCATTCTTAAGGGGGAGAATTGCCAGTGTCCGCCCAAACTTAACCAGATAGTGACAAGGGTCTGACCATGACAAGGAAGTGCCTTGCACTCCCACTACATCAAGAGTGTGCCCTGCCTGGTGTGTTGGACCAATCTCTATCTGAGAGAGACCCATGGTTGTCATGGATGTCATGAAATCTCTAGTTGGCCTGACAGCAGCCTGGATGTGGATATGGAAATCACCCAAGGTTATCATTTTAGGGTCCTCCTCAGAGACTACTTTAGAAAGCCTGATCACGGATGTTTAGTAGACCAGTAGCATCCCTGTCTTTCTGGCCCAATACCAGATGCAGACCCTCTGAGCCCACCCCAAGATTAAGAGGCTTCCTGGCCTAGGAGATGTTGCTCTTATGGACAATAGCAACACCCCCACCTTGACTCCCTAGTTATGCACAATCAGGTTGTGCGTGAGCATGGTTTTATTATGGACCAATCTAGCATTCAGCAACAGCACCACCGGACCAGAGGACACAGTGGATATGCTACCAGTAACTTCTGATGGAGAGGGCTGAAATAAGGATCAGAGACCAAACCCCTAGGCCTCTGTCCCTGATGGTGGTCAGCCCCCACCCCTGCTCAAAATGTGCCTTCCCCTGCCCAACACCACTGAAACTGAGACAGCATCATGCCCATCCAGAAGCATTAACAAGCCACCATTCACCCCATATGCAGTTTGGAGATTGGAGTATAGAATAGCAAACTCAGGACCAGTACTATATGCATCCTACACAGCCAGAAGTTGATGTTAAATCCCCTAGCCACTCTCTTCCCCCTGCCTCTCACTCACAGCTTCCGCAAAGCCAGACTTCCCCTCCACCTGGCTCTCACCCTAGCTGAGGGTCACAGGCCTGTTTCACACAGTGCCTTCTATATCCTGACTGACAGTATGGGGCGCCCCTGCCCCTGTCTCTTCCTGACGTATGACTCAAAAGTGGCAAACCCCATTGGTGTCAAGCTGGTTATAGCAAGGCAGGTCCTGGAACCCCCCCCCCCAACTGCATTCACTCAGCCAGCAATCAGGCAATAACCCACGCTATTAAGCAGAGCAAACACTGTTACCTTCAGCCAGATGATACACAGGTCAAGCAAATGCTGTAGCGCATTTCTTCTTGCTGGCTGGGAGGACAGACCAGGCAAGGACCAGGATGGTACAAAGTCCTCCCTGTTTTCTCTGTGAGTCTGCTGACTTTCTGTTAAGTAGCTTAGAGAGTGTTTCAGTGGTCTCACATCCGGACACTGCTGAGATCCAACTCACCTTAACTTCTAAGTGCACAATAGCATTAGCGTCGCCATCAGGATTCACTAACAGAAACCATAGTGTTAGCTATGAGCACAGTGCAATGCACAGCCTGAACATACAATTCCATGACTGCATTCCTGGTGCAAACTTCACAGCCAACCCCCTGAATTATACCTTGTTAGACTATTGAATCAGTCTCTTGGTATATAAATCAGTTAATGTTTGTGTGTGTGTGTGTGTGTGTGTGTGTGTGTGTGTGTGTGTGTGTTGCAGGAAATGGAGCAAACCAGAAGCGCTGTAGATGAAGATAGAAAAATGTACCTTCAAGCTGCTATAGTTCGTATCATGAAAGCGCGGAAGCTGCTGCGACACAATGCTCTTATTCAGGAGGTAAGAGCATGTGCCAACCAGTGTTATGGACTTGATGAAAACATGTAACGTATTCTGTTCTGGTGGAAATTTGTAGAATGTAGTAGGAGATCTTGTTAAGGACAGTGGTTTGGTTATTGCTGTTTTTGGCCAGGTTGGAAGCCCCTAATGCTAAATATACATTGGAACTCTGGTGTTAGAACTGTCAACTTTAAATACAAAACGTAGGGCACAAAATGCCATGTTAGGTATCCCCAAGCAGATGCAAATCAAACAACATAGAGGTGTCATAATGTACCCAAAAGATGCTTGGGGTTTCAGCAAGAGGTTGCCTAGAGAAGTGCTGTAAACTGAGTGGTACACCAGAACTGCAACTGACAGCAATAATTTCTGTTGTCACAAAAGTCATTTTACCAGCAGTGCTGATTATGGAAATAGCTGCAGCGGTATCCATTTTTACCAGCAGGTTTACATGTGCGTTCCTCCACATGAAGTACAGTCGTACCTTGGTTTTCAAACAGAATCCGTTCTGGAAGTCCGTTCCACTTCCGAAAACGTTCAAAAACCAAGGCTTCCAATTGGCTGCAGGAGCTTCCTGCACTCAGTCAGAAGTTGGACGTTCGGCTTCCAAAAAAAGTTAGCAAACCAGAACACTTACTTCTGGATTTGCAGCATTTGGGAGCCAAAACGTTCAAGTCACAAGGTGTTCAAGAACCAAGGTACGACTGTATACTCTGTGGAAAGCTCAAGACTGTTCACAAGGAGGAAAAACAATATTATGTGAACCGTCCCATAGTTCAGAAAAAAAAGAATGTATCCCCTTTTAGAATGATGTGCAGAAGGTGACATTGGTTTGGTTTTGAAGCTTTATAACTCATTTGAACTAGGTGTATGTTAAATAAAGCGTGTCTCTCTTTCTCTTTCAGGTCATTAGCCAATCAAGAGCTAGGTTTAATCCAAGTATCAGCATGATTAAGAAGTGTATTGAAGTTCTGATTGACAAACAATACATTGAGCGGAGCCAGTCCTCAGCAGATGAGTACAGCTATGTAGCATGAGGTTAATATCCTGCAGGTATGGTTGTACGGAGATCATTGCTGTCACTGCTTGGTGTGTCCTGTGGGGGGGAAAAAAGCAGGCCTGCTGTGCCTCCATAATTGGTCACTTTGGCAGCCCCTGTTTTTTCTGCTGTTTACAACATCACCAGTGCCACGTCATGAGCGTCAACGAAAAGAAATGAAAAGCCTATAGATATTCCAAGCTCATGTCATTATGACATTTCTTAAAACTTTACTAAACGAGAATGAGTAAAGTATTGCTGAAATGTGGAAATTTTGGTTGGATACCATGCTTCCCCCCTTCCACCCCCTCCATGCCCCCCACGTTTGCAGTTGATGTTTTTTAATGTATCTTAAAAGACAAAGTTAAAACAGACTAAATATTGTAATATGGCAGATAACATAATAATTGTATCTACATTAAAATGTAAAAAGAACATGATACTGCTGCTTGTCAAATAAATAAAGAAATGGAATATGTTGTGGTGATTTGATTTTAATTAATAAATCAACTTTGAAGGACATCTAAATTACCGTTCTATGTGCACTTCCATCCATGGGTTCTGCAGCTGCGCAGAGCTACCTGCAGGTAGCTGTGTGTTTTTATTTGGAAGCAAAGGCCCACTATGCTCAGTGGGGTTTATCTCACGTCAGTGAGATTGTGGTCTAGTTAGTTTTATTATGTTAAGGCAGTTGTTCATATTCCAAGTTACTCTGTCCAGCATTGAAGTGCAAGTCTGGAAACGGGGATTCTGATCATCTGCAATATGATTAGGACTCTTTGTGTTGATTTATCTAGTGTTAAAAGAATTGTTGTGTGTGTGAATACACAAACATGTGAACAATGTGTGTGAACCAGTTATAGGGAACCAGGAAACAGTTCTTTGTTTGTGGCTGCACTTTTTCTAGCAAATGGCATAATGGGAAATGATTAACCTTTGAACTTACATTAGGATTGCAAACAGATGCATTTGCGTTTTGTCGAACATGTCCCTAAGGATGTTTTAGCAAATATTTCCTTCAGTATGTCATCTCTTTTGACGCTCCTAAACATAACCGAAATACCTGTTCTAAACATTGACCCATCCAGGAATACTTAAAAGCCTCCTTTTGATCTTTTCCATTATTGTTCCACTTCTGGTTTATCAATGAGCCATTCAGAGACCATTAAACTTTGAGCAGGATTTGCCACCATCCTGCCTAAGTTGCAGATCGTCTCCAGGACAACTTCACCCACAGTGCCTCGCTCTTGAAGGACTCCTTACTCAAAATGAATTGTGCTGGGAGCAGAAAGCCCTGTTGGAGGACCACCGCCTGTTTTTCTCACAGCAACCGCACACCATTTCTATCAGGCTCACAGTGCTCCATTCCTTTGCTCAGATTAGCAGCAGCTGCCGCAGGTGGGTCATCCATGGTACAACAGCAGCAGGCTTCAAGAAATAGTCTTGTGTAGAACATGGCAAAAGATCGGCACAATATTTCTTTCAAGACACATTCCTGAGTGTGTTTTTTTTCCTTAACATTTTAAAAGTGACCATAGCAGTATAATAATTTTAAAACTTTTTTTCCACGCAGTGGTGGGGTGGGACAAAGCTACTGGAGCCGCATATAGCAGCTAAGAACTTGCATCACTTTCTGCTAGCAAATTGCAAGTATTCTTGCTAGGATAAACGAGCCTGCCCCATCCTAGTGCCCTCTAGATGTTTTGGACTACAGCTTCCATAATCCCTGACCATTGGCTAGATATAAAGATGCCATGAATTCTTTGGATTGGCTCAGAGTACAAAATACCATCTTGATGAATTTTAATCTGCTAGAAACTTGTTAAGTCTTGCTGTGAAAAGTGTAGTGGAATTTAAATAGCACTAATGCCCTGGGGAAATGAGTCCACAAGGGCAAGCAACAGCAGCAGTTACATCAACCAGCTATTAAGGTGTTTGGGAAAGAATAATATAAAGTCCAAGAAGGACCCGGAAGGAGATGGGCTCTTTTATTCATGAGATTTTTAGAACAATATTTGAGCACATGACATGTTTAATTGTTGACATGGACTCTGGCTTAGCTACCTGACTGCTGGGTAAAGGGAAGGAAGGGGAGCTTGAGGCTGGATATGAAGAAGATAGGGGAGATGTTTTAAGTATATACTGTGTTCTTGCAAATTCAACTACTTGTGGTTTAGTTGCTACCCCTAAAAATGTTGGGACTCTTAGGAGGTTGATATTATTGGCTTTCCCCTAATTCAATAGCATTTTTGCAAACCACACAGCACAAGGAAGCGTAATGCACTTGCTGCATGCTGCTGCTGTGATTTTTGCTCATTTTAGTACAGTTTGGTAGAATGGTCATTCCCCTTTCTCTCCTGTTTACCGCTGGTTGGATTTCAGCATCCTTTCCTTGCCCTTCTTATATGGCATCTGACCAAAAGATAAGAAATGCATATCTTCCTTCATGTTCCTATCCCTGAGCAGATGTCGGGTTCTGCTTGGTGGTTTTACTAGAACATTATGATTGACAGGCTTCTGCACTCTGTGGAACAAGGTCCAAGGTACTTCGGAGCAGATGTTCAGCCCAGGAGCATATTTTTATAACCTGAAGATCCTGTCATACACTCTCCAAGCTTTATTTGGAAGGCATTTTGGTTGCTATTGTGAAACCACTGTGGGAGGGAGGGTCAAACACTTTCTGATCTACTGCAAATCACCTTGAGATCTACCAGTAGATCCCAAACTTCTTTCTGGCCCAGACCATCCCACCTGGCAGGGTGACACTGCTGGCTCAGGTGGTGGGAACCCTGAGGCAGCACCCTCACTGGCATTCTGCCACCTCCGCCACTGGGGGAGAAGCAGAACTGACATCAGCGCTGATTTCCAGTGAGATCTCAACAGAAATTGGTGCCAATGTCTGTACCACTGGCAGAGGCAGCCGAGCAGGGAGACACTTCCCATTTTGCCTCAAGCTGTGAAATGGGACACAGTGCCCTTGTTTGTCCACCCCTGCTCTAACTTACTTGCTGTGCAACACCACTGCTTGAGCACTACATCTGCCTCCTGTTTTAAAAGCATGACTGCCCCTCTGCTTTGCTACCTCTCTGCTTTTTCTGAGAGGTCAAGGTTTAAGGGAGCATTGAAGCCAAGTATAAAATGTTTGGGGTGGTGTGCATACTTCTTTTCATTGTGATGGAAGGGCCAGAGTGAATCCATTGTACTGTGGAATGTACACCTGCTTATAAAAAGCAGTTCTATGGCGGCTGCATTCCTCTCTAGTCAGATCTCCTGAGAGCCTGTGAACTTGTGGCTTTTGAAAGAAAAATGGATGGAACGGGAACAGTTAGCAAGCTAGATAGCTTGCCCTTTCCAGAGTATAAAGTGATGCCAATTTGTCTAATTCAGTGGTATTTTATTTATATATTGTACTCTTCCGAAACCTCCTTGGCACTTTTATAACCCAAATTCTCTGGTGCTTTCTTTTGCTAGAGCATGTTTTTATTTTTCATCAGGCTGGTTGGAAAACAGCAATGTAGCGCTAACTACTCCTTTTTTATTGCCTTTTTATTTATTACACTTTCACTTTTTATGTCCATCTCTTGCAGCACCACATTTCCCCAAACACATTGAAATGGTATGAGCATCGGCCTCCTGTTAGACCAGCCGGGAATTAAATTAAGTTTGTATTGTGCTAGCAAAGTGGATGTCAAGTTTTCATTTCAGGAGGTGCCACACTTTGCCGGTGCTTGAAGCATCATTGCAGTGCAGTGTGCAAACACTTTCCCTTCCCCATTGAAAGGTTTTATTTTAAACAAATGGATAAGGATGTAGGGTAAATGTGTGCCAAGATTGTGCAAGGTAATGTATGGAAGAATGTGAACTTCCTCCAGCTCTTAAAAACATTTGGCCTGAAGTAAAGAATACTTTTTCCCCAATATAGGCAAGGTAGAGACAGAATGAGAGAGGCAGTATGCTCAAACAGCTGCAGGTCTTGACTGAACATTCATGCCCTCTGCCCTACTCATGACCACTGTTCAAACTGTGTGTATGCCGTGGATGGTATGTGCTTAGGATGACCATATATCCTACTTGACAAAGGACAGTCCTCTATTTTCAGAAATACTCTATTTGAAGCTCCAAACTTTGTTTGAAGATAAAGAACTGCTAAGAAAAGAGAATAGGGGCTGGACCAGGGCAGCTGACGTGAGCAGACAACACTGGCCAGAGGCTTCCTCACTGCTGAGACGGATTGCATTTCTATTTAAATTACAGCAATTATTTCTAAATTTGCAACAATATTTTAAACCAGGCAAATTTTATGGAAGTCTGTCCACTTTTGTTCTCTTTTGTATGTGATCCATTTCCTCTTATTTGTTTTATTTAACACATTTATGTGTTGCTTAATCATTCACAACTCTAAGCAGTGTGCACAAAAACAATCCACAACATGCAATAAAATGAACAAAAATTCACAAAACTCAATTCAAAGTTATGGTTATTGCTTGGGATCCCAGGTTGACTGTTCAACATTTCTATTAAGTTCTCAGCTAAATTTTACCATTCTTCTCTTGTTGTAATACGTTTGTAAGCTACTTTGGAAGCCCTGTTTGTACCAAAAGGTGAATAAACATATTATTTTGTAAGGCAAAGTGGTAGAGGTGATCTCCCTAAGAGAGGACAATACTTCCTCAATACAAATTGGAAAATGCATCTATCATCTCCCACACCCAGGCCATTCCTTCATTTTGATACTTCTCTATGCAGCTGAAGTTAAACTTCCATGAGGGAGGGGGCAGAGGAAAAAGAAATTACGTCTTAGACAATTATCACAAGAGGGATGGATGCATAAAAACACAAGGTTAAGAGGACAGCAGCTGAGATTACCCTGTTTTCAGCACATTCAGTGAATGAGAAATACTATAATTATTGGCCTTTTGAGTGCCCGTTATTTTCTTCAATATTGAAGTGCATTCTGCTGCAGCTGTGAAGCAGTTAGACCCCTTGCAATTGCCTTGCAATTTATTTTGGCACCAGCGATGGTGTCTTGTTTCAAGCCTGTAACTCAGTGTAATCTAAATGTTCATTGTTTGTCAATAACATTATCTGCTAAACACAACTTGGCTTAGTGATGTGGAAGAGCTTGTTTGCTGAATCACATTCGTTGTGAAATGCCACACCTTTATGTACAGTATCATGGAGGATAAAGCTATATTCTTGCTCCTGCATATCAGGTGTTGGGAATCACAAGCAGGGAGAGTGCTGGTTTACTAATGTCCTGCTTGGAGGCTTCCCATAGGCATCTGGTTAGCCATTATGAAAGCAGGATGCTGATTAGATGGATCTTTGGCCTGATCCAGGAAATGATTCTTACATTCTTTTGGCTGTTTCCTTTTCCACAATCTGGGCCCTCACTGTTTCACTTGCTATACTTTGCCCTAGTAATCAAATTGGAATACTTGAGGAGAACCTTAATTTGGCAGTATGCCACATAGGGTGGTCAGATGCAAAAAAAGTGGACTGGGGTCCTGTATATAAATAAAATAGTCAAATAAGTAGGGCATGAGTGCCATAGTATTCTCCCCCTTAGGATGCTCAGCAACTGGTATTCAGAGAGGTAACCTGACACTTGAAGTAATATACACATCATGACCATTGATAGCCTTACCTGATCCCCATCTAAAGCTATCTGAGTTGCTGGCCATCCCTAAATCCTGTGGTAGAAAATCCCATAGCTTAACACGTGCCAAATGAAAGTCCAGAAATCTCGTTTCTTTTGCATATGGTCACTCCAATTAACGGCCAACCAAATTACTTTATGCTGCATGTGTGCCTAGTTCATGTTCCTGTTAAAGGATCCCTGAGTTAATAGAGTTTGGAAAGAAGCCTTGCCAGAAACACTTAAAAGCCTCTGTCAGTCGGAGAAGGCCGTGCTGAGCCAGAAGCACCACAGATCTGACGTCGGTAAGGTGCAGCTTTGTGTGTTCTGATGTAGCTTCTAAAACGGTGAAACAATGGTCTTGCTAGATCAAACCATCTAAAGGTTTGTTGCAGCTGGCTAGGTGCTTCCAGCTGCTCTGACTGGTCCTTGAGAAATGCCAGTTGCTACAGAGCAACAGTGAGAGAGAGTTAGTGCCCTCATGCCCTGCTTGTAGGCTTCCCAGAGGCATCTGATCAGCCCCTGTGGAGAAACAGGAGGCTTGACTGGTGCTCCATTCACACCATACATTTGAAGCACTAGGATACTACAGTGATACCTCGGAAGTCGAACGTAATCCATTCTAGAAGTCTGTTCAACTTCCAAAATGTTCAGAAACCAAGGTCAATCGGAAGCCACAGAAGCCATATCAGATGTTTGGGTTCCAAAGAATGTTTGCAAACCAGAACACTCACTTCTGGGTTTGCGGTGTTCAGGAGCCAAAACAAAGGTTTGACTCGCAAGGCATTTGGGATCCAAGGTATAACTTTATAACAGTCATGGCTTCCCTTCCTTCAAAGAATCCTGGGGGTTGTAGTTTGTTAAGAGTACTGAGAGTTGTTAGGAAACCCATATTCATTCCTCTCACAGAGTTACAATTTCCAGAGTGGTTTAGCAATTAATTCCCACTTTCCAGGGAATTCTGGGAATTGTAGCTCTGGGCAGGGAACATGGATCTCCTAACAACTCTCATCACCTACAGCTGCCATAATTCTTGGTTTAAGGCAGCTGAAGTGCTTTGAATGTATGGTGTGAATGTGCTGTCATAGGTCTGTGATCTGATCCAGCTGGGCTAATTCAGTTAATTGACAAAACTTGAGGTTGTTAAAAGAAAAAGAAAAAAAAAGCCCGCTAGGATATTAGAGAGGAAAAATCCCCTATTTGAAGAGGAGCTTCGCCAGTAAATAAAAATATGTGCTGTGGGTGTTTCTTTCTCTTTTTACTCATTCTCACACCCAGAAGAAGCTCTGGAGTGTGGGCCTGTCAGGGCCAGTAAACCCACTCCTTCCCTTGTTTGTGCTGTTCTTGTGAGTGTGGGGAGGGAAGAATGGGTCCCAACATGTCTTGCTTTGTTGACAGCTCCGTGAGGAGATTTCATGTGGGAACATCTCTAAAGCGCTGTTAGGTTCAGCACCTTGCGACACAGAGTAATTCAGGTAATAATAATAAAAATAAATCAGAGTTGGCAGGGCTTGGACTGTCTGTGAAATAAAATAAGCATGGGCCGAAAATGCAATGCTTTGCGATGTCCCACAGTGGGCAGAGGAATTGTCTGAGGGAATAATGTTCTGACAGTCAAGAGTTGTGAAATGCCTGTTTTTCATATTGAACTATTCGGAGGAAGTCCTATCTATTTTAGTATTATTATTTTTTTACAATATAAGAGAGGTAAATTTTAATACTTTGGGGAGCAAAAGGAATATTGAACACGAAACAAAATATGTTATCTACATCATAGTTCTATAACATTGTGCCATAGATTTGTAGTTATTCCCTTCTAGGGAGCACTTTAGTTGCATGAAATGCTCTCAACTTACTCTTCTTAATTTAATCTACCCCCTGTGAAGCAGAGATTTAACCGAAGCCCTAGAGTGAAGCAGAGGATTTAAATATGGGACTGTATGCATGAATCAGACATCTCAGTGCAAGCCTTCAATCTATCAATGTGTAAACAGGCACATAATAAATTGAAGTTGAGACCTCGCAGGTAATCCGGTATAGCATTATCATTGAATTTGTTTTTGTTCCAGGCAATTGGAAACTAGTGAACCTCATCTCTAGCAGCAGAGTGGCCTGCCATGGGCTTCTGACTTTACAATTGAACTTATTTATATGGAAATATGCCTAGAGGGCAAGAAGTAGGAGTTCTGTGGCAGCATCTGAAAATCCTAAAGACATGTGCTCCATTTGTTAATCTAACATGGCTTCTACCACCCCATAATAATTAAAGAAGGCCCTTTTAAATAATGGAGGGTGGGGGGTTAATTATATGAGGCATAGTTTCCTATTCCCATCTGCATTGACAGTAGGACTTGCGCTGTGTTTAAAATCAATGCAAATGAGTTTCCTGTCAACCACACTTGCCACCATTGTCTCCTGAGCCTATTCAGCTGTCAGTGCTTGCCAACTAATAATTGCCACGCTGTTTTGGGCTACGCCACCCTGCTGACCTGCTTAGCTGATACTACCATCTTCTCTAAATAGCCCTTGAGGAGGGAGATCATTTTCCTCTTAAGAAACTCTGCTTAAGAAACCACATGGTTGGGTTTTCCTGTTTTACTTACTGCTGTTTTACTTACTGCTTAAAAAAATTAATTTAAAATGGCAATTTATTTGGTAGCTAATATGAAGGCTGCTAATCAGGAGAGCGGAAGTAAAAGTCATAACCAATTAAAGCAGCCTCCCCCAACCTGGTGCTCTCCAAATATTTTGCATTACAATTCCTATCGTCCCTGACCAATGGGAGATGGGAGATGTAGTTCAAGATCATTTGGAGCGTGCTATCATTTTGTGGCAAAGTGGTTAGAGATCTGGAAGACCAGGGTTCAAATGCCCCATGCAGCCATGAAAGTGACCCTGATCCAGTCACAGTCTCTCAGGTTAATATGCCTTGTAGTGTTATTTTGAGGATTTGAAAAATAGAAAGGAGTATGGCACCTTGATTTATTGCACCTTGAGCTCCTTCAGGTAAAGGTGTCATCGTGTAACATTTAATTTACAACTTTGTGCCAATTTGCAGGGGACAACACATTTGTTGCAATTAAAAGGGAAAAGGGAAAGCTGAAGCCCAACACAGGTTTTCTGTCTGATTATTGGATGCTGACTTCATTTTCAGAGGATCAATTCCTCTTCATCTGAACATCCCACTTTCTTCTTGCAATGTAGAAGGCTATTTTATGCCTGCAATGTGTTCCTTTCTCTCTTCCAGGATCAATTTAGTCTCCCATCTCCAGATTCATTACTTTAGCCCAAACTGAAGATGCAATTGCTTATGGCAGAAAATAGAAGAATTTGCAGTATTACTTATCCTGCCACCTTTGTCTTTATCATAACAAACAAACCTCTCATTTCCACTCAAGGGAACACATGACATATCCAAAAAGTAGCAAACAGGCAAGCCAACTATCTCTTTGCTTGATAGACTTTTCTCCAGAACATTTTTTACATAATAGCATTGTGTAGTTGAGTTAACTGAACACTATAATTAATTGAAGTGCATTGTATATTTGTCAGCTGATTGAGATATTTATTCTTCTTACTATATTTAATTCTGCTGTGAACTTTAAAAAAAAAAGAAGCAGCCATGTTTCCCCTTATTAACAACTAGTCCTCTTAAACTGGATAGGACTCTGAAAAACACTGTTGCAGTTGATTGGGATCAGTTTTGCCTTTCCTCCAAATTTAATAACATTACCCAGAATAAATGGTACAAAACTTGGGTCTACATTGAATTTCAGCAATTGTTTGGTTGCAACAGTGTGCATATTCCCCTTGGCATTCTCTTGTGAAAATTGAGGCTTGGTTCTAGATAGTGATCCTATGATAATGGCATGACTTCCATGCTGTGGGAAGCACTCTGTAATTGCAGGATTTGCTCCTGCTTATTAAGTGAAGAGGAGCCTAGTGGGAGCATTTTAAATTATTTAAGGCAAAGCAGTTGTTTGTGTAGCTCATTATGGAAAAGAGCGGATGAAATCTGGGCTCTTCAGTATGAGCTGTTTATTTTTCAAGTCCTCTGGGAATTTCAGTGTGTGTTTGAGAAGCTCTTTTGACCAAAGTCAGAGCAAGTGAATTTTCTGCCCTTGAGATGATTTTAAAAAAATGTATATAAAAAGGAAAAGCAAACTGTGTAATGAACGTTTTCTTCAGGGAAGGAAATGTGATCCTATGTTGCAATTGCTGTTTGTATTTGTGGCTGCCTTATATTAGGAAATGAAGGCGTTTGTATATATTTTTATTTGAATGTAATACAGTCGTGTTTTAGAGCAACATTTCCCACACTTGGGAGAATATTAACTATTTGTCCTTTGGGGGATTCTAACTTTGAAAATGAGATAAGAAACATTTCTCCATTTTTAAGAACAAGGCCAAACCACAATTGTTATGGAAGCATGGCTTAGTATTTGAACAAATCTAAAACAAATCTCAAATGGAACATCTCTTTTCCTGCAACAGTAGAGACATGCTGATGCATGATTAGATATAGTCCCTGGTGGATCGGTAACTATTAATGTCAGTGCCAAAAAGAGAATTGGGCAGAGAAGTGGAAAGTAGCAGAACTGGGGAAAATACAACAAAAGCAAATATGGAGTGAAGCATTCAGGTGTGTTGTTGGTTCTATGACTCCAGAAATAAGCGATTTCTTGATATAGTGTTCTAGCTGCACATAGGTACTAGAGCAAAGCAGCTAGTGGCTCCAGACTGGAGAAGCATCATGAAAAATGGGGAAGAGTTGTTGTACTCTACCACAGGCAATTTTCTAGTAGCTGATCAAGGGTTGCATCCAGTGCTAGCTACTTTGGGTAGGTTGCTACTAAACCAGCCCCTTCACCCCTACTTGCAATTTGAGGTAAAAAATCTATTCCCTGGGCACTTCACAGGAACACACAAGAAATAAAAAGCGCTTGTTTGCTCACTCATTATGTAGCCATGGAAATAAACACCTAATATACACGTATACAGTGTTTTAGTGTTTCGTAGCATTGCTGGCCTACTCTCTTGAGAACTAGATGGGTCCCTTTCCCAGAGAGCAGAAATTTCAGGTGCTTTTATAAGTAATTTGAAGCCAGCTCTAGTGTTAGCAGCTCTGCCTGAGCATCTGCGGCTTGGTCTTGAGGGAATCGTGTTAAATGCTGGCAACAAGTGAGACTCTGATATCTCGGATGAAAGAGGAAATAAAAATTAAGCTTTCCTCTGTGTCAAATGATTAAAGGCTGTAGTAAACAAGCCAGCAAAGCTTTCCTTCGGTAGCAGCCACATACTAATCTTCACAAAGGCGCAAGATGGGCTTTGTACAAACAAGCAGCTACTATTACGGACTTAGTGGCTCAGTACTTATTCATCCTAATGGCTGCTCTTTGAATTGTCTCAGTCCATATCATGCAAAAATAATTTTCATTACCGCCACATCTGCACTGTATATTTAAAGGAGCCATTTTAAACAGCCGTGTTTCACTCCATATATATATATATATATATATATATATATATATATATATATATATCCTGGCAGCTTTGTTGGTTTAAGGGTGCTGAGACCCATATTCCCCTCACAGAAATTCCCAGAGTAGTTTTAAAAAAACAATCCTTCAGGGATCAGGAAAGTCATTCTACTATTATAATGGGGAGTTCTGTGGTTTATTGTTAGAAAATGGTTGAACAGATTCATTTGAAGCTTGACAGAACAGGCGCAGTAAGTTTGTGGATGGTCCATGCTGCATTTGGGGTAGAAGCAATAATAAATGGCTTTTTAAAAAACCAATTGCAACATTTGACGAGGGGCTGTTGACAAGTTCTGTGCATTTTTCTTCCACACGCTTTCCAGGGGTGGGCTTTCCATAAAGATTTCTCTGTTTTCACTACATTTTTTTGGGGGGGGGGAATTGTCTGATGTATTAGGTTCAGGAGGTGTCTAATATGTGCTTTTGTGTAGTAGATGTGTTACATGTTTGTAGTTTATTAAAGGCTTTGGGGGGGCAATGCAAGACAAAGCGATTTCACAAGGCTCTTCCCAGAAATGCTCAGCATGAACCTGTTTTGAGAGGGTAAGTGGGGGGAGGGGGAGGGGTGTTGAATGGAATGTTGGGTGGAGTGAGTGTCAGGCAGAGAGGTTGACAGTTGGAAAATGACAGTTAGATGAGGCGGTGTGAGGAACAGGAAAAACTGGGGGGGGGGGGGAGACAAGAGAGATGCAAATAAATAAAATGAATATATGTCTTTATTATAAGGCCACAGCTGTAGTCCTATTTGTCAAGGGTGAGTCAGGAAAATAGCATTCTGCCATTAAGCTGAAAAAAATTGGTGTCTTTTTTTTTTTTGTAACTTTGATGGCTTGAAAATGGCTGCATAGCAGTGGTCTGATTTGAAACTTGGCAGTGTAGTTTGAGGACAGACCACGCCAAATTTCAAGTTTGCCTGATGAGGGTTGTTGTAGGCATGGCCTTCTCAAATTCAGTTAACATACAAACAAACAAAAACAGTTCAGTTTGGCATGCTTTGTTGAGGGCATTCAATATTCATTCAAGCTCCAAAATGCCAAGGAATGGGTGCTGTCAAAGGCCACATTTGTCTCTTCAGTCTATGCAACTGAAGTGACCATTCCACATTACAAGTAAACAATGGCAAGCAGTGCCCTTCACATAGAATAATAGTGTTGAGTTCTCCCATGGGAAACACTCCCTGACTGAAACCCCAGAGAGCCCCTGCCAGTCAGTGTTGACAGTTCTGGGCTAGATGTTCCCATGGTCCCTGACTCAAGAATGAGGCAGTTTCCTGTGTTTCCTACACCTGGGCAATGTTAAATGATGATTGCCCTCAGAAGCTAGATAAGCTGTCAAAGGTCTGGTGCAAAAGGAACAGGGGCCACTGAAGGGCAAGTTAGTCAACAACTGCCTATGGGCCAGTGATCAGGAATGTGAGAGCAAAGGCAGACAGGTGGCAGCTGCCAGCAGCTACACAGCCTTAACCCACTGATAACTCTTCTTTCCCTCCACCCCACCTCCCATTTTTGAATTCCTGACTCAGCTGTCTCAGTATAACTGAACACTTGGCCTTGCATCTGGTGTCTGTGATTCGGTTACCGTTTTGTACACATTGATCTTTCCGCCCATGTTAGCCGATGCAGTTATGGGCTCTTGGAGAAGGGGAGACACACACCACATGCACACGAAACAGATTCCACTTAGCAAGAAGTGTTTGCATAAGGCTTTTCCACCAGCTGGCTAAACCGTTCTGCAATTGCATCATAGTAATTGAACACATTAATACACGTTTCTCTGCTTTGCTGGGTAAATGTTACATTATAGCTCTTTTCCTCTGAATTAGGGGCATTCTTGGGATTTAATTTAATCTCTGATCCTCAGGAGAGCCCAAGCCCAGAATCTATTTTGATTGCCAGAGCTCAGCCCTAGACCCTGTGCATTAGTAATGAAAGAGAGTGCTTCTGAGCATATGCAGAGTACAATTTCCCTCACTACAACTGCCAATCCTCTTCACATGTGAGACTAGCCTAACTGCTTGTGTAGGCTCCCAGGTATGGGGTGAAGAAGAATTGCCCATTTCAACTACTAGTTTGTGTGCAATTTTAAAAGTGCGTATATTGAACAAGTTATCACATCTATGGATAATAAACGGGTGGAAAAAAGGACCTTGAAACTATTTTGCCCTTTATGACAATAACAACAGTTCCCCACCACCACCATTTTCATGGCACAGAAATACACGTGTATAAAGAGTGTGGAGTGACATATCTGGTGACATCAGCTGTTATGTCACGTCACACTCAGATACAGTGGTACCTTGGGTTAAGAACTTAATTGGTTCTGGAGGTCCGTTCTTAACCTGAAACTGTTCTTAACCTGAGGTACCACTTTAGCTAATGGGGTCTCCTGCTGCCGCCGCACGATTTCTGTTCTCATCCTGAAGCAAAGTTCTTAACCTGAGGTACTATTTCTGGGTTAGCACCCGAACCTGCCAATTACACGCCTTAATTTATAATGAGTGGGCTTATGGGTTATATGTAGTAACCAATCGTTATTGCTAACTATGGAGAGACTTTGGATGTGTAAATTATATAAACTGCAGCACAGTCAGAAAAAAACCTGTAGTTGATCAAGTCAGTATTTGATCAGAAGCTTCACTGCCTTTCATATAGAGCAGAAGCAGAAAATATGCCATCAGAGTATCTTCTGTAATTCTATGCTTGCTGTACTTCTTCAGTGAATTTGCACATGGTTATCGTTTCCCAGATTTTAAGTATTTATTTATTTAAAATATATACCACTGTATCATAAAAACATATCACAGTGGTTTACAACAGTATAAAAACATAAATTGTTTTATGCTGTTTTATTGCTATTTAGAGGCTTGCTTGGGAGACTTCTAGTTATTATATGACACATCCTGTCTATGAATGCTTACAAAAGTCTTTCTTCATGTAGGAATCCAGAAGCATGGCTTTTAGGAGGTATTCATTGCCTATGTGGAGAAATTCTCCTACCCAGCAACCATGTTCCAGATCTTCTCCATATTTTGCTCCCTCCTCCATGGAGTATGAACCAACCTGCCCATGCTCCTTCTAACATTGTCGGCTATAACTTGGATACATTAGCAGAAGCTTCGCAGAGGTAATATATAACTTACTCAGAACTCTTATATCCTGTTTACCCCCCCCTTTGTATTTAAAATGATTTGTAAGGTGGCAAATGTCCAGATGTCAATCCAATTATTTTGCCCAGCCTAGCCCAAGTCATCCCACCCCATTCTTGAATTCAGACGGGGATGTTGTCCAAAAATTGCATTTGGAGGATATTATAAATGCAAGTTTTTCTCTTGGATTTTTGACTGCTGGCTGCATCTCTGAAGGATTCATAAGATACGAGTGGGAATTTGGCCACCTACTTGATATGAGACTGGCAAAGAAAATGATTTATTGCAGGTATACAAAGATGGTGAGATTGGTTACGCCTCCCCACCCCTTTGTGACTGCGAACTTTATTTGCAGATCTTCCCCAATATCTTTAACAACAGTTCTGCGTGCAGGTATTGACCTGTACATCTTTGCCCTGCGAGTGCCAAACTATAGCCAGAACAATGTGAGGGATGGTGAAAACGCAATAGCAGAGATGATTCTGTATGCAGCTTCCCCCCCCCTTTCCCCCCCTGGAAATAATTTTTATTTGATTTTACAAACAAGAAGTTATAACAATATCAAATACATAACCATATACATATTGAGAATTCTCTGAATCTCCTGACTTCCCACCTTCCCCTCCGTGGGTCCTATTGTCAACATCTTCAACTGCATATTATTTCACAGGCCATAAATTGTATCTCTCCATATTATCCACAGTGTTTGTTATGTGACAAGTGTTATTAAAATCCTGCTAGTGTTTAAAAAGCAGAGACATCACCTTGCCACCAAAGGTCCGTATAGTTAAAGGCATGGTTTTCCCAGTAGTGATGTATGGAAGTGAGAGCTGGACCATAAAGAAGACTGATCGCCAAAGAATTGATGCTTTTGAATTATGGTGTAAAGGAGACTCTTGAGAGTCCCATGGACTGCAAAAAGATCAAACGTATCCATTCTTAAGGAAATCAGCCCTGAGTGCTCACTGGAAGGACAGATCGTGAAACTGAGGCTCCAATACTTTGGCCACCTCATGAGAAGAGAAGACTCCCTGGAAAAGACCCTGATGTTGGGAAAGATGGGGGGCACAAGGAGAAGGGGACGACAGAAGACGAGATGGTTGGACAGTGTCCTCGAAGCTACAAACATGAGTCTGACCAAACTGCGGGAGGCAGTGGAAGACAGGAGCGCCTGGCGTGCTCTGGTCCATGGGGTCACAAAGAGTCGGACACGACTAAACGACTAAACAACAACAAAGTGTTTTTATTTGCTTACAGTGGTCTCCTAAATAGATTGTGAATTTTTCCCATTCTTTCTTAAAGTCTTTTTCTTCTTGGTTCCTGGGCTTTCCGGTCAGTTTTGCAATTTCGGCATACTCCAACTGCTTAATTTGCCATTCCTCTCTGGTAGGCACTTTGTCTTCTTTCCATCTGGTTCCACCTTTTTCAAGGCAGCTGCAATAGCAGAGAGATTCCTCCTTATCTAATAAGTCAACCAGTCTACATATATTTGCATTATTTTATTATGGAAACTAGACTCTTTTGAGTTTATAGTGAACCACTGCCGGGAGAACAGAGCACCCCCTTGAAAGCTGACCATCCCTGTTCATGTAGGAAATAGCTGTGCTCTTGCTTTTACACCTGGAAGAGTCTGTAGCTCAGGAGTGGGGAACCTTTGACCCTCCGGATGTTATTGGACTCCATCTCCCATCAGTCGCAGTGAGCATGACCAAAGATCAGGAATGAGGGGAGTTGTAGTCCCATATCATCTGGATGACCACGGGTTCATCTCCATTGCTTGAAGCTCTACTTATATAAGAAGACCATGTTAATGTGGTATCAGTTGGTTTTGAAGATAAAATTAGCCGTTTTTCAGTTTAGCAGTTTTGGAGGTTCAGATTTCGATTTATTGTTTAGGGCTTCCGCATTAACATTTGGAAGGAAGTTGTAACGTGTGTGACAAGGGCTGAGTCGGAATGAGGTAACCATGTAGCATTTCCAGGCATAGTCCCTTGCACAGGCTTCAACAAGAATCTAGGGTGGCATCCAGAAGTCATTGCAGGAACATAAAATATTATATGGAAATGGGCCCTCAACAGATAAATATCTTTCCTTAACTTCACATTAGCAAATCTTTAAAAGATAAGTAGAATATGAACAACAGCCTTCTTACCCCCACACAAATGGTTGGCAGTGAGGCTTAACTAGGCAATAATCTGAAATGTCTATATAAATGTAATTATTGATATTTTCACACCTCCTTGGCAGCTATCAGCCAATGCATGTTGGGAGCAATTTCCAGTTCCAGCTGAACTGAACTGATGTAAAGGTGGCTTTAAGCCATCTCTGTGCTGCTGCTCCTTGACTTGTACATTGCCTTGTGCCAACACCCGAGGCCCTGGCCCATTCATTTCTTTCTCAAGAGTGGATTGAGACAGGTTGAGGCAGATCTCCTAAAAGCCATTCTCCCTTTTCTGAAGTCATTGCCTTCAGCCTTCCCATGCACACACCTGCTGCATTGTCATTTGGGTAGAACTAACGTTTTACACACATCAGGTGGCTCTGGATTCTTTCTCTGGCACTCTCTGTGATTAATTAGAATGAGAATGTCTGTACCTTTCAGAGGTTTGTTTCTCCTTGTTGGGGTCAGGATGTGATGTGTTAATTTCATAGCTACTTTTTTTTTTTTGCCTCCTCACACAGCCCATAGTCACTATTCACTTGTTGAGACTTGTCATAATTCTGTAGGGGCAAGCACTTTTTTCTTCTTATTTAGCTGCGTAGCTCCAAATAGTCAGGAGCTCTTCATTTTGGCTTTGTCTCACCCTTAGGCACCAGGTCAGATTCCGAGAAGTGGGTCTTCAATGGGAGCCTTCCTAAAGGCCACAATTGCACCTGCACAAACAAGAGGGAGAACATTTAATGAGAGCAAGTACACCAAGTCATTTGGTGAGGATTAGAAGATTGCCAAGTGCAAGTAGATAAATAGGTACCACTCTGGCGGGAAGGTAAACCGCGTTTCTGTGCGCTGATCTGGTTCGCCAGAAGCAGCTTGTCATGCTGGCCACATGACCCGGAAGCTGTCTGTGGACAAACGCCAGCTCCCTCGGCCAGTAAGCGAGATGAGTGCCACAACCCCAGAGTCGTCCACGACTGGATGTAACGGTCAGGGGTCCCTTTACCTTTACCTTTACCAAGAAGCTTGAACCAAATAGCAGAAGCAAATTTAATGTTTCCATAGCTAAATCATTTGCATACGGAATACATACATCCCCAGGACAAGGTGCTGAGCCTTTAATGGTTGCATGATAGGCATAAATTAAATGTAAATATTTTCTCACTAATGCACATTCACTGGCAAATCTTTACTTATTATACAGTTGCTAAAGGCACAGAGTATCTGAGACATATAAATAGTGGCAAAATTCCTTTGAATATGTACATAGTGCTTTTCCTCATCACTAGCACATCACAACCTACCAGTACAGAGTTTCCAGGTCAAATGGTGTGATGCCCAGGTTCACTTGGAAGGTTTTAGAACATTTAAATTACTTGTTACTTATTCTGTGGGATTAAATGCTACTGATTATTCTGGGCAGTGCTTCTGTTTTCTTCATTTTGGATCATGTGTTTTCAGTCAGGCTGTACGGCCCTGGCCTGAGAACCATGCTGTTGCCCATGTGTTGTTTTCTTGGCTCTTCCCCCAAAACTAGTGCTTACTTTATCCTCTGTGTTCTTGGAGCTTGGAGCCAGGCACTCCCAAAGTCTAAGAGCTGATTCATTACTTAGCCTTCAGCAAGTCTAATAACTTGCCGCTTTGTATTTCAGGTTCCCATTTCTGTCTTTCATAGTGATTGTATTATAGCTCTCTAAGGGAGGGGGGAGGGGAGAAAAATATTGTGTTCGAGTGGCATTTTGGAAAGGTGCAGCCTGATCCTGTGTGCTTTCTTGGTTAGCCCAGTGAGGCTTTTTCTCAGGAAAATGTGGACAGGACTGCAGGATTTCCATATGGTGTTGGTATATTAATAATATACTTCAGCTTCCTGGCTTTGCTTTTAGATATGAGTAATCATGAGCTAGGGTTTCATCTGGGCCATATGGAGCAGTTGCAGCAACAGTGGGACCTCTCTCCTCCTCCAGCTTATATACTCTCATCTGATAGGTTGAAGTCATCACTGCTCTTCACTTTTCTGCTTCAGACTGCCCTGACTCTCCCTCGTCCCCTGGCTCCTTGTGGGTGGCGTGATACTCCACAAATCACTGGTGCCCTCACCTAGGTCACTCTCCTCGTCCCCTGCCTCCACCACACATACTCTTCAGAGCCCTGCCACTCCCTGATGTCTAATAATAATAATTTTATTATTTATACCCCACCCATCTGACTGGGTTTTCCCAGCCACTCTAATATTCCTGGAGACCCACTGGGCAACAGCACAGAGTGCTTTGGGGTGACAAGTGGTGGTGAGGTGTTGGTTGACAGAGTTGTATATGCCATACAGCCTGTCCCACACTTCTAACATAGCCTGCTGCCTATCACTCCCTAAATTAACTCTGTTATCTTAAGTCCTGCAGTCACAACTTCTATACACAGAACGGGGGTGGACACCATCTTGTCTATCATCTCAAACAACAAAATGCATCATGTCCATCCCAAATGTGCAGATTTAAGCAATTGTTATAATTTATTTCCACAAAACAAGCTGAATACTTTGGAATTATAGACCCCTTTAATTACCACTGGGTTCATTGCTAGGCCTGGTGAAACGGCGTTATGTAATTGGGGTGTGACAACCATTATAAAATGGACTTTTGTGTAAACTGTGGGTGTTGCACTAGCTAGCAGAGAGGGCCCTCAAATTAAAATGGCTCCTGCTCCTGTGGATAAGAGGTCTGCAGCCTTCAATTAATCTCGCTGGAGCTGAACTCTTATAACCTTGTGGTTAGAGAATTATAGGATAGAGTGAAAAAGGAAAATGTCTGGGGACAAAGTATGGTTTTGGCATGGAGAGATTTAGGAGTGAAAAGAAAGCTAGCTATATGTTAAACTGTAGGAATGTTAAACTTCACATTGTATTCTCCCCCCCCCCCCAAGCAGGGTTAAAAATACACACACGTCATTAGTTGCTTTGATGGGTTTCATATAAAAGACAATAACAAGCTCTCCTTTTCTGTCGTTACCCTTCATTTTGCAAGCATCAGTGTGGCTGAGCTGTTATATTACTGCATCTGTTAACAATTTGGTTCGGTTTGCGTATGTCTATATGAATGGTCGGCTCTTTACAGGTCTCCAAAAAAGCTCCATGCATGAGCTATGAGAAACCATGAAATAGCATTAAGTGTAGCAAAAGAAGGTCTTTAGATACCTAAGTATGGTTCTGAAATTAAATCATGAAAATGAAAGGCAATATGCCTAGATTCAATCAATGAGTGGGCCCCTAACATTCTATGTGGTCTTGGTACAGTAATTGGATCACTGTAATCTATAGACTACTCACTATGCCAATCCTCAAAACAGATGTAATAATCACATCCTATGAAAACACTTGATGGTTGAGAATTCAAAAGACACACTAAAAAGTGCTTTTTAAATAGTACCAATGTGGAACATTTTCTGCTTGCTTGTCCCCATGCTTGCAAACTGTATACTAAGTTACACCAAAATTGCTTAATTTACATAAAGTACACAGGTTGTAGAATTCAGCTAATATACAGAATGTGGATCATCTTTTGCACTTAAACAGAATTTTGCACTGAGCAAATAGAAACCTGGCTATAATATAACAATTATGCCATGTAGTGAGTTGTATATATAAATATACAATTTAAAGATCTTTGTTTAAAGACTATTGTTACAACAAAGATCCCAGAAAGGCTGGAGGACTCCATTAATAGCCTATGATTGCTTACTGCCACATAGAATCATGATACGTTGTAATAGTGAGTCCGAAATCATGATATGATCTGTGAGAAAGAGAAAATAGGCCACGAGAAGAACAATTAAAACTTCTGATAGCAAACTTTACAAACAAATTGTTTCAATCACAGCACACTATATAAGGACTTCAGTTTATTAAGTCTGAGATCCTAAACACACTTTCTGTTAGGAGTAAGTCCCAGAAAAGACAGTAAACTTCTGAATGGACATATACAAGGTTGCACTATACAACTTGAACTTGATGGCCCCCATTCTAATAAAGGTAAATGCTTCCCAAATCAGCTTCCCAAGCTGATTTTATTTATTATCATAGTTATATCCTGCATTTCCTCCAAGGAGCTCAAGTTGGTGTACATGGTTCTCCCCCTACCCATTTTATCCTCACAGCAACCCTGTGAGGTAGGCTAGACAGAGAGATGGTGACTAGCCTAAGGTGACCCAATCAGCTGAGTGTGTATTTAATCTTGGCCTCCCATGACAAAGTTTGACACTCTAACTACTATACCACATAATATCCAAATACTATCCCCAGAAAGAAACTATTGTGCCAGACTCAAGAGACTTGTTATTGCCAGTGGACCAACATTGGGCAATAAAGCTTCCCTTCATTGACGCTACAGGTGCACAGTGGGCTTAAATAGTTAATATTTACGTAATGCACAAGCATATATTTAATCGTGCAAGATCAATGCAATGTTTCCCAGCCCTCCCAAATGAAATGCATCAATTTCTCATTCTATACAAACAGAATCTGAGAGGATATAGAGGATTTGACTGTGTTTGTTAAAAAAACTCATCAAGAGAAGAGTAGAAGTGTCATATTGTACCTCCTTAACGATAAAGCCACATTGTCCCCAGTTCATCTGGCTCCTTCAGATAGCTTGATGCTCATTCTTCTTACAGGCATTACTAATGCTCATAAATAAATACTGAAAATGCATGTGCTGCTCTGACACATTTATCAGCAGGTGCATGTGTGGGCATGCTTATAGAGGTGGATAGAGTACCCCCAGTAACAGCATTAACAAGAGACAACTTCAGGGACTAGGTGTATATATAAATAGATTCCGTAACCACTGAACTACTGTGTTAATCAGAGAGATGCTGAGCCTACAGAAATGTTATGAAAACTGGTGAATGGGAAACACAATAAAGATTTACATTCTGAGATCTGGCACCTTTTATCCGTGCTAAAATTACCACCACTCAAGTACTACAGACAGCCCATGGTTCTTAGCATTCTGTGGCATTCCTCAAGTGTAGGGTAGAGAAGGTGATCAGGATCAACCAGCAAATATCTGAGTCATTTGTAGTAGAGTGGCAAGGATGTCTGACTCCCAACTGTTTAACCAGTGGTGTAGCATGGGGAAGCATCTGGGGTGTGTGTGTGATATGCTAGGCCATGCCAGATCCTGTCCCCTTGGGAGCACACAGTGCCCACCCTGGGCACTGTTTGATTACACTCTGCCACTGTGTTTTAACAACAGCAGTAAAAAAATTATTCTCCTTATCTTGGATTATAAGGCTATCAATGGCTACTAGCTACTAGATAAGCACCTGGTCTGATCCAGCAGAGCTCTTCTTATGAGCTAATGTTCTCCTCATCCTGCTCTAAATTATACTAGTGAACTGAAGAAAGCCTGAGGTAACCAGGAGTGGAGATTTGTACATGTGGAAGAACAGTGAGCTCTGTTTAGTTCTCATACTCAAAACAAATTCCTGTGCTCTGAGTTCTGAGAATCTTAAGCTATGCCTTTTTTCATCAGGCTCCAGTTAACAGATCTCAGGGTTTTTGTAAAAAAAATAAAAATAAAAAAGGAAAGGAAAGGAAAAGAAGAAAGAAATCACAAAGTAGAGTCTAGAAGTCTGCTCACTTCTGCTGTAGAACGCTAGCAACTATTTTTGGTAGCTGTCAAAGCAGACCAGCTCACTGAATATGCAACATGGGGGTCTGAGCAGTGGTCTATGTAGTCCAGAAGTGGGGAAACTGTAACCCTCCAGATGTTGCTGGACTGCAACTCCCATCTTCCCTGAACAGTTCTTCAATCTATCGGAGTCTTCCACAAGTGGGAGAAAGGCAATTTTCACTGGTTCCCACTTACATCTGCATCCCTCTGCACCTTTCCAAATCTGCTCCAGAAGGTTGGGAGACCCTAGGAACTCAGAGAGATGCCTTATACCAAGTCAGATCATTGGCCCATTTAGCTCAGTATTCTCCACACTGACTGACAGTAGATCTCCAGAATTTCAGGCAGGAAGTCTCTGCCAGGCCTACCTGGAGGTGCTGGAGATTGAACCCAAGATCTAATGCATGCAAAACAGATGCTCTACCCCTAAGCTGTACCCCATCCTCTAAAGTTTAGAACTGCTTGGGTAGTTATGCAGGGGTGGCTACAGGAGAAAGATGGAATGTGCAAAAAATCACCTTCTTTCCTGTTCCCTTCCCAGAAGCTTCAGTTGTATCTAAAAGCCTTTTATAAGTGGAGGAAGGCAATTTGATATAACCCAAAATGTGCTATGACATCAAAACATCATTAACAAAACTGGTAACACATCGTTTTTAAAATATTGGGTAGAAAGAATTGTAAACTTGGACTTGAGCACATTTTGAAATGCAGGCCTGGCAGGACTTAAAAGCTGAATCATACAACATAAATATTGCATTTCAGACATCTTATCTTGTTCTGTTTATTGTCAGACGTCTTCCTTATGCTCTGCAAAATGCAGATGTATTTACAGTATATGACATACTGTCAAATGGGGTTTAGCTCAGCAGAAAGGGGTCTCCTATTTCACTGCATTTTCTTGCTGCATCTCAAGAGCTAAAACTATAGCTTGAAAAGACAGGATGGGTGGAAGATGATGACAGTGGATAAAAGGTGAAGAGGAGTGGTAAAGAAAAGGATATTCTGTATACCAAATAATGGTGGGGAAACAACAAAAAATATGTAGTGCAAAACAAAACAAAATGGTAAAGGAGAAAATAATTCAATAGAATTTTTTACTCTCTTGGTCTCTGTTTCTTAGACTTTGTTTCTGATTTTTTCTTTACATTGTTTTCTTACAATTTGGTACTACCTACTGGACCTGGAAGCAGTCTGCGGACAAACGCTTGCTCCCTCGGCCAGTAAAGTGAGATGAGCGCTGCAACCCCAGAGTCGTCCGCAACTGGACTTAACGGTCGGGGTCCCTTTACCTTTACTGGAAGGGGACAGGTCTGAAGAAGTGTGGTCTTGATAATATCTTCCTGCCCCTTGACAAATGAATAGCACTCTTCTAAGTATACACATCTGGGAGAAAGTCCAGTTTAATTCAGTGGGACTCACTTCCAAGAAGATATGCACTGGTCTGCCCTGGGAAACCCGTTGAAGGCGGCAAAGAAATAAATTATATGGGTCTAGGTTTACCAGTTGCAGTGGCCAGATGCAAAAAGAAGGTGGGGCCCCTGCATATTTAATAGTGATGTAGAAGAGGGCATTTCAGCAGGTGTATCTTGCCTGACAAGCTACACCAGCTGAAATCCTTCTACACAACCCTTAAAGGTACAGGAGTCTTCTTTTCCATATGACTGTCCTACCACCTGAATGCACAGAGGCAGTATATTTCTGCACATCAGACAGAGCTTGCTGAAAAATTGCAGATCAGCCTGATAATAAATACAAGTAGCCAGATATGTTCAAAGTTATTTAAAAGTCCTTTAATTACATCATAGGGAGGAATTAAGTAGAATACTGCCTGCTCCTTTTTCCTTAGTGAAAGAGCTACAGATTTACTTTTTAGAATGAAAGTTGAACATTCATTTGCTCTTTCACATTTTTCAGTGGGACCTAAATCCAGCTGAGTCTGGATCCAAACTATTGATCTAATCACAAACACTCATGCATATGGTGTTTGTGAATGAGCACTGGTATGATTTGTTTTCCTGCAAACTAAAAAGCACCACATGCTCACACCAAATGAACATTGTAAAGAAAGACTGTGTTGGGGAAATAAGTCAGTTTTGCCAGTTTGAAAATGAAGATGAACTGTTTCAACTATTGTTTCACCTGTTGCATGGATACTTAAGTAGATAGCGCACAACAGGTGAGATTTGAACTTAGCATCCCCCTAAGCCCAGTTGCCCAGCCAGTTGCCTAGGTCACATGCCCTTTACTCCAGCCCTAAAGATGTGTGCTGCAGTGCTCGAGAGGGGGGAAGAATACTGGTATGTGTCTTTTCAAAAAAGCTACATATATTAATAAAGAAAAGGAAAAGTTACCCAAAACAATGTGCGTTGCTGTGGATAAGAAAGGCCACTCGTACTTCAAGTGCCTATTTCTATTAGTAATGTAGGGTATACATTATGGAAAGAATGAAAAAAAACAATTTATTATAGTTGTATTAATAATATGCATTAATTATAAATAATAAAAATATGTACAGAAACATGTACAAATGTACATCTACATAGAAAAGGGATGTTGACATACTTGCATGTACAAATAAATAATTTTACTTATATATAATATTTCTTACTCACTCTTTGCCATAAGGTCCCAAGGTGGGTTACAACAACAGAATCTACAATTATAGAAACACATAAAATAATCATTCCAATTCTGAAACACAAAAGACCATTCCAAATAAAGCATGGTAATCTTAATACTAAATTAGTCCCACCAATAAGTTATGAAAGTTGTCACTTGTTGCTTAATTTGGAAAGAGAAACATAAGAAACCAGCAAGCTAGGTAAGTTACAAAGCAGGAGAGTGGAGGAACTATTTCAATAAAGGATTCAAAAGTAACCCTTGCAAAAAGTAGTCACAATGGTGCGGATGGAGTTGGCTAGTTGTGTTGGTTACTAGTCAAGCTCCTACAGACATTGGCTGAGTGTGATACATGCTGTACTCTGAGCTGTAATTGATGTAGTAGGATTAGGGGTGTGGTAGGAAAGGAGTTGCATTTTCTAAAGGGCAAAATATTGTGGCCTATGTGTTGGGAAAATACAACAATATTGGAGAAAAGCATTCTGGATCAGGTACAGCAACTGAGTAGTAGCTGCACAATTACTTGAACTAAATTAACAATCTGGAAAGTCATAGTAAATCCTAGTGATGCCTCTGAGAATTAATTTTACTCTGTGTTCTTCCAAGAACAAGCTACCCACATAGCCACTTGTTTACAACCTAAAACAATATGTTAATTCTGTGAGCAAAAGAGAATATTGCTCTGGATCCAATTGGTGACAGCAAAAAGCATCTCAATAAATTTTAGGAGCACATGCTTGGCCATGTTATTGTGTAAATCTATTTCCCTCCTTTTAGTCATCCTCCTATGATACTATAAAGTTGTGGAGGGGACATGTGGCTCTCCAGATGTTGACCTACAGCTCCCATTGGCCATACAGGCTAGGGCTGATAGGAGTTGTAGTCCAAAACATCTGGAGAGCACAAGGCTGGGAAAGGCTGGGCAATTGTTCTTCAGTCCTGTTCTAATGACTTCAATAAGTAGAGACTCCAAGGAGACCACCATGTATTGAAAGTACATTGAGACTATAGAAGATCTATAAGGCCCTAGGTTGGGAGGTTAGACAAAACTGATTTCCTCACATGCCTCTTTCCCTTTTGCTGCTCCTTATTCTAGGAACTGCTTCTCAGAAAACCTTCATGAAACCATAGCTGCATTCAGACATGGAGGTTATTATGGTAGTTTTACTGGTTATAATGCTAGCCCTTCTGCCCTGATTTTTAATCTTCCATTTACACTGCAGTACCTGTTGTGCTATAGAACTGTGGCTCTTTGACGATATACTGCCATGTCATGCTACATTTCATCCACACCTGCAAGTGTGATGTGACACAACAATGAACACCATCAGACATATTGCAACTCTCTCACCCTTTCTACACACACACACATTTCTCCCCCCCCCCATTATTTACCATGCAGTATGTCAAAATAGCACCCAAAATTTCATTGCATGAGCAGTGCAGGAAACTAATTCACAAAAACTGCAGGAAATTAACAATGTAAAACTTATGAGAAATTCTAGGTTCTAGGATTGCAAATGTTTTTCTTTCTTTCTGGAAACAATTACCATGGAAATGAGCACTAAACTTCTGCTAGATTTCCAGAAGTGGATTTTGCATTATGTGAAAGGTCACATAAAACATGGAAATTAACAGGTAAGGAACAGTAGAAAGATAGAATTCATTGCTATCTGAATGCTGTCCTTCTGGTCCAGTAGCATTCCTCAACTTGGGGCCTCTAGATATTGTTAGACAATACATCTATTGTTAGACAATATTTAGAGGGAACAGCATGGCCCATAGTTGATGGTTAGATATAATCAGTGCTTTTTTCTGGGGGTACACAGGGGTACGCACACCCCTAAACATTTTGTGAATCTAAGTTTGGCCTCATTGAGGAGCAGTATTTCAATATGAGTAGGAAAATGAAAGTACCCCTAAACATTTTTTTAGGGGGGAAAACAGCACTGGGTATAATGGTAGCTGTAGTTCTGCAAAATCTGGAGAACACCAGGTTGAGGAAGGCCCACTATGTAACTAAGCCTAAATACAAACAAATGAATGTATATTAATCCCTTCTCCAAACTCCTGGCTCTTTCTCTGTTGTCTCTCCCTATGTCAAATTACAAATTGTAAGCTTCTCAGTGCAGATATCTTTCCTCTTGTACTCTGCAAAGTGCATGTACATAGGGGAAGCTATGTAAACCATGATCCACCACCCAATGCTAGGCTTCTGATACAGACAGTTCCTCCCTCCACAAATACCCCTTCAGTTAAAGTGGCAGGAATTTTGCTAGTAAAATACAGTCATCCCTTTTAAAAACCCAAGCTTCTTCCAATGATTCATGACTCTGTGGAGTTTAGATGTTGACTTAAGTCGTGTCAAGTTCTTCCCTACTCATTTTCTGTTACAGCCTTCTGAACCCTTTCAAACTATCATTGAAATCCTGTCAATGAAAGTTATGAATTACTTCAAATATAGGAGGAGAGAGACGTTGTTTCTACCCAAGCATCACCCCAATCTTAGGCAAACAGAAGTCCCTAATCAGCTAAGAAGCCCTCTTACAAATCCTTGAAAGTCATGCTCGTGGAATGGGATCTGAGATTGAAGTACTGTAATCTAACAATGCTATAGCATTGGAGAACTCTCCAGAGCAACTGGAAAGTCTAATTAGGCCGCTCATCCCTGGGACTTAAGGCTATTTATCCAACAAGCCCTAACGCTACTGTGGTAAATGAAGCAATTCCTCCTGATTTCCTGAGGTGCTCACTTTGGAAGAGAAAGCCTTGGATTCAGTTTAAAAACTGTGTGCTCAACAAACTTCTAACTACAAGTATTAGATCACTGGCAAATCATTTAAATCTACAACTTAAATAACTATGCTTGCATTAATATAAGTATTAATATTAGTGTGCATCTATGTTGTTGTTGTTTAGTCGTTTAGTCGTGTCTGACTCTTTGTGACGCCATGGACCAGAACACACCAGGCACTTCTGTCTTCCACTGCCTCCCGCAGTTTGGTCAAACTCATGCTGGTAGCTTCGAGAACACTATCCAACCATCTCGTCCTCTGTTGTCCCCTTCTCCTTGTGCCCTCCATCTTTCCCAACATCAGGGTCTTTTCCAGGGAGTCTTCTCTTCTCATGAGGTGGCCAAAGTATTGGAGCCTCAGCTTCACGTGCATCCATATGTGCATCCATACTTTCATTTATATATTCCTAGGTGTAGATACAGTATGAGCTGTTGCCAGTTTATACTTCTGGGCAGGGGGCAATATGCAGCACCAGTGACACCTCAGGCCACTCACCAAACTCCCAAGCTGTTTAAGTGCCCAGAAAAGTCTCTGCCAACATTAGGTACTATGTTGGTCAACTCAGTCCTAGCTCCACCCAAGCTTTCCCAGATCAGTGGTACCAGCCAGACCACATACTCAGATGGACCTTGGAGAAGCAGCCAAGTCTGAGAGGGCTTTGCGTGTGCTTGTAGATTTGAGAGTTGCTGGCTCTGCCCCTGTCATCATTTCTCCATACTTGTGGGAAACATTCACTGGTACCAAAATGGTGTATTTTGGCAGTAGGCAATTGTCAATAGATCCCAATATGTAAAAGAGTCATAATAAGCATTGCCTGAAAACCCCTGGCTGAAATCCAGCTCAATGTCTTTGGAAGTATCCACGTTTAACTCGTTGGGAAACTACAGTACTTCCAAGTAAACTGGTCCAGTTATTAAGAATATTCTTACCTTACCAAAACTAGACTGGCATCTTCCAGATGCATCAGTCAAATTCTGTGTCGTATGTATTCAACTACCAACTTGGAAAAATAAGTGCCAAAGAGCAATAATAGGTCACATCCACATTTAAATCACTCATACAATTTTAACAGTCATGGCTCCCCCCAAAGTATATTGGGAACTGAGGTTTGTTAAAGGTGCTGAGAACTGTTGCCTTGAAGCTACAATTCCTGGCACCTTTAACAAACTACAATTCCCAGAATTTTTTGAGGGAAGCAACGTGCTTTAAATGTGTGTTCCTGCAATGCAGGGAGTTAGACTAGATGGCCCTTGCGGTCCCTTCCAACTCTACAGTTCTATGATTCTGTATATGTGATCCTCCAGCACTTGGTTCTCACAGTGGCCAAACAGAAGCACAAGGTACAAAGTTATTTCTTATGTGACTCCACAAGGCATTATTTTTTTTGTAAACGGATCTTTTGGTACTCTCAATGACTCCTTGTTGTCACAATAGTAATTGCTTCATAAAGGAAATCACCCAGTAACTCTCTGGTTAATGAGGGATTTGTCATATCTTGAAGAATATTACCCCTAGCAAAAAAACAAAAAGACAGAACTGGCACCTGAAGAAACTTCAGATACTTATTTGCCACCCACACTGAAGCGGGGCGTTGTTCTAGTCAGCACATGGAGAGAATTCCTAATTTGTATAAATCAGTAACCTGTGCCAGTTTTACTCCTGATTACTATAATCTGTTATGTTAGGAATGTTTTATATTTCAGGTATTTTGTGGAGTTAACCCCTTGACACTTTCAGAGATATGCTTAATTTTTCCTGGACCAGTTTTTATTTCATCATCTGTGTGATGTCTCTTTGGATATATGATCACAAAATACTGGGCAGAGTTGAGGGATGAGATGTATTTGCTCTATTATTTTCAAACCCCTTTTTGGGTTTAAGATTTGGCAGTCACATAATTCTTCCGCTTCCTAATCTTGAAAAACAACAACAACACTTTATTAACTTGAACTTGATAGTGTGATTACTTACGTAAAATATTCCCATGGGTTTGCAAGAATTGGCTTTCAGTCAACAAAACAGGCAAATCTAGTTTATCCATTTGTAAGGATATGATGAAATATTTAAAGTTCCTTCCAAGCATGTTTCTGTGTTGTTTAAGAGAACAGTACATAATGCTGAGAGAAATGAAGAAGCAAAAAAGGGTAGCCCTTGAAGGCAGAGCTTCTGATCCTGTTCAATTTGTTTAAATCCAATGTAATCTGCATGAGAATAAGACTACATATTTTCAAGTAACCAGATGTAAGTATGTGTTGTCTGTCACCCTAATGGAGCAAGTTAATCATACCCAATTTCAGGTCCTTTTGCTTTAAATGGGCCAAACCAGATGCTATGATAAATATACTGCTGCTACTAAAAATGGTATCCTGCCATCATAGAATGGTTATCTAGTTGAACCCCCTGCAATGCAGGAATCACAACTAAAGCATCCCTGACAGATGGCCATCCAACCTCTGCTTAAAAACCTCCAATGAAGGAGAGTCCACCACACCTTCCAAGGGAGTCTGTTCCACTATCAAGCAGTTCTTACTGTCAGAAAGTTCTTCCTCATGTGTGGTCTGAATCTCCTTTCAGCTGATCCTTCCTCTCCCTCTATAATGTCCAGTAAAATGAGTCTAAATAAAAAATGTGGCTTCCAACCAGCAACCTTATTATTTATATGTACTTAATTTTGCAAGAGAGAGAGAAAGACGGTTGGATATGCTACAGTGCTATTATGTTTCAGTAGTTTATGGATATGACAAGTGACACATTAAAACTGCATATTGCAAAGTTTACTATGCCACTGTAAAAAAATTACTTATTAAAGACAGTGCTCCTCTGCATTGCCTCTCTCAAGTTACTGCTCCTAAACAACATTTCTCAGGTTTACATTTATTATTAATAATAATAATAATAATAATAATAATAATACCATGATTTATCCTCCTCCCCTCAACTAGGCACATTTTCCAGGAATGTCAACAGTCAGTGGAAAATACAATAGCAGGTTGATGGAAAACTTGATGGTTTTCAACAATAAATTTGATAACCCATTGCTATTAAACAGCTAGTGCATTTGCTCACTCTAGGCGTATCAGCTGTAAAACTGTTTATGCCAGTTTTAGTTTTACAAGGCACTACACATTCTGTTTCATTTTTAATGCAACTGGAAAATTATGGACAGCAAGTGCACAACAGAATGTGCTCTAATTTGGCAGCCATCGTCTTATTTACCAGTGGCTTGCATTAAAACTGTCATCCTTCAACAATCCAAATAGGATTTTGGTAGCAGCCTGAGGGCCTAATTCAGCTCCGGAGGGCTCCAAATGTGGCCCAGGAGTCTGTTTTCCCTAAGCCATGCCCACCTGTCCTACACTTGAAATCATGTCTATATGACCCATGGAACCTAAACATCTGGGTCCTTTGGCTGCAGTTCCCCATCCCTGGGCTATGGCTACAAATATGATCACACTAACTTGAGAGCAGGCCCCACTGAACTTGGTGGGGTTTACTTCCATGTAAGCATGCTGCATAGGCTCACAATTAAGGTTATGATCATCTCCATGTTTACCTGGGAGTGAGTCCTGTTGAAAGCAGCTCATGGGACATTTATTTCTAAGTTCTACATGCATACGACCAAGCTTTCCATTGACAGGAGACAATCTTTTATAGCTGGCCCATCTGTCAGGCACACATTTATGATGGCCTCTTGGACATGTCTGCTGGCAGAGGTTCCCAGAAAGTTGGGCACATCTAGGAATGAATGATTATTTGGATCTGCTTCCCCCCAAAATAAATAAAAGAAGAACCTAGCTGGAGCAGGCCAAAGGTCTTCTAGTTCAGCAACAAGATTCTCACAGTAGTCATCCAGATGAAGTCCACAAGCAGAGCTTGAAGTAAATTCCTCTCACCTGTTCCCCCTCTCTGACAATTTGGTATCTTCCTGCTTGTCAACCTGGATAGGGACCAGATCAAGGGGCAGGTCAAGTGTTCATTTCTAAACCAGGGTGGGGGTGGGGCGTTTCCCCAGCTCAAGGACTGTCAGCTGATGGGCAGGTGGACATTGTTTGGGGGAAATGGTTTCGAGGGCCAAACTGGGTCCCTTAGTGGGCCAAGATTGGTCTGCAGAATGAAGATTTGCCGCCCTTGGATTAGATACTGGTTTAGTATTTTGTTTTCCTTTCGATTGTGCATAGTCTATGTTTCTTCCCTTGTCCCCCACCCCCTTCTCCACTTATATAGATATTTAAGAAGATTTCTGGAGTGTAATTGTTTTTGAATAGACTAAGATCTAGTCTGGCAACATTGTTTTGGTCTTTTGGTCTATGTTGCTGGTTTAAAATGCCTGAGAAGAATTAAGGCTAAAGTTGCCAGAAAGGAGCCTTTGAAAAGGGCTGGTAGTTTTCTTACTTCTGAGTATATTGGCATAAGGCTGTAGAAGTACTGCAACCCATCTTCTAGGTGACAAATAAGCATGTGGGGTGGGAAGAGAGAGAGAGAAGCAGTATGGGTCACTGCTAGTGAGCTACTCTAACTGGATTGGTGCAGGAGTGGGGTCTCCCTATTCATCACCATGGGCAAAGCAAGAGATGTGACTCTTACCTTTGTATAATAGATTACATTCCAGCCATGAAAATGTCAGAGGTTCCCACCCACCTTCATCCCCCACCCAGGCCAGAGAACAGGCTTTGCCACATTTCAAGGGCACGTTTGAGAAAGAGAAGGACAAACCAGATGCAAAGGTGGACAGGCCTCCTGTTCCTTGAATTGTGGAAGGTGCAGTTTTCCAGATCACTAACAATGTACACCTACCATGGAAAAGGTACAGACAGTCCACATCTTTTGGCTGCAGATCAAGGTGGATCCTAGTTTGAAAAAATTGAAGAGTACTGCTCAAAGGCATCCTCTTCATCACTGTTGCTTCACATGTCTGAGGGCCAGACATTGAAATATTATTGGCATTGAAAACATGATCTGGGGCTAAGCTCAGCTGAGTGTCGTTGGCAGGTAACTCAGCATTGGCAAGTGGCTGCAGAAGAAAACAAAACTGATGAAGTTGGGACACATCCAACATGTCCTAATATTTAATCTGTTTCCTGCCCAGTGTATAAGATGCAAACAAACTACTTACTCTGGAATACGCATGAGGAACCTGTGACCCACAGTACATAGCGAAACGGTGGAATTTGCCCCCAGAAGATGTAGTAATTGCCACCAATTTGGATGACTTTAAAAGATGAGACAAATTCATGTGCTGTTGACCATGATTGTTGTGTTCTGCCTCCACTGTCAGAGGTAGTATGTCTCTGAATACCAGTTTCTGGGAATCATGGGTCAGGAAAGTGCCACTGTGCTCAGGTTCTGCTTGAGAGCAGAACAGGATGCTTGACTAGATGAGCCGCCGCCTTATGTTTCCCATTGACCCCTGCAGCCATGGCAGGGGTGATATCGGGCCAGTCAGTTTTTCTACGCTTAATGGTCTTCAAAGCATTGTTGTGAGGATTTAAAAAGAGGGGCAGCATTTTGTGCTAGCCCTCCCCAGCCTGGTGGCCTACAGATGTTTTGGTTTGCAACTCTCATCAGAACCAGTCATTGGAGTTGTGGTTCAAAACAACTTGAAGGCAGTAGATGGTTGTTCTAGAGATGGATGCTCTATGTTGTCCTGAGATCCTTTGGGAAAGGGCAAGATAAAAGATAAAGGGGTGGGGATATATTGAAAACTTCTTGGGGCAGTGACCTATATTTTTAATTTATGCTGTGTCAACCACCATATACCTTAGTGATTCTGAATCTCAAGTATAACTGTTTCCCTGAAGTCAGTGACGTTTTTCAAGAGTATTGAGTTCAGGGTTGAAGGATGTATTACAAATAATGGCTTGAAAGTAAAGTAAAGATAATGAATCTTATGGCTACAGCCTTAGCCATGCTTATTTGGGAGTAAGCCACATGGAACTCATGTATTTCTGTGTAGGATACTTGCAGCTGTCTGTCCCTGACTTGCTGGCGCTGACAATGTCAAAGTAAACATTCTTTGCAGGATTGGGGTATAGCAGTTCAATTAATCTGGACATTGTTCAGCTACACATTACAAAACCCTGAAATGCTGTCCCAACTATGAACTGCATTCCAAAAGCTCAGAAGATTATATTTTGTACCCATTTGCATAGGAAGCTGTCATATACCAAGCCAGGCTGTTGGTCTATCTACCTTAGTGTTGTTGACATTGACTGGCATCAGCTCTCTAGGTTTTCAGATGCAGGAATCTTCCAGCCTTACCTAGAGATGCCAGGGATGGAAGATCGAATAAATAACAAGATCCTGAATAAAAAAGTAGAACTGTTTCCCCATCCTTTTAAAATAGTATATTGGCATAGTTTTAGACTAAAAGGAACACTAGTCACTTCCACCCCCTCCTTTCTTACCTACTCACTTTTGAACTTCAAAATGCATAGCCAAAACTGGACATACTCTATTGAAGGAATGAGGAATACTGTTCTCAGAAGTGTCAACATGACTTTGACAAGTATCATAAGCTTTCAAGATGACTTACAGCATGATCTGCTAAAAATAGCAGGCTTGCACTTAACTCGACAACTTCCAATGAAATCAATGGGACTAACTCTTCTTCTTTCTGATCTGAACTGTTTTCTCCACCCAGAGTAATTCCTTCCTAGAATCTTAATTCCTCAGCTCCTTGAAGGTATTTCACATACAAGCTTCAAGTTTACATTTGCTAATAAACATTTTATTAGTTACCTATTTTGTTGCTTATCTTTCTTCAGAGGACCCTTACCCTCAAGGTGACCCCTCCCATAATATAAATAGAATGAAAACATGTTAAAAGCATTCATATTCAATGTAACAAGGGAACAATGGCTATGCATATGTTGTCATTCTTTTTTTGTTGATCTTTTATAACAGTACAATTGTACCACTGGTCTGATGCAGTGCAAGGCAGCTTCATTTAATACAATTCTTTAAATGTATTTATACATGGATCACTGCCTTGCCGCGGCGAAGGGACTTGAATAACTCAGAGAAGCTATGAGCTATGCCGTGCAGGGCTACCCAAGATGGACAGGTCATAGTGGAGAGTTTTGACCAAACTTGATCCACCTGGAGCAGGAACCGGCAAGCCACTCCAGTGTCCCTGCCAAGAAAACTCCATGGACAAGGACAACAGGCATATAAAAGTTAAGAATTAAAGAACCTTTTAATGGGGTTGAAAGAGGAGAGCGCAAAATATGGTCTAAAGCTCAACATCAAAAAAACGAAGATCATGGCCACTGGGCCCATCACCACCTGGCAAACAGAAGGGGAAGAAATGGAGGCAGTGAGAGATTTTACTTTCTTGGGCTCCATGATCACTGCAGATGGTGACAGCAGTCACGAAACTAAAAGACGCCTGCTTCTTGGGAGGAAAGCAATGACAAACCTAGACAGCATCTTAAAAAGCAGAGACATCACCTTGCCAAAAAAGGTCCGTATAGTTAAAGCTATGGTTTTCCCAGTAGTGATGTATGGAACTGAAAGTTGGACCATAAAGAAGGCTGATCGCCGAAGAATTGATGCTTTTGAATTATGGTGCTGGAGGAGACTCTTGAGAGTCCCATGGACTGCAAGAAGATCAAACCTCTCCATTCTGAAGGAAATCAGCCCTGAGTGCTCACTGGAAGGACAGATCGTGAAGCTGAGGCTCCAATACTTTGGCCACCTCATGAGAAGAGAAGACTCCCTGGAAAAGACCCTGATGTTGGGAAAGATGGAGGGCACAAGGAGAAGGGGACGACAGAGGACGAGATGGTTGGATAGTGTTCTCGAAGCTACCAGCATGAGTTTGACCAAACTGTGGGAGGCAGTGGAAGACAGGAGTGCCTGGCGTGCTCTGGTTCATGGGTCATGAAGAGTCGGACACGACTAAACGACTAACCAACAACAACATAAATGTATACTTAGAAGCTCCATCAAATTTAATGGGATTTACTCCCAAGTAACTGTATATAGGATGACAGCTTTACTGAGGAATAAGCCACATTGAACACGGTGTGACTTACTTCTGAGTAAACATAAATGTATTTAATCATGCTTTCGAATATAGACTCTGGGGCAGGTCATAATACATATCCATTTTACAGGTGGAAAGCAGTTTTTTTTTTTAAATCTATGGTTAAAGGGCACTGAACTCCATAGCTTAGTAGGAATTTGAAGCTGCATGCCATATTCCTCAAACTCACTACTTTATTCCAATAGGACAGTAACCAATTAATTTCAGAAACAAATATATCACAAGAAAATATGTAGTATGTTCAGTTGCTACAGTATAGTTTTAGCTGCCTATCTAGCAGAAAGACAGCATTTTCTCAAAGAAAACACACATCAAATGTTAAGTGTTTGAACAAATTGTTACAAATGTCATCTGGAATGTATAATGGTCCAGCCACCAAACCAGAGCAACTCTTTTCTGTTGCTAACACTATGCAGGTCTGGGCCCGTAAGGCTGCTGCAATCCTATGCACATTCATCAGCTGACTGGATCAGCTTTCCTCTTTATCATTTGATTTTGCTGATTGTATAAACTGGTTTTTAATGCTCTGGTGCTTGTGCCTTCAAGGGTCCCCTCTGTGTCTTGACTTGCAAAGGAGGCAAAGTTTGCAATGGGACTCTAGTTCGATCTTGCATCTCATGCAAAACCTTTTTCTTTCTAGTTGTCATAGTTAACATTGCTTAGAGCATTTCCTCAGCTGAGAATTTGAATCAGGGAGAGAGAAACCTAACCAAATGAAAATGCAAAATAGCAAATGAAAGAAAACACTTTTTTAAAAATCCCCAACAACAACAACCACCCTAGGGCAAACTGACTGATCTATACTGATCTATAGTTGTAAGGCTGTCTAACAAGTGGTCATGTTGGCATCAAAATTATGACTCCCTGTGATTTAGTCTGATGCATGCTTACTCAGAAATCACTACTGACTTTGGACCTTCCAGACATCTTTGTTATTGTGCATTCATGATGATTGGTGCTCATGACAGTATCAGGGAAGTTATATGTAATCCTGCTTTTGATTAATTATTTTATTTATGAAATTTTTTGACATATAGCAAGAAAAACAACACTGTAAGCAGAGTACAGCAATAATGTACAGTAAGAAAATGGGGCAAAGTATAAGTAGACAGTGCTCTACTTCTGCATTTACTAAGTTCTGCCCCTCAGGGGGCTTCAGGTTTCCTTCTGGTAAGCACATCCCCTCCATAGTGGCAAGACATTATAGACTCATAGAGTTGGAAGGGACTCTGAGGATCATCTAGTCCAACTTGTAGTACATTTCATACCTTGTTTAGCTATAAAGAGAGTCAACATTGTATCAAAAGTTATCCGTTTTGGCAATTCCTTTTACCATCCAATTCTGATAAGCTAATTGTTCAGAAAAAAGCCATATCCAGACTCTGCCAACCCTTTACCATAAACCCTGTGGTTTTTCAGTAACCTGCTAATTCTAGGTACCCCCCCCGAACCACTAGTTCTCTGTATATTAATTGAGCAGCTTCACATGTTAACCTGTGACAGGGCCTTTTCAGTGGTGTTTGCCCAGTTGTAGCACACTTGATTCCATTATATACAACTTTCAGGAAGAATTTGAAAACATTCCTGTTTACCCAGGCATTTTGTGACTGGCAACCCTGAGATCACTGAATGGAAGAAAGTTTTTAACTGTAACTGGTTTTAGATGTTTTTAACTGTGATTGTTTTTATAATGCTTTAACTGTTTTAGAATGCTTATGCTTTGTTATGGTTTTTAAATTGTGTATCTGTTTGCTCCCTGGGCTCCTTTGAAAGGGTGAGATATAAATTCAATAAATAATAATAATAACAACAATTGTTAAGGGTTTGACCTGGAGGCATAATTTGATCTGTGATAATTAATGTATTAGTGAATATTGTGTCCCAGAATTCCTTTATGTAGTGACACCCCCCATCATAGACTGAGTAGCTTTCTCTCTTCCCACACCCTTTCCAGCAGTCCCTTAAAAGTATCTGGATTTATTCTGTGCATTTTGAGTGGGGTCCAGTATTAACTATTATAACTTTGAATGTTGCTTCCTAAATGCTTGCTGACATTGTCTGTTGGAGTGCTTTATCTCACTTTATCTTCTGGTAGTTACAGGTTTATGCTTTCAATGCTGTTTGCAACTGCAAAAGTTTCAGGGTGGACATGCTGCTGTGCACCAGTGCACATGCCATAACTTTCTGCTGAGAACCTGCAAATGTTTTATTCCACAAATGCTCCACTTTTGTGGTGCTATACCAGAAGAGTGCCCCTCTAGATGGCAATAATGTGATGATGCAGAGGAAGTATCACAGAACAACTAATAAAGTGGAATGATGCATGGATGGTTTGGCATAAATCCACCACTAATGTACTACTTCTGTATAAACTGGGATGTTGCAAAATACACTTACAAAAAAACAATCTGAAGGGATGCTTTGAGGAGATGAAGTCTGCAATCCTAAACCCACTTACTTCCAGACCACAGTCTACTTGTGCGTCAACATGCACAGAATCCTGCTGTTGCTCTCAGTGGAAAGTAAGCATGGGCCGGCAGCTTTACTCCTCTCCTAACGCTGCGCACATTTTCCACCGAGTAATCCCGAACCAGCTGGGTCTGCGCATCTGTTGCGGATCACCCAATCTCTGGAGCCACAACTGCTGCGTGCTCACTTAAATCCACCAAGGCGGAGAGGCCTGGCGCCCCAGCACCCACCCCATTTAGGACTGCGGCCTCCCTGGGCAAGGAGACGGTTTGCAAGACGAAAGTTACTCCGAAATAAACCTGATAGCGGGAAAGCAAACAGTCAGGAAGTAGAGCAAAACTTTCAAAGTGGTGGGAAGGTGGAAAACAGCCAGCTTTCCGAGAAAAGAAGAAGAGAGCTGGCGGATACCTAGTGCGCCTGGCCATGCATCTGACCCCTTAACGGGGCTGGGTGGGGGGAGAGCCTTGGAGAGCGACTGGCGAAGAGCAATGCCCTGCACGGCCTTCGCGGGGAGACAGCCCGGCCCTTCCCGTGTCGCAGGAGTGAGGCAAGCCGCCGCCTAGCTGCGCGCAGGAGGAGACGCCGAACAGGTGGCCAGAGGCAGCGGCTGGCGCGCCAGGAAGGGAGCGGGCGAGCAAGCAGCGAGCGAGGAGCGAGCATGCCTGCTTAGCGCTGGCGGCAGCGGCGGCGCCCCGCTCCTCCTCCCCCCGCAGCATGTGAACGGGCGCCCGCCCGGGCCTCCCCCTTCGCGCCGCCACGGGACTCCGCCGACTTGGTAGCTGCAGGCTCCGCCAGCCGCCCGCCCTCGGGCCGGGCTCCCGCTTGGCGCTGCTGGCCGGGCGCGGAAGCGGGGAAGCGCGAAGGGCCAGCCGAGCGGCGCTCGTCTCCCTCCGCGCTGCCGCCGATCGCGGGCTGCGCCTAGTAGTAGCAGCAGCAGCGGGCTCCGGGAAGCGGCGGGCCGAGGATCGGGGCCGGGAGCCGCGCTGGGCGGCAGGATGAAAGTCACCGTGTGCTTTGGCCGGACCCGGGTGGTCGTGCCCTGCGGGGACGGCCAGATGAAAGTTTTCAGTCTGATCGAGCAAGCGGTGACCAGGTACAGGAAGGCGATCGCCAAGGTGAGTGTGTGGGCGCGACGTGGGGGCCGAAGGGTGGGGTGGGGGAGCTGGGCGGCGAGGAGGGGGAGAGAACTTGGGCGAGGTGAGCAGGAAAGACGGGCTGGAGGCGAAGGAGCAGCAGCAGCTGGAGGAGGAGGAGGGAGAGCGAGAGAGAGAGGGCGCCTGGGATCAATATGGCGCTTCCTGGAGAGGGGAGGGAGCTGGAAAGAGAGGCAAAAAGTGGAGGCTGGTGGGGAAGGGAGCCAGAGGAGCGAGGGGGCTCCGATCGGGACACCCCCAGCCCGGGGTTGGGAGCTTTGTCAGCTGAGCTGGAGCTGGGATTCAGAAAGTCTTCCAAGGAAACGTGGACGAGAGTTTGGGGGAGCAGGGATCGCTTCCTCTCGCTTTCCGTCGTCGTCCGCTGCCGCCTCCCCCTTCCCGCCCCGGGACAGTAAACTTTCAAGCGCCCAGAGCTCTTGTATCCGTCCCTGTTACTGATCCAGGAGGAGGAGAATGTGCGTGTGTGAGAGAGAGAGCGATTGGAAATGGGAAGCTTCCGAGTTTGGGGCTGGCTGAACATCATGGCTCCTTTTCCCCCCTTTTGTGCTTCTTCGCTGAGATTTGTGGTTCTTGCCTGTTGTTTTTTAAGTCCGGTGTGGCGAGATACACAGTTGCAGAAGAGAGTCGCGCGTGGCTTTTGGGGCCTGAACTCTTTGTTGCAGTTTTTGTGCTGGGGTGTGTGTGTTTGGAACCAGCAAGTGGTCGTCGTGGCTGTAGTTCAGCCTCTCTTCCCCCCCATTCCCACTTATAAAGACCCCCGCCCACCCCCTCCAATCACGTAGTTCTTTCGAGGAGGATGGTGTTGGGGAGCTGTTGTGTTGCATTCATCGCCTATGCACGCCGAGGGTTGCAAAGCACAGCTAGGCTGTTAGATGTCACTTAAGGCTGACATCTCTCCAGTTGCAGTTGTTACACGGAGTTGTAGTTCGGCGTTGTTGTTCAACAGCGAGTTATATCCACAAAGGTGTGTGGGTTTTCAAAAACAACAACAACGCTGTGTTATTATTTTTGAAAGAAAAAAACCCTTCTTTCATTCCTTCCTGCACCGTGTAAATTTCACCCCACCCCCTCTCTTCGTGAGCTGTGGTTACTGCAAAGACTTGAAATCCAGCCCCAGGCTTTCCAGCTAGTCCAGGCCGGAGAGAGAAAACCCTAAACATGAAATCATGGAGTTCTCATGCATAGGAACAGTAACTGAGTTCTGCTATTAAAAAATAAATAAACTCCGAGCTTTATTTTTCTTCCACCTCCTTTCAGCTCTCAAACACAGAATTGGTTAACTAAAGCAAAAATTAGATTTCTTTTTTTAAAAAATTCTTTCAAGTGAGTACTATTTTCCTGTAAGATAAATAGCTGTGCCTTGATTATAATTGTGCAGGTCACATTTTGCACAAATTACGGGCTGTACCCAACTAAGTGCTACTCAGAGTAAACCCACTGATATTGGGCATAGGTTAGTCACTTTCATTCATTTTGGTGGGCCTTCTTTGAATGTGGCTTAACATTGGATGCAGCCATCATATCCTCCCCATGCTTCCTGTGTCAGCATGTAGAGTGTGTTTGCCTACTTTTGTATGGGGAAGGAGAGAGTGAGGCTGTAAGACACCCCAGGGACTGAAATCCCTCCTTTGCACAATTGCCTTTTTGGGTGGTGGGAAACATAAGCAACTGTTTAATTGTGGGTTCCATGAGGTGCTGAACAAAATTAGAATATGCCCAGAACTGTAACTGCTCTGTTGTTCTGGAGCACACTGTCCACTGGAGTTCATATGTCCTCCTGCTGCATATAAAGCTTGCTTGGATTTTTACTGGGTTTGCAGGACGCCTGGAAAATAAAAATAAATAATAATTATTATTCTGATGTAGTTTTGGCAGAATACATAGCTATCTGTAATGTTCAGCTCTTCTGCCTTATTGTAAGATACAATCCCTTTTCTAAAACGGAAAGAAAATACATTCTGTAATTCTCCCTTTGACTGACAAGTTGATTGCAGGCTTTCATTCTAGAGATGTTTAGTTCTCATCTCTATCTTGCAGCTTGGGGAATTTTTTGGGGACTTTGTTTGGAATTGAGAGAGAGCATAGGTAATTACAGGAAGGGGTGTTTGGGTAAGCCATACAATCCTTTTTGGCTGATATTCCTACTTCCCAGTATATTTTAGAACCGTGCATTGAAAATAACAAAACACAGTAGACTCTTGATTCAAAGGAAGCTGGCAAATAAGTATTGTGTGTTCACAGTGCTACTTGTTCTGGGTGGGGGACCAAATCCATGGCAAAATCCAAATGACATAAGGAAATACAAATAAAAAAGGCCCCTGTTAGGAAAATAAGCAATCTGTTTATTTTGGAAAACAAAATAGGACACCCCCCCCAATCGAGGCATGTAAGCTCCTAAGAAGTGTTTTTATTCACAGCTTGAACCCCCATCCAAAGTGCAAGAAAATGCCTTGCTGTGAAGAGGAGAGCTGGCTTTTAGTGAGAGACAAGCCCAGCAGGTTGTGAGTCATATCAGAATGGCTGGTAGAGGCAGCAGCAGCAGCATGTTGCCTGCAAACCACAGGACAGCGTGAAAAGAACGGTGCTGTTGCTTATATAGCACTGCCTTTGACATGCCCAGCACTTCTTAAAGCCAAATGAAAGGTGGTGCATGATGGAGTTTTCATTTTGAAACAGGCAACTGGAGATGATTGCAGAGGCACCTTGGGAAGTAGGGTATCACACATATAACAGGCTGGAGGTTGCTGCTGTTTTGCACGCTATGGATTTGCTCTAAGAAAACTTGCCTGAGATAGATTTTTATTGTATTTATATCTCACTTTTATTCCAAGGAGCTCAAAGTGGCATACCTGTTTCTCTCCCCTTCTCCATTTTATCCTAGCAACAACCCTGTGTGGTAGGCTAGACTGCAAGATAGTAACTCACCCAAGGTCACCCATTGGAGTCTGTGGCTGAGTGGGGATGTAAACTCTAGTCTCCGGATCCCAGGTCCTAGTCTAATGCTCAAATCACTGCACCACACTGGCAAGAATGTGAATTAAGAATCTTGGGCTCTGTTATTCATCTACCCTTTGACACCTCTCTTTCCTTAAAAAATAATAAAATTGGCTTGTTTGGGCATTGCAGCCAACCCCCCTTACTTTCGGCAAATGTGTTCATACTCTTGTTCTCAAGAAGTTATCTTCCGCTGTTATATCAGCCATTGATAACTTCTTGGAATACAAGGTCTTAGCTTAACTCTAGCTGAATACAGTATCAGGTTATGCATGGTTGCATGTGGGTAGGGGAAAGAGATTAGAGAGGTGGCTCACGAGACTCCTTCAGTTGTGTGGTTAAAAGGTGGGAAACGATTCTCAAAGGGTTTTGACAGAGTTTCAAGTTTGCTTTTCGCTGTTTGCTCTCTGCTTCCCAAACAATTAATGTTTGGGATTGTTTCAACATTGCACCACAGCAAACTTAGATTTGCAACAAAGTGTTATTTGGAAGGACCTCCAGACAATCTTGTTTTCCTAAGTGCAACAACAGCATGATATACAGTAATGGTACACAAACATCAACCTGTAGCATTCGTGCTTAGTGTACTTAGGGGCACACTTAAGATGTTTAAGCATATACTTAAAAATCTAATGTATGAAGAGTTCCTTTGTTTTTGGAGAGAGATGCCTCTCACTCAGATATGCCAGCTCACAGTGTATGGGGTGTGTGAGGACTTTAAGGTGATGATGTTTTCAAGTTCTCAAACCCCAGATGTGGTTCAGACATGTCAGAGGGCTGTAGCATATGCTTTTCTGCATGACTGAATAATAATTTCATATGGCAATATTTTCATTCAGCAGAGATGCCTAGGCATCTCCAGAACTTTATTAAGTTGTACATTAAATGTGCATCCTCTCCCTCTCCCAGAGCACCACATTATAAAAGTACTTAACTGAATACCTAAATGTGCATTATGTGAAATGTTTTGCAGTCAGTGCTGCCATCCATAAGAAAATACTATGCCACTAATTTAAATGTTTGCTTATCCTATTTCTAATCTGCTCTTTACCCTATGGTTATAGAGCAGATTATAGCAATCAAATGTACAATACTGAATGCTTTATGGGAAAGGGTGGGGAATCTGTGGTCCTCCCAGATGTTTCAAGCCCACAACTCCCATCTTCCTTGACCATTGGCAGTGTTAGCTGGTGATGATGAAAGCTGGAGTTGAGCAAGAGGGTCAGCTCACAGGTTCCCCACTGCTGCTTTATGGCCTCACCCCATCTACAAAAAGCTTTATGGTATGGTTAAACTTGATTGGGAGAAATTGTACAAATAACTTCAAAATAGAGGATATGAAAATGGATGCCATATATTTAAATATTCAAATATACTGATAGATTGCCCTGCTGGTATTATTGGTCAAAATGTTTTGCATTTGAACAGTAAACCTTTGAAACACTCATTGTATTCTTTTTCTAGTCTTATGCAGGCAGTTGGCATCTACTGAAAGTTTATTTGACATATTTGAATATGTTTTATGCATAACAACTCCTGCCGGTGCCTGTGGTGTGTGTGTGCATGTGTGTGTTTGTGTGCACGCACCTAGGGGTGGTGGAACGAAAATGAAATTCCTTAAAACAGCATGTCCCTCCTTTAAAACAATCTTGATGCCGACCTTATTAAAGCCTAACATTAGCCACAGCCATCTCTTGTTTCTCTTGCCCAGGGGTTGGCAAGGTTTACCTCGCTTGGGCTGGTTAACTCCAGTGGAGATCCCTCCATGGGCTGGATCACGCACCCGTGCCTGCAATTTCTGGCGTCTGCGCAGACGTGATTTCCAGCACTGTGGAAGCGAGTCCCCACGCTGCGCTGCACCGGTTTAGTGCAGCACATGGGGGCTTGCCGAGCAAGTGGCTCAGTTTGGGGTGGGTCATGGGCTGGTTACACGACCCCTGTGGGCTGCTTGTGGCTGATGGGCCTTAAGTTGCCAACCCCTGCTCTTGCCTTTGCCAGTCCTCATCTTCCTCTGTACCAACTCTGAAATGTAGATTGTGTGCTCTTTGGGGCATGTACCTTCCCTTTCTTAAGTAAGTTTGTGACGTGTAACGTACACTATGTAAATCATGGATGGGGAACCTTGATCATTCAGAAGTTGTTGGGCTTCATCATTCCTGACCACTGGCCAAGCTGGCTGGGGAGTGAGAGTAGCTGCAAGTCCAACAACTTCGGAGGGTGGGAGGGTGGGGGTGTGTCACGTAGGTTTCCCATCCCTCATATAAATATTCTGTTGGGCCATCCTATGCATGCTTACTTGAAAGTAAATTCAGTTGTGCTTTGTGGAACTTACTCCAGGTAGGGACGGTAGATTCCAGGTTCACCTATAAAAATGCTTTTACTAGAGGAAAGAATTAACCCATAAAAGCTGCCATCAATTTAGGCATGACCAGGTCTGAAAAGTGACTATATTATCCTATGCACATCTGCCTACTCACATTTAAGAGTTGTAGATCTCAATGGAATTTACTCCCAAGTAAGTACCTATGTACAAGTGTAGCCAAAGGCTTCAATCCTCCACACACTTGCCAGGAACTAAGCCCCATTGACCTCAGTGAATCTGACTTCCAATTAAACATGCACATGCTTGCACTATAGGGCTGCAGTTCTGTACATGCTTACCTGGGGCAAAGTCTCATGGAGCTCAATGTGACTTCTAAGTAGCAGACATGCACAGCATAGGGGTGTCAAAGAACTCAAATGGAAACAGGAACAGAAATTGGTGAAACTCACTTATTTGCTTCCATGTCTGGAAGGCAAATCAGGCAGGTGAAAACAATCGGTATTCACTTTTGTTTTTCAGTTTGTAAATGATAAGTAATTGATTGCTCCCCTTCCCAGCTGCATTGCGTTTCCTCTGCACTGAAATTGCTGGCGTGAAATAATGTAATCAGTTATATACTTTTATTATTTAAAATTTTGCCCAGCGGACAAAGAGATGAATAACAGTTTTTTTTTTAAAGCCAAACTAACCGCAGTAGAAAGGAAACAGTGCTGTATGTGACAAACATGGGTCAGAATTTGATGTTTTCTTGCATCCCTAGCCTAAGATTACCCTGTTGGATACCTCAGTGGCAGGATCAACTTTGTAGCTATGTAGAACTTTGTAGAATTGTTCTAGCTCTGCTTTACCTTTTCTTGACATGTCCTCCTGGCAGTAGTCTGTCAGAGTCATATTATTTTGCAAATTAAAAAGCAAAAGATGAATTCTCGGGTGCTGATAATACCTTTTATAGGAAGCAGTGCTCAAAATTAAGTCAAGTATAATGCAAATGACATCTTTTGTTGTTGTTGGAATGGGATCATTATGCTAGGAAAATGAAAAGTTAATTACATGGCAAGAGACAGAACTTGCTATAAAAAGGAGACTTAAGAAAACACAGGACTAAATGCACCTTATTTTGTCTACTGTATTTTATAATAATGGGGAGATTGAATAATGTCCCATCCTTGCACTTTGGGCTGTGGAGACCCAAATACATGTAAGTGGAAATTTGTGCTTCTTGTTGAATGCAAAATAAGTCTGTAAGGGAGCGTTGGGAACCTTTCATTCCCCAGATGTTGCTGGCTCACACATTGCAGCAATCCAGTTGTGCCAGCGCATGGGCAGCTGTGGCCAAGGTATCCCATGATTGACAACTGTTTAAAATCATAATACTTTAAACCAGTTCTGGGCAACCAAATGCAGCCCTCCAGTCTTCTCTTTCTGGTCCTCTGGACTTACTACCCTCCCAAGCCATGCCACCGCTAGCCTTGCTGTGCACCAACACTATGTTTTTACCTCGATGGAATGTATCCTTGAACTCCAATAATGCTTCTTTCTTGCTTGTATGGGTTGTGTGATTGTGAAGAAACTAGCCTACTGTCTAAAGACAAAATTCACGCTAGTTGCTCTGATATAGCACCCAGAAGGTTGCCAAGACGGGAATGTGGCTCTTAGGCCATGTTGCCCCACCTCTGCAATTATATGCACAAAACACATGACATTAAAATTTATTTAAAAGCAACAACAGCAGAGCTCACAAGTAACAATGACCTTAGAAGGCAAAAGCCTGGCAGAATAAAAATGTTTATAACTAGCTAGGTGAAAGACAGTCAGGGAGGCTCCTATCCTTGATAGATTAACTTGGAAGTAAGTCCTGTCTATGAAATTTGCTGTAAATGGCAGCTTTAGGGGAAATAGCAGCTTTGTGCAGAGTAATTTTCAGAAGAGAAAATGGCATGGGACGAAAGGGTTAAAAACCTCAGGACGCCATCAATCTGATCCAGATTGCTCCTCCCCATGCAGTTGTGAGTTTAAAAAAGAAAAGGAGGACCCCTGTTTAGGGAAGCTTTTAATGTTTGATGCATTACTGTATTTTAATATTTTTGTTGGAAGCTGCCCAGAGTGGCTGGGGAGGCCCAGCCAGATAGGCTGGGTATAAATAACAAATTATTATTATTATTATTATTATTATTATTATTATTATTATTGGATTTGAATTGGTCAGCCGTGGCTAGAGGGAGCCCAGCATGAAATAAAAATGCATTAGAGAAAGACTAGAGTCCGTGTATTTCAGTGACAAATAAGCAACAGGTAGGGAAGTATTCCAAAGAGTAGTTCTGTAACCCTCTTGTTGCTGAAAGCGTATCATGGCATAAGCTTGTTTGGGGGTGTGTGGATAAAAAAGGGGCTTCCTATTTTAGGGCTCTCATGAAAGGCTGTATCTCAGTAGTAAAACAACAGCCCTGCCTGCTGGAGGTCCCACATTCAATCCCTAGGCTGAGAGAGACTCATGTCTGAAACCCTTGAAAGCTTCTGCCAGTCAGAGTAGACAGTATTGAGCTGGATGGACACTTTCCTATGTTCCAGTGATCTGAAGAGATGCCACTTTTCCCCAACTTGAGTTGATGTCCAAAAGTACAGTGGTACCTCAGGTTACATACGCTTCAGGTTACATACGCTTCAGGTTACACACTCCGCTAACCCAGAAATAGTACTTCAGGTTAAGAACTTTGCTTCAGGATGAGAACAGAAATCGGGCTCCAGCGGTGTGGCAGCAGTGGGAGGCCCCATTAGCTAAAGTGGTGCTTCAGGTTAAGAACAGTTTCAGGTTAAGAACGGACCTCTGGAATGAATTGAGTACTTAACCCAAGGTACCACTATATCCCACCCGCTTCTGTGTTTTTTTTTTGGTTTTTTTTTTGGCTGCAGCCAACTTCCTATGCTCTTAAAACATTTCAAGACTGGCAACCTTTTGGTGGAATGCTGGAAAATGACTGGCTGGCTATTCATGCAGTATGAAATATATGAATAACTTTAGTGGAGGATCAGCAGAGATGGAATGCATTTGGCAGTTGCTCTTCTACTGGATAGGATTATAGTGGCGGTTTTGGTGAGTTCCAAATATTTGTCGAGAGTACTCATCACAGCTTCTCCTGGACACCCGTATCTGTTTGTTGACTGGTAGGCTTGGAGTTGCAGCTATTTTGTACCCTTCTTCCTTGCACTTAAACTGCAAAAATGAACAAGGTTTCATTTTTGAAGTACTGGAGAGGGAAGCCTGCATTTCAAAGCTCTGCAGTGCCCCTGTAGATACTAGCAACTCATTTCCTACTTTGAAGGCTTATATCCTATATAATAGTAGCAAACACAGTTTGAGTGCCACTTCTTACATAGCCAGTCACAAGATGGAAGTTTCAGCAGGCTTCAGAAGCCCCAAGATTTGCAGAAGTTGTTCCCCCATCTCCCTAACCCTAACCCCAAAACAGGCTGATGACAACTGAGCACAGGACCAGCATAAGACATTCTGACACCTGAGGTGAACCACAAAATGACACTTCCCCTCCAGGGAAGAAGGGGTGAGTGAGGATCAACATCAGGAACAAGCAGGGAACAATAAACATCCACCTTGGGATCTGCTGCCCATGTAGATCCTGCCCACCTGAGGCTGTTGCCTCACCTTGCCTAATGCGTGGATTCTTGAGGGTTGTGTCCCTCTGTTCACAGGTAGCTCTTTGCTCCCGCAGATTGACTTCCAAAAAATGGAGGGGGCAGGGAAGTCTTTTTTTTAAAAAAGAAAAATCTACCTTTCTCTTGCTGCCCCCATAGTATTCAAAACAGGTCCTCCAACCCTTTGATCTGAATAAGGTTGCAGGGGAATGGGGGAACTGGCAAAAATTGCTTTCTCCTCTTCCATTCATGGAAACCTCTCCTGGACTGAAGAACCTTCCATGAGCAGGAAGCTGCAACTGGTTGAAACCCATAGCTTTAGGTCCCAGTGTCAAGTATTTATTCCTGAAGGGATTACTCAGTTTTGTTTATAGTTGTATGTGCTAATTGTAAAAGTAGTATGCCACAGCCCCTCTGACAGTAGTTTGGCACCCATCAGGGTTTTTTTTATGTAAATGATACTTTTAATTGGGTGTGGGCACATTATTCAAATTAGCATTTTGCTGTCAAGCTCTTGGTAAGTACAGGCCTCTGTGGCTGAATCACCTTGCATAAGAGAGTGCTTTGAAATATTTAGTTATTCTTTGTTTTCCAAAGCCACCCTTCTTCCTCCTGGAGCCCACCAGCCCTAACAATAACAATAAAATACGAACACATAAAAATGTTTAAAATATCCATAACATCTCCATAAAATTTATCAGCAATCAAAACATGAGGCAGGAAGCAATAAAACTGTTAAATTCCAGCACAACTATGTTCCAAATACCTGGTGGAGGAAAAACATACATTTTGAATCCACACCAGAATGTTATCAGGGGATGACTTGTGACTCCATGGTGGAGCATCTGTTTTGCATGTGCAGAGTCCCAGGTTCAACCCCAGATATCTCCAGTTAGATTTGGAAGAGACCCCTGGCTTGAACCCTGGAGAGGTGCTAACAGTAAGTGTAGACAGTAGTGAGCTAGATGAACCACAATGGCTTAACTTGGCATAAGGCTCCCATCAGTATGGAGGGCACTGGGTTTCATTAAGGATGGACTTCCACAGTAGGGTGGCCACCACTGAAAATGCCCTGTTTCAGTCTTAACACTCCATGTGCCATGCTAATCAATGGCACAATGAACTGCTCCACCCCCAGGTATATAAACTTCAACTTTATTTTGTTTCTACTATTACAGCTAAAAAGAACTGACTTGATAAAACCACCTTTCATTTGCTTTTGTTCATGAAGGTTTTGCCATCTTGTGGGAGGCTTTTGTGTGTTGGCACATCTGTTAGTGGTTTTGTATATTGTCCTTCACAGCAGAAAGCCTGTGAATTCCATCTTTGTTGATTCAGTGTGCAGCTCTTTTTCTTGCGTAACTGGTTTTCAGTTCTGTGGGAAACAAGTGTTTGAATTATACCTGTTAGAAAACTCTGAGAGCAAAATTGTACAGCCTTCAGTCTTTTGGCTCCTGATCAGTCTTCTAATGAAGGCTCTAGCTCCCAGTTAACCCCAGGCTTGGGGGCTTGATCTGCCCCCCAGGCACTTTTTCTGACCCCCCCGACTGCCCCTCCTGATTTTGACAATGATGGCAAAAAGGGGAAAAAATAAATTAATTGGACAGTGCACTGGATTGGGTGGAGAGGTTTAAATCTTGCCCAACCAAGCACCCTGATGGAAATGCAAAGCACCTTTTCTTCTTGATCACCTGCATTGGATCAGTTGAGGTGGGCTGTTGTTGACTTGTACACGTGTGCAGAGAGTATGTGGTGGCCACATCAGCTGCTTGTGTGCAGTTCCCAGAAGGGTGGTCAACGTTGAATGTGATCCTTGGGCCAAGAAAGGATAACTACCCCCTACTTATAGCTTAATGACTGCTATGAAAAGGAGGAATGTCTTGGGAGAAACATTGAGTTGGATCTCAATTTTTCAGAGCAGTCCTAAGTACATCTATTTAGAAGTAGTTCATCCTATTGAATTCAGTGGGGCTAATTCACAGGTGAGTAGAGTTAGGCTTGCAGTCTCAGCTGTGCTTGGAAGTTATTTCAGTGGGTCTGCTATATGCATGTCTTGAATCTGGATCCAATCCATTGACACACTCTAAGCTGAATATGGTCTTGATATGTTCCAGGGGCTATTTGACCTAAAATGTGAAAGTATAGAGGGTCCCTCAGAATTTGGGGAGCACAGGAGGCTGCATCAGAAAGGGTTGTTGTTGTGGTTGCTGCTGCAAAAATTGCCTCCCCTGTTCTTATATTAGCACAGGTGTACAGAACCTTTAGCCCACATATGTTGTTGAACTACAACTCCCATTGGTCATGCTTCCGAGGACCAATGGAAGCTGTAGTTTGGCAACACCCCAAGAGCCAAAGATTCCCCACTCCTGCATTAGCGGATGTCTCTACTGGTTCCTGCACTGCTCTGCAAGAGGAATGACAGGCTTGGATTTCCCCATAATCTTTAATTTCTGGTGGGTGTAGGTGTAGGGGGGTGAATGGGTCACTGGGCTAGGAGCCATCCATTTGGTTTCTTTTACAAACTGTCTTAATTTTATTTGGCAAAATATTTTTAGCAGTTGTGGATTTATGGAATAGTAGCTCCAATTGTTGTTTTTGAATAATGTGTTCCAGATGTGTTCCAAGATAAAAGGAGATGTTTGAACTAACTTGTTTGGGTTTTTTCAGTTTAAATAACATAAAATTCTAAATAGCCCATTGTTTATACCTACAAGGCTATATTTTTCTCCTTATTTTTAAAGGCTGTGTGAGATAGTTAAAATAAAATACAGCTATCAACTGCAAATATGTTTGCTTTTACTCAAAAGTAGCCAAAAAAGCTTACCTTAGCACATTTACACTGCAGAACTTCTACTTCTTGGCCAAAGTGTGTGCCTGTGTGTGTGGCAAACTATGCATTGTAAATAAACGAAGGTTTGGTTTTGGGTTAAGAATTGATATGTAAATAGACTTGACATACTCATGTAAATACACAAGAAAATACACAAGAAAGTATGTTTCTGAAGGGGGCGAAAATAACACAGAGTATCCCTCTGGTGGTGTTAGCATAGTATAATAAATTTTGATAGCTAGAGAGAGAGAGAGAGATGTTTCCTTTGAAATTTCCAGTTCTCCTCTCTCCACTCTCATTGCCCTGAATTTTAGCCTTTTTTGCATTGTCCTCATTTTTATGAGAACTGGAAATATCGTTAGCACTGAGAATTCAGTGCTAAAGGACCATCTTGTCTCCAAGGAACTGTGCCCCTATCTCTGCAAAACCAGAAGTAGTGTCCCGGTTTGCGAACTTTACCTTGGCCTAAGAACAGAATCCAAACAGTGGAAGGTCACTGGTGGTGGGAGGCCTCATTAGAGAAAGCACTCGTCGGTTTAATAATGGTTTTGGTTTAAGAACGGATTTCCGGAACGGATTAAGTTCGTAAACCGAGGTAGCTCTGTATCTTGTTATGCAGGGCTTTTTTATGTGTAAATAGCCTGGCAACTTAATCATAAACACATTATGCCATTAACACATTCCTACAAAATTATATATTAATATTAATGAATGGCATGTGTTTTATATGAATTAGTGGTGTAATGCATTTGGTTTTCAAATGCATCGTAAGTTGCTTGGAAATCTTGGGGCAGGTGTGGGGAACCTTTGGCCTTCCAGATGTTGCTGAACAACAACTTCTGTCAGTCCCAGTAAACATGGCCAACAACCAGGGTTGATGGGAATTGTAGTCCAGCAACTACTTGAAGGCCAGGCATAAGCAAACTAGGCCCTCCAGATGTTTTGGGACTGCAACTCCCATCATCACTAGCTAACAGGACCAGTGGTCAGGGATGATGGGAATTGTAGTCTCAAAACATCTTGAGGGCCGAGTTTGCCTATGCCTGTTGAAGGCCAAAGGTTCCCCACACCTGCCTTAGAATAATGTTGGCAATGATGATGAAGATATAAAAAGGGAGGGGAGGGGACAGGGTCTAGGGTTCAGTACAGAAGGCTTGGGGGGGTGGACCCCATTCTAACACAGAAAAAGCAAATGTGAAGCCTTCCTGATGTTGCTGAACTACAACTCTCATCATTCCTGGCCACTGACCATTTTGGCTGGTGCTGATGGGAATTGTAGTCTAACAACAGGGTATCCTGTTGGCTTACTCTGCTCCAACAATACCCTTGCTAAGCTACGAATAAATACCATAATACCAAAAAAAAAAAATTTCCTTCCAGTTTTGTTTTGACTATGGCAGACCAACACGGCTACCTATCTGTTACCATAATACACTTCTTCACATTTAAGATGCCACCAGATGCTGTATTTTCTTTTGCAATAGACTAACAGCTATCTCTCTGGGAGACAAAGGTTTCTGCTCCCCTTTAATAGATGGGTAGGAGAGGGAATTTCAGCAAGCACAGATTTGTATCATACCTGCAGGATTAAGACAGGACAAAATTCCCCTGCAATACAACTGTTAAAATTCTGTCCACAGTTTCATCTGGTTTTCCTAGTGGTGGGTAATGGGGAGAAATAATTGAGATGTTGAAGGAGTTGTGGGGCAGGTGGCTCTGTAGGGCTGGATAAAAGGGGAAATGATTTGTTTCATTGCTATGAATAAGCACTTTCTACCTTACTCTGTGTATCTATCTGCCTGTCTCTTTTCCTTGTTCTAAAAAGCAGGATCAAAGCAGGAAGACCATAACAATAAGCCCTTAAAACACATAGTAGGTGAGAGAAAGACTGATTGGGGAAGAAAGGTAAGGAGCTGAAGGGGAAATAGTTAAAGGTGATGCATCCATCCTAATAAAAAGAGATAAGGGTGACATTTTTGAGAGACCTGGTTAACGTTTTACAAAATGATTGGGGGAAATGCTGCAGGACAAATAACTGGGAAGAGGAGTTTGAATAAAATGATTGGAAAGTAGAGAGACATTATTCAAGGATAGGGTCACCATATATACCAGAAAATTCTGGTAATGTCCGGTGGTGAGAGCTTAATTGGTGTCGAGGAGGAAATTTCAATTTAATAGTAAATGTCTGTGCTGTGAGGTCGCTTTATTGTTGCTGTGCAGGGATGATTTTGCATGCATGTAAGGGACGCGGGTGGCGCTGTGCTGTAAACCACTGAGCCTTGGGCTTGCCGATCGGAATGTCGGTGGTTTGAATCCCCGCGATGGGGTGAGCTCTGGTTGCTTGGTCCCAGCTCCTGCCAACCTAGCAGTTCGAAAGCATGTCAAAGTGCAAATAGATAAATAGGTACTGCTCTGGCAGGAAGGTGAACAGCGTTTCCGTGCGCTGCTCTGTCATGCTAGTCATGCTGGCCACATGACCTGGAAAAACTGTCTGTGGACAAATGTCGGCTCCCTCGGCCAGTAAAGCAAGATGAGTGCCGCAACCCCAGAGTCATTCGCGACTGGACTCAACTGTCAGGGGTCCTTTACCTTTACCTAAGTCAACCTTGCCCTTTAATTCAGTAACAAGCCTAATGTGGGTTGTTGAGTTAATGTACCTAAAAATGATTGTGTTAAAGTTTAGTGTAGGTTCATGTAGGTAAGACACATTTTTTTTATTTCTGACTCTAATCTGTGCATTTCAATTGTGTGTTGAATTGCATGGCCATCCTGAGTCACTGTATTGATATAGTAATGAAACACATGTGGACTCTGTGGATCCACTGACATTAGCTTTCCTGCCAAGGATATTCAGGCCTTTTCATATGTTAGTGGTGCACAATCATATGATTCAAAAACAGCTGCTATTTCTCCCATTTGTGGAGTGTTATAATAACACCCCCCCAAGCTTCTTATGAAACCATACGGAATACACTTTGCACTTTCCTCTTTCTCCTGGTATATGTATATCTTGCGTATGGATATGTTTATTGGATGGTAGTTTAATCCACCCCCCCCGCAAATCTCTTCATTCAGCACCACATTCATTTCCAGTATTCAAATCAATATGCTCCATGTCCAGTTTTAAAAATTGTCTCTCAGATAAAAAAGAAAGTGTGCTTTAATACAGAGGATTCTTATAAGTTGAGCACAATCCTATAGATGGGGAGTGGGGAACATTTGGTCCTGCAGATGTTCCTGAACTGCAGTTCCCATCAGACCCAGCAGGTATGACCAATGGTCAGGGATGATGGGAATTGTAATTCAGCAACATCTGGAGGGCCAAAGATCCCCCACATCTGTTATAGCTGGATTCAAGGTGTCATTGAATTCAGAAGCTCTAGCATAGGCCCTCCAGATGTTTTGGGACTACAATTCCCATCATCCCTGACCACTGGTCCTGTTAGCTAGGGATGTTGGGAGTTGTAGTCCCAAAACATCTGGAGGGCCGAGTTTGGAGATGCCTGCTCTAGCACTTAGGCAGCTGGATATAGGATTGAAACCCTTGTATGAACAAAAACTTGGCCACACTACTAAACAGAAAGTGCCATATCTATCATGACTGTATTAAATTATGCAAGTATCATCACTTTCCTCAAATCTGAAATTTTTGCCTGAACAATATCTACACATATGAAATTTCTGGTATAAGAATGGCTCATGTGTGGGTTTTTTTGTTTCTCAGTTCTGCTCAGCATACATATCTATTCAGCATTTGAAAAAAACTTGGAACATAGAACCATGTTTCCCCTGTTTAGCTGTTAATATCAATTTACACTTACATGCCTAGGGCATTACTTCTCTTTGTTATTGACATTTTCCTGTTTTCAAATACACATGCCTTCTAGATATCAGTCATATGAACATCCTCAACACACCTCTAAATCTGTTGTCCTTCTCTGGCTTCATTGTCTGTGTGAAAGCGTGGATTTTACACCCCCACCTAATTTTGTGTATTTTAGACCGCACCCCCCAAGCTTGTTTTAACAGGAAGTGTATTTTAAGTTGTTGCCAGCCTCCATCACTGTCTTTGCCCTCTGTTCCCCCCCTCCTTTTCGTTGGTTACAATCCCAATCTTGCTTATACTTTTTTGGATTGTGTGAGGTTAAAACTCGTAATAACGATAAACCATAGTTTACTGTTGCATACCTAGTTGGGGCTGATGGGAGTTGTAGAGCACCAATATGATGAAGGCTGGTACAGAAAATAGTAAACTTAGAGGGGCCAATAGTCTGACTTGTCTAAGGCAGCTTCTTATGTACTTGTTACAATTGTGGAGGTCTTTTGCTGTGCTTATTCAGTTCAGTAGTTTGATTTATCTCAGTCTTATTTAGGAGACCATCCTAGTGGGTTGTGCCTTCAGACTTAAACTAATATGTAAGTGACTTTACAGAGCAAAACAGTTTTACCTATGTAGATCTCTTTGCAAAATCCATATAAGCAGATGTTATGATGTCATGACACAATGCTAAGTGTTACCACATGCTGCAGAAAGAAAGGATCGGTTTGGCAAATGAGTGCTGCTTTTGAGGACAGCATCGTGCTTTCTCTAGCATGTACTTCTTCCCTTAGTTTTTCAGAGAAGTGCTGTGATATTGTCTGTTTATCATTGTCAAGCTGTACGAATCCTGTAGAGAAAGGAAAAACACATTGTTGAAGGCTTAGAGAAAAAAGGAGCACAAAAGATTTGATACTTTCCTTCCATTAAGCTACACTTGAAATTTCTGAGACTCTGAACAAAGTAAATAATTTGAGCAGTTCCCTTTTTATTTTCTCTTTCCAATAATGAAAATGCAGAATGGAGCAAAGCAGGATGCATTTAATGAAAAACAAAATGTCTCTGAAAAAAAATCAGACCAAAAGTCCATCTACTCCAGCTTTTCATGTCCCATAATGACCAGCCAGATGTTTCTGAGCTTTCACAAATAGGATGTGAAAGTGTTTGGCGCTTTTCTTTTTGATTTTACCAGGCATCTGGTCTTCTGAGGTACACTTTCTCTGGAAGTTCATTTAACTAGTTTCTACATACTGTTGCTGTTCACTGTGATGAAGAGTTGCTTCTAGATGAAGGAGCTGAGCAGTGGTATTTTATGTGTCACATTACTCATCTGATACAAAGCACCATCACCTCCCCTCCCCTTACTTCCCATTGTCATTTTGTGCTGACATTCATGGCACTTTTATCAATATACTGTATGTGCACTTACTCATATTTTTACCAAAACGGAAACAAAAAACCCCACCAGTGCTGAGCCAATTAATTAAATACTGGCAAAGAAGAATTTCAACACTTGATCATAGAGCGGGTGTTAAGCCTCGTGACACAATAAGTGTACTGAGCATTTCTAGCGCATACTTCATGTGCTAGAGAAATACATGTTTTTGCCTGTTCAACACACTTTATTTTTTTAAAAAATATATTTTTATTGAACAATTTTAGCAAACAAATTATCAATCAACATAACCATTTACATTCCCCCCTTTTCCCCCTCCCCTCCCTCCCTCCCTCTCCCCCCCTCCAGGACTTCCCTCAGCTCCCCTCCCTGGTTTCTTTGCACATATTATCCTCTGCATATTATAAAATGGTACATATTGTTGCCTTATCTATCATATATTCAACTGATAACTTTGTGGATGTTTATTCTGTTCAACACACTTTAGAGTGCTGGGCTCACATGTAATGCCATGCCATAGTGAAAACAAGCCAAGGTTTGTAAGTGAAAAAACAAGCCCTGATTTCAGATCATACCGTTAGCAGTAAAATAACCATAGCTAAACTACTGGACAAAATCTGCACATAATGTTGAGCCGTGGAGTAATAGACCATAGTGTAATGAACAGTGGCTTAGTGTTATTGTGCGAACCAGGATTATTGGAAGTAACTATCATCTAGTTTGGACCAACTTAAATGTACACTTTGCCATTATTTTGCTACAGGGAACATGCATTAATGTGAGTTAGGTACATTTCCTCTGTGGGGTGAAGCAAGAGTTTTGACTTAAATTTGCCTGGGGGTTGTTGTCCCTTGAGCTTTTACCCTTTTTAGTCCTCTTACACAGGCTGGTAAGAGCTCAGGTTGTTTAACACGCTACGACTGAGGGAAGTGCTACAGGCAATGACTGATTTAACAAAATAAGTTACAGTGGCTGCATCAGCCAAATCTTATGGCAAAGAAGTCAGAAATGTCTTTTAAGCCGTGCTGTCTGTGAGTTGAAATATAATGTGTTTCGTTCTGCCTAGTGTAACTCAAAGGCATTCTTAAGCACAGTGCCCAAAATGATGGGTGTCGCAATTTAAAGTGCTTGTTGCGCTGCAACCCAAAAGGAATATGGTTGTACTGTAAGCCCTCAACTTATGCAGGGGTTATACATATCACATGTAATTTAAACATTGGGTGTAATGGTGGGTGGGATTGCCAAAATCTTTTCCCCTGGACATCTGCCCCCTTTCCACCACATTTTTTAAAATTTCTTTGTCAAGCGCCTAAAGCTGAATTCACACAAGTTAAATGTGCATAAGTTGCAGACTTACTATAATTCATCCTAACTATGGGTGAATCATTTGGTACCCTAAAGGCGAGCAAGTTTATTGGGACATAAGCAATCATGAATATGATAGAGATAAAGGTGCTGGAGCAGTAGTGCATAGAGGGGCACTCTCTATGTTATGAAGCTATTATTACTTCACAGAAACCTTTTCTGCCAGGGTGTAGCCGCTTGCTTGTATGAACAAAGGTTCCAGAAACCGATCTCTTGGGTCTCTATATAAGGTGCAGGCTAACAGTTAATGAGTGATATTGTCACCTGAAGTTGACCAAAAATGCAAAGCCTGTTTTCATATGGGACCTTGTTGCAGCGGCCACCCAAGACTCATCATTTGGAAACACAGCTCAATAAAGGCAAACTGGTGAGGGTTTGGTCAATAACTAGCTCCGAAATGCTTAGTTCTCAGGAGTGGGATGCCAAGGGGGGGGGGAATTGTGTTTCTAATTAGTTTCAGGTCCCTTCTGTATTCCATCCAGAAGAGTCAATCACTTAGTTGACGCTTACTCAAGGACAATGCAGAACTCAGTTCTGGAGAATAATAATAGCATATTGAGAGGCTGCTTTCCAGAGTTGGTTATCACCCTGTTTCATACAGAACAGCACAGGAAAACACTCAGGTGGGTTATTAATTTATTTATTAATTAAATTTGTATACTGCTCTTCATCCCAAGATCCCAGGACAGAGAAATGCAAAATGAGAAGTAGCAGTTCTTTTATGCTCTTGTTTTAATTGTTGGCCAAGATAAAGGTGAAAAGACCAGTTAATGGTCACTTCACTGGAGGCCCATTAGACATGTGACTGCATGTGCAAAGCTTTTCGTGCTGCCTGGGGAGAAGAAAAATGAATTGGACCAATTTTTAAAAGCTGTTGTCCTGCAGTTTCTTGGAGCCCTAATTAAATATTGTTTGTATGGATTGTGCAGACTGTGGGTGAGTTCCCACCCCCTGTTGAAATAAATTTCTTTATAGGGATGGTAATATAGAGAGTCTGGTCATATCAACTTGAACCAGAAGGAGAGAAAAACATCTCTGTAGGGAGATGCTCATTGATAAACTGGACTGTGTAGCCTAATTTTCAGTCTCACCGGTGCTCTGTTGCATCCCACTTTGTGTGCAGATTTGTTTTCTTAAGAATGCATGAAGAGTCTGCATGTCAATTGTATACATCTTGTTTGTGCTTTTTATGAAAAATGAATACTTACCAATGCATTCATTGGTTGCATACTTGTGCTCCAGTCTACAAGCATAGGATTGCACTGGTTTACTGTTAAAGGTAGACCTAATGAATTCGTTCTCCATCTCTATAGAAAACACGTGGAATCTGCAAGCTGCACATTCCTAGTCTTGTGCTACTGCAGGAGGAGGGACAGGAAAGGCTGGTCAGTTGCAGAATGAAGTACCATTTTCACTGCTGTCTCCAGGGCAAAAGTTAGACTGGTGGAGATCTATAGCTGTGGTGCTTGTAGTTGCAGGCTGGCTAGTTCTTAACAGCTTGCCCAGAAGTTGGAAATTCCATGATACCATACCTGATCTGAATTGAACTATGTGTTATTGCAGTTGCTTTTCTTTTTTAATATGACAGGAGTAGCCAGGGTAGTGCCCTCTATGTTGGATATTGTCTGATGATAACTCATTATCCCTGGCCATTGGCCATGCTAGCTGTGGCTATTTGGAGTTGGGACTTCAATAAGATCTGGAGGGCACCATGTTTGCTACCCTTGTAATACACCCATGGACTTGTCTGCCTTTCATTTATTATCCCAGCCAGGATAGGCCTTGTTGCAGTTACTGTAAAATGTTTGGAAATGCAACACTGTGAGCTTTCGAAACACAGCACCAAAAATACTGCCGCTTACCTTTTTAAGTTTCCCACTGAAGCCTTTTCTCCGAACCTGTTGCCCTGATGGATGCAGTGCAGCTGCTTGCTTTAGTGTTTGGAACAGGCAACACAAGTGGCCTTTGCAAGCAGAAGAATCTGGTAAATACCCTTCAGCAACATGATAGCCATTGTCTGTGTTGTGTCTCCTTTGTCATCTTAAGAAGCCTTCTTAAGGCTACTTTTCATTCAAGATGATTTTCTGTGCTTTGGGGAAAGGCTTTGTGTATAGTAAATTAAGGAAGGATATGCAGTTGGAAGCAAGGCTTGTAGTGATCAAAGGGTCTGGTTCACTACTATATTTTGGAATTTCTTATAATGCTTTCCCTTTGATATCATTTCAAGGTTCATTTTTGGAGCTGGTACCCACAACTCTTGGCCATTAATCATTGAACAAGAATATAAGATTGTGCATGGTGTGGAGAAAATGTATAAAGAAAGGTTTCTCTCTCTCCCTCCCATAATACTAATACTCAGGGGCATCCAGTGAAGCTGAATGCTGGAAGATTCAAGGTGGACAAAAGAAAGTAGTTTTTCACACAAGACATAGATATCCCACAAGATACCGTGATGGCCACCAACATGGAAGGCTTTAAAAGAGCATTGGACAATTTTGTGAAGGATAAGACTTAGGCTCTGTGGCTGGTAGCTATACTATGTTCTACCTCCATTGTCAGAAGCAGTAAGTCTCTGAATACCAGTTGCTTGGAGACACAGGTGGGGAGAGTGGTAGTGTGCTCAGGTTGTACTTTCAGGCTTCCCATGGGCATCTGGTTGGTCATTGTGTGAATCACATGCTGGACTAGGTGGGCCTTTGATCTGATCCAGCAAGGCCTTTCTTTATGTACATTCAACCATCTAGGGACTCATTACTCATGCAGTGTTGCATCTTTGCTTCCCACCAATGCCCTATTCTGTCCCCCACCCCGTTTATTGGGAAACAGCATGGGTTGTATCTCTTAATCTGGAAAGATATTTTCACCCTATAGTGGTTGAGTCCCCTCACCCATGATCCAGTTTTTCAAAGAGTTATCTCTACTTCAATTAGTTTCTCACTTTGACAGGCTGCTGCACTCCAGTTTGCTTCAGCTCTTATCACTCTGGTTTTCTTTTCCTTCCCCAGTTTCAGCCTCCCAAGTAAATAAGACCTAAATGAAAATTATCTCATTTGAAAGTTAAGCTCGTTCAAGAATGCTGTTCCTGCTTTCCTTTTGTTCTGCGGCCTCCTTTTATTTCCTTTTTCCATTGTGCTTTAAGTGTGCATTCTTAATCTTAAATGGTTTCACAGGTAATCTCAGTAGATTTTGTCAAAAGTCCCCATTGGCTTGAAGAGGACAGACTAAGGGCTAGGACACATCACATGGTTGCTGCATTGCAGCAGCTCTCAGTGACTTTCCTGTGCCAGCAGTTTCTATGCAAGAGGCTGGTAACAGTTCTGCACCCAAACCATGTGACACACCAAACCATGAGCTGCCTATCAGCCAAGGCTCTAGCTGCCTACTAGAAATGGGGTTGCCAAGTTCCTGGCAGGCTATGTTACATGCATACATTTGTCTTGGTGGACCACCTATGAGGTAGGTAGGTTAGGCTGAGACAGCATGACTGACTCAAGATCACCCAGTGAACTTCATGGCTGAGTCGGGATTTGAATCCTAGTCTCCCAGGTCATAGACCAACACTCTAACCACTACACCACGCTGACACTGTTCTCCTAAATATGACTTTGATGAAACGTTGGGCACATCTCTGCAATTAATTGTTAACAATACATGCACCATATTCTTTTGCCTGTTAGTCTTCCTTAAAAAAAGAAAATAGCTGCATCTTTCTGACACACGAAAAAAATATGTACCTTTGTTAAATATATTATTTTGGACATTTAGGCATCATCCCACTAAATCCCACAACCAACTCTGCTATCAGTTTTCTGCCCACCTGCTTGATTATTTTAAGATAATTGTATGCCACCATGCTGAATAAAAATTTGTCCCTGGTGGCTTCAAAATTAAAACAAGAGTAGATAAACTGCAACAGTATAAAATAGCACCCCAACCAAAATTAAATAACAAGATCTTTAAGACATATAGAATATAATCAGCAATAGAAGATCCCTACAGCTGAACATCACTGTCAAGCATCATTGACTACAACCAGCTGAGCCTCTATTAGGATGATAACAAGTGGTAAATACTCGATGCCTCATGGAAAACACCTTTTAGCATTTGATCTGTCTTTACATTGTTACAAGCTGTAGTCTAGACAGTTTGAGCATTCTGGCCTGATGTATATTTAACAGCCTTATTCCTCCAAAGTGTCTTGTAAATGCAAAGGTTTTCTATAAATAGTGTTGTGCCATTCTTTCCACAGCTCATATGTTCCATAATTGGGATCTGAAACCATTGTCTCCTCTGCCTTGGGGTGGTGATCAACGCTTTATGCTTTGAAGTGCAACTCGCTTCTTTAATTTCAAGCAGTACTTGCTTTTGCATCAATGTGCTAGCACATTATTTGTCATTTTTAAGAAGAGTTCTTGCTCTAAAGACCTTACATCAGTCAGGAGCTTTTTCACCCCACTTTGTCAGATGTCACATTAATGCAGGAGTCACCAAAGTGCACCTGCAAAGGCCCTTCCTGGTGCCCATAGCACTCTCCCCATCAAGCTTGAAAGAGCAAGTCTATTGTAGCCAATAGAACAGGTGGCATGTGCTTGGTTATGGATGACCACAACAGGTTGGTTTTTCCCCAGTGTGCAAATGTGCCAAAGAGCCCCAAAAGATTGGCGACCCTGTCATTAAGGCTGCAATCCTGTGTACAACCAAGGGAACAAATCCTCTTAACCAATTATTACATACTTCTGAGTAAATAACCATAGGATTGGGCCACATGAGGTTTTTTGGTTAAGTGTGTGTGCCTCACATTTATGATATCTAGCTTTTTATTATCTTGGGTTTGGTTTTTTTTTTTTTTGGTGATATCTAAGCATTTCTTTTCCCCTAAAGGATGTATAAATGTTTTACTGAAATTGTATCCCTTTACATTTTACTTTCTAATGCAATGCAATAAAATTATTGCATTCTTTGGATAAACAGTAGCAAGGGGTTTGAAATAAACCTTGAATTTTGACTGCATGTGTAGTGGTAGCTTATCTCTAATTGTGCCCATAAAAAATCTTGCCAAGTCAGATGTACTAAGTAAGTGTGTGTGTGTGTGTGTGTGTGAGAGAGAGAGAGAGAGAGAGAGAGAGGGAGGGAGGGAGGGAGGGAGGGAGGGAGGGAGAGGATGATTATTCTGAAAGATGGTCAATAAAGGCAGCTTTGCACCTCAATTAGTGTATCGACCAGCAAGCCATTTAAGGGCTAAAACATGGGACAAACCCTTTCCCCTCTCTCATTTTCCCCTCAGCACTTCCAAGGCATGTGATTCTGCAGTTTTCCTTTTCATTTCCTCCTCTGAAGACCTGCCTTTTAACAGTCTGGTTCAAGACTCCCTGGTGTGTGTTAACATTCAGATAGGATAACACCTTGCAGGGTGAGATGCTGCTGAGTTTGCAGCCTTGAAAGAGATTTGGCTCTTTCAGTACCCAGGAAAAGTTGGGAGGTTTACCTATAGAGAACAACTTGCTCTCTTGGGCTATATAGAGTGCTCCCCTATGGGTGGGCCATGAAGTTAGTAAGGTGATACAGGAAGGACTCTGCCCATGTGGAACTCGTTTTAGGTTGATCGGTAGATCTTTTGAGCCTTTGGGGCACAGACTGCCTTATATTCTGTGTCTGTACAGCCTCCTAAGTAATGCAAATAATTACAATAATTAAATGCTAATGTGCACTGGTGTCTTTTGATCCTTTAGTTTTTCAGTTGCCAAAGAAAAGGCTTCGATCTTGTTCAGGCTTATGCTTAGCTTAGTTGCAAAATATGAATATAGTTATCTCGTTCTCTCTTGGATCCTGATTTCAGCCAGTGCTGATATGTGTAGAGGCCCATTTTAAAGTCATTGTGGGCCCTGCTGCAGAACTGGATTGGCACAAGTCAAGAGCCTGCTGGGGAACTGAACTGCAGATCCCAAGTCGAGAAGCTGTAAGGAGCTGTGAACACATAGGGAAGGATGGATGGAATATTGTGGTATGTGTGCTAATGGAATCAAATTGTTAGGCTGGTTGATGCAGGATTCAATATGGGGATCAGAAACTTGAAATCTCAGGAAATTTCTAGGTCCCCCCAAAGTACCATTTTTTAAATAAAAAACCCCTCAAATGATGAAAGGTCACTTTTCTGTTCTTGAGATCGCACACCATGTTGATCAGCTGATCAACATATTAGCCATCAAGCAACATGGCTATCAAGCAACATGATCAAGCAACTCTTATGTATATGCACTTTTATGCTAGCAAATGAGGGAGGTGGCATAATTACATGCTGTTTGTTGTGCCCAGGTATACGGTGGCAGATGTTCAAAATAGGGAAGGCCTGCTCCCTGTGCAGAAATGACTAAGTTATGCCCTGCATGACTTAGCTGTAGTTTGAGTTGGGCAGGCATGACTATTTATGACATGTTAAATCCATGATGTAGAAAACCACACCTTGATGGTTAGGATTTTGCTTCCCAAATTACAAAATTCACCATTTTTTCTCAAGTTGGATGCCAGTTCCTCATACTGCTTTTAGGAGACCCCTAGACTCATTATATGTGTGAGTTAAATAGAAATGGAATACCATTTATCCCTTCAATTTATTGTGACTACAGCTATTTCAAACAGCTTTTGATTCTCTCCGCTTGTGTGGCAGTATTAAGGATCCCAAATGCTAAATTTTGAAGATGTCTAAAGTGGGCCCAGTTGATGTCTTCACAAAGGCGTGGGGAATTCCAAAAGGAATGTCAGTTTCTTTTCTGAAAGAACCCGGAGGGTGCCTCTTGTTAGGTGCCGGCACCCTTCTCTTGTATGAAAGCCAGCTGTGTTTCACTTGCTGTCTTAACAGCTGCTCAGGCTTCCAGTCTCTATGTGGCTTCTATTGGAGAAGGGGGCGGGTGGGGAGAGGCAAGCTACTGCTGCTGAGAAGCGCTTGTCCCTCTCCACTGTTGCAATGAAAGCTCATTTTTTAAAGGAGAGCGATTCCTTGTTTGGTTTTTGGCACTAAAGACAGCGTTTCATAGTACTCTTGAGATGCCAGTTGATGACACTGAATCTGTGAACCGACGCTTGCAATCTGCTTGTGTGGCATTACTTCTGCCTGTGCTAGCTGATACGTTTACTTGGGAACTATTCATTGCTTCTTAGGCATCAACAATCTCAGTAGTGACTTCCAGTTGTGTGTGGTGAATAACTCTTCTAAATAAGAATAACTGAAACTGACTGCTTATTGTTTATATCTGAGCTCTTTGTTGCTTGGTTTATGATCAAACAACTTGCAGCCTGTCATCTTTAAATGCTAATTAGCTGCTTGTGGCATACAGTTTTATGTAGCAGCCCCCACTCCTGCAAGCATGCTGCCCTTCATATGTTTTGGACTGCATGCTGCCGTCTTATGCAAGCATGAAAAGCTGGGATAGCTCAGTCAGTAAAGCATGAGACACTCAATCTCAGAGTCATGGGTTCAAGTCCCACATTGTGCAAACGATTCCTGCATTGCAGGGGTTCGACTACATGATCCTCATGGTCCCTTCCAACTCTACAATTATATGATTACAATTCCCATCCGCTTCAGCTAGCATGGCTGTGTTGTCCAAAACACATGGAGAGCACCAAATTGGAGAAGGGTTGACTGAAGCCTGCTTTTATAGGATCATAGAATTGTAAAGTTGGAAGGGACTCTGTCTGTCTGTCTGTCTGTCTGTCTGTCTGTCTGTCTGTCTGTCTCTCTCTCTCTCTCTCTCTCTGTGTGTGTGTGTATATATATACATATAGGTTTCTACACATGTTTTCCAAACATAACATCCCATTTTAAACAACATAACAAACCTTTGGCTATGACAGCCTAGGACCTCCGTCAACCTCGACTGATGGTTTTCTAACTTCCTTTCTAATTTTGCATTTTATTATTATAGTTATTGCTATTAAATCCAAATCCTAAATAAACTCCTCCTTAGTCTTCTAAGGAGAACTATATGAACTATTGTGAAAGAGGACCAGGAATGGACTTTAGTCTGACTCCCATGCAATGCAGGAATCCTCCCCACAGCTGTCTCTGTGGCTGAACCACCAACCTTCTCATTAACAGCCAGATGCATTAACTCATTGCTTTATCAGGGAACTAAGCAGGACCTAGTCTATGAAAGTCTTATACCAGAATCAATAATTTGGGAGAAAGTCTAAATCTGGATGGGAATGGAATATAAGGATGATTTCAAGGCTCACCCAGTGCCCTACTGGGCTTGCATTATCTATTTTGCAGGAAGGTATGGGGGTTTGGTGGGGGAGTGAAATTGTTTTGGATCGAAACTGCTACACCTTTTTTGGCATTATTGACTAGGGAGTTTTGTTGTCTGTTGGATCAGTGCATTGAGGTTTCTGTTGTGCTCTGTGTTTGAGTTGGCAGGGGGCTGGGGGAGGAATCTGACAGCAGATTTCCCCCCCCCCCCAGCATCTGAGAGGGTGGTCTAATATATCTGGGGTACCCTCCCAGAGACTGAAGGTTTGCATCCTTAGATATTCTTTTTTAAAGTGCAAGGGGACTAATAGATTTTGTTGCATCAGTCTAGCATGTTCACTGCTCTGGAACTGGAATGTAAGACACTTGTACATCCTATTGCTTTTCCATTCATTTAGCAATTTTGATTTGTAAACTGTATCTGCAACCAATTTCACAGCATCCTTTTGAGAGAGGCACTGTTGCTCCCATTTTACTGAAGGGGATACAAGGCTAACCCTGATACAGAAGTTGACTCTGGATATCCCAGATTACATTGAACATAAACTACAAACACTAGGATTTTTTTTAAAAGGTGATTGGAATTTTTTAGTCACTCATTTGGCCATTCATCATTTCAAAAACCTTTAAAATTCAAGTTGGTGGATACCTAATTGTAACACTTAACTCATGATCTCCAATTAAAGTTCCAGGTATAAGTGAAAGTAGTGTCTAAACCAAATTCAGTGGGAATGTAAAATAATAATATAATTTTTTTTTTTGCTGCTACTGCTGAAAAAGAATAATAATGGAGCTGTAAATATTTTATTAATGCTGCAACACAGGCTAAAGGTGCACAGATTTTATCTTTCCATATATCAGCACAGTGGATATACAAACTACAGGTGCTGTAGTGAAAAAGCTAGACGGTGAAATAACGTAGTGGTCTCTGTAAAGACTAGGGAGGTACGACAGTTCTGACAGAAACAGAAAGGGAAGTGGAAATTTCCAAAGTTCACTTATTTGTTCCAAGTTTGGAATGGAGAACAGTCCAATGAATATGAGGGTTTTTTACTCGTATTATTGCTTTCAGTTTGCAAACAATACATAATTGATGGCACTCCTCTACTTAACATTGTGTTTTCTTTGCACTGAAATAAATGATGTGGAGTAATATAATTAAGTATGTGAAATTCCACCACAGGGGACAGTGACATAAATAATATAGCTTTTGTCAGAAGCCAAACTGCCATGGTTTGGAAATAGCATTGCATGCAACAGACACGGGTTGGAACAGAAATTGGTGCATTCTTACACCCCTAGCAGAGCCCCATTTACCCAAACTGTGGGTAAAGAGCTATAGATACCCTTTCCCTCCTTCCAGTGAGAATTCCACAGGTCTACTCTTGAATAACGTGACTTTCAGCTTCTGATTAGGTATCATTGGCACCCAAGCATAGGTATCCCCTTCCTCAACTTTATTTATTGCCAGTACTTTGTACAGCTGAATGCTCTCTAGGGTGACACACTCTATCGCCAAGTGGGAGTCGCTCACACCAAGTTCCCTCCTGCTTGGGAACAAAGGTTTAATTGGGCATTTGCACACAGAGAGTATCGTCTGAGTCACTTAGACTGTATGCGTGTTGAGTGATTTATTAAAAAGTCATTTCTGGGGATTTTTTTAGCCTCAGTTACTGCATTGTGCGTTTTGGTCTCTGGACAGGGTTTCTTTTGCAGGGTGACTCACTTTCTCATGTTTAACTTCCTAGTGTATGCTGGATTTTAAAAGAAAATAAAACATCTTTAAAAGAATTCAGAATGTTAACTGTTTGCACTAGAGAAAGGACTGTGGAATGTGATTTTCTGTCACTTACCTTTGTTTTTGCACTTCTAGCAAAGTACAGGTGATTAATTTTTTCAGCGATTGAATGGTAATATCAGTAAATATATTTACACAGTACTAACAGTATCACACAAACACTTAAGAATTGCCAAAGGAGTAGCTGAGGCAAACCAAGACCACCCACTCAGTTCATGACACATGCAGTACTGTATTTGAACTTCCTGGTTTATAGCTGAGTCTAGTTAAACTACACAAACCCTCAAATTAGAAAGCATAACTCAGAAACACATTAGTAAGAAGAGTTGGGCTTTTTGCTGCTTTAACGCTTACTGAAAGGGAGCAATAGAGGAGAACTGGAGACTGAGCCGGTTCAGTTCATCCATCATGACTCTGCTCTACTGCGCTCATGCAAGTGACTTCCTTCCAGGGTGAGTGACTACTCCCGTGAGCAGTGCAATATTAGAAGAGATTGCTCATGGAAGATGCAAGAGGAATGCTTGTCAGCAAAGGAGTTCTGTGTCCCTAATGTGGTCGGTTCATCAAAGGCGCCATTTTGCCTGCTAATGCATATTGTTCTCTGAGGTTGCATGGGAAGTAGGCTTCTCACATGATGCACATTGAAGCTGATTCTTAGCATAGAAGCATATCCTAGACTTTATTGAATGGCCCCAGATATTCTGCTTTTCACCCAGATGTCAGCTCAGTGTGGTAAGACCTTGGTGCATGATCATTTATGACACTGAGCAGACAGGACAGAAAACCTCAGGGGTGGAGGCCAAATGTGGACCTCGAGTGCTAGGCCATGTCCATATCAGCCTTGCGTCCCTTCCCTTGGCTGGAATGTGTCACTGAGCTCTTATTGGTGCATGGAGAGTGGTGTGTGCAGGATGTGTATAGAAATACTTTTGCATTGCTGGAATGCATCCTATTACATAAAAAGGCAAGAGTCACATCCATTGCTCCACCCACTTTCACCTCTGATCATACCCATTATTGTCATGTGGCCATGGATGGTTGCATATGCAGGAATGCAGCCCTCAGCAGAAAAAGATTTCTGACCACCCTCTTTTTTTGCTGGCTCCACTTCAGGTTCTGATTCAAGTCTCCAGTCCCAGCAATGACTGGCAGGGTTGCAAAATCACCAGACTGATTCTGGCTCTTCTCTTAATCCAAACCCATAATCCAACCCCTACCAGGACCTGACCTTGACTTTGATAGCCTTCCTTGGGAAGGCTGTAATAGTAAGAATCTTGTCCGAGGAGTTTAAGATTTTCATTGCACCCTTTCAGATCACATTTCCTGGCCACAAACTACATATGCAAGATATCTAATGAGTAGTTAAAAATAAAGACAGAGATCTACAACCCTTAGCATGAACCTTTCCATTAACGTAACAGCCTAATGTCCTCAGGTCAATTTAAATCAATGTAACAACTTGCATGTCTAAAGTCTATTTGCTAAAAGGGTCTGCAAGATAGCCACAAAGGAAGCTCATAATACAGACCTAGTCACATTGGGAAATGATGGATCAAATAACATTAAGATCTGGAAGAATGCTTCAATAATAAAGCTATTTAGCATTTTTTTACCATGGAGATTATTAAAGTTGTTTGCTGGGTATACACCATATGATTAAAGATACTACTCCTCCAAAAGAATCATGGGAAATGTGGTTTACCCATTCAATTTCCAGCACCCTTAACAAACTATAGCTTCTCAGATTCTTTGGGGAAAACGGGCCTTAAACGTGTGTGTGTGTGTGTGTGTGTGTGTGTGTGTGCAGCTTAGGGCTTCCAGGCTCCTTTGCATATGAGAGGAAGGCTTTTTCTATTTTGTCCTCAAACCACAGTCCCAATCTACTCTAGAATCCTGTTCTGAGGGCAAAATATAGCTGTCATCAAAACCCAGTTTGCTAAATTCAGATGACATGACAAACTTTAGTTTGCCCCTAAGTGGAAGCAGAATTTTCCCCACATGCACTAAGGAAAGACAGGAGGAGGCCAGCAGGGAGCATCTGAGCCTGAGGGCATCTGCTTCTCCTTCTCATACCAAGAAACCATGGTTTGCCACTATGAGTTGAGTCTTAAAGAGTATTTATTTTTTTATTTTTATTTTTTAAAAAAGAAGGGTCACAAGCTAAAAAGAAAAGTTTTCTGGAGAAGTGAAGATGGTATACTGGAACCAGAGTGAATAATGCCAGATCATGTTTTCACAGTGAGCTGTAGTCTTGAAAAAAAAATACACAAAGTTCTGCTAGATTAGAGAATGATTTTAATGAAGCTGTTTGAAGTTGTTGTGTAAACACTCATTTTGGATTCAAGTGATTCAACCTGGGCTTGAAGTTGATTCCAAGAAGGCAATTATAATCTAAGACAGTTAGGCCCATATAAAGAAGTTTATATTCTGATTACCATTACTAAATTAAGATGGGGGGCAAATGCAGTGGTTTCAGAATGAGTTCCACATTGTCATTAGATGGCTGCTCTAGGCCAAGTATTTGCTCTTGTTTTGTCATTTGCAGACCATCTCCTCAGGGATGACAGTGGTATACAACATCATCTGATAAGGCTTGGGAGATGAGCCCTTTAGGGATTTATTTTAAAAATGCACAGTGCGCTCTCTCTCTCTCTCACATGTATTTTTGTAAACTGGGATGACCATATGAATATATACTGTACTTTCATCTTTAGGAATATATTATGAAGCATATAGGGGGACAGGGTTCTTGGCATACATGTTGGGATGAAAATACTTTTTAATGCAGCAATTTTCATATCACAAACTACATGTCTCCTTATGCAGAATAATCTATGCATATCTTTAAAGGATTTCTTGGAGGCTATTTCCTGCTACTTGAAGGTCAGATTGAAAGGCCCTTCTTCAGGTCCTACTATTGTTAGAAGGTTGTGACCAGAGTTAGTTTTGAAACTGTGTCTCCAGATAATTTTACCTGGCTGTTGTCTTTTCAGTGCCAGGTCACATCAACACTTTTTCATTCTCTAAAGCTGCGTACACACTACACACTGCACACTATACATTTGGAGCACATTCTTCCTCTCAAAGATTTATGGGCACTGTAGTTTAATCTTTATAGATTTACAATTCCCAGCAACCCTGAAACTGCAATATGCAGAATTCTTTGAGGGGGAAATCGTGCTTCAAATGTGCTTTGAAGGTATAGTGTGTACACAGCCATTGTTTGCTTTAGGAAAGACAATCAAGAGTTTTGTGGTACCTTTAATACCATCACACTTATTATGGCTCAAGCTTTTGTGGTTCACTTTGTGAGATGAATGAAGTGTTAATCCCAAGTTTCAGGCATACATGTCTTGTGGAGAGAGTGGAATCCAAAGGAGGTTCAGCTGGATAGTTTGCTAGTGGTCTTCATGAAAACAGTGAAAACCTTTTTTCTTGAGGCTTTTATAATGTGACGGATGGCTGATTGTACTTCATTGATGCTGTCAGCCAACTTGTGGCTGCTGATCTGATTTTTTTTTTAACTGTTTGATTGTTTCTCATGTTTTATTAGGTGTTGAGTGGGTCACTCACTGTTAGCTGGTTAGTGGTAAATTTTAATAGAAATGAAAAAAACCAAAGCAAGTACGCAAACTTGTCATGGGAATCAGCCTCCACATTGCATTGGGAAAAGAGAGTTCCTTGTATCTCCCAGCTGTGGTAATGGCCTTTGAACAGATCTATTGTCATTCCTTATGAGTGTGAGGAGACAGAACATTTCTGCCTTGTGATGTGCAGGGGAGAGCAATCCTGTTCAGCCACAGGAAAACCTTTCAGGTGATGGCAAACATGACTAAAGCAACCAATGCAACTCTCTCCTTTTGTACAATTAGCTACCTTCCAGCCACACAAAATAAGTTCATAGGCTATGCTTATTCCACACATTTAAAGTGCATGACTTCCCCCAAAGAATCCTGGTGTTAGAAAGTGGAATAGTTAGAAACCAGAATAGGAATGCTAGGCACCTTTTGTGACTGGGTAGAGATGTCTAGGCCACAACCCTTGGCACCTATCATCTCCACTTGCCTGGCTGCAGTCAGCTGGTCTGCCTGCATCTTTTGCTGCCGTGCTATCCTCACCAAGCACCTGATATGCCCAGCAGCACAGCAGCAAAATACGTGGGTGAATCAGGTGTTTGGCGGGGATAGAGCAGTAGCAAAAGATGCACTTCTTTTGCTGCTGTTGTGCCTGGCAGACCAGCTGACTGCAGCCAGGCAGGTAGGTGGAGATGCTAGGGGCCAAGGGTGGTGCCTGGACATCTCCATCCAGTTGCAAAAGGCCGGGGTGTTAATTGAAAATATAAAATGTAATTTGAATTTTTGACCATGCTAAAATTTGTTGTAAAACCTCAATAAAAATAATTAAAAATAAATGTGTGGTGTCTATGCAGCTACACACACCTTTTCCATGCAGGCAAGCAGGAGACATCATCACAGTTCAAGAACACAATCTAGACAGGCAAAAGGACTGAAGAGGGATGTGGAGCAGCATTGGTGTATGGTGTGGCTAGCGGAGGGTCTCAAAGTCTGACCTGGAGGGCTGCATTATGATCCGCCCTCTGTGCTAGTTGTTGTTTAGTCATTTAGTCGTGTCCGACTCTTCATAACCCCATGGACCAGAGCACGCTAGGCACTCCTGTCGTCCACTGCCTCCTGCAGTTAGGTCAAACTCATGCTGGTAGCTTCAAGAACACTATCCAACCATCTCGTCCTCTGTCGTCCCCTTCTCCTTGTGCCCTCAATCTTTCCCAACATCAGGGTCTTTTCCAGGGAGTCTTCTCTTCTCATGAGGTGGCCAATTTAATATAGAAGTGTCATCTGGGGTGCTGTAAAAGCCCCTGTGATACTAGAACTAGACACAGTTCTAATTCTGATACAATACCTGTGATAAATTTAACACGTCAAATGCTCCACCCCCCTTTTTATTTATGCAGGCAAGAGCCGTATTGGCAGAATTTGGAGTTGCTATACTTGACTGTCTCCAGTACCAGCCTCTATTATTATTATTGCAAAATATTTTTGTGCCTTGTTTCCCCCCGGTTGCATTAATAAGTCTTGTGAGAGCTCAGACACGTTCATCTACAGGGACATAAAATCTGAGCTTATGAGGATTGTGTTTCACTGTCGGACTAAGTGGAGTTGGCAGCATCTTAGCTTTTTTTGCAGCATGCGGGCACTGAGAGGTTGCCCATGAGGCAAATCTTCACTGTGTCACAGGTTCATGTTGTAACATGATAGCACACTGAGTGTTACAACATGGTTAGTCTTGCTGAGAGGGAATTTGGCGCAAAGGCATTAGCACAATGGGATTGGGACTGGCATTCCCTGCTTTTCCTTACCCTACCCTGCTCTGACTTCATGCTGCACCATTGGGTGGGTTGCCTCACTGTTCTCCCTCCCTTCTTTCCCCATCATAGAACTGGGACAGTGGTGTTAGTTGTGACAATCCATATCTTTACATCCTGTTTCTCCAAGCAGGAAAGGCTCAAATGATGTTGTGACATGGAATGCATTTGTAGAACATGTACAGACAACACCCATTCAGGGTGGGTTTGGGTTTGGGAAGAGCTATGAGTCAGAGTGGTCAAAATGAATATGTATTGAAGACTCCCACACTAGGTCTTTCTCTCACACATGGCTGCCTTCTTCCCATGTATGTGTGGTGACATAAGTGAATGACATAATGATGATGCGCAAGCCTTAGTTCTCTAGACCTCCCTATAACCTGTCCCTCTGTATCAGTGTTTCCAGTTTCCTGTGTTCCTGCCAGTTTCCAAACAGCCAAGCTCAAAAGAGTCACTTCAGGCAGTATTTTTAGTTTTTAGGCAACAAAATATAACTTTGTTACATTTTAAGGGTATGTAGCCTTTCACCTGGCTAAAAATGATGGATGTTACATGCACTGTTGGGCATAGCCCAAATAATGATATTACAGTGGTACCTTGGTTCTTGAACTTAATCTTTTCTGGGAGTCCGTTCGACTCCCAAAACCATTTGAAAACCAAGGCACAGCTTCCAGTTGGCTGCAGGAGCTTCCTGCATTCAATGGGAAGCTGCGGAAGCCGCGTCGGACGTTTGGCTTCCGAAAAACCTTCACAGACCTGAATATTTCTGGGTTTGTGGCATTTGGAAGCTGATTTGTTCAAAAACTAAGCCATTCCGGAACCAAGGTACCACTGTATAGATAATCGGGGTCCTGATTTAACCCACAAAACCATTCTGCTGCTCCAGCTGGGGCTGGGCAATGTATTGATACATTGTCCAAAATCGGTTTGAAGTCCACATTGCGGGAGCGGTTTCATAATATGCAACGTGGCAATATATCGCTAATCACAACGTGTGTCCGCTATGTAAAAAATCGCAGTATGGGAAAAACCATGAAGCTGGTCATAACTTCTCTCATGATTGTTGCTTTAGACTATATAATAACAGTTGTAACAATATGTTAAAGGCCAAAAAAAATAAAAAAAATAAAAAATCAGTTTAAGTAGTAGCAGTGGCCAGGATGTTACCCTATTTGCGTCTACATCGTTCCATTCTTATCTCAGACATTGTGAGATATAGCTGGTGATATATCACAATGTTGTACACTAGACATTGCTCAGCCCTACCCCCAGCCATGCCTACCTGTCCCATCCTTGATATGGTAAATGGCATCAGGGGCTCAGGGGTCAGCCAGGTAAAGGTGTGGCTGCCTCATCTTTGAAGTCCATTTGCAGGCAGTTTGTAGTGAAACCTCTTGCAAACAAACTGAATATCCCCTCACCCTTCTGTCAAACTGGGTCCCTGTTGGGTGGGAGAAGGAAGGATCCAGTGCCCTACTCATGGATTAAGGTATCAGTTTGACCTTTTGAACAATGCTTTGGCATGATATGAGCAGCCATGGTGAGTATAATAATTTAGTAGGTTTTTTTAAAAAAATGCATTTTCACTTTCTACGGTATCCATTTGCTTTTTATAATAATTTTTTAATGATTGAAGATTGTTGCAAGTTTTTACTTTGAGTAATATCATGGTGTAGGACAGTAGCTTTCTTTTTTTAAAAAAGAAAAATCAACAGCCAACACATGTATCCACATGTAGATTTGCTGTGCAAAATGCTGAGGTCTGGATTAGCTGGTCCTGTTTAACAGCAGTGTTATTCTTAGTAGCTGGGATAGGCTGCATGGGATTTTGGGAGTGGGGAATAACTATTGGGTTTTTATATATACTGTAGCTAGCCATTGCACAATGGCTATATTATTATTATTTATTTATGAGATATATAGATATTGGGAGTGCCCCATAAGTTGTTAGCGCTACTACACTACTGAACTGGCATTAATTTCAGCATTGATGATCTAGTGTGGCTTAGTGGGTACATTGGGTTTGGATGGGAGAGACCTAGCTACAAATCACTGCTCCACTTCCAAGCCCAGCGTGTGCCTAGGGCATGCTGCCCTCTCTGAAGTCAAGTGGGGCCACCACCTAGCTAAAGCTCAGGAAATCTGAGTCTGGTATGGTTTCTGAATGGGTGACCATCTAGATACCTCCTGGGTTTCACAGTAGAAGAAAGGCAAGATATGAATGTAAGAAAATGAGTAAAACACCTGACTTGGAGAACTGTAAAATGCACTTACATTCTCAGGTCTTTTGGCTGTTAAGGGCTGCCCTGGTTTATTGGCTGCTGGTTTATTTTGCGTTGTCCTTTTAACATCTGGTTGTTGTTTTCAATGGAACGCCACCTTGTGATTTCAAAAGGAAGGCAGTATATTGATATTTTCAATATAATGATTAAAATATGTTGAATTGTATGTCTTGAGCACATTTGTGTCCACGCATATACTAATGTTTTTACTGAACAGACACTAGGGATGAGTGGAACAGAACAATTGCATTCCAGAATAGTTTTGAGATTCCCAGATCCTTTTGGTACTGCTTCGGTTGACTCCCAGTTGAATGCACATCTTGTTGCTGCTTAATGTGCTGTCTTTGGGTTCATGTGGTAATGGTAAGCCAGAGTTCAACAAGCTATGTCTTACCAGGAATGAGTGAGCATGCTGCTGCTACACACTGCTCAAATCCTTCCCTCCTGTGCCCTTTGCGATGCCAGGAGGAAACAAACCAGAGTGCTGGCTTAGTCTTGTGTACAAACCAGTCTTCGAGGTTTGTATCTCTCCAAACAAACCATAAGAACAAGCCAAGAACAAATAACCGTCTATTCTTGGCTTGATCTCATTGTTTATTTGAGAGAAACAAACCTTGAGTGCTGGTTTGCATGTAAGCCAGTTGTTGTGGCTTGTTTCCTCCTAATGCGGCAGAGGGTAGTGGGTGCAGTTGGAGCATTGTGCACCCAGTATGCTTGCACATTCCTAATAAGCCAGGCATGTCCAAAGTCTGTTTCGGGGGCCTAATGCGGCCCATCGGTTGATTTAACCCAGCCCCCGAGGCAGTACATGTCCTGGGGTAAAATCCTAAAAAGCTCAACAACTTTGGTCAGCCCTCACGCATGTTCACTTCATCAAATCTGGCCCTCTTTGAAAAAAGTTTGGGCACCCCTGTGTTTGGCTCACAGTTGAATGCAAACCAGTAATGTGTTAGTAAATAAAAAGAGCACCAGAGGGTAATGAGGGATGTGGCAGCCATAGTTAGCAACCAGTTCTTAGCTGTGCACAGGGGTGTCAACCTGGGACACAGGCATGCTGCAGGAAAGAGCCAGAAAACTGCTAGAAAAGAAGTCGCAGCAATTTGCAGATTCCTGAAGTAAACATTTTGCAATACTAATTAAAAAGGAAACGGAGTAACATTTGCAGTCCTTTTCAAGTATAGAAAGGCCCTAAACTCTGCATGTATCTCTCCCCCCCCCACCTTGTAGAAATAAATCATGGATCAGTGTTGCAATTGATGGTTTAACTTAATATGTAACAAGAAACAAGAGCCTTTTTGTTAGTGAAAGTTCTCTTGTTTTTAAAGCTCTTACTAACTGTAAATATAGTTCTGGAACAAATGATCCTGCACTGTTAAGAACCTTTTCAGGCTAATCTTGATCAAATAACCCATTGCAGAGCACTCTGCGCTCTCTATTGCTGAGAGAAAATGTTAAATGCTTTATGCAAGAATCTTGCCACTTTGTTCATCATGTAGGGTGTGTGTACTTTTAAGTCTGTTTCTTGCATCTAATGGAAGAGACTGAAACCATAAGCCAACCACTGTCAATAAGGCAGTGGTGGGGAAATCTTATGCTCAGGGAGCAAATCTGCCCCCAAGGTCCCTTTATCTTTTTCTTGCCCTCAGAACTCACCCCAGGCTGCACCCTTCACTGGCCTTTCTTCACCCCCAAGTGTTTTTGTCTAACTGGAATCTGCCCTTCTGATGCCTCTTGCCTATCTGGAAGGAAGGTTGAGGGGGCTGTGTGAGTGTCTGTAGAAACTAGCTTACTGTGCCAAGGCAAAACTTACATTCAGTGCTGAACCCACTTTTTCCTCTGGCCCTGCCCACTATTGACATGTGGTCTTTGGAAGGGAATGCAGCACATTCTTTATCAAAGAGTTGTCACAGTACTAGTTTATGGTATTATCAAGGTACTGGTGGGACATCATAGTCTTCAGAAAAATATTACAATATGACATAAAAACGTGAATTCTAAGTTTGAATACAGGAATGAACTAGTGTACAGAATTACACCAACAGGTCAAGCTTCATGAGGGCAGGAGGAATATTATGAAGGGGGTGTGGAGTACTCTGTGAGTCAGGATGATGAGCTTGAGCCAATCAAGTTTCAAATAAAAGAAAAATCCACTCCGTTGCCTGCAATTTACTGGAGAGTCCTTTAGCTACTGTAGGATGATTTGGAATGGATTTTAATTATTCTACTGCTGCTTTGATTTTGTTTGATTGTGGAGAGAGTGAATGAAGTCTGTTATCCCCCTCCTTTACTAAAATTTGATGAAATTGATTTGCCAGTACATTCATGATAGCAAGCAGAGAGTACCTCTTCTTCATGTAACATGCAATTAATGTACAAAATTCACCACTACCACAACATGCAAGGATGGCTATTAACTTAAGCTTTTGGTGGATTTTAAAAAGAGTTGACTGCAGGGATTAGCCATGATACCTAAACGGTACCTCCATGTTTGCAGGTAGTTTATATCTGACTCTCCTGGAGAGAGGACTATAGGAAGCTGCTTTATATTGAGTTAGACAATCAGTGGCTCTCCAGGGTTTCAGACAGGGTGTCCTTCCCAGCTTTGGCTGGAGTTGCCAGGAATTCAACCTTCCACTTCTGCATGCAAAGTGGATGCTGTACCACTGAACTATGGCCCTTTCCAGATATATAATGTGGAAGGGCTGTTGCCTTCATACTCCAGTTTTTTTGTCCATGGAGGCATCTGGCTTGATGCTTTTAGCAGCAGGGTGCTGGATTTCATAGATCCCTTGTCTGGACCACAGGAGTCTTCTATTCTTACTGTGCCTTTATAAAACATGTTAATGATCTTTCATTTGATTGCATTGTACTTATGGGGTTTGTATTTTAGCGTGTAAGTTGATTTGTACATAAACCTTAAAAACCCCAAACCAAATATATTTGAAATCCAATTTCTTGCCTAAGGATAACAAAAACAACTTCATCACAAATCACCTGTTTTGTAGCTTTATGTAAGTATCTTTCCATAGAAAATGTGCATGATATTTGTCCTATAGATGCTGAGAAAACTAGGTATGTTCTTTACTGCGATGGTGGCCATTTGGATGATGTCATCTCAGCTGTCTGCTACACCTAAGAGAGAGGGGCCTTAGATACCCTTCAGCTCTGGAGGACTGTGAATCAAACAAACCCATCTGTATTTAATTATCTCTAACTTTACCATGCAATAGGCAACATTATGTTCCCTGACTGTACATTTTTAAACAGAAAAGTTATAAATATATGTATGGTGAAGGGAGGAGGAGAAGAAGTTGAACATAGTGTGTTGTCTTGCTCAGGGTCTACATTCTCCTTGAAAGTTGTATAATGATGTTACTTTCCCTGTAAGGATTTCTGGCGCTAAAAGACCAGCTGCTCAGGCTCCACTATGATGTCCCAGAGTTCTGACCTGGTTCTGCTTATAGATAACTTCAGCTTCAAAAAAAGCTAAAGTCTTAATACCAAAGTGGAATGCACTGGGTTCATGTTACAAAAGTCCTATAAAAATAATATTGAGTGTCCATTTTAATATCTAGCAGGATCAGAAAGCCCTGTACAATGCTTTCCTGAAAAAGCCTCAGTATTCCAAATCAGTACTGGAATATGCAGCAGCTCCATGTTGGGAATTTAAAGGTGATATGAACGTCATTTTGTAGAAAGAAAGAAACTGTGTGGTTCCCAGTTTGGTTATGGTGCAACACTTTAAGCATTCAGTGTGTGGAATAAATGTAAATGCCCCCCTGTTTCGATGGGGAAGCTATAGTTTTCTCTCTGTGGTTTGCTTTCCTCTATGGCAGGGGTGGACTCCAAGCCCCCATCAGCCCCAGCGAGCATGGCCAGCGGTCAGGGATGATGGGAGCTGTAGTTCAACAGCATAGGGAGGCGACAGGTTTGCCATCTCTGCCCCCATAGCTTCCTAACATCTGGCTCCACAATTATGTTCCTCCTGGCCTCATTTGAATAACAAAGCCATGAGCAGTGGGTTAGCTTCATCCCCCCCCCCGCCCATTTTTGAGCCAGCAGGACAGGTAGCTAGCTAGCTACATCCAAGAGTGCTGACAGCATAATTTCCGGAACACTAAATTTTCTAATGTGCTTGGTAAGGATGTTCTGCAGCTGTGAAAATTTTGTTTATGCTGATCTACAAAACTGAAGGTGTTAAGTCATTGTGACAGATACAAAATTTTTCTATTTTTATTTTTTCTTTGCAGGTATATGTGAGAGGAACATGCATACACATCTGGTATAATTGGCAGCAGTAGCTAAATGCGAATCCATGGCCAGTTTAGCATATACCTAGTTAAGGGATTTTTTGCGAGAATTTTGGGATGCCTAGAAAGTGAGACTTGGGTTTTGGACTAGGGGAGAGATCTGCATAAAAAATGAGCCGATGGGAGTTGTAGTTAAGAACAACTGGAGGGCATCGGGTTGGCAAATGCTGTATTCAGGTTTAAACTGGTTGTTGAGTTTGGTACAAATGGAGGAACTTTCTGTACTTCTTTGTTTATGGATCTGCAAGATGTAGACACACACCCACTCACCTCACACACTCCAAACCTGCTTAGGATCTCGCTCCTGTTGCCAAGATACAAAGTAGATATCTCTCTTTAACCAAAGAGGATCTGGCATAATTTGTCCTGTTTTGCAGATGACATGTGGTTAGGACCCTCCCCGCCAGGAGGTATTATGCCAACTGTCACTGAGCTGGTTCTTAGCAGCCATTTCTGATAAATTGCTTTTGAATCATTAGTGAGTTTGTATCGGTAAGTTCAGGTTATTTAGTCAGAAGCTTATATGCGGTACATCAAATACAGAGTAGGGCTATCAGGACAACCATAGAGAAGGGAAAAGGGGGAACCAGTATACATACACACAAAAATGAGTGGGCGAAAGTCCCTACAGGAATTGATATGTTAGGGTTCCCCGCCTCTTTACTGTTATGCTTGTGTGTGTGTGTGTGTGTGTGTGTGTGTGAGAGAGAGAGAGAGAGAGAGAGAGAGAATATGAAATTGATATAATGTTACAGTGGTACCTCTGGTTACGTACTTAATTTGTTCCGGAGGTCCATTCTTAACCTGAAACTGTTCTTAGCCTGAAGCACCACTTTAGCTAATGGGGCCTCCCGCTGTTACTGCGCCGCCGCCACACAATTTCTGTTCTCATCCTGAAGCAAAGTTCTTAACCCGAGGTAATATTTCTGGGTTAGCGGAGTCTGTAACCTGAAGCGTATGTAATCTGAAGCATATGTAACCCGAGGTACCACTGTATTTGAATGCTCCATCGTGAGTCGCTTTGAGGTCAGCTTTGTTGCTGGAAAAGTGGCATGCAGCTATCAAAGCAAAGCAAGTTCAAATGGATCCATGACATATCTCTGGCACCTGAAAGGCAGCTTTTTGCAGGAAAGGGGAGAGGTCAGGGGTTAGACAGCTGTTCCAAAGCCAATATGTGAAAGTACCGAAAGCAAAACAAAACAAAACAAAGTTTATGCTTCAGGATGATGTGACAATTCTCCTGACTCATTATCTAAGAGCATACATGGGTATGTTTTGTAGTGCATCTATTCTTTGTGGAAGAGCCTAGGTTTTTTTTTGCAGTCATCATAATCAACAATAAGAGTGACCCATCTGAGAGTCCTGACAACATACTACTACTATTTTGCCAAACCTTTATTAGGCATTACAAATATAGGCCACCATAAAGCATTCATTTATACAATTTAAAAATATATACAAATAAACAGTCATGTAAAAATATGTGATGAGGATTTCCACCTGAGTTTCTTCCTGCTAAATAGTGCCATTCACCATTCTGAGAGATACTATTGATAAAAACTCAGTCACTCTTGCAGTTACTTCCAGGTTAATGTCAGACAGATAGAATCTGATATTTTCATTGTTCTGTGACTACCCTAAAAAAGGGGATAGCACACGTTTACATAGCCAGTTGTACAATGGGCTGTAGAAAGGAATATGTTCTACTGTGTCCGGCACATTCAAAAAACATCTGCAATGTCTATCGTTTCTGGAGATTTTAAAATATCTGCCCTTGACAAAAGCTGGGGGGGAAACATTCCATTGGGCTAACATAAAGGCGTTGCATTGGACTGGAATTACAAATTTGAAATATAAGTGAGCCTGTTATCTGTTGTCTTTAAAACATAAAACTTGGGGATGAATATTTATTTACAGCTGACTTGAGGTTTTGTTTTTCAATGTCCCTTAATCTGATTTGAATATTATGATAAATACGATATATTGCTCACTTGAATTATACAAGAGTTCTAAGTCAATACCAATAGATCTGATTTTGCTATGTAGAAGTTGAAACCATCTGGATTTATAAAAGTCCTTAAGAAAGCAGACTAGAAGGTTGGCAACGGAAATGGCAACGCAACCAGGTTTTTTTTATAGTGCTAGCCCACACCCAATATTCCATTGTGTGTATACCTAGTTCTGCACGCATCATCTCATACCTGGGAATATATATATTTTCTAATTTGTGTAACCTTATTTGCAGAGAATTGCCACCAAGTAAATGTCACTGGTTTATTCCGCACTCCATTCGTGCTGAATGAGGGCAAGGAAAACACTGGGTTAAAGGAGAATATAAGAGGATCTCTCAGTGCTCTGCTTGCCATCATCTTGTATTTGCCAGTTTGTGCTCTGTGATCGTAAAACTTGATGCAAGGAAGGGAGGTGATGCTTGATGTCAACACCAGATCAGTTACTGACAGCAAGTGCCAGTTTAAAGAGACGTTTAGGGAGATGTGCAGTGCTTCAGGCAAAAATGTTCTTGTGTTGCAAGCAAGATTCTGATCAAAGTATAAAGCAAATGTATCTGGTGTAAATAATAATAATAATAATAATAATAATAATAATAATAATAATAAATGGTTGTGCCCACAAAGAAGGGGTTTTAAGTCTGATAAAGGCAAGGAGCTTACCATTTTTAGGAATTTGTTGGCCACTCTTGCCCCGTCCCCAGAATGGGAACCTGGATTACTTTGGTCAAAAAGCAGAGGGCCCAGCCTCTTGGCCATTGCTCAGGAGTGGAGTACATGCTTTGCACATAGAATAACCCAAATTCAGTCCCTTGCAGCAACAGGTAGGGCTGTGAATGACCCCTGCCTGAAACTGTGGAGAGCCATTGCCACTTGCTGCAGACAATACTGAGTTAAATGGACCAATGTTCTGACACTATAAGGCTCCTTCCATATAGGAGTAACATATTTAGGATGGTCAAGCAAGTACCTACTTGGTATGGTTTTGGGTTGAGTAGGTGTGTGGGAGAAAAAGCAAGAATTGACATCTGAGAATTTTTAATAAATCCCCAAAATCTCATCATTATCTAGATCAAAGATGAGGAATATACTTTCCCCCAACTCCCAGCCTAGTGGTTAGGGGTGGTGGGAATTGTAATCCAACAACATTCAAAGGGCCACATCTTCCCAGTTCCTGCCCTAGAGAGAACACGGAGGACCTGTAGTTTAGTAGCAGAATCTAACCTTCAGATTTTGACTTAGATTTGGTTAAGAGGCTTCCCTGGAGCTGGTTAGGTAAAGTCTGAGGCTGTGTGCCATTTTTCTCCCAAGCTTTTGGGAGCTTTTCCCACCACCAGTTCTAAGACGGAGTATAGTTGCACAGCCTGTCGCCTGGTCTAATTGTATGCAAACTTTGGCCTACTTTCACATGCTCTCTGTGAGCAATCAGTTCAGATATCTGGCAAGAGTCACCTTGTCTCTTCCTCAGCAGCCTGTTGGTTTGAAAGGATGGGGAGGGGGCAGAGAGAATAGGAGGACACGGGGTGGGGAGACACCTACGACTGTCTTCAGCCCCAGCCCCAGTTAGCAGACGGGGCCCTCCTACTTGTGGTTCCCAGCAGCCGGGATTCAGATGGATAGTGCCTCTGACACTGGAGTCAATATAGCCACCATGACTAGTAGCCACTGTTAGCCTTATCCTGCGGGTATTTATTTATCTCATGAAATGAATGGACCCCATTGTTTCATAAATAGTTTTCATTCATTATGAAGTGAATGTACACCCCCAGGCCCATTTAACATTTCTTCTCATTCAGACACTGCAGCCCACGGCAAATGCTATTGCAGCATTCATTATCGGTTGCATTCATCATCTGTAGAAGTCGAGGCTAAGCAGCTGTATCTTCCTCCCCTCACTAGAGGAATCAAAGCTCTGGTTTCCCATCCTTCATCAGAAGCTGTCCAGATGCTTCCAGTTTGCAGCCTTCTCAGCCAAGACGATTTAAAAAAGAGTTTCCAGTAAAAAAACAACAACCTTCCATTGTAGGGATTTCAGTGAGAATCCTACAACATTGGCTTCTGTCCCTGATTCCATGTGCAAAGAACCCCTGCTGACCTGCTTTTGCTGCTGCTTCCATACATGCCATAATTTACTTTTTTTTATTCCAGGCTTTCCCCGGAGCTAGCTAAGATATTGCAATGCACATTTTACAACCGTGGGAAACTGGCAATATTTCTCTCTCTGCAGATATCAGTGACTTTTCAGTGCCTGAGGCCTTCAAGTGGCCTGTGATCACAGATACAGTTTTCACCTTATTCAAAACAAGAAGAGATGTACTGCCTCTTGAATAAAATCTTTTCCCTTCAGGCTGACTCTTTAGTTGTTTATAGGTCTAAATGTACTAAGCAAAAGAACTTGATTGTGCTTTCAGTTTTATTTTCTCCAGATATATTTTCCCATTTTAGGGTGGTTTGTTGTTGTTATATCATATATATTTATTATATATTCACTTCCACTTTTTGTTCACAGATTGATATATGGATGAGAACCACTCTCCTTTCCTAGTCTGTTCCCAAACCATTTGGGATTGTGTGGGAATGAAACAGCCACATGGATAGGGTAGTGATCAGGTGTCAAAGATCTGTATAATTGTTCCTCTCCACACTCATCTGAGAAGTTTATAATTAAACATCTTTTTTATTTTATTTTTAAATTATTGCATTTCTATCTTGCCTTTCCTCTAAGGGTTTCAAGTTGGTGTACAGCCCCCCCCCCCATTTTATCTTCACAATGCTTTCAGGTAGGTTAGGCTGAGAGATGGTAACTGGCCCAAGGTAACTCGGTGAGGTTCCTGGCTGAGTCAAAATTTGTACCCTGGTCTCCCAATTCCTTGTTCAATGTTTGAAGCATGACACCACACAGCCTTTCATTCTGCTGCAGTTGTGTGGAGACTGTAGCAGGCATCTCTCTCTTCCTCCAGCCTTGTATCATGCTGTTAAAAATTTTGTTTTACTGTCCAGATCTGCTTTCCCCTCTTGCTTATTTTCAGGTATTGGAACTCTTAACCAGCTCAACCAAAAGCATAATTCTGTACTGCAAATTTTCCTTTTGCAAAAGCCCTTATTTCAGTTTTGAAACACTCATTAACCATGCCAATGGGTCAGATTAGAGCATTATATATAAGCTTGTGCAAAATGCATGCTTTATTCTGAAATGGGTATTTAATGGTTTTTGGCAAGCAACAGTGTGTGGGCTGGGAAGAGGGTAGGACTTTAAATTGAGCAGGCAGTGGGGCTATATAGGTTGGAAATATAAGCAGGAAACCACAAAGAAAGGGAAGGTCAGATAGCTGTGCTGGATGGAGCTGAAATAGTTGATTATTTATCCTCACTGTAAAAAGAAAGAAAGAGAGAAACCTGCACTTGCTGCAGCTGTTTCTTGAGTCACTCCCTAATTGCTAAATATCAAAGAGGAATTCCTTTTTAAAAAAACTTCCTATCTGTGTATCACCTTTTATATCCCACCTTTCCTTCAAGCAGCTCAAGGGGGCATAAATGCTTTTCTTCTTCCTCCCCTTCATTCTCACAACAGCCCTGTGAAATAGGCTAGGCTGAGAGACTGTGACTGGCCCAAAGTTATTCAGTGAGTTTCATGACGGAGCAGGGAATTGAACCCAGGTCTCCTAAGTCCTAGTGCAACACTCCCCACAATGATGGAGGCCGGGATGGCCATTAATTTGGACCACATTTAAAAAAGGAATAGAAAAAATTTAGCAGGGGATAAGGCTCTTAATGATTACTAGTCAGGTTTGCTATATTCTGCCTTCATGGTTAGAAGCAGTAATGCTTCTGAATATCAGTTGCTGGCAGCCACAGGAGGGCAAGAGTTCCACTGTGCTGGGGTCTTGCTTGCCGGCTTCCCACAGACATCTGTGAGAACAGGATGCTGGACTAGCTGGGCTGTTGGCCTGATCCACTGGGGTATTCTTACATTGAGAGATACATCTCTTTAGGGTCAGGCAAATACATTTTCTATCACCACCCTGGAAACACTAATGACAAGCAGTCGCCTCTGTGCCAGTGGTCAGCCTGGCTGGACACTGGCCGAGGACTCCCAGAGCTCAGAAGGGCTTTTGTCTCTCTGACCTACCACCTACTCACTTGCCACCAGTTCCAGGTGGTGGTGTGTGGGCGCTGCTTGGGAGCTCAGCTCAGCTTCCATCCACAGGTGACCCACAGCCCAAAATGTTAATGACAGAGGGAGGTCTAAGAGAGCAGGGAATAATTGAAGAACACTCTGAACATAAATACAGGTGGTCTTTTAAAGTTATTTGGGCTAGGAAGTTATACTCCCCTTTCTCCCCGCCCCAATTATGCTGAACTTTTAGGGAAGAGGCCTTGAATATTCACAAGTAGCCTATCCCTGTTGTGGCTACTTCCTTGATATGTTCTAGGGCAGGAGTCAGCAAACTTTTTCAGCCGTGGGCCGGTCCACCATCCCTCAGACCATGTGGTGGGCCGGACTATATTTTGAAAAAAAATACGAACAAATTTGTATGCCCCACAAATAATCCAGAGATGCATTTTAAATAAAAGGACACATTCTACTCATGAAAAAACATGCTGATTCCCGGACCGTCCGCAGGCTGGATTTAGAAGGTGATTGGGCCGCATCCGGCCCATAGGCCTTGGGCTGCCTACCCCTGTTCTAGGGGCATCAAAGCATTTCCATTTCTACTTGCAAGATATTGTGGAGAACATGCACTTGTCCTCTTCTCCTTCCCTTCCCTTCCCTTCTCTTGCTGCAGCTCTGGTCCAACAGAGGAATTATAAGGGCACAAAAGGAAAACAGAAAAAGCAGTCAATAACATTGGGAAAAAATTTCCTCAGTGTTCATTGTTTGCCCACAAAAGTTAAGAACAGTTTAATCTATTTTTATTTCACCAGTTTTAGTTACGTAATGCTTTTCAAACTGTTTGTTGCCTGCTCTAGGTTGGGTTGTTTAGCTGGAGAATTGATTTTAAGAGTCCGTATAAGATTTTTGCATGCTGGATTATTATGATAACATTTAGGCACCCCAGGGCATACTGCAGCATTCAGTTGATACACTCCCTTTGCCTGTGACCTTACATTTGGCAATGAACCAGGTGTCTGTGTTAATGAGCCAGTGAAACAGGCCTTGTTATATCATCCCATCTCAGAGCAATACTTCTCAGCGATCAAGGGAATAACTTATAAGTGATTATTGAAGTGTGGATGTGTGAAATGAAGAAAATTTATACTCCCCATTAAAGTTTCTTTGTTTCCTCTTTTAGCAAAGAGTAGTAGCTTTTGTTTCTGAGATTTTACACTTTTTCAGTGTATATCTTAAGGGAATCTTAACTGAGTTTTTCATAACAATAAAATGTGTTTTAAAATCTTTTATCATTTTTTGACTGAAAATGGATCAGGCCTCAAGAAATGCTCCAAATCTTTGGGCAACTTCATTCAACATATGCCATTTTAAAGTGAGAGTAAAATAGCAGAATTATAAGAGACATTGAAGAGTCTCAGCTCCTTCTGGTTTGAAAATAAATCCTTGATGCAACCTGGTTTAAATTATTTTTAAAGAAAAAAGACTTGTTATGCTTAACAAGTGTAGCTAGCCATCAATTCACTTTGGCAAGCCACTATGACAGTCAGTGTGGCGTAGTGGTTAGAATGCCAAGACAATGGAGATATGTATTCAAATCCCTACTGCTACTTGACACTCACTGAGTGACCTTGACTCATTTAGTCTCTCTCAGCCTAACCTTCCTGACAGGGTTATAATGAAGATAACATGGGAGGGAGGTGATAGGAGGGATATCGCAAGTAGTTGCAGTTCCTTGCCATATGGAACTGCAACTTCTTGTCTATCTTACTAGCGCCATTGTGAAAGGTTCTTGAGATAATGACCTTGTTTGCACATCACAGCAAGCCAAACTATGGGTTGCTGGGATCACACAAACATTCTGGCTCCTGGGAAGGAGCCTGGGCCCACTTTGCTCTCCTCAGCCAAAACCTTAGCTACAGATTGTAGTTAAGAAAGAGATGCATTAAAGACAACCCCAAGTTCAGATGACATGCTAAGCTGAATCTTGCCTTAGTTGCCGTACTGTGCCATGCGTCTCTAGGAGCAAGCATGTTCCATGCAGTCCCTGTAAGCCATAGCTTGGTTTACTGTGATGTGTGAACCAGGACAATGTAATGTATGAGAAAGCCTTGGCACCCTTATTGAACATTAGTTATTCTTATCAGTGTGGAATGTGGCACCCTGGCTCCCTTTCGGAGCTCTGTCTGGGTTGCAGTCCTCAAATTACCCTGCAGTAGCCTCACTGGCTATTCTAGAAATAAGTAAACAGTGGAAGGATGAAGTTGATGGTTCTAAATTTTGCTTCCTCTTGTCTTGGTATGTGTATATGCTACAAATGCAGATCTTAGTCAGACATATCCAAAAAAACATCAAGGCACGTTTTCTAAAAAGTCTGGGAAGCTCTTGTTGTAATGGAGAACAAGGAGATCAGGATTCTTACAGCATTCGTCATTATGGAAATGGCTCAAAACACAATTCTCCCCAGAATGCTTGGCTCAGCAAAAATAGGTGCAGCCATCAATGCTTTCCATTGTTTCAAGGAACGGTGAGAACATTTTAAAGGTGGAAACTTGAGGATAATATTTTAAACATTCCAACTTGGAGCACAAATCTTTCAAAGTTGATTGCTCTGCTGCCTACAGATAGTGGTGTATGGTGATGTTGAGTGTTCCATGAAAATCCTGAAAGTGAAAAAAATATATACTTAAAAAAGAACGAGTAGATTGATCTACAAAGAGTTCTGCATCTCTTTAGCATAACAGTGGATCTTATGAACACTTTGGGAATGGAATGAGTTCAGAATTGCAGGTTGTTCATAATTGAGTACACTCTCCCTTCTATGTGCAGTATCTAATAGCCAACAAATCCAACTTGCCAAATTTCTTGCTATTCCCTCCCTCCAGTTCCTTCCCTTGGTCTTTCCAAGGCTCCCTTTAATCTAAATCCTACCCATCAACTTCCATTTGCAAAAAAAGACAAGTACACATTATCAGTGGCTCTGAATCAACAGCCTTTGGGAGAGGGGCAGTGCATCTGTGCATTGTGACCATGTAGCTGGGATAGGGTTTTCCGCTTTTAAAGCCACCCATGATAACAAAAAAGAGTTGAGTATACCAATGCTATAATCTCAGTAATTATGGTTGTATTAAGTAAGAGCTGGAATCGTTATCTTGTGGTATGCGGAGACCAATAGTGTTAAGACATTGGTCTTCAGCTGGGGCCCTGTATTGGATCACAGTCTGGCGTAAAGTGGGTCACAACAGCAAGAACACTGCCATATAATTAAAGTAGCAGGCATGTCCAAAGTCCATTTTGGGGGCCTAATCTGGCCTGCCGGTTGATTTAATCTGGCCCCCATGGCAGTATATGTTCTGGGGTAAAATCTTTAAAAAAGCTCAGCAACTTCAATCCTAAAAAAAGCTCTCAACAACTTTGGTCGGCCCTCACGCATGTTCACTTCATCAAATCTGGCCCTCTTTGAAAAACGTTTGGACACCCCTACGTGTGTTTGGGCTAAAGGTGGCTCTCGGTCTGCCGAGGTTGAAGACTACTAAAGCAGTCTATAGTCCTTCTCTTCCTAGTTATTCCTTTTTGTTAAAGCAGCCTTTGCCCTCCAGATGTTTTGGAATACAGCCCCCATCAGTCCCTGTCACTACTGGCTGGGATTGAATAGAACAAAACATCTGGGGTACTCCAGGTTAGCAAAGGTTGCATTACTCCTTTATCATTGCAGAAAAAGATGGGTTCATTGTTGTGAAGTTACCATTGATATATTGTGTTGGTCCTTCTACAGATGGGCTGGTAGAAGCATTCATAATGGTAACTCCCCAGATATTTCTTGTTTTATACTATATTTTCATGATTTTCTTACAACGCCATCTCCTTTTGGATGAAATCTGAAAACAAAATAACATTCTACCCCAAAAACCTGAATATTAACAACACTTCCTTTTTATTTATTTAGACATTTGTTCCTTACCTGCCTATGGTAAAATCAAACTCTTAGTAGCTTACAAATTAAAATATTAATTCCACAAAAAAAATAAACACCAATAAGAACAGCATAATAAAAGCCAAGTCTGAATATCCCATCCTATGTCAGCATTATTTTACTCCACCACGCCCACCCAGTTGTCTTTGTCCATGGAGTTTTCTTGGCAGGGATACTGGAGTGGCTTGCCAGTTCCTGCTCCAGGTGGATCACGTTTGGTCAAAACTCTCCACTATGACCTGTCTATCTTGGGTGCCCTGCACGGCATAGCTCATAGCTTCTCTGAGTTATTCAAGCCCCTTCGCCACGGCAAGGCAGTGATCCATGAAGGGGTGAAAGCCATGGTTTTCCCAGTAGTGATGTATGGAAGTGAAAGCTGGACCATAAAGAAGGCTGATCGCCGAAGAATGGATGCTTTTGAATTATGGTGCTGGAGGAGACTCTTGAGAGTCCCATGGACTGCAAGAAGATCAAACCTATCCATTCTTAAGGAAATCAGCCCTGAGTGCTCACTGGAAGGACAGATCGTGAAGCTGAGGCTCCAATACTTTGGCCACCTCATGAGAAGAGAAGACTCCCTGGAAAAGACCCTGATGTTGGGAAAGACTGAGGGCACAAGAAGAAGGGGACGACAGAGGATGAGATGGTTGGACAGTGTTCTCGAAGCTACAAACATGAGTCTGACCAAACTGCGGGAGGCAGTGGAAGACAGAAGTGCCTGGCGTGCTCTGGTCCATGGGGGTCACGAAGAGTTGGACACGACTAAACAACAACCAGTATGAAAAATGGGTGTACAGATAGGTCTCACGGAGGAACCTTACTTGGGAGAAATGGGTATATTTTGCCCAGTCACCCCTCCACTAAAATCCTTGGAGTCTAATCCAATGAAGGTATTCCATTTCCACAAGGATTTCCGCCTGTGCAATAGGCTAACAGGACAACTTCGTTGACTGCAACCTCAAGCATCAGATTTCCCCCTGGTGGGGGCAGCAGTCACTTCTCCACTAGGGAAGAACAGCATAATAAAATATGAACCAAGAACTTCCTTCTCTGTAGGCACCGTTTGTGTTACTCTAACCTTCTCTTTGCCTTCTCTGTTTTTCTAAAGGTCAGTCTTTGCCATGACTTCATTACTTGGCGTAAAATATTGAAAGGCTGGAGCAGGCTAGTTTCTCACAAAATGAATGAGCAGAATAGTGTCTGCACACTTTGCCTCATATCTTTGGCTCTCGAAGGGCTAGAGTCTTGCTTTCAAAGGAAAAGAAGGAAACTAGGAATCCATAACATGGCATAATTGTGGGTGTCAGGGGGAAGCTCCTCTCCCCTTGACCACCTGTGGATGCCCATACTTGAGACCCTGCAGATGTTGTTGGACTCCAGCTCCAGTTAGTCACAGCTATCATGGCCAGTTGTTGGGGATGATGGGAGCTGGACTCAAGCAACATCTGGAAGCCACATGTTCGCCATCTTTGCTCTAGTCAGACTAGAAGGGAGATGGCAGTGCTGTGAAAGGTCTTTTATTTGGAACCCATTTGCTTTATACATGCCCAGGAAGGAAATGAGGCTTTATGAGCAAGAAAATGATACTTCATGGGCAACCTTTATATGAATGCTTAGTAATTTGCAGATTATCAAGATTAGATGTCATGACATGCAAAAGTTCTCAAGATTGGATGCAGTGTTCTTGAATTTCAAAAATGCAGAAAAGATGCACTTAGATATTTTGCACATTAATTTCAAGTCATATCAAAACCAGATTTTTTAAAGGGATTTCTTTTTTAAAAAAAGAGCTATAGAGAAATCTAGGTTTGATGCTGCAGTTTCATTTTAATGAACGACTACTTAGTATTTGCACAGCAATTTAAGAGCATATGAAACATTACATTATATCTATCTATGTAATCTATCTAGTGCACATTATCTGAGTAATCCTCACAATAATCCTAAAACGTGGGCCAGTATTACTGCCCACATATTGTAGATCAGTAGTCTTCAACTTTTCCAGTCCCAGAACCCACTTTTAACCCAAACATGCATTTGGGGACCCATTTCCTAATCTTTTACTGCAGAGAGAGAGAGTGCGCAAGAGCATGAGGTCTAGAGATAGTTTAGGCAGGAGTTTCAATTGATTACTGCCTTGATATTTTGGCCATGCATTTGAAAATCTTCAGAGGTAACTTTATTTAAGCACATACTTCTCTACTTTTGGCCTTTGAATGATAACAGGATTTGAGACACAAGTAAAGCTCTGACACCACCTTGGCATGCAAACTTGCACTTCAGTTTATTTCTGTAATAGCAAAAGGACAAAGTCCTCGAAGTCAGTGGAAGCTTGTTGATACATGCATGGTGTTTAACAAGGAAGTCTTTTCTGACAAAAAAAGAAAAGACAAGACAAGAAAAGCAAATCTCATGCTCCTTGTATACAAAGAAGGAAGATAAAATTTGAATTAAGTACTGTACTTCAGTTAAAGCAAAGTATCTGTATTGAGCCGGGGAAAAATAGTTAATGGCTTGACACATTTATTTATTAATTAAGTTGCATGTGTAGAAAAAAAAATGATAATGGGACAAATAAGTCGAACAGAAAACACAAACAACTTGGGTAACTAACCCTGTGTAGAAGTGTGTGGGAGCTGCAAAACAACAGAGGCAGATGTTGGTGGGAAAGCCTTGCCTGTCAGCAAGATGCAATGTGTAAAAGATCAATAAAGCATTAATCTCTTTCACTCAGCACTCATTGAGTCATTTAGTGAAGATTTGGCAAGTTTGGATGCACAATTATCTTCTAGTTTGAGTGGTGGCTGGTGCCCATAGGAATTGATAGTGTGGAAGGCAGGGAGACCAAAAACAGGTGGGCTCAGAGCCAATGATAGGAAGAGCCAACTAATTCTAGCTTAGTCTCCATCCCTCTTCCATGCTGAGGTATCCAAAGGACAAAAGTGAGACTAAAGAGGAGGAACTTTAATCCCTTGGTCGAATTGAACAAAGAAGGCAGGTAGGTGAGGCTAGGTTGTGTTGTTTATACCAGGAGATGGGGAAGCATTGAATTGACTCTGCTGGTGTGTTTACACTGCATCAGCTTTGCTATCGCCTTGCTCCTCCCCATCTACCCTTTCAGTAAACAGCAAAATGACCTTCAGCAGGATCACCACACTGTCAACTGCAGGATGGAGGGCAACAGCAAATCTATTGTTTAATTATTATTTTTTACTATTATTGTATTTTGGCTGCATACAATAAACTACAAGTTATGCTAAGTACAAGTAGTAGCAATGCTACTCTGCAGTATTTTGGTTTTGGAATGTTACGCTTTTAAGCACTGGAAAGTATCTGCCCTATTTTTTGAAAACCATTTAAAGACAGTTTAAGGTTTTTAAGCAGGGGCTGGATGGCCACTTGTCATGTATGATCTAGTTGAGATTTCTGCATTGCAGAGGGTTGGACTAAATGACTCTCAGAGTCCCTTCCAACTCTACAATTCTGTGATTCTATAAGACTAATATGCATTTTGGAATCTGTCTCCAGCTTCTTCCCTGGTTCCAGTTCTTTTGAACGTGTGTGACAACATGTTTACAAGCTTATTTTTTAGGACTAGTAACACAGTGAACATATTTTCAGCTGTATAATGTTCCTGGTTGGTTAATCAGTGGTTATCCAGTAAGGCAAAACGAAGCCTCGGGCCCATGAGCCAAATGGGCTCCTCCAGGCCTTTTTGTCTGGCCCTTAGGACTTTTACTATCATTGACTTTGTTTCATTTAATCCTTGGTGCTTTTTGCTGGAATGTGTCTTTGAACTCTGATAATGCCCATTGCTTGTCTGGATGGAGAACAGAAAAGTGTGTGGGTGTGTGGAAACTAGCCTGCTCTACAAAGCTAACATTTACATTCGTTGCACCAATCATTTTTGCTTTTGGCCCCACCCACCACTGCCATGTGGCCCCCAGAAGGTTGTTGAGAAGGAATGTGGTATTTGGCCTAAAAATGTTCCCACACCACTGCAGAAAAGAGTTTTAATTTGCTTACACTTCTTTTTTAACTACAGTGTCCCAGTCCAGTTTTGCAATCATTGCTACTTCAGTGTTCAATAATTTATTCTCTTGCAATTTTGCGTGCGACATCCCACATTGAATTTTAAAGCCCGAAACGATGTAAAGACAATGCCTCAGGCCCTGGAAGTGAGAGAGCTGCTCCATGTACTGATCACCTCTGATTTTCAGTGCTTGATTATTCCTTTTAATCTTGAAAGAATGAGATGCTCAGATAGCTGCACTTGATCACTTTAGATTATGGGTAATGCCATATAACATCTTGCCTTGCCAAATTGCTTGAAAGTCTTTTTCCCCTTTTAACACCGTCTATGCAAGTAAAACCTATTGAGACTCAATTAAGAATTTCATTAGTTTTTCTTACAGTTATAAGGACGTGCAATGGATGCTGGATAAAAGGCTTTGGCTTTCCAGGCTCTACAGCAGTAGGGAATTTTGCTCACTTAATGATGCTGCTTCTTTATGTTCCTTTGTGGCAGTGGAAATAGCTACTATCCATTACAGTCAAGAAACTGTGTGGAAGCAAGTCTCTAGCTTTTAGTCCTCCATGTATGTGAGAGTTTTCTTCTAGTAGTTACCCCATTTGTTTTATACCGTTGATGTTGTTTTTGTTTGAACCAAATTCATAGTACTGTAGTTGTTAGCGGTTGCTGACTTTGACTATTCTTTGTTTGTTTAAAATATTTATATATCTTTTATTTTAAAAATATTCAAAACAGTTCATAACAGTAAGAAGCAATAAAACTGTGAAACTAATGCAATATCTCTGAAAGCTTTCCACAGTATTTGCATCCGCAGTATTTAGCAGTACGTAGGCCTGTGAATAGCTGTTAAGGGAGGCCTGAGTGAACAAGTATGCTTTTAACATACACTGAAACTCCAACAACCATCTCAATAAACCATGTATTTGTTGCTCTCTGTGGGCAATAGGGGCAACCTTACAACCCTCATCAGCCTTAACAAGCTACAGTTCCCATTCCCAGGGGTCTTTGGGGGAAGCCATGACAGTTAACATGTTATAATAGCACTTTAAATGTATGGTGTGGGTGTGGTCTTGCATTCATTTTTTATATTACTTATGCTGCCCTTCTTCTCATTAGGAGCCCAGAGTCATAATAAGTACAATTGTTACAGCAATTTAGAACATGTTAAATTTCATCTCTAAAACACATAATACAAGATTACCAATCCGCTGAAACCCCTCAGGCAACATTCATATCCCCAAATCCCAAGCAATCAAGTATACTTTTATTGTATGTCTAAATGATATCAATTTGTGGTGAACAAATTCAGTTCCTCATGGAGCGAGTCCCAGAACTGGGGTGCCACTACAGAAGAGGCCCTGTCCCAAGTTGCTGCCCCACAGGCCATAACAACCAGTGGCTCCACAAAAGTTACCAAATTCAAAAGGATTTGAGGTTTTGAATAAATCAGGAAAAAGGCCAGATGTCTATCTTCAACATTTACAAAAATAAAATAGTTTTTCTCCTGTTCCAGATTGATTGTGAAACTTCAAGTCATTCCCCCTTCTTCATTACATGCAGCTAGCTGTGTTGGGGGAGATTTTGCCATGAGCTAGGAAGACTTTCTCACATCAATCTGCCTGCTGTTTCAATGAAAAGAATCCTTTATTAAAACCGGTTAGTCTACAGGGCTGCCGTCAAGTTTTTATGTTTTGTTATTTTGCAAAGTTGGAGGCATCCAGACATGTTTAAGGTTAACTGAGTAGAGAACAGTGTGAAATTTGATTCAGGCGAGTCAGAAAGTGGATCACTACATTTATTTTTACAGGTCTTATGCAACCCAGACAACTCTTTTTACACTTTTTGTATTTTTAACCCAATGTATTTTTATGTGATTTCAGCAGTTCTCTTTCCAGAGCTGAAAATTCTTAACTTAGAAACCATTGTGGAAAAAGACTCCCCGCCTCCCTTTCTCGAACATTTGACTCACTATGCAAACACTTAAGCTGATTAGTTGTTCTGAATTAAGCCGCCATTCAGACTTTTACTATACAGATTGTTCAGCCTGTATGGTTACCATTAAAGTGCATTTTCATGTGCTGTTTCTTCCTCATGAGTCTGGTCCTCTAGCTGTCTAAATGTTAAGGGTGTTTCACTTCTGAACAAGCAAAGGAAGTGGGATTTGCAGGCATTGCCAGTCAGCCGATCTTCAGTGCTTGCAAAGCCCTGTTCCTTTGCTCACATAGTTTTGTTTTACTTTGCCTGCATGGTTTAAAATCATTCAGGCTGGTATAATTTTAGTCCCTGAAATTTAACTTTTCCCCATTCCAGAACTGTCCCTCCATTGTGACCTTTCCACCTATGGAAAACCCTATTCCCCTCATAAAGCTACAGTTGTCATAGTGGTATAACAGCCATTCCCCCTTCAGAGAGCCCTTCTAACAACTCTTGGCACCCTTAAACTACAGCTCCAATAATAATAATAATAATAATAATAATTTATTATTTATACCCCGCACATCTGGCTGGGTTTTCCCAGCCACTCTAAGTGGCTCTAAAAACACAATACAGCATTAAACATTAAAAACTTCCCTAAACAGGGCTCCTTCAGATGTCTTTTAAAAGTAAAATAGTTGCTTATTTGCTTGACATCTGATGGGAGGGCGTTCCACAGGGCAGGAGCCACTACCGAGAAGGCCCTCTGCCTGGTTCCCTGGAACCTCACTTCTCGCAATGAAGGAACCATCAGAAGGCCCTCGGCGCTAGATCTCAGTGTCTGGGCTGAACGGTGGGGGTGGAGACGCTCCTTCAGGTATACAGGACCAAGGCCGTTTAGGACTTTAAAGGTCAGCACCAACAATTTGAATTGTGCTCTGAAACGTACTCGGAGCCAATGTAGGTCTTTCAGGACTGGTGTTATACAGTCGCAGCAGCCACTCCCAGTCACCAGTCTAGCTGCCACATTCTGGATTAATTGCAGTTTCCGAGTCACCTTCTGGCGAGACAGTCCATGGGCAGGTAGGGTCTCAGCCTGCGTACCAGATGGAGCTGGTAGACAACTGCCCTGGACACAGAATTGACCTGCGCCTCCATGGACAGCTGTGAGTCCAAAATGACTCCCAGGCTGCTCACCTGGTCCTTCAGGGGCACAGTTACCCCATTCAAGACCAGGGAGTCCTCCACACCAGCCCACCCCCTGTCCCCCAAGAACAGTACTTCTGTCTTGTCAGAATTCGACCTCAATCTGTTAGCTGCCATCCATCCTCCAACCGCCTCCAGGCACTCACACAGGACCTTCACTGTCTTCACTGGTTCTGATTTAAAAGAGAAGTAGAGGTGGGTATCATCCGCATATTGATGAACACCCAGCCCAAACCCCCTGATGATCTCTCCCAGCAGCTTCATATAAATATTAAAAAGCATGGGGGAGAGGATGGAACCTGGAGGCACTCCACAAGTGAGAGTCCAGAGGGCTGAACACTCATCCCAACACCACTTTCTGGCCAAGGCCCAGAAGAAAGGAGCGGAACCACTGTATAATGGTCCCCCCAGCTCCCAGCCCCCCCCGATGGTCCAGAAGGATGCCATGATTGATGGTATCAAAGGCCGCTGAGAGATCCAGCAGAACTAGGAAACAGCTCTCCCCTTTGTCCCTAGCCTGCCAGAGATCATCGACCAGTGTAATCAAGGCAGTTTCAGTCCATGATGAGGCCTGAATCCCAATTGGAAGGGATCCAAATGGTCCGCATCCTCCAGGCATGCTTGGAGTTGTTCAGCAACCACACACTCAGTCACCTTGCCCAAGAATTGAGACTGGGTGATAGTTGGCCATATTTTCTGGGTCTAAAGATGTTTTTTTAAGAAGCGGTTTAATGACCACCTCTTTCAGTAGGCCTGGGAAGCATTCACCACCCCACAGAGCCCATCCCCCAGCCCTTCCTGGCTCGCTTTTATGAGCCAGGATGGACAAGGATCAAGAAGATAGGTGGTTGGTTTCACTCGTCCAAGCAGCCTGTCCACATCCTCAGAATTCTTTGTGGGAAGCCATGACGGTTTAAAGTGGTACCAAAGTGCTTTAAATGTATGGCATGAATGTGGCCTAAGTTTGTCATCCAAACAAAGACTCGTCCTCCCACTAAGCTGTAGCTGTGAAGTTTGGGGGAGGGACATTGAATGGAAATAAGATTGATTTATTTCAAGTCAGTCCAGTCTCAATTTCCCTTGCCCCATTCACCATCTTTAGAGATGTAAACTGTTTGTTTAAGAGCTAGAATTACATGCATGAAACAGACAGAGTTGCTATAAATCAAGCCAAAACTATTAATGAATGTTGTCTAGTGTTAAGTATGACATGTCTTTAAAAAATAATTCCAGATGTTCCTCACTGCACATTCTCATTGCAGGGTCTGGGCAAGATGTGTAGTCAGCATGTCTATGTCTTTCCCCCAAACTTTGTGTTTACATAATCTTCAGCCAAGATGTAGAACTTTGCCACTGCTGATGCCAAACCATCATTTGACATTACATCTGAACCATCTTAGATGATGTCTGCCCTCCCTAGAAGTAATTGGGCCAGAAACATGAAGAGTGAATTTTCTTGTCCCCAGGAAAAGAATTAGAGAATAAATAGACTTGGTTGCTAGCCTGTGAGAGTTTGTGGCCTTTGCTTGCCAAATGAAATTAAGCAGCTGGAATTGTGGCTTTTTGCTATTAAAACGACATCCAAGAGCAGCTAGTTAATTGACCATGACTGTCATTTTCAATTGAGTGGCTTGGGACTGTATCTTTTAGCCTGGTAGTAGCTAAAATGGGCTAATGACCAATTCATGTTGTTCAGCACCAGAAAATGAATAGGCACTAATTTTTGTCGTGAGCATTGGGGTGGTAGTTTAATGTAATTTGAGAGATTAAAAAATAAATCAGTATTGCTGGAAAATGTTCCATGGAGGAAGGAATTAGCATAATGTTCTGCCACATAAATTCCTGTTCGTATTCAGCAGCTATCTTTCTTTCTTTCTTTTTTAATTCACAAGAGTGCTACATTTCTGTGCAGATATCATTTGTTGCCTGGAAAAGTGTTCTAAATGACTATGTGGAAGAATTTAGGATTACTGGAATGAAGCAAACACTTTTTGAGCTGTGACATGGGGGTTCCTGCTTGATCCTGCTGTCAGATTTAGTTTATGTTTCTAATTTCTTCAGCTTTCATAAATTTTCATTGATGTAGAAAAGGAATGGGGAACCCATAAGCCTCCAGACATTTCAGAACAAGAGCTGCCATCATCCCTGACCATTGGGTCATGCTGGCTGGAACTGATGGAGCTGGAGTCCACCAAACTCTGGAGGGCCACAGATCTCTGATACATATTTTAAGTTATTGAGCACATGCTTTTAGAATTGACCCATTAAGTTAGCCTTGTTAGCCCTTAAGAAAAATTATAAAACCCATTTATCTTCAAGAATCTAATATATGTTGGCAAAGTCACTTAAATAATGTAGATGGAGTCCAGAGAGAAAAATGCTGATAACGTTGCGTTACTGAGGAAATGTAACAAAACAATATATAATTTGAGGCGATATACACAGAGAGATTTTGGTCTTTCCTAGGCATTGCTTGGCTCTTCACATCAAAATTTAATAATCTTCAACATAATATGATGATGATGAGGCTAGTGGTGATGAAGATGAGGACCTCTTTAATCTCTCGTGACCTGGCAATGGAATAGAGTCCCATGATATGGTCTGAGGGCACATGAGGTTGCCACCTTCCTGATGCTGAGCAGGTCTGCATATTCTTAGGTGGAGTTACAGTTGGCTGTTTTGCATATTTGGGGGCAAACTTTTCATGCGTGTTTGTTGTAGCTGCTGTGGCAGCCATAATGGGATAAGATTTTATGAGGGATGGTCTGCAAATACCTTCAATATGAGGGCTGACTAGGAGTGTGCTGCCACACAGTAATTTTGGCTTGTGAGTTGGGAAGCAGTTACTGCTAACAGTGTGCTCCTCTCCTGCAAACAAAGAGCACACATTAAACATTATATTGCAAACCCATTCAGCCTTATTTTATCACCCTGTAGGTTTGGGACTCCATTGAGAAACCTCACAGAAAGCACTGTAACATGATTACTCTGAATCTGCTGTTTTCCCCCACCCCCCAAAAGTCTCCCAGCTGCTGAGTTTTTGTTAGTTAGTTGCTTGATTACATTTCTCTAACTGAAATCCTGGAAGGCATGCCTTCTGAATGAGATGTAATCCAACCTCTAGTGTTTGTTATTTCTGGGTTGTTGGACTGAAGAAAGTAATAGGAATCCAACTTGTACAATAAAAGCTGTGTCTTTTCCCACCTTAACAAACAACCCGAAAGCTTGCTTTGGCTGTTCCTTTGAGCACAACAGAAGCATGCATGATTATTAGCAAATTAACAAAAGGGATGCTTGCTTTTTTTAAGAGAGGAAAATGGACATATTGGATTCCCTCCTCCCTTTGCACTGGTTATAATTCCAGGTCCTCCAACATTATGTTCCAAATGACTTAAAACCAGGGCAGAAGATACAGAGCAGATTTCTCACCCTTTCATAAATCCAGGCCTCTGGGAAGCGTATCACTGGGGTTTTTTTTTCCAGCGCAAGCCTAGCCTCCTATGCTCAGTACCACAAATGCAATGACCACCTAGGTAAATGGGCTATTATAATATATATATATTTTAAAATATGAAAAAAATTCCTTGTTTACAAAAGTGCATGCACTGTGTCTTTCTTCAGGTTGTGTTTGCTACAGATCAGTTACATTTGTTGTGAGACATTGGTGTTACATGCAGTATAGGGCCCATTTCCTACATTCCTACATTCATCCTTTTCAGCAATGCTTCCATTGGTATTCTTTTCTGTGGTTCTTTACTGACTGCCCACTCTTGGCATGCTGAAAGCAACTACTAAAGGCATGCCTTGCTATTGAGGAAATAAGTGCCGTCAGTGTGGTGGGCCTTGTCATGGCTGAGGGAGCGATTACATAAGAACATTTACGTAAGAACCCTGCTAATGATCCAAAGGCCATCTAGTGCAGTATCCTGTTCTCATAGTGGCCAGCCAGATGCTCATGGGAAGCCTGCAAACAGAACCCAAGTGCAACAGCAACTAGCAATTTCCAGCAACTGGGATGGAGGTAGTCGCTGGTGGCCTTATCATCTGACTAATCTGATCACCTCTTACAAGTAGTTCAGGAATCAGGATACATTCCCGATTCAAGACAGATAAAACAAAGTGCTTCTTTCCACAGTGCATAGTTAAACTATGGAATTCACTCCCACAGGAATTCTCACCCAAGAAAGCTTGCTTGACCCCCACTTTGATGGCATATTGGTCTGATATCTAGCAATGACCATCTGGTTTTGACATGCTTTTGATTTACAGAATCACTTGCTTATCTCTTCCTTATCTGTACATTCCTTTGCAGCGCTGCTCTTGTCATTTGCTGCTGATTCTGTTGCTCTGTGTCTTGCTTTCTATTTATATATTCTTTGCAGGACAGAAAGGCAGGATAAAAATAGTTTATTAATAAAATGTGTGCTTAGATTTGGTTTGATTTCAGTGCAGCTTAAGAGCTGTTCTGCCCTATTACACAGATTGATGTAGCTGGCAAGGATGGTAGATTCATGGACTGTACCACTTCAGATTGCAGATGGGGATGTATGTATCGCATTTTAAATATTTCCAGAAAAAGCTCCCTGAGTGTACTGTCTGAGCACCGGGATGAAAGGGACTTTGGTAGAGTTTTCGCTTTGTTGAGAATATTTTCTACACACAGGAAGTTTCTTATGAGTCTCCTACCTGCAGTCTGAGGTCTTACACATTGGAAAGCACATTTTTTTCTGTGTAATCTATAGATTCCCTTCAATAAAAAAAGGAAAACAACTAATAAACATTAGGGGATTTTAATTCTGGGCGCCTGAAGTGTTGCAAGCTGCTGATTCAGAGTTCCATATGCTGAGTTGCTGCTCCTCACATAAGAACTGTTGCAATCTTTTAAGTATAAGCTATTACTTTAGCTCTGTTCAAACAGTGCTCTCTGCTGGCCTTCCTGCAGGGACCTTTTGAAACATATTAGCCTTACACAAATGTATTAGCCTTACACAAATCCTTTGTGTTTGTGATGTTGACACTGTGATCATAAAGATATAAATCCTTGTTACTAACATTTAGGCATACACAAAGAAGCAGGGCTTTTTAAAGTTTACAGTGTCATGAAAAAAACTGCTGGGGAAGTTTTAGGAATCTTTTCTCTGAGCATTAAGATTTGCTAAAGTTTCTCCTGCCTGAGAAGGTTACATGATATAGTGTTGAATTAAAATATTCCCAAAGAGCTACAGTTTGGCTATGCCTTGTCATATGATACTCCATTGTAAAGAAGCTGCTTTCAGGTGATATCCAGCTAAGTCATTTTCAGATTAGACCCATTGAAATGGTTACTGAAGTCTGCTGATATCAAGGGGGTCAACTCTAACTAGTGTTAGAGTATTTGTCTATGTTTTTGTCTATGTATTTGTCTATGTTTTCAGAGACAAGAGGAAGATTCTTTTTCATTTTTATTCTTAACAGAAGAATACTGCAATATCTGTTTTATTATTTAATGCTATCATTTCCTCAGGATTGCTTGGTGAAATCAAGAGCACATAACCATGATTAATGCTGTTCATGGTTTGTTGCCTTAATCAGAGAAAGGCTGTGTTCACATGCAGTGCTAAACCACAGTTAAGCACTATGTGTGATAGGGAGCTTCAAGCTTTTGTGTTCTTTTTCTCCCTTCCCCTCAAAATCCCGAGGCCCGCGTGTCTAAACTGTTGTTTAACTTTATATATGAATCAGACCATACAGCAAAGCTATGATTTAGCTCACTGCACTAAGCAGTGCTTGTGTTGGGAGACACCAGTGACATGTGTTTGCTATCTTGAAACAGGCTGGAGAAGTGGCAAAAAGTGCCTTTGATGTGGCTTGCGTGGTGCAGACATGTTGCTTAACCACAGTTAATGCAAACTCACTCCAAGCAGCAGTTTCCACCTTGGATTTTTGCAGTCCTTGATCATGGTTTCCATATTTAGATGCAACACTTAGCCATGGTGAAGAAAAGCAAACCAAAGTCACACATTATTTTATGGGTATGAAGACCATGGGTCTTTACATTCCTCTTTTACCATCAAGTGAGGAAGTTTTATAGCCAGGTTGGCTTTGTGTTTGAATGAATTTCCTTGAAATGTTCTTAGTTTTACTTCTACATTTCTTGAAGTCACTGAGTAGTTGACCTGCAATATTTGTGTTGGAGGTGAGATTATTTCTGTGTAGGTAGCAAAACATTTATTTCGTAGCAATCTCTGAGGAGCATGCCATAAACCTGTAAAATGTTTACAACCTTTAGGTGTAAACCTGGCTTCCTTGAAGTCCATAGATAAGTGCATTGCTTTAGTCTGTCGATTGCGAAATACTTGATAAGTCAGTTTCAGAATGTCATCAAAGGGAAAAATGTAACTGGGTGTAAGCAGGAAATAAGAGACTTCACTTGTTTTTACTTGTGGGGTGTAGCTAAGTGATCATATTGTTGTGCGGTTTTATGCAGTTTCCTGATAAACTGGCCAGTCTTCTTACACACTGTGTAAGCTGAATATAAAGCAGCAGATATAGATCTTATAATTATAGCTTCCCAATATATCAGGTTAAAAAGTATGCATCGTCTTACAGGTGCATATGCATTATACTTACAGCCTCATCCAAAAGTTATTGAAAATGTAACATTTAGAGCAAGGATAGCCAACGTCGTGGCTTCCTGATGCTGTTGGACTACAGTTCCCATAATCCCTGACTATTGGCCATGCTGGTTGGATCTGACTGGAGTTGCAGTCCAAACCATCTGGAGGACACTCCATTCGTGGCCCCTCATTTGGAGGTTTAGACTATGAGGTCAGGTGTGGTGAACCTTTGGCCCTCCAGATGTTGCTCAGCTACAAGTCCCACTGACCCTGGCCTTTGTCTGTGCTTGCTAGGATTCATGGAAATTAAGAACATAAGATGCACCTGTTGGATCAGGCCAATGGCCCATCTAGTCCAGTATCCTATTCACACAGTGGCCAACCAGATGCCTTGTGGGAAACCCTCAAACAAGAACTGAGCCCAAGAGTACTTTCCTTTCTGGTAGTTTCCAGAAGCTGGTATTCAGAAGCATCACTGCCTCTGAAGGTGGAGGCAGAGCATAGCTATCATGGCTAGTAGTGACTGATAACCAGACCTCTTTTAAAGCCACCCAAGTTGGTGGCTGTTACTGCCTCCTGGGAAGTGAGTTCCATAGTTTAACTATGCACTGCATGAAGAAGTACTTTCTTTTATTTGTCCTGAATCTTCCTCCATTCAGCTGTCCATGAGTTCTAGTGTTAAGTTGTAGTTTGGCAACATCTGGAGGGCCAAAGGTTCCCCACTTTTCTGTTAGGTTAATGCACCTTTAACTAGAGTGGAAGAGCTGCATATTCTGAAGTAGACCTGCATTTCCACATTATAATTACATATCTAAAGACTGAGCTATGAATTAGGAAGCTTCCCCGTCCACTCATTCTGAATCTTGCCCCAGCTGATTTACCTAGCTGCATTGTCGATATATTTATACCTTATAATGTTGTTCTTAAGTATGAAAGAACGTTTGAAAATCACTGGCAATGCAGGATTTGGTGGAAGAATAAGGCTGTTGCTTTGAAAGAGAAAATAAGAACATTTTTCATCACTAGACAGCTGTTGAATGCAAGAGAACTGATATTATTTTCATACCTACTTACGAGATCCTACAGTAATAGAAGCTGCTGTCAAACTAGTTTAGGGTGTTCCTTGCCTTGTCTAGTCTTGCTGACCTACTGTTTTATGTAATACCTTTGCTGAACAGGAAGAGTCGCAAGAGGCTTGCCTCTAGCTGCTGGAGAATGGCATGTAGGGATTTTTTTATGGTTGTGGTTGTGAAATAGAAAGAGAGCCTGTCTCCTTTTCTAAGATTCTTTCATGAAGGCAACAATGCCTGTTACAAATTGGTAAGGCGTTCGAGAGCAATGCAGGTTTTAATAACGACACATATAAATGTAAGGCTTCTTTTGAAGATAGGTTTCAAGTGTCGCACTGATAAGAATCAAGTGTTAGGTTCAAATTGCTGCCCACACAGTACTTCACTCTTTCCCAGCCTGGCACTTTCTAAAGATGGTTGGGCTACACTTCCCCCCAAGCTCCAGCCTGCATGAAGGGATGAAGGAAGTTGTAGCCTACAACATCTGGAGGGTGGCATATGGAAGATCTTCCAGCAGACAATAAAATGCTGTTAGTTAGTCAGCATCACTACCTGTTTTCCAGAAGGATAATTGTGGTTTGTGATTTGAGGATTCTGCATTTTCATCCTCTGATCAGTGGCCATGTCCAGGGAAAGGGGAATTGGTGTACCTCTGTCATGGTACCTGGTTTAACCTTTCAGCCAACAATACTTGTTTATATCTACAAGTGTGCTGGTGCAAGACAATACTGCAAAACTATGCAGGTTCTCTAGTAGATATCAACAAATAACTGAATGCCTTGCTGAAAGTGCAAATACCACTTTGTTGTGGTTCTCACCTCTATTTCTCTACTAGTATTTTCATTATGGTTATGGAGTATTTAGGACTTTCTTGTAGCAGTTGAGGTATATTGTACAACGGAATAATAATCACCTTTTGCATGTCGCTCCCAAGTTTAATGGTGACATTGAAGTTCACCCAACTGGAGATTCCTGTCTTGCTTTTCTTTATGATCTTCCTAATATTTGATTGCTGTGTAATGGAACTGATGTATCAGAAAAAGTTGTGTTTGCTAGTAATCTTTTAATATCAGCTTCATTGTCACCATAGGCAGCTGGGCATGGAGGAAGCTGGCGTGTGAATCTCAGCCTTACTGTACTGGAGCCAGAGTTAGAAATAGAGGAAGCTGACTTACATTGTGTCCGAGCCACTAGTCTACCTAGCTTAGTACTGTCTATGCTAACTGACAGTGACTCTCCCAAGATTTCAGGCAGGATTCTCTCCCAGTTCTACCTGGAGATGACGGGAATTCAACTTGGGACATTATATTTGCAGGAGTTATGGCACTTTCTCAAATTGGATGGAGAACTTAGGGCAAATGCACTGTTAGGGTCAATCAAAAGGCAAATTCAGTCTCCAGAAACTTTCAAATATGGAACTTCTGCACTCTGAGTAGTTCTTGTGCCACTGCATGACATCTCCACGCCTCAATCCTTGTGACTAGAACTAGGCAGTGTTTTTCTAGTCATGAGTTTTCTCAACTAGAAGTGGACTGTAGTCCATCAAACAGTTTATGCCACAATAAAACTGTCAGCCTCGGCGCTGCTAGACTTTTTGTTCAACAAAAACATGTCGTGGGTACTTATACTTTGTGGATACTAAAAATGAGGTTGTCATTTGGTAGTTAGATAAGAGGCTAGAAGTCATCTAAGTTTTATTTAACAGGATTTATATACTGCTTAATCAACAAAGATTAGCAGTTTACATAAAACAATATGATGTATTCATTTTAAAAATACTGATAAAATCAAATGTTGAAGTATAGATACATGCACTCCCCCCCCACCAGTTTTAAAACAAATGTATATGATAAAATTATATTTGCAAATCCTCATGTTGACTGGTTATTTTTATTTCATGCACCACTATCAAGATGTCAACTAATTGTGCTACATATATGCATAAACCACATGCACACATAGTGCTGTTTTTGTTCAAAACCTTCCTGCCCGTAGGTGGAATTAGCAAAGCTTCTATAAATATAAACTTTTGTGCAATGTATGAACTATGAAGGAGCAGCACAACCATGTCTTGGCTAATGAGATTAAAATAAGATAGTTTTGCTTTCTAATGGGTTTTCTTTCTGAGCATGAAATCAAAGTGTGTCCTCCCTCCCTCTGCTAGTTGTGCTGCCAACAGTGATGTGATTGGGTGGGGAAAGTATGCACTTAGTACCACGTAGCTTGAGTAGTAAGTAGCTTGCAGGATGTTGTTTTCAAACAGCAGAGGGAGTGTAGCAGCAAAGCAATGGGCAGGGCAAGGCCATGAAAACACCCAGTATGTAGATTTTGATGAAAAAAGAAAGGAAGGAGAAAATACAGAAAACTTTAGTGACTTCCATTAAAGAGGAGCCTTGACAATATTTTTTTCCTGTGCTATGCTGGCAGCAACATAATTGACCTAATAATTATTTGGGATATATTTTCCTCCAGCAGTTTTCACACTTCCTTTCAACAGTTACTTTTAACCCTGGTTAACTCTACATTTCATTTATTGTGTAGAACTTGGGGTTGCCACCAAATGTACACTTAATAAGAATGCAGTTTTTAACAGGTGTACCTGTACAATTATATTTTCAAACATCTGGTTGTCATCATTCACACTCCTTGTTGGTGTATGCTTAAGAACAAAGGTTAGCTTCCCATATTTTAAAAGTGTGTGCATTGACTCTTCAGAGTGGTGTGGAACAGAATAATGCCGACGAGGCAGAAAACTGTTTTAGTCTGCTGCATAGGTTCTATATAGATTCTGCTAGATATTTTGAAATGTAACTTCCACCCCTCGTTTTATATATTGCCTATTTGTTGATGATCTATAAGAACTAAGAGTTCTACTACTCATTTATCCACCTCAGGGACCTGGTGACTTCCCACTTTGCAGAATGCTGTGCTTGACTGACATTACATGCATAAGTTATCACTGTTAAATTTCAGTGACCTGAAAGGGCAGAGGAGGGAATAGAACCACGGGAAATGGTGATCCATGGCATGCAAATTAAGCATCCAACTTGCACATGCTTTACATCATACAAAAAGCCTCAAGATCAAGCCAAGGTATCTGCATATAAGGCCAAAATGTCTCCTGCCTGAAATTCTGGAAGGGTGCTGCCAGTCCGTGTTGACAGTAATGAGCTAGTTTGGACCGATAGTCTGACTCAATATAGGATGACTTCCTTTGTTCCTATGTATCATTGGGAAGCAGGGAATGGAAGAGTTACAAGCAAAAGGTTGTGACTGTGACAACATGTTCGGAAACTTTTGAGCATGGAATGGGGAAAAAAGATGAAATTATTCTAACAGCTTTCAAGCAGCAATCTTCAACAAATCTTAATAGGAATTAAGATTGAGGTTGAATCCTGACAAGACAGAAGTGCTGTTTTGGGGGGGCAGGAGGTGGGCAGGTGTGGAGGACTCCCTGGTCCTGGATGGGATAACTGTGTCCCTGAAGGGCCAGGTGAGCAGCCTGGGAGTCATTTTGGACTTGCAGGTGTCCATGGAGGCACAGGTCAGTTCTGTGTCCAGGGCATTTGTTTATCAGCTCCATCTGGTACAGAGGCTGAGACCCTATCTGCCCGTGTACTGTCTCGCCACAGTGCTGCATGCTCTGGTTATCTCTTGCTTGGACTACTGAAATGTGTTCTACGTGGGGCTACCTTTGAAGGTGACCTAGAAACTACAACTAATCCAGAATGCGGCAGCTAGACTGGTGACCGGGAGTGGCCGCTGAGACCACATAACACCAGTCTTGAAAGACCTACATTGGCTCCCAGTACATTTCTGGGCACAATTCAAAGTGTTGGTGCTGACCTTTAAAGCCCTAAACGGCCTTGGTCCAGTATACCTGAAGGAGCGTCTCCACCCCCATCATTCTACCCGGACACTGAGGTCCAGCACCGAGGGCCTTCTGGTGGTTCTCTCACTGCGAGAAGCCAAGTTACAGGGAACCAGACAGAGGGCCTTCTCTGTAGTGGCACCCGCCCTGTGGAACGCCCTCCCACCAGATGTCAAAGAGAACAACAACTCCCAGACTTTTAGAAGACATCTGAAGGCAGCCCTGTTTAGGGAAGCTTTTAATGTTTGATGGATTACTGTATTTTAATGTTTTGTTGGAAGTCGCCCAGAGTGGCTAGGGAAGCCCAGCCAGATGGGCGGGGTATAAATAAATAAATAAATAAATAAATAAATAAATAAATAAATTATTATTCCCTGGAAATGAATGGAATTTCTTTCCAACTTAACGTACTACCATACATACCAGGAGAGTTTGTAGCTTAACTGTCACGGTTGCAATCTGACTGTCAAGCAAGATAAAACTAGCAAGCAAATGGATAGTTGGCACACAGCTTGTATGAAAACTGTTGCCATGAAAGCTGAAGATTAATTATACCCCTCCCATTGCAGCTATATAGGAACATTCCTGGATTCATATGCTTCAAGATTAGGCCTCCTGGAACCTTAGTTGACCGAACGAGTTCAAAAGCTTCTTCTGTCTTAAACCAAAACAAATTCTGCCTATCACTGATGCAGATCAGTGGAAAGCTGTGCAGGGCATGTCCTAATATTGGCTCCAAGCACAACAGGTTTGTGATTAACCGTTCAAGAATGTTTTAGTTGCTCATTTGCTATAGTCTAACAATGCCCTTGGCTCAGTACCACCTGCTCTCTCCATGACAGAGTTTGCAATCTGATTCATCTAGGGTAAACAAAGCACACTTGTAATAAATGAACTGCAAACCAGAGTGAAGACTTGGGTCTCTGTCTACTCTACATTCCGTGTCCATGCTCTGGTCATCTCTTGTCTAGAAGAGATTACTGAATCTCCTGTCTCTTTGCTGTTTCTCCAGTCATGTTCTAACTTGCTTGGTTGATTGAGAAATGTGTCTCCTATGTAAGGTTCTTTTTCTGACTTAGTCCAGCAGCTAAGGCCTTGCAACTGTCCATTTTAACCTCTTCTGATAGCTACCTGTCAGTCTGCATTGACTTCAAACTCCCTGTCCTGGGCTGCACTCCAAAATGAGTGTTTATATGTGACTATAAGAGAGTCATTTGTGTAAGGGGAGATTCCTTTGTGCTGGTTCCCACCATCCAGTTGGTGGGTATTGTTGAGTTAGAAATGGTTCAGAAAACGTCAACCAAAATGATCAAGTGAAGAAAGGCTGCAGTGTTTCAAACTTTTTAGTTTAGAGAAAAAGTGAGTAAGAGGTGACATGATAGAAGTTTATAAAATCTTGCATGGCATGGAGAAGGTGGGTAGTGAAAAGTCCCACCCCCCATAACACTAGAATTCATGGGCATCCAATGAAGCTTTTATGGTGCACCTGTGGAACAGTGGCCTGTTGGAGTCAGAGCTAGCCCTGCCCATGAACCATAAGGACTTAGCTGTGGCTCATTTCCAGGGAACAAGGCTATTTGTGGGGTGCAATGAGGGTGAGGGCACACCCCCATCAGTGATTCTTGTGGATGGCTTCACTCCTGGGTGAGAGACTGGAGCAGCCAAGGTGGGCGGGCTGTGAGTTAACCTGGCTTCCAAGTGAGAGATGGATTGTTGGGGAGTTGTATTTGTGTTGAGAGCATGAATGAAGGTCACAAATGTGAAGTATTTGATGATTTTGCTATTTCATATTGCCTTGTTGTAGTCATTGCACTTCCTGCATCATTCTTTTATGTTTTTCCACTTTGGGCCAAACAGAAGCAAACAAACAAACTAATATGGTGCTGATTTAAATGGACCAATAGTCTGAATACATAGAGGGCAAGTTGACATTTGGTTTTTCATTGGCAGGGAGATTTTGAGTGTGTGAGGAGGGGACACCTTCAAACAGGCTGTAGTTGTGGAGTTACCAACCGTGGAATAATTTCTTGTTTATTATGCTTTTTTTGGTTTGCAGGATCCAAACTACTGGATACAGGTGCATCGTCTGGAACATGGTGATGGGGGAATCCTTGACCGTGATGACATTCTCTGTGATGTCGCTGACGATAAAGACAGAGTGAGTATAAATGCTTGGAAGATTGTTCTATATAAGCACCCAGAAGCTTTCACTCATGGTATTCACTGTATAGCTAGAGTACAAAAGGAAAGATGGGATAGAAAGGGCATTTTGCAAGGTTTGAAACAAATAATTTTGAGATATGAAAGAAATCATTTCACATATTTATGGCAGTGCTAGTCCTAATTGCAAATCAGAGTGAGCCTTGGGTCATCAGATGGTGTATGACCACAAACCTCATAGTCCCCAGGCAGCATGGTCAATGTTCAGGAATGGGAGTTGCCATCCACCCCCATCTGGGGGCCCAAGGTTGAGGAAATCTGGGATAGACTGTGGGAGACAAACAAAAAATTCCAGTATTGTCACCGTAGCACACTCAAATAATTTGAAGGCAAGAATTAAATTAAGCAAGAAAGTATACTTAGTTGAAACGTGAGAGTATTGCGTGTTAAGATCTTTTTAAAGCCATAACAGTCCTAAAGACCCTGTGGAATGTATCTCCTCCTTTAACAGGAATGTGGCCCTGGTCAGTATCTGGTTTTACTAGAAAAAGGTGGAAGCCCTTTCTCATACCTCAAAGTGGACTGAAAGCAAGTCTCATTGATACAGCCAACCACTCCCTCCACACACCTCTCCTGACTCCAAGACAGCCATTGGGAGGGGATGTGAGAAGTCAGATGACACACTCTAGTGGGTAGATTTGGCTGTGAGGCCTCCATTTGTCAGTCCTTTCTGTAATGAAGTGGATTAAACTTCCCAAAAGGCGGTGGTGGTGGTGGTGGGGTGTGTGTGTGTGTGTGTGTGTCTTCTGAAAAGATTGTACAGGCAGAACTCTCTTAAGATGACATGAATGCATGTAACCCCCTCCCCATTTTACTGTGTGGCTTTTACAATTTTAAAGGTAACTTGTCATCGCTCATGGTATCCCAAAGACTTGAGCATATTTGAGGTTTTGTTCTTCTAGGACAACTTTTAATACTGACACTGTGTGTGGGTGTTTTTATGTCAACAGTTTATGGCTCACAGCTCTTGACTGCTGCATTAAACAGGCAACCTCATTACTGTATTACAATAGTAAATGCTATTGTGTCTGTGTCAGCGGGTGAGATACCTGTCCGACAACTGAAGATGATCTCCCCCCACCCCCACTCCTCATTCTCTCAGGTTCTCTTCCCTTTCTTGTGATGACAGTCTCTCAAGTTGTTGGCACTGTATTCATGGGGATGTTGTAATCACTCACAGTCGTTGTAGAACTGCTGGATTGCCTTGAATTGGTCATTTGAGTCTCCTTGCTTGTTTCTGCCAAATGCTTCTGCCCATAGTGTTTGCCAATGGCATACCTTTCTACACCCACTTGGAGTATAGCTGGCTTTTGATGCTTAGCCATTCTTTCCCCTTGTCATGAATGGTTTTCATTGTACATTGTTAAACCTTCTCTATTTATAGCTCAGTCAACTTGGTATTGTGTCCTTTGGCCTGGCACGCTCTCAGGCGGGGTATTTGAACATGTGCTTTTGAGGATCTGTTTAAGGGCTACTGCACATACAAGTTGCAGTCCTAAATGTGCAGGGGCTCCTTGTTTCCCCACCCCCACCCCTATAAAGGGGAATGCTTAGCTCAGAATGGTTTCTTGCTGTCTTTATGTTCAACTCAGAATGCCTTTCAATTCTCCTTATTCTCGGCTCAGAATGGTTTTCGGTTGTCTTCCGGTGAATAGAGTAAGCTGGAGAAGGGGCAGAGTTCTCTGGTCACAGCTCCTGATATCTGGTCCTGTTATTTTGCTGCAGTTGTTTTCAGTATATGGAGGGGGAGTTGATAATGACAGCCCACTAAGATCTATGAGAAAGCTAAAGCAGATTAGAAAGGAGAGAGGAGAGACCCACATATGTCTAGCATAATCTTGAACCTTCCTTTGGAAAAAGATGGGCTATGCATTCATTCTAGTAAGGAACAAAACACTATAACCTCCAGTCTGTCTTTGTATGAACAAAGCCAAATTTTCATTTCCTGATAACAAATTTGGTAGCTGGTCACAGGTTCTTGTGTTGAATTAAGTTCTACTCAAGAGTAGACCCATTGAAATTAATGAACCTAAGCCATGTCCATGAACTTCAGTATGTCTAGAAGTAAATTCCACCTGATAGTCTAGGACCTGATTGTGAGGTATTGGATTTTCTCTAGCCCTTGTGCCATCATAGGCCCTCGGCTATTCTTCCATGAGCTGCAGAAAGTTTTATGGCACTAAACTCTAGAAATGTTTTTATATTGGTTTTATGTCATATCCACACTAGCATAACCTTTTGAGGGCCTTTCTGGAAGGTCAGACTCCTCGACGATCAGTTGCTCATTGAATTCAGATTTGCTTTTGCGTTTCCAGATCAGGCAAAGCGTAGGTGATCTTTGTACAGTGCAAACATTTCCTAATAGTTGTCTCTTTCTGTTGTAGAGCGATACAGAAGAGATACATTTTCCTAAAGGGTTGGTGTGTGCTTTAAAACAATGTTGTTATTCTTTCATCAGTGTTTAAAATTAGTGTTTCTATTGCTACATTCATGTTTGAACTGTAAAAAGAATAACTATGAAAGAGTAAGTTAAGGATGTGATTGAACAAAATGCCCCCTCTCCCCCAAAAATCTGTGGCAAAGTAGCTTGCACAGGCATCTTAGAAGTTGTGCTGACATGGTGGAGGGGCTTTAACTAATTGGTAGAGCACCTGCAACGCATGTAGGAAGTCCCAGGTCCAATCTCTAGTATCTACAATTAGTCAATTGAAACCCTAGAGAGCTACTTCCTGTCATTGTGTAAGCAATACTGATCTTGATGGGCCCAATGACCCGATTCAGGATAAGGCAGCTTCTTGAGTTCCTATGAGTGGTTTGTGTGTACTGATGAAAGAAATCTTAAAAGGTTATAACTCTGAATAAATGAGCTTGAAAACTGTGTACAAGAATTGTACTCAGCATCACTTCAAGAGTCTCTTGGAGTTTATTCAAAACTACGATAACACAGGAAGCTCGGGTAAAATGTATACCACAGATGAGGAAGTCAGGCCAAGAAGATGGCCTTGTGGTTGTCTAGCACAATCAGGGAAGCCGTAATAGGCAAGAGCACTTCCTTTAAAAAGTAGAAGTGCTTTCCCAAGAAAGGAAAATGAAAAAGCTTCTTAAACTCTGGAAAAAGTGGTCCATGTTTTCATGCAAAAAGCAATGCTGCATTCTAGAGGACAGTATTGCTATCAATGTTAAACAAAGATCTATGAGGGAGGAACTAAATTGTTAGATAATAGATGGGAGAGCACTGTAGTTTTTTAAGGGTACTGGGAATAGTAGCTCAAGGGCAAACTATGAGGTGAAAACTATAGTTCCCATGATTTTTGCGGGGAGCCATGTTCTTTAAATATATGGTGTGGATGTGACCTCAGCCTTCATTCTGGAAGACGTCAGGCAGGTCCCCCCCCCCCCCCCCGGATGTTATCTGAGGGCAAGATGTGACATTCTGTGGCAAATTGACAAATTAATAAAGAACTTTAAATGTGAAACTTCTGATATTCTAAACAGAAATAGGCGACTCGCCTCTACAGTTTGCTGCCTTAACAGAGGGTTGGCGGGTAGCTTATTAATGCCATTAAAAAAAATATTTCCTTTATAATTTGATGGAAAATCTCCATTATAGATGGAGGGTTCTAGCCGACTGAATTCCACTCAGTGAAGATATGTTGAAAGCAATGGATCTAAGTTATGTCTTTTAATTTCAGCAGGGTCTGGGCCCTACATATGACTAACACTGAGTACATCTCCGAATTACAAAGCGTTTAGTTGGGCTTCCTCAGCTGCCATTTTCTGCTGAAGTGACTCAAGAGGTCCATTGGGTGGCTGCGCAGCTATAAGGAGATGTGACATAATGTAAAAACGTACCTTCCCTGATTTGGCACATGCTGAAAGACTTTGAAGGTGCTTGTGCAATGTGAGGCAGCAAGCCTTTCTCTACCTTCTCTGCGAGTGTGATGATTTGAATAGATATGGATATGTAGAGTAGGGTGATGGTGTGCTTTTTCCTGCTGGCGTAAACATAAGTCAGTGCAAAGCCATATCAGATTTGTACTGGCCTGTTTAGGAATTATTCTGCTGGTATGCGGCTGGTACTGACGGCAGAGTGTGTCCCTCCCTGCCATAATGTGCAATTATTTCAGCAATTATTATGCTATTTGTTACCACTCCCTCTCCCCTCACCCTGGTAAACCTTTACCTCTCTGATGCTTGAAAGAAGACTCTGATAATAATTTTTAAATGTATTTTTTTAATGAGCTGGTACATCATAGGGGCTAGGAGTTTGTGCTTTGGGTCAAGGAGTTCAAATCTTAAATAGCCTACTGTTCAGAACTTAGCCAAATTTGAACATGATGATAACCAGACTTTCTGGCTTATTGTGATGGGTGATTGGGTGGCATGCACAAGCACACCAGTCACTCTTAATAAAGCACAATAAACCAGAAAGTCTGTCATACTGTTACAAGCAAATGTGACTTCACCCTCTCTCAGCTTTATCTCCCCCTCCACAATCTCTGTAACATGGGAATAATAGTTCTCATCTACTTTACAGGGTTGTTATAAGAATTATAACCAGATAATGTATGTGAAGCACTTTGAACACTTCAAAGCACTATAATGGAGAATAAACATGTTCCCCATTTATCAGTGTAACAGGTCCCTTTGTGGTCTGTTGTGCTATGGTTGCTAAAGGCTGTCAGCTATTCGTTTCCTCACCTTTTGCTTAGGAATATAGAAATGATGTCAACTGTGTTTGCAGTCACCTGTTTTCCAGTGGAGAAGCATAAATTCCTTCGCTTGGCTTCCCATCCCTTAATATTCAGTCAGCATTTTTGCTCCCTTATAACTCTTCATCTCTTATTTATGCACTTGGGAGTGCCGAGATGCAAAGCGAGGCGATGAGGGGGTAAGAAAGCGGAGGTGTCTAGACCAGATTTCCACATCAGTACGTCAGCGTTGCTGCCCTTGATTTGTGAGGTTGTTTGTCCTGCCTCATACTCCTGCTTTGCAAAACAGATTAGGGTGCTATCTTCTTCTTGTTGATCAGGCACATCCTCTGCAAAGACTTGAGAAAGGGAGCCCAAGGAATTTTGTTGTGTGCTTTTGTTTTGAGAACTGTAGGTGGTGGGGACGAGAAGTTCATTTTAGTAGATCAGTGCTGAACTGGAGTTCATAAAACATTCATTGCGCAGAGCCATGTTAAGTGATCAAATTGCTGCTGAAATTTCCAGCGAGATAACAAATTGCTTTATGTGCAGAACCCCATTTTAAAGCTCTGCAAGGGTTCTTTATCCGTTTAATTAATGTCTGGCTGTTATTTGCCTGGCTGTAGAAAATGCAGGGTTTAAGCAGCTGAAGCGCTGTGAGCGGGGTGTGGGGTGTGGGGGAGAGACGATTGAAGGAAGTACAGTAAAGCAGCTGGAGATGAGGCTAGAGTATTTTACATATTGGTGGCCTGATTCTTTTTTTTAATTTCCCTTGACCCTCTCAGACTTCTATTTACACAGATGTAAGTCCTGCTGAACTCAATCAGCAGCAAGTGATTGAGGTGAGCAAAAGAAAGCTGACCTCTTTCCCCCTGTAGCCTCTATTAGGAATCTGATTCATAATGCCGTATGTAGCTTGTGCCATTTGTTTCTAAAGCTCCTCATTGTAAGTCTGAATTGCTTCTAAAACACAGTACAGTCATGCCATATGTGTTGATGACCGGGAGAGCAGAAGCTTTCATGGTCCAATCTGCTGCAGTGGTAATTGCTGTTTGAAATACATTTTGTAGCAATGTTGTGAGCATTGCTCATGTTCTTCCACCAGCATTGCCCAGCTGCTTAGTAGTGAGGGAGAGGTCCTTTGCACATGCTCAGAGGCATCCATCTTTATTATTTCACATGTTTGTGGGCTCCAGAATCAAACTGAACCCCGTGAGCCCTGTGTGATCAGCTTATGCTTATGCCTTCTTTGAATGTTCATCTATAGGGGGAGGGGTCATAGCTCAGTGGTTTCTGTGTTGCATGCAGAAAGTCCTAAGTTTAATCCCTGGCATCTCCAGGTAGGAAATCCTGCCTGAAGTCCTGGAGAACTGTTGCTCATCAGTGCGTAGTGCATACTGAGCTAGATGGACCAATGGTGTCTGCCTCTGTATAAGGCAACTTCCTATGTTTGCATTATTCCCATCCATCCCTGGAATGTCTAATGAATGATTCAGATATAGAATAGCAGGTGACCTTCTGCTGGGGATGGAACACCTCTGAGGCCTAGATTTGCCATTAATGTAAAGGTGCTCCTGCATGCATTTCTTCCTGTTCATGCTCTCTGATATGCTCACATAGCTGTGTTCTGGTTTTACTTTCTCTCTCTGTTGTCTTCCCACATTCTTTCTGTAAAATTGTTCCTTCCTTGGAGCAGAGATTTCTTTGTTTGTTGTGGCTATGTCATAAAGCATTGTGCTATTGCCATCATCATAATGTGTGGTTATTTCAAATTAGAGCTGATGATTGGACTGCTTTCAAGTAGCAAAGGCCATTTCATTACTTTAGAGCAAGGGTGCAGAACATTTTTCAACCCAAGGACTACTTTATCTCAAGTCCAGCCTCCTGGGGGTCGAGCCAAAACAAAAATGCGTAGTGCCAAAGCCTGGTGGGTGGAGCTAAATCAGGCAGTGCCACCCAGCATGCTCTAAATCATATGCAGTACCCCTCATACATAAGGGACGTGGGTGGTGCTGTGGTCTAAACCACTGAGCCTTTTGGGCTTGCTGATCAGAAGGTTGGCGGTTCAAATCCCTGCGACGGAGTGAGCTCCCGTTGCTTGGTCCCAACTCCTGCCCACCTAGCAGTTCAAAAGAACTTCAAAGTGCAAGTAGATAAATAGGTACCACTCTGATGGGAAGGTAAGCAGTGTTTCTGTGCGCTGCTCTGGTTTGCCACATGACGCGGAAGCTGTCTGCGAACAAACGCCGGCTCCCTCAGCCTATAGAGCGAGATGAGCGCGCAACCCCAGAGTCATCCGCGACTGGACCTAACGGTCAGGGGTACCTTTACCCTTACCTTTACCCCTCACACATACACAATATACATCTCTATATGCTTACGTAGTGTGACTGCATTCACATCTTACAGCACATGGAATGCACAGTTTTCTGTCATATTATGCTTTCGTCTCAAATAGCTGACATGGCACTCTTCAGACATTTTAACAACAACTCTCATCAGCCCCAGGCAATGTGGCCAATGGTAAGAGGTGTTGGGAATTCTAGGACAAAAAAAACATAGAGAGTACAATGTTAGCTACCCCACTCTAGTCAATAAGGCTGTTAGTGCTACTGTAGGTGCTGCCATCTGGAATAATGTATGGCTTTGACTCATTAGGCTTTTGACTTGGTGCAATTATTTGGTGAAACAAGCAGCATTTTAGAAATAATTATTTGGTGAAACAATAGGCATTTTAGAAATAATCTGTGTGCCAGTCATTAACTATGTTAGAAAAGAGATCTGCAAAATACAATGGTAAAACAGCTGTTTTATTTAAAGTGACATTTGAAGCTGTGTTGGAGTCTGTTTAAAAGGATGATTTGAGGAATGATAGCATTTGCACAGAACACTAGGTTTATGAGAATGAGCTGCATCGATCCTAGGGTTACACAACTCCCCCGGCCCAGTATAGCCATGAAGTGTCTGGAAGCTCTCACTCACGTTTTAGATTAAGCACAACTTGTGACATCTGAATTCAGACAAACTGTGGTTGGTTTTAACTATGGTTAGTAGAAACAAGTTTAAACCATATGTTGTGAAGCTGGCTTGTTTTCCCTAAGCAAAGGGGTTGGACATGACTCTAAAGTATGGTTCATCTAAAAGAGGCCCAGATGTCTCCTGTCTTATGGACACACTAGCAGAGAAGGGAGGAAGTATATGAGCCTGGGGCTTGCTGCATGTAATGCTACATTATGGTTTAGTGTTGCATGTGAACTGGTTCAGTATCTCAGGAAATGTAGGTTTTTGATCATTTTTCTGTTTGTCCTCTTGCAGTATAACCTGAATACAAGGTAGAAAACGTTGTTATTATTAGGCATTTCAAAGGTTGTGAAATTTTTGATGCTGGAGGAATTCTGTTCAAAGGGAACTGAATGTATCTTCACAAGTCCCTTTTTGCATAGTACGTGAGCCTCTTCAGGTGTGTTAGTCTGATTTAGAAAAACACCCAGAGGGGAGCAATGGGATTGACTGTGCACTAGCTCCATCCCATATCACACTCCATGAATTTGAGAAAATTGGGATTCTGAAACACATGGGGAACCTCTGAGTACAGATGACCCCCTGCTTGAGATCATAAAAACAGAAGAAGAGCCCCGCTGGATCTGACTAGAGACCCATCTAGTTGAGCACCCTGTTTTCATAGTAGCCAATCAGATCCCTATGCTGCCAAAATGGAGTGCAGCAGCGCTCTTCCCACTGGAGATTCCCAGCAACTGGTATGCACAGGCAAAATGCCTCTGATAGTGAAAGTGGTGCAGAACCATCATGGCTTGTACTTCAAAAGTTTGCCTTTAAACTCGTGAAGGGAGATGGGAATCATGATGGGGGATAGACCCAGTGCAGTCATTCCCTTTGCCTGTCTTGCTTGTTTACTTAACTTGGAAGAATATCTGAAGAAGGCTATGGCTTGAAACAGTCCCTTGGGTTACAGATGCTTCAGGTTACAGACTCTGCTAACCCAGAAATAGTACCTCGGATTAAGAACTTTGCTTCAGGATGAGAACAGAAATTGCGTGGTGGTGGCACGGCAGCAGCGGGAGGCCCCATTAGCTAAAGTGGTTAAGAACAGTTAAGGTTAAGAACAGACCTCCAGAATGAATTAAGTTCTTAACCCGAGGTACCACTGTAGATGATGATGATGGTGATAATAACAGCAGCAATTGTAATTTCCGATGACACTAAACAAACAACTGAGGTGATCAAGTCTGAGGTGATCAAGTTTCTTCAGTTTCTATAAGGTTATATATTTATTTAAAACAAATGATCTTAGGGACATTTTGCTTTTTAACATGGCAGTGGGATCCCATGCTTGCTATATGTTGCAGAATATAAGTCTGCATCATGATCGTTGCATAAGTTGGATAAATAAATGAGGCTATAAATACAGTTTCCTAAAAATGACTCCTACTTAACTCAGTAGGATTTATTACTAAGTAAACATGTAGGAATATAGGTACCTGCCCCATATCGAGTTGGACCATTGGTCCATCCATCTCAACACTGGCTATACTGACTAGCAGCGCCTCTCCAGGGTTTCAGGCAGGGAACATTCTTAGCCCTTCCAGGAGATGCTAGGGATTGAACCTGGGACCTTCTCCATGCAAAACACACACTCTTCTGAGCTATGGTTCTTCCCTAAATAATAGAACAAAACAAAGGCGAGAGGTGCAAAAGACAAGGAAAAAATTAAAGGCAACTTACATTTCTCAGAACACACTTTTTGAATACCAGTATATTTTTTTCCTCACCCCTTACTGAAAAAGAAAGTCACGTTCCCTGTAGACAGAGAGGCCACTTTTATCTAAATCTGGCCTAGAACAATGGCGGAATTTGGGAGGATATGCAAAATGGTAACCAGGCTGCCAACATAGTTGCTTCACCGCCACCACTGCTAATGACGAACTATTGGATAATGTTACAGAGGGGTTTAGCAGTAATGTTAGCATGTGTATCTTAGGACTGAGCTTCCTGCTTGTTGAAGCAGACTGTAATGTAGGTGTGGATTGACTGGTAGCCCATGTCTTAAACCGGAAGGACAGTGTACGATTTGGATATGCAACACTTTCGTAGTCAGTCACAGCATTTTATAGTTGAGCAATGATCTTCTGTGGCAATTCAGGCGAATTTACAAATCTAGGCCATGTTAGCATTAGCACACCCTGAACGCTGACTCCTCTTTTCCATTCATTCAGTGACTCTGCCATTAATCCTTATCTTGTAAAGAGAGAAGAATGCAGTTATACTTTAAAGCTGTGAGTGTGTATAACAAATCATAGCCCTTTTATCTCTTGACATTTGGAGGGTTTACTATAACTCCTCACATGTGTCTTCTAGAAACAGTGAGATTTATACTACGAAGCTCTGACCCCCCACCTAGTTTTGGTTAAGGTGGTCCTTTGCTAAAACCACATTGCCTATAAATTGTTTTCACTTGTTTTATGTGGAATGGATTGCACAAACACACACAGGGGAAAGATCTCTTAACTCAGCACAGACCATGTTCTGTTTAAGGCAAGGCTAGTTCTCCTATTAGGAAAGCCTTATGTATTCTTGTTTACAGTCATTGGACTACATGTGTAATTGATGGCACTTTTGAGTGGGAAACCCAGCCAGATGGGCGGGGTATAAATAATAAATTTTTATTATAAAATTCTTATTAGTATTTGCCTTCAGCAGAAGAACAGGTTGGGTCATGGGCTGGATCAGCTCTTCCTGTGAATATGTCTAAAGAGTTTCTTACACATTCCACAGAGGGAAACCTGGAAGGGCTCTGCAGCCAATTTCAGTTTTCTGATAAGTATACTATCTGATACATAGCTGTATCAGGGCAATGTGGCTCTTAGGGAAGAGCTGTAGCTCAGTGTCAAAGTATCCTCCCTGCATGCAGAAGATCATAGGTTCAATCCCTGGCAGCTGCAGGTTAGGTTGGGAGAGAACCCTGCAGAGCTGCTGCCATTCGCTGATACTGAGCTAGATGGACCAATAGGTCTGACTCAAGATAAGGTAGCTTTCTATGCCTTCAGTTTCTTTTTTCATGCATATGTTTCCTGCATCCATGCTTTGCAGATTTGGTGCATTCTTATAATATCATAGCGAAGAAATGTCAGCTATGAGCCTAAGCATCATTCCAAGTTTATGTACCATATGCTCATAAATGCAAGAGTTTGGGCTCAGTCATGCATACTTGATATCTCATTACTCAATACATGGAATGTCTGAACTTTCTCCTTCGCATGGTTTTTGAAAGCTTTGTCTCTGATGGTGGCTCTTTTATACATGCATGTCATCAGTTGATGTTGTGAGCACTGAAGGGTGATCATGCCTGTGAAAGCTTGCCCTGTAGCCGTGACATTCCACAGTGGATTAAAACAGGGCTGAGGGCTGTATTTCATTGTAGCTATCCTTTTGGGGGCCTCATGCCTGCACTGAGTGGGGCTAGTGCCAAGCTGGGCTGGCCCGGTACAAAATGGGCAGAGTCATTACAGTGCTTTTTCCCTAGAAAAATAGGTGCTGGTACTCACCATGAAGTTGTCACAGTAAGTGCCACAAGTTTTTAACAACAGAAAAGGGGTGCCAGGACTGCGTATTCTTAAGTACCCCCTGGAAAAACCCCGCTGGTTATATGCATAAATACACAGACAGGATAGCTCAGTTGGGTAGAGCGCAGTGCTGATAATGCTGAGGTTGCAGGTTCAATCCCTCTAGAGGGCAGCTGCACTAGATGATCCTCAGGGTCCCTTCCAGTTCTATGATTCACACACAGACATGCACATGCATTTGTAACACTCACACATAACAATCAAGCATCATAATATAATTACATAATTAAAAATACAGGACAATTGGAACGATGGCCGATATTCCTGTCATTATTTTCAGTTAACTTGTCTGCCTTGGTGTAATCCCGAAGCCCCAAGTGTTTTTTTTAAATCTCTACTGAGAAGCAAAGTGCTTCATGAATGCTTGGTGGCTTCCAATTTTATATGCAGAGCATTCTCTTGCTTGTAGAAGAGAAAGCTGAAATTATTTTGAATGTACAGAGCTCCATTTGAGTTTCTGGATCCCAGCCATTGCAAGCTGCTTTACTACTTTAGATCTTGTTGAATTGCATGCCGTCTATTTTTAAAAATCTGGTAGCTCCAGTCTGAATTTGCTTACAATGGCTTCCCACTAACACAGAGTCTGTGTCATTAATATGTTGCTGGTAACTTTCTGGCACATAATTCATAAGCTACTGCTCATATGAGTCATAAGCTACTGTGTAAATGAGAGGCTAAGCAAATTGGAGGCGTCTCAGGCTCAGAAACATACCACTTCCTGGAGGGCCAATCCAAATGATATATTTAATTTTAAGACAAAATATGTGTTAGGGGATTATATGCAAATTGAAATTTAATTAACATATATTTTATGGGTGGGCATGTTGCAACTTTGTTGTGGGCCTGTTGTTGTCTCAGCCTGATTGCTGCCAAAATTGTACATACCCTGCAGGCCATGTGCTGCTGTTGTTAGTGTTTTGGTTAGGCTATCAAGCACATGATGGAAGCAATACTGGCACTTTTGGCACGCCAGATCAGTTGTGTAACCCTTGCTAAGCCACATTCTTAGTTACAATTGGTTTTGTTGTTAAAAAATAAATACCGTATTTTTAGCTCCATAAGACGTACCTTTTTCCTCCTGAAAAGTAAGGGCGAATGGCTGTTCGTCTTATGGAGTGAATGCCTATGGACGGCGGCGAGATCACAATGATCAGTTGTATGGGAGTGAGTGATGAAAAATAGGGTCAACTTAATTTCTCATTTTCTTTTCCAAATGAAACTTCTTTTTTATATATTTTATTATAATATAGAAATATATTATTATATTTTTACACATTTTAGGAAGAAAGAGGGCTTCTGTTTCAACCTAGTATCTTTAGCCAGGTGGCTCTTGATAGGCAGTGGATATGACAGTTCCCTAGATGTTAGGTGAGTGTTGCTACAAGGAGCAGACCTTTTCTGGTCTGATACTCCAATCACTGTACTCCTTCCGTTGGCACAGTCACTGCTCATTATCTGTTAAAGACACCAGGAGAAGCCTGTCCTGTTCACCCAAGCCATCACCCTCCATTAAGCTGATCTGCTGTTGCTGGTTCACATGTCTTTAGGCTGTTTATGCTTGATTTGCTCTTCTTAGTGTTTTATATTGTTTTCAATTGCACTTGTAAGCTGCCTTGAGGACTACAATGCTGGAAAGATGGGAGTGTAAACCTTTTAAAATAAACATTTCTAAGATGTTAAAACTGGCAGCTCTTAATTTCTGAGAAATTGAAAGCAGGCGGGCAAAGGATGAAAATTCTCAGCATCTTAGGCCTGTGTGTGTGAGGGTGGGAGCACATTTGAAATGTGGCTTCAGTGAAAGTTCTAATGGTCGGTTTGTCTCTGGAAACTCAACCCAGTTGATACAATACAGCTTGTGCAATGAGTCTGTGCAAGGGAGGAGTTCAGAAGATGGCTTTGAACCCCAGTTGAGCTGCTTCACCTCCACCCTGTAGGTGCTGACACTACTTCCACACCCTTTTGGTTTGCATTAAGTTACCTTTCCTTCACCTTTGGTATGCTTCAGATGGATAAGCGCTGTGGCTTTACATCAGCATTGCATACTGCTTTTGGTATGAAAAATCTGCTCTCACTTCCCAGTGACAGCAACTCTTAGAAGAGAAGGTGTCACCATTTGAACACATGACAGATGCTTTCCGAGTGGCACCTGTTGGGCCAGGTTGCTTGCTTTCCTGTAAGACTGAAGGCACTCGAGTCACCTGGAAAGTTGGAAGTGTCTGGAAGTTGCTGTCTGTGCACTGCAGCTTGGGGGATCGAAGGTCTGGATTTGGCGCTGGCATTTGTGGATTTAAATGGAAGACAAACCAAGAATGAAAATGAAAAAGAAATCGAAGTCATTTTCTTTTGATCGCCGAAGGGATTCGGTGAAAGTTAAGAGGCAGACCAAATCTCTCCGCTTTAAGTCTGCTACCTTGGAAACCTGTAAAAGACAAGGGAAAGACAGGCAGGTTGGTACAAGTTCATTTTACATAGTTCCTAATCACACGATGTTAATACAGATCTTAATTTTCATCTACTAGGTGCAGTTCTGCGTCTCAAACCCCCTCTCAACTGGTTGTCCTGCTTGCCCTTTTCATGTTTTGAATGATTTGTCTTTTCCCCATTTAGTGTAACTTTCCTTAATATTGAGTCCCCAGATCTTGTTGGGCTACAACTCTCAGCACCCACGGCCCATGTGGCTGTCAGGGATGATGGGGGTCCAACAACAAGTGGGGATACCAGGTAGGCGAAGGCTGAGCTAGAGCAGCCTTGTTTGTTTTCTGAGGACTTTGTGAGAGGGTGAGATGTGAGCTTTTATCTGCTTTTTAAGAGCACTCTTGTGGATGATCATTGCTCTGAACTAGATCCTTGGCTATTTTGAAATCCAATTATTCAGGGTCTGGCTATTTCCTCTGCTAATTACTTCTAGTCCCAATTGAACAGAAGTTCAAAAAAGTCACAATCAGAAGTACCTTTCTGGGCGCTTTCTGGTTTGGCTTTGCTGCTAGGGCTGGCAGGTCCTAATTTACACATGTGTTTTGTGAAATGATTAAAGAATTTAGAAAGCTTAATGTTTGGCAGAGGTGTGTGCCCGGGTGTGTTTGTGTCACAGTGACCTTAAACTTTGCAAAGAAAGTTCGTGAGTACTATGGGCAGAATGGCTCCTAGGAATTCAAATACATTGTGTTAAGTTGTGTGGAGCTGAACAAACAGAAAAAAAGTGTCCCTCGCCTGTTCTGGAGGGACCAGTTTTCTTTTACCTGTTCTTATCCTGCTTTTCTCCCTTAGGCACAGGCATTGGTGAGAACTTTAAGGAAAATAAATACATGCTATAAACATCTCGGGAAGCATAAATGGTGGGGAGTTACTCTTAGCAGAAGAAAAGCAAAGATAGGTGAGGAGATACAGGTAGCCATTACACAGATGCCTTGCGATATTATTGGGGTTTGTTGCATGTAAAACATATAAAATTAAAAATGTCAATATACTTACAGATAACCCTAATACATACCTATTATTTTTTTATGAAGCTGATTTATGACTCCCACAGTGAACAGAACTGGTGTTATTGAATTCCACCTGGAGATACTATACTGCAGACTTGCCAAGGGATTCCATGTCCACTGCAGCTTGTGCATAATCTTTTAGCATACTCTCATAGAGTGCTTTGGAATAATTCATTTATGAGTGTACTGTAGCATGGATAACTGTGGTTAGGCTGTCCTGGTCCAGGAAAAACTTGAGCTGACAGACCAGAGCTGGGCATAGGCACTGCTAGCTACTGATGCCACTCAAACTTAAAGTGAGAGTTTGGAATCCAAGAGTACCACTAGTGAAACAGCTCCTGGTTGCACCCAGTTGTGGGAACCAACTACCATCAGTGCTTCCATCTTTCTCATTACTGCCTTGATGCAGTGATTCAGTACCTGTACAGTTTCACCTTACTCAGATGGAATAAAGAGATAGAACTAGGTGTCATAGAATCATAGAATTGCAGAGTTAGAAGGGCCCCAAGTGTCATCTGGTCCAACCCTCTGCAAATTGGAATCTCAGCTAGATCATATCCAACCTCAGCTTAAAAACCTCCAAGGAAGGAGAGTCCATCACCTCTTGTGTGAGTCTGTTCCACTCTTGGAACAGATCTTACTGCCAGAAAGATCTTCCTGATATTTAATCGGAATCTCCTTTCTTGTAACTTGAATCCATTGGTTTGGCTCCTAGCCATCGGAGCAGGAGAAAACAAGTTTGTTCCATCCTACACATGACAGCCCTTTAAATATTTGACTATGGCTAGCTTATCTCCTCTCAGTCTCATCTTTTCCAGACTAAACATACTCAGTTCCCTCAACAATTCCTCATGAGGCTTGATAATCTTGGTTTCCTTCCTCTGCACACATTCCAGTTTGTCAATATCCTTCTTCAATTGTGGTGCAGGTGCCCAGAACTGGACACAGTACTCCAGGTGTTGTCTGACCAAGAAGAGAATACAGCGGGACTATTACTGCCTTTAATCAGGATACTACTGTTGATGCAGCCTACCAATAGCACTGGCTTTTTTTGCTGCTGCATCTCACTGTTGACTAATGTTAAACGGTTGGTCAACTACGATCCCTAGATTCTTTTCACATGTACTTCTGGCAAGCCTGATTTTCCCCATCTTATATTTGTGCAGCTGGTTCCCCCTGCCTAAGGGTAGAACCTGACATTTGTCCCTATTGGAATTCATTTTATTAGTTTGGACCCAGTTCTCTAATATTGGGCCCAGTTCATCTTGAATCTCGTTTGTGTCTTCGGCGGCATTGGCTGCTTCTCCCGTGTTTGGTGTGATCTGCAAATTAGATGAGCATCCCTTTCATATCTCTGTCCAAGTTGTTTATAAAGATGTTGAACAGCAATGAGAGCAAGACAAAATCCTGCGGCACCCCATTTGTCACTTTTTTCCAGAATGACAAGGGACCAATAGTGAGCATCCTTTGTCATCTGCATATTGGTGACGCCAAGCCCCAAATGCCCAGATGACCTACCCCAGAATCATCACATAGGTTTCTGTGTGGGGGGCTTTATAAGATCATTAAATCCAGAGTCAAAAATTACTATACTGCAGCAAATGCGTTAATGCGAGGAAGCAGCTGTAAGGCAGAGTAGTAGGCCAGACTTCCATGCAAAGGTTGCTGCTAGGAGGCACATAAGATCAAGACAGGCCTTGCATTTAAGACTGGAATATTGATTTATTAACAATAGGAACACTCCTTTACATGTTCAAGTGTTTCTACTGTATACTACATTATTTGGATGAGTGCCACAGACAGTGCCTGACCTCTAGTGGTCAGTGGAAATAGTAGTTGAAATACAATATTGTTTTCATTGTGTTGTAGAAATCACACACTTTGAATTCCAACAGCGTTTTCTGATCGTACTACATTTGCCTGATTAAAATCATTTTCTCCATAGTTTGACGCAGAAAATGCCAATCACACGTTTAATTTTTTCCCCATTTGCAAAGGATTTTTTTTAAAAAAACCAACAACTGGGAATTATTGGATCCTTCTTTTGAGACTGTAATTGGGATGGGGAAACTTTTTCCAGCCTGAGAGCCTTATTCCCTCCTTGGCAACTTTCCAGGGGCCACATACCAGTGGGAGGCAAGCCCAGAAGCAAAAATGGAGTAGGCTAACTAATGTAAACCTTTGCCTTGTACAGTAAGCCACACTATGCAGAGTTTTCTGCACATGACATCTCTCCATCCTCTATCCAGAGAAGCAAGAGGAAGTATTACAGTTTCCAAACACATTCTAGCCAAGCAAAACCAGACTGTGGTCTCTAAGCCCTGAAACCTCCTTCCTGAGATGAAGAAGCATATGTTTTTTGTTCTGGTTTTTAGAAAAGCTGTATAATGTTGCTATTGTTTCAGCAGGCGTTTGCCGGATCTGTGCTTTTTTTTTGGATATTATGCTGTGATTTATTTGTAATATCTTATTTTGTTATTTTATCTATTGGCTTTTTAAGAACAAAACAGCAAATCTGTCTGTCTGTCTGTCTGTCTCTCCCTCCCCCCCCCCCCGTGTGTGTGTGTGTGTGTGTGTGTGTGTGTGTGTGTGTGGAGTATACAAAGTATTCTGGGCCATTAATTGCATATCTAACATGAATCCATGTAGCCAGGGAGGGGCAGGCACAAATCTAGACTATGTGCTCAGGCATTCTGATCCCCATTAAGTATCCTAGAACACGCTACGAGCGCAAGGAGAGTCAGGGCCAACTAAACTCTATGACAATCCAGTTGTCCGTAAATACGGCAACTCTGCTAGTATGGATTGTGCTTTCAACTTTATTTAGATATTTCTTTTCTCCATAGCAGCCAAAGCTTTGCACCAGGCTCCAGATGCAGCAGGGTTTCATGCTAGGGCAGTCAGTCAGTCAGTTTGCAATGGGACCTAATCCCATGTGCTGCATCTGGCTGTGATCCTACAGAAATGGAGAGTTGAACACGGAAAGAGAGCTCGTCTTTACTATTTGTTGTTTGCATATGTGGAAGCTAAGAGAGAAGGCCAGTTCCCAAAGGTCCAAGGATTCTGTGGCTGATGTGGAATTTAAATTCCTTTCTGTAAATTTCAAGTTCCAGAGAAGCCAAGAAGCAGAGACCACTCAAGATTGGGGATTGGGAACCCTGGCCCTCTGGACATTGTTGGACCCCAAGTCCTATCAGTCCCAGCCAGAATGGCCAGTGATCAGGGGTGGTAGGAATTGTAGCCTAAAAACATCTGGAGGGTCATGGATTCCCCACCTAACATAAGGAGCATACCAGGCTTACACTGAAAATAATGTGCATTAATACGTGCCATCAACTTTGAATTGAAAACAATGTATGAGATGATTTAGATCATAAACAAGTTTCATGCTTGTTTCCTGGAGTTTGGGGTGAAGGTGTATGCAGGACTGATAGTGTGACATGCTTTTTACCACAGGATTGATTCTAATACTTCATAACAAAGTGAACATTCTGCTGTAGTTTAAAAATCAACTTGTGCTTCTTGACGTGTCTGTTTCTCCCTCCTTTTTTGGTGAAACCATTCTCTTTGCTTGGACCATAGATAGATTACAACAGTACTATTTTAAGTTTCAGGGCAGTCATTCCCAAGTTAATAGGAACATAGGATGCTGCCTTATTCCATATCAGGCCACTGGTCCATCTAACTCAGTATAGTCTACACTGACTGGTAGCAGCTTCCCCGGGATTTCAAACAGGAGACTTTCCAGCCCTACCTGAAGATGCTGGGGATTGAAACTGGAAGCTTCTGCATGCAAGGCAGATGCTCTACCACTGAACTGTGGCTCTATGCTGTGTATGCTCCCCCCCCCCCCCCGATTTGTGGACTGTAATTTTCACTGACAGTCTTAGTGGCTTTTAGAAGAACAAGTGCCGGCAAGCAACATCCCTTCCAACAGATGCTGCCTCATCTGACTATAGCCTAATGACTGTAGCATCTGGCAGAACTGAGGATACAGTAAATCCTAATGGTGTTTCATCTATTATTTAAAATAGATTGGGAGAAATGGCAAAGGCAGCTGTGCCATACTCTGCATTGCTTTGCTGTCTAATGCCTTAGAAGGGATGTGTTAATTTTACAGCACTGTTCATATGTGGAACTGGGGTGTCTTGCGCCTGTTGACACTTTTATGGGAAACTGTGCATGTGAATGGCCTGTTGTGGTACGGATCTTTTCATCAATTTCATTAGGCTACTTCACCTTTGTATGGCCTGCATTACAATTTCCATAGAGGCTGAACTATTGCTGTAGGTGTTCCCCCTACTTTTTTGGATTGGGTAAGTAGCGGGCACCTTAAACCTGTCACAGACTGGTTTCTTGATTCTGGTTTCTGGAGAGTTGCTGCAAGTCCGTGCAGACAATACTGGAGAAATGGTCTGACTTGGTAAAAGGTAACTTCCTTTGTGTCTTATAAATACAATACAAAACACAACATTTATAAAGCAGAAAGCCTATGTGAGGGAGGACACATAAATCGTTAGAGCCTGACATTTTCCCATCAAAAATGATTTGATTTATAAGTATCCTTCATGTTGTCAAAATGTCTTTTCTCCAAAATTTCCCCTTTTTAATTTAACACACATTTCCTATGCTACAAAGTAAGCTGCCAAATAAAGGACATCTCTCTTTAGCAAAGAGCCCTGAAAGAACATTGACAAATTATACCCTAGCATGAGTAATTCAATTATTGGGCTCCAATAGATGCAGTAACAGGGAATGCAGATGTAATTTTGAGACATCAGTCTTTTTCTATCAGTCCTCGGCACCTGTTTGTTTTTGTACAGTGTTGTTAAGTATTGACAAATTGTTTTATAGACATTGATGTATGTTGCCCCTGTGAAAATATTACTGTAGCGTACACTGCCTTTCTCAAATCCAATATGGATTTCTGAGCCACAGAAAATGTTCTTCCTCATTGGAGAGAAAGTGGTTGCTGTTCCTCGACAGCACACATGAAGTTCTGAAGTACATGTGAATGTACATGGCCTTTCATTCTGTTTTATTGATGAAATAAGCTCTATTGCTGTCATGTTGTGGCCTGATGCAAGATCTCATGGAGAAGGGGGCAAGGCTGGTCAGAAGTTGCAGGATGACAGATAGCTTTGAGTGAGCAAGTTGGTCCAACAAAGACTGAGAGCAAACTGAGCCTTTTGAAGCTCCTGCTCTCAGACTATGTCTCTCAGGCTGTGTCCCCCCCAGGCCATGCCTTGTGATGCTTAAAGAGCCAACCGTTCTGCCTGAAGATGGGCATTCCTCTGTCATCTAATCTCTTGCCTCATGCACTCCCTGTACAGCTGAGTGCAGGCAGTGCACAACACGAGACTAGCTGAGGCTCTGTGCTCTGGCCCAGCAGATACAGGAGGTTCTTATGGAGGCTCATGTTACTCAGCCTCATTTGTTTCCTGATCTGAAGCAGCAGACCCAGAACCTTGCACCTTATTTTGCTTCATAGCTTGAAAGTCTGCAGCCACTGACTCTGAGGTCATAACAATTAAGTTGCATTGTGTGCTCAGTGGCTGAATTTATCCTGGGGTTGTTGGATGCTAATTTCTGGTCTCAAGGATCTTGAGAATTTATTCTTTGATAAAGTATTTTTTATTATCATGAAGACAGGAGCATTAGGACATTTGTCTGTATCTTATCCCAGTTAATTAGTATGAAGGTCTGCATGTTCCACAGAAGTAGCTATGTTAGACTTTTGCAGCAACAGAGTCTACAATGTGCTAGTATTTTAAAATGTGTGTTATGAAACTGGCATTTATTCTGAATGGTGCAGTTCAAGTTTTATCTGGCTATCCTTAATATAAGAATGTGTTAGTTAAAAAGTTACTGGTTACTTTAATGAATTTATGTAATAATTTTTTGTAAGTTACTCTGGATACTTGTAAAAAGAGCAGATATACATAATAAATAGCAGCAAAATAACAGAATAGATTATGAAAATTGAGAGAAGAGGATTCTCATTCATTTTAGGACTCTGTTTATGCTACAAATTTCAACTTAATATGGCAGAACATGCCTGCAGGGTTCCAGCTTGTCTTGCATTCTGAAGAATTTATCTAGCAGCTCAGAGGTTCCCAAACGGTGGTCCACAAAGTTCATTCTGGTGATCTGGTGATGTGTCTGTGAAGAACAGGGGCAGCAGCAACTATTCTGTAATTCTAAGAACCTCTTGGTCCACCTGAAAGGTGAGCAGGATGGACCAGAAGTTATGGGGACATGAAGCAACTTGAAAGGAGGGGAAAGGATTAGGAGGAAGAGATGGTGATGATGATGATGATGATGATGATGATAGAAGCAATAAAAATACAACTAAAACCCATAGAACTTCTAGCACAATCACTACAAATGGCAGAAAAATCAATAAGTGGCACACCAAGGTGTTTAGGAATTCTCAAGTGGCCCTCACAGAAAATGGTTTGGGAACTACTTGTGGTAGGTTGTTATTTGCAGTTTTAGCTCATGTGTAAGCACCCTGGCTGAAATTCACCCAGCAGATTTATAAAACTCAAAACACAGTTGATTCTGTACTCAGGATAAATGGAATGATGTACAGATTAAAGCTGAACATGTGAAATACAAACATAAAACAAAACAAATATCAGTGGTGTAGTGATTACATTAAAACATCAGTCAAAATTGAGTAAAGCAACCTATGCAACATTAAATGGAGAATGTTTCCCCCCCTAAATAAAATGTCTTCCTTTAGATGGCAAAATTGCTAATTGAAGGGCAGGGCCTTTGGAATTTCATTCATAGTGTGTGTTGCTCAGTGTGTACAATTGTGTGCTTTTAAACAACAAAATAAAACAAAAACACTGCCTATTATCCAGTGTTAGCATAAAGAACCATGTACTTTGCTTAAAATGCACTTAAATGTTTTTTACATCACACACACACAAACACCACCACCACCACCACCATATTCTAGTAGTTTTTTTGTGTGGCTGGTTATAGTTGATAAGTTTGCCATCCAGAATTCCTATAGAGAAGAGCTTCTCAGTCTGAATGTTTTTAGGAAAGGTTTGTGTTTATGTGAGTGTAATAGTGAAGAAAGCCATTCAACAGAGATGAATGCATCAATAAGAAACTTTATGGGAAGCCAAAACTTTGCTGTTCAATGGACTTTTGTGAGCAGTGACCCTCTTTTAAAGAGCAGTGACATGTGGGACAAGTTGGCATGGGAACGGTACAGCAGTGTCAAGCGAGAATTTGCAGAGGGGCAGAATGGCTCTGCTCCTTTAAGCGAGAATTTTGCAGACGTATGTCAGGGATTGGAGTATGAGAGGGAAGAACACAGGCTACTCAAGCTTGATCTGTGGGGAACTGCAGTTGCTGCTTTTCTTGAGAGCACAGCAAAAAAAAAATATGCAAAAGAAAAAAATAAGTCAAGGTAGTAAATAAACACGATACCCACATATAACATAGACATGAAAGAATTTTAAAACTACAAAAAATGTTTGCCTATTATTGTGCAATCTTATGCAGTTTCACAAAACCTAATATTTCTTGCTTTCAAAATAATTTCTTTTGGTACAGTGGCTTTTTTTACTGATCATCTCAGTAGGTACCCATATAAATATAGGATTATTATTATTATTATTGTTATTATTTTGCACCCCCTTGGCTTGGTGCTCTGTGTGGCAAAATGGCCCACACCACCCTAAATCCAGCACTGGCAGTGCTCAGAGTGGACTTGCAGCACATTTCCCCTCTTTTTCTCAATTTCAAACCAAGAAATTGTCATTTTCAGCTCAGTGTTCTGTTAATTTACCTCCCCCCCCCAAGTAATCTTAGTAATCCTTACAACAGGCCTGTAAATGAGGACAGATCATTATCCCAATATTGCACACAGGGTGAGTGGCGTTTGTGGCTGAGTGTGTGTGTGTGTGTGTGTGTGTGTGTGTGTGTGTGTGTCCTGCCTTCTAATTCATAGTACTAATGAATTTAGTACAGGCAACTACTGTTTTGTGCAACGGTAGCGTTCCTGAGCCCTGTGTGCATTGGCAGAGCGTGTGTAAGCCTGCTTTGCCCCATTCTGCCCTTGCCCTGCCCTCTTCCAGGGCCGGTGTGATGCAAGCGTGCGATGAATGTGTGCATAGTCGTGCACCAATTGGACACACCTAAAATGGTTGTTGCCTGTAGTAAGGGTTTCCGTATGTCCAGAATTTCCCAGGTATAACTAGGACTTCAAGTGTAAAATCACCATCCGTGCAAGTTCTTTAATTTTGTAAAATGTCCGGGTTTTGATCGCAGCACCATGGCGACAGCGGTGGTGAGAGGGAAGCCTGCAGGGTCTATGCCACATCACTAGCCAGGCCCACACTCTGGCTTCCACTGCGTAGCTCGTTTGCCCGCCTCTTCTGAGGCTGTAGCACGGTGGGCAGGGCCACAATTTCTATGCCTGGGACCATTTGCCAGCCACTGGAGGGGGAGGGGGAGGGGAAGGCACAGGAAAGAACCCCATCCCTCGCTTGTTCAGAATCCTTGCGAAAAAGAAAAGAGAAAGAAATTATCTGGCCAGAACTCCCTGTCCCATCACCATCAAACTGAGAGGATCTTCCAACACTCTGTCCCCATTCCCCTGCTTAAAATGCAAAAAATGCATCTGTGAGAGATATTTTCCTTAGTAAAAAAAGTGTGGTGCTGGGGAGGAGTCTCTCTGTGTGTGCATTTGCTGGACTGCTTTGCAAAGCAGCATTTGCAGGCAGAGAGAGCATGGAACCAGCGGGCTGCTTTGGCTCACTCCTGCTCCCCAGCTGGACAAGGCGGTGGCAGGCCAGCATCATCATCACAACAGAGCCCTTGCTTCAGGGCTCTCTGATGCAGATGCTGCCTTGACGGGAGTCTAACGGACTCCCACCCCATCTGCTGGAGGCATGGTGGGAGCTCCTTCTAGGCTAAGGGGGAGGCAACTGCGCACCCCTCAATGGAGAAGTGTGACAGAGCCCACACTTCCCCAGCTGAGCCAGAGACGGGGGTGGGGGCTCTGTTAGACGCCTCCCCCCACATCCTCCTTTTTCGTCTTCAAGATATGGCAACCCTAACACTGTAGTGATTTAGTAATGAGTCATAGTACAGTGGTACCTTGGGTTACAGATGCTTCAGGTTACATACGCTTCAGGTTACAGACTCCGCTAACCCAGAAATAGTACCTTGGGTTAAGAACTTTGCTTCAGGATGAGAACAGAAATCGTGCGGCGGTGGCGCGGCAGCAGCAGGAGGCCCCATTAGCTAAAGTGGTGCTTCAGGTTAAGAACAGTTTCAGGTTAAGAACGGACCTCCAGAACGAAGTAAGTTCTTAACCCGAGGTACCACTGTACTAATGAATTTAACGTCCCGAAGTGAATTCATTGCAGAAGGAAAGCAACATTTGAACCAGGGGTTTAAATGTCCATTGTCTTGACTGTGATGCTATACACCAGCTCTTTTATAAGTGTGTGTGTGTGTATGTGTGTGTGTGTGTGTGTGTGTGTGTGTGTGTGTATAATAAGACAAATTCGAAAAGGGAATAATCTACACTTTGGTAGCTGTGCTCTGACCATTGCTGTTAGACATTTATAGATTTCATTCCCTTTTAATGTGTGTGATTCTTAAAACCCCAAGCAGCTTGTGATCATTTGGAGGTTTAATTTAACCCTGGAAAGCATCTGTTGGGCTGGCCTGGTCACTCTAGCATATGAGCTGGTAGTTAAGGAAAAGGCTGTGCCAGTTAGTTCTGTACAAGTGAATATGGTGGGATTTTGCCGGTGGCCATCATTCAGACAAGAGATAATTACATCTTCAATTACACACTTTACACAAACCTCCCCTGTGTGCCTTAAAGCTTATACAGACAGCCAACTAACATGCCTGTGGTCCTTGGTTCTTGTTTTTGCTTGCCCTTTTCCAATTAGTTCACAATTCTAAATATCAGGGAAGGGGGTAAGTAGATGGAAGAAAAATTGTCCTCCATTTAATAACTGAGATAGAATAGGGTATTATTAATTTAATTGCATTAAATCAATAGCAGCGTGCCAGTGTCTTTTGATTTGGTAGTCTGAGGTTGGAATTGTGTTAACCTGACAAATGAGTAGAAATGATCACTTGATGGTTCAGTCTTAGTTCCTGGTGGAGTGCTGTTGATGCTGTCTTATTAGTTGCCAAATGATTGCATATTAGTGATAATGACTTATTCACTTTATTCCTTGAAGTGGGAGTTGTGCATTGGCTTTGAATGAACAGTGTTACGTTGGAGGAGTAGAATCCAAGAAAGATGGACAACTCCTTCATGAAAGGCATCAGAATCCATTTTGGATGTTGTGATACAATTAAGGACTCTCCTGTTGAAGGCAGTTTTCCTCTCTTGATTTTTTTGACTTTCAAATAATTATGGAATTGCCCCTTTACTGTGAAATTCAGTGCCTCAAGGTCAGTCTTAAAAACAAATAAACAAATAAACAAATTATAAGAACCAGTGTGGTATGCTGATTAGAATGTTGGAGTAGGAACTAGGAAACCAGAATTAAAATCCCTACTCAGCCATAAAGCTCACTGGGTGACCTTTGGCCAGTCACTCATCTACTTCAAAGGGTTGTTGTGAGGATAAAATGGAGAGGGGGGGAAACTATGCATGCCACCTTGAGCTCTCTGTTATAGACTTGAAGTTTAGAAAGCTGTATCTCATTAACAGTTTTGAAACGGAAAAAAAGATACACAGTTTTCTATGTGATCAAGGGGCACAGCCATAATACCTAGAACTGTGTGTGAGTCAGACATGACTAAACAACAACAACAAAAGCTTGAAGTATTATTATTTAAAACAGGGGTGTCAAACTCAAATTCATCGGGGGCCACATCAGCAGTTTGGTTACCCTCAAAGGGCCGGTTGTATCTGTAGGACTATGTGTCCACTCTTTATTATCAGTACAGGAGAGAAGGGTTCAGGCAGCCATTGGATCTGTCACATCACAGGATGGCATGCGCTCAATATAAAAACAAGTGGAGGTTTCCTGAATGCATGTAAAGTGGAGGTTTCCTGTGTAGAACGGCCGGCGCCGCTAGAGGGCAGACATTCTCTGGCTTGTAGGCTGCCGTGCATGCGCTGAAGAGGCGGCTTTCCTGTGTAAAAAAAAAAAAAGGCGAGAATAAAAGGTGAAGGCTGGCGGCCGGCGGCGGCTACACGGGCCACATGCTGAGGTCTGGCGGGCCGTATTCGGCCCGCGGGCCTTGTGTTTGACACCCATGATTTAAAACAGTAACTACCAAAGCTATTAGATACATTGGCACAGCTTCAGATGCCATAAAGCTGGGTCACCAGTGTGGTGCCCATGGGCTCGCTGGCACTCTTGAGGACTTCCCTGTGTTGCAGAGTATGTTTCATTTCATCGTATTGAAGACAAGCACAGCTGTAAAGGTTAAACTGGTTATTCTCACTTTCTGTTTGCCTGCCTATCAGGATCTGGGGTAGCAGGCAGAAGCATCCAGAGGGGGTTGTATTCTCAGATGCGTGCACAAGTGCAAAAAGGTTGGCATCCTCTGTCTTGGAGTCATGTGGCAGATAAATAGAAGTGAGATTGTATTATTTATATAAAATGTGTCTTGTAAGGTTAATCATCATCATCATAGTCCTTACAAATATTATTAAAAGTTGGAGGTGGTTTTGTTGCAGTATATTTCCCATTATGCACTCATGCATGCATAAGCCTGGCCCTCTTGCAATTTTTATGTGGCATCTGTTTTCCAGTCAGCAAACATTGCCGAGGCCTTCAAAACAGATAGTGGCTAGGCCAACAGGGAGTTGCTTAGGCCATTTCACACATTCTCCTGCAGACATGTTGTTCTTCTTAATGCGTGTGTGCATAATTAATGGCAGAATCTACCCAAGAATGAAACGCAGACACGAACAGGTCATTTCTACCAGATGGTTAATTATTACAGTTAAAAGATTTGGAAATACCTAGTGTGCCCTTTTGGAAAGCATAACAAAGCCCAAATCGCCTTTGATTTTGATGGATCGCTTCTATTGTGTTAAAATGATGATTAAAATGATTACTCACACCAAGGAAAAACATTGATTAATCTTCGTGATGGCTTTATCAGACAGGTAATAATTATGCTGTGCTGGAAATGCTGTGTGTGCACACACACATTTGCATTTATGTGCTGGTTGACTCTGTCGCGGGTCCAGGCTTTAATTAAAATATTTCAGAAATCAGGAAATGTCTCCTTCTGTAATTATAGCTTCAGTAGCAGCATTTCACATGGAAATCAGTCATATGAAAATGCCTAACACTGCAGCTGGTAAATATGTTTGAAAACGATTATATAGAAAACAAGTGCCTTTCTCTTACCAGCAGCAGAGAAACCAGTTCAGTATGTGAAGCTGCCTGGATAGAAAATGTTATATAATGAGAAGTCTTATAGGCATTTCAGAGGGTTCTGCAGACTTAGATCATTGAGCTTGCACTGGCAAACTTAAATGTGACTTCCTTCTGATTGTTTGTCATTTGAGTGTTCTCCTCAGAGTAAGAAAACATTGTTTTTGTTTTCCTGTATATATTAACCCCCCCAACACTCCCATCTGGCTCCGTTTTACTCAAATGTTTGAATTTCTTCCAAATAGTCCACTGTTCTGTTCAGCATACTGCATTAAATGTGATGCCAATAGCCACCTCTAGTGTTCAGTCTCTTAAACTACAATATTCCTTTTGCAAAGCAACCACCTATATTTATAATAGGATAATATTGGTGATTCCACTAATAATATAATGCTTCCAGGTTAAGGGATTTTACTTTTGTAATGAGTTCTGCTTCTTACTCAACTAGAGCAGGAGTTCTATAAGCCTTTAAAAAAATATTTTTAGGAAGTGTTGCTATAATAGACAATTTATAGGTTAAAGGCAGATACTTATTAAAGATCTGGAATGGAGGATTTAGCGCAAAGTGAGTGCTAAAGCTCAGGAAACTGAGAATTCTGTGCTTAGGTTGTACAGTTCCTCTTTCAGTTGCATGGACCATTATTCAATAATGTGAATGAAAACTGAAAGGCACATATATCTTTCCAAGGAGTGGGTGAGCTGTTTTATGACAAGCAATCATTGCATCAGTAAAATATGCCAAGAGATGGAATGCCACATTTAAACGTGCTGCCTCCATGCCTTCACAATACATGTCTTACCTTTCTGGGGAAAGAGCTGCACCTCAGTGGTAGAACATCTGCTTTGCATACAAAAATCCCAGGTTCAATCCCTGGGATTTTCAGGGAGGCCTGGGAATGTCTCCTGTCTGAAAGCTGCTGCCACTCACTATAAATTATACTGAGCTAGAAGGCTGCTTCCCCATGTTAATTAGCATGCCAGCAATTTAAGCTAGTTTTGCACTCACACACAGCCCTAGTCCAGTGGTGAGTATTGATATCAGCTACCAAGTACTTGTGCTTACAAACTCCAAGAGCTGCCATGCCTGCAAGATTCCTCCATATTCTCCAAATTCAAAGACTATTTGCAAAAATACTGTAATATTAAGGAATATTGAGCGATGTTGGATTGAAATTAAGGGGTTATTAGCTGTAATGGTACAAAAGAATATGAAAAAATAGTTCTTTTTTTGTATATAAGTAAAAGTATAAGTTACAATAATTTAAGAAGATGGATAGAAAATAAGGTTTTTAGCTGTAATGCTATGAGATAAGGATTTGCTGGATGAACAATTTGAACTGGAATACAAGAAGGGGAGGCATGAGGAGGTCAGGGAAATATGTTATTGAAAAATAAGTTATGAAATTTATGTGTTTTTAATATTTTTTCTTTTCAACTTTTTTCTTTTTTTCTTTGTTTGTATAAAATGGAAAACCCTAATAAATATCTTTAAAAAAAAAAAGATTCCTCCATATTCTGCAGAAATCAGCTAAATATTGATGCTATCCTGGAAATATTTTTGTTTAGCGTACAAAGCCCATTTTATTTATCTCTCTCCTCAGTTTTAAACTGTTAAATTAGGTTAGTTTATTTGTACTATTTTGTACAATGTTGTAGTAACTGATATTTTTTGTGTGTATTTACTTCTAGGCTTACTGTTTAATGACCAACTCTGGGGACAATTTTGTGGAAAGGGGGCATATAAATAAATAGATGGATGAATGGATGGTTAAGATACTTTCCTTCTCCTTTCTTCTACCTGTCCTTTTGGTCCTGATCAAGAATTGGCAAATTGTACAAGGGACATCAGGTGTGTCCTATGCTGTCTGAGTTTTGAACAGTTGGCAAGTACAGTGGTACCTCGGGTTAAGTACTTAATTCATTCCGGAGGTCCGTTCTTAACCTGAAACTGTTCTTAATCTGAGGCACCACTTTAGCTAATAGGGCCTCCTGCCACCGCCGCACCACCGGAGCACGATTTCTGTTCTTATCCTGAAGCAAAGTTCTTAACCTGAGGCATTATTTCTGGGTTAGCGGAGTCTGTAACCTGAAGCGTATGTAACCTGAGGTACCACTGTACTAAATTCTAAAACGGTAAAATTCAGCAGCATATTATGTGAGGAAGAGTTTCTTTGCTGTTCAGTAGCATATTCATTCTCTGTTGATGACAGCCCATCATGTTGGCTAGGGCTCCATCTTTTGCCCACAGGCACCAAATGCACCCCAAAGTTGAAGGACGTAGGTGTGACTTGGCCCTCTTCAACTCAAGTCCATTTCCTGCTTTTGTCCGAGGCAGTTTGGCTTAGCTCTTCCTTGCTGTTTTCTTGAGGGTTTTTTTCTGTTGTGTTCCTTCCTTCCTCTTCCCATCCTCCAAGAAGGTCTCCTTATCTTTTCTCTGCCTTCCCCCTGTCTAATGTTTGGTGCAGCTGGAATTGTTTTTCACCACTATCATGCAAAAAGAGTCCCTAGCACTTGTTGTTCAGAGGTATACTGCCTTGGTCTATGAAAGTTCTATTTACCGTATTTTTTGCTCTATAAGACTCACTTTTTCCCTCCTAAAAAGTAAGAGGAAATGTGTGTGCGTCTTATGGAGCGAATGCAGGCTGCACGGCTATCCCAGAAGCCAGAACAGCAAGAGGGATCGCTGCTTTCGCTGCACAGCAATCCCTATTGTTGTTCTGGATTCTGAGATTCAGAATATTTTTTTTCTTGTTTTCCTCTTCCAAAAACTAGGTGCATCTCATGGTCTGGTGCGTCTTATAGAGCGAAAAATACGGTAGCTTTGGCGTGTAGACGTATATCCACATACATATATCCACATATCTAACTGGTCATTGCCGCATCTTATGGTAGTGACTTCCAACCATTTTGGGTGGTAAAGAGGTTTGGCCAAATCAGTGTCTCATGCCACTTGAAAGTCAGCTAGTGCCTGAATTCTGAGGATTGAGACAGCATTTTTTTTTTAGCTGTTTCCCATCATTGTTTGGAAAAAGAATGAGAGGTGTGGATCATTCTGAGAATTAGTGTTTCTTCACAGAATGCCTCACCTCATCAACCACCCGCACCAAGACATTAGGAAAAAATCTTCCACATCTGAAGGCTGTGACTTCCAGGACACTATGAGCCTGAAAGTGTGAGTTCAATATGTACTTAATTCTGGCTTTGTTCAAAGAACACTCTTTTTTCATTCCTTTTTATTTGCTTTCTTCTGTGAACATGGCAACTACAGAATCCAGATGCTCTCCTGCCGAGGGATGCTGTTTTCTAGCCTCACGGCTCTCTGGCACACACCTCCAGGCTTCTGTTGTGCTGTAACTGTGCCAAATTCTCAGACTTTTTCAGTTGTTATGTTGTCTGGATGCAGTTTACTTGTGATCAACCCCCTCTGGATTCTTCTGATGTATGCCGTTTTACAGGTTGTGAATAAAGCTTTGACACAAATTGCCCCACGAGGATGGTGTGTAGCCTTTTTGCTTACTAGAAAGATGGATGGCATCTCATCACTGTTTCTTTTTGATGTCCCATTCAAAGTGCTTTGGGAATACTGAGCTCAAGTAAGAATCATGCACTCGAAAGTTCAGGCTTAGAAAGAGGAATGTGAAATATCTGAATACTGATTGTGATTTCTCAGAGGGGGTGGACACCTTGACAAAGGTAACTTGAAAGCAGGGTATGGCTCAATGTTAGAAGGCTTTTTCATGTCTTGGTGTCCCTGAGTGGAGTTGGAGGGGTTTTATAGATGCTCATTTTCTTTTGTAGATGTTCACTCCCTCTCCCCCTCTCCAAACATTTCCAGACTTTTTTTTTATGCTGGGTTTAATACAAGTCTGCTGGCTAGTTATATACATTTGATTGACTGGCGCTTGCTTCTTATATTACTTCAATCAATTGCTGTCAATAGACCAGAAATAAAAAGCATGCAGTACACAATATTCTCAGAGCAAAACAAAATTGTAACATCAAAACAATCATATTAAGCTACAACTTCAGGGAGTTAGTCCCTGAAGATCTCTCTTCCGGTTTCAGATAATGAGTTGCTCACTTGTTCTCACTGCTGCTCCTAGAAATTTAGCCATTGCCAGTGACACCTTGGGGTTTTTATTTTCTATCAGATATTTAACATAAAATTTAACTGTCCTTCCTGGCAGTTTGCCAGTCAAATGCTGCTGAAAGCCAACCTAGAAACTACAAAAAAGAGGATATGTTCTATGTCTTACATTACTTTGTTTAGACACAGAAAACCAGTTTTTCCATTATGGCAGGCATGGAATAACTGTGGCCCAACATAAAACCATAGGTCAACACAACCCAGAAACAAGAGCCGATTTTGCACTAGGAACTGCAGTGTCTGGGTTTAGAAAATGGTTCTGTACTTCGGTTAGGATTCCAAAGTTGCTCTTCAGCACTTGCTTCTAAAGGAGGACTGCTGTTCTACTTTGCAAACTCTAAATCAAAATCTATATATAAACATAAAGAATGTGATATTGGATTAGAATGCAAAACATTATCTTGCTTTTTGATTTAAAAATGTCAATTTAGCATTCAGCACAGTGGACAAAGATGCCTTAATACAACATTAACTCTGATTTCTTTTGAAACATATGATAGTTACAGAGCTCTGAACAATATAGTAGAAGTGCTTATGTTGCAATTTACAGCGAAGAAGAAAATAAATATACAAAGCTACAATATAATGAAAATTAAATCTCCCAAAGCCCTTAGTGTTCAAAATCAAGGCTTAAATTTTGTGCTTGGTAAATTTCCCTTATCCCAGCTCCACAAAGGTACCTAAATAGAACAGCAATTTAAATAGCCCATATGCTTTACTAAATGCCTCTGATAAAATCTTTTTATTAGAAGCTCACATGTGGGCTTTTGCCAGCTTATTTTGTTGTAAAGCACTAAGATGACAAATCTGAAAACTAGGACTGAGCCAGACTACTTCTCAGGGCCCATTTCATCATATTGAATTTATGTGTAACATCTTACTGCTTTCTTCACTGTCCTGTACCTGAGACCGTGCTTCCCTAAAGTCCATATGGGATGAAGTAGTGTCCAGAAGCAATTTGAGAGGAAAGTATGGATGTCCTAGGGATCCAACATGGATAAATAAAGATGGCCTGAGTACCACATTTCTATTAAAGCTAAAGATAGGGAAACACTGCCCCTCCAGATGTTGCTGGACTTCAGCTCCCATCAGCCCTAGCCAACATGGCCTGTGATCAGGGATGATGGGAGTTGTAGCCCAACAATTGTAGGGCCACAGGTTCCCCATCGCTGCTTAAAGTATTGCCTTTCCTACACTGTGCAATAACCCTTGAAGCATCCTAGGGACAGTGCATGGGGAAAAAGATGGCTGCCTCCATGGGTACATTGGGGAGGCATATTTTCCCCAAGCAATTTCATTGTATGGGGACATTGCATTGTCATTCCCGGGGGCCATTTTTAGATGCATTTTCAATGCGAGCAGCAGCTGAAGTGCTTCTTGATCACTTTTAACAGCCAGAAACTTGTGGTGGGGGGAATTAGGGGGGGAAATTACAAGTGGTCCTCAGCCCACATCATAGAACTTGGTAGGAGTGCAGTTTCCAGAGCAGGCCATGTTTGAATTTGCCCATTAATCCAAGTTCCCAATGGCTGCTGAATTCAAATCCTTCCACAACAGCCTTGGATTTGTCTCTTAGCCTTACACAAACTTAAAGGAATGTTGTAGTAATAAAATGGATTAGTACTCCCTCAATGTATCTATCCCACCTTCAACTGTGTCAGTGAGTTTTGAGCTTTTAATAATTGGCTTTTCATCCTATGTTGTTTAAATTGACAGCTGCTGAATATGTTAATTTTTGGCCATTTCATTCAGGAGTTCTCTGCTTTAAAAAAAGCATTTCAAGACTAAAATATTCCACTGAACTCTTGAAGACCCCTCACCTCATGACATGAAATGCCAGCACCTCTTGTCTAAAGAAGGGTAGAGTTTCACTTGAGAAACTATTTTGTTTTGTTAGACTTTTGTTGGGTTTTGCTTTGCCCTTGTTTTGCTCTTTTAATATAAACCAGGATATTGCATTATCACTGCAGAAGGACTTATGTGTGTATTTAAACATAAATGAATTAACGTAAATATTAAAAATAATTCTGCCAGAAAGAAGTAAACCAACAATAGTGTTGTCCCACAAGACCCTGCTCCCTTCTCTTCCCCAGTGAATCTCTAAAAATATCATGGGCAATTTAAAGGAGAAAAAATTAATTATGTTATGAGCCAGCAATTACCGAATGAGGTATAGGAGGCATGGGAAATGTTCCTATCTAAATAATGACCAGAACATTTCTTGTCTCAAGTGATACACCATTACACATTTAAGGCCTTAGGATTAAAACACTTTCATGTTATTAGGAAGATGATAATAATACTATGTTTTACTACAAAATTGCTATCGTACTCTCTGAGGTACAAAGTGATATTAATGACCATTCTCAATAAGAATTAAGACTCTACAACATGGGTATCATCTCAATGTATTAAAATATCTTCTTAATGTGCAGTCTAAAGCCTTAGGGCACCCAGATGAAAATGAAACAGTTTAATTTTAAGATGCAATGGGGAAATATATTTGAATATATGAAAACAGATAAAGAGATAAAAATTTGATAATGATTTTTCCTCCTTTTGAAATTATTTCTACTGATGATAATGGGGATGCATTTAAATTACCAGGAAATAATTGCAGTTTCACATGACTTTATTTTAAAAAAGTAAACAGCCATGGTTTATTTTGAATGCTAACACTCTAAATGGCAGCAAACTCTAGGCTGAAGGCAGATTTGTTAACAGAATCTGTGAAGGGCAATACAAGCTTTGGGGCAGGCAAATTCTGATCAGGACACACATGATACCATTGATCTTATGTGGAAGTGGCTTGACCACATGTTCTCTATTTTGAAAACACTTCTCAGAATGCAGAGAATGTGTTCATAACATATAACTACCATACTTCAAAACAGACTTGGGGAACCTGTGCGTCTCCAGATGTTGTTGGACCCCAGCTCCTATCAGCCCCAGCCAGCAGGACCTAGTCATCAGAGATAATGGGAGTTTGTAGTCCAGCAACATCTGGAGGTCCACAACCTCCTGCTTTACAATGTTTGCTGTTGCCCTTAAATAAAAAGAGATCAGGCTCTATAATCAGTATGGAGGGTATGCTTGGAAAATGTGTTAGGAGTGTTTCTCAAAACTGAAATCATATTGCAAAATAATTTAAAAATTATGGTATGATGGTATAGTCCAGGAATACCCAGCATGACCAGTGTTCAGGGACGATGGTAGTTCAAGATCCATGGAGGGGAGCGACAGTGTTGGTTACCCCAGGTATAGTCTATGAGGAGAAGCCAGCGACTATAAAGACTGGCAATAGAACAGGTTTTTTTTTAATTGCCCTTTTCAGCTGTAAATACTCTTTTTCAGAATTGGTACCTGCATTCTTTTTACTTTGCACACAGTCAGTGCAATAATAATCTATAGTTTTGGGTGGGGAATTCAAAAGTATAATTCTTTGTCCATTATAGCTTTATTTTGTGTATGCAGGGTGGTGCAGGTTGATATGTGATGGACGCTTTACAGTCTGAAATAGTATAGCCCATAATACGTTTTGTCACATGACTATGTGACAGTATTACGAGCCAGAAGGTGTTTTTAAAAAGCGCCATGACACTAGACTCTGAAAACTAGCAACAACACTCAGACCAGCTGAATCACATGTGGAGAATGCCCTGTCAATCTTTTATGCTGGAACAGAAGGATGCTGAGAACTCACTTCACCTGCAAAAGAACATTTCAGATATTTTGAGCTACACCTATAGCATTCTGAATCACAGCCATTGTTGCCCCTAATAAGTTAATCATAGTCAGGTGGTTTTCCTAAAAATGATGATTAAACTTTGCTCTCTCTCTTTTGGCATGCAATTCCCTCCATCAATATTCCTTATAACAAAGTGGTATGCAGCATAAGAAAGGATTCTATTCTTATGTAGGTTTTTCTCAATAGGGAAAAAAGAAACTGGCAAGAGAATTATATAAGCTTTATTTAAAACTCCAGATAGTATGAAATGGAAGAGCTGTGTCATAAACTGGACCTGGTGGCATAAAATGTATTTAACTCAATGTGGCATTGTTTATACATCCTTGAAAACCATGTAATTGTGGATTTAAGGATAAAATTTTATCTTAATTGTAACCCTTGTAACCCATGTCTTGGGACATGACAGGACCTGCTTCCATTGCAAAGACTGTAAATATGCATTATGGGTGGGCTTGAGCAGAGATGGACAACTTGAGGTTTATAAGCAAAATCAGCCTTGCAGCCTATATCATTATTTATTTGCTCTTGGAGTGAAAAAACATCCAATGATTTCATTAAGCTAGTCACAAATGAAAACATGCAACAAATGCCTTCTGTAAGCACTAATACTGTGCTGAGAATCTGTCTTCTGGTTTCTTAAAAGTTTTCTTCCTCTACAAAAAAGACCGCCCCCCCCCCCACATTCTCAGTTTGCATTGTGCCTTTGAATTTTGGTTGAGAGACAGATAACAATTCAGATATAATGGGAAACTGTGGCTTGCTCAAAATGATGCCAGGAACTTGGAATTGTTCAAAGACCTGGATAAGAAGAAATTTTCCCTCTCCAGAGATAAATGTTTGCATAAGTGTAGTGGGGAAAGCTGCACTGGATGATATTCTTTCTTCCTTATGTAAACATATAGAAGCAACCTGCCTTTGTACATAGTTGTACATTATTACTCATACCTTGAACAGAAATAGTTGCTTAAACTCTGCATATAGTGCAGGTTTTCCCATATGTTTAACAATATTCCGTGTGCTGTAGCTGGACTAAAAAGGCTAGTTGGTGTTAACAATATTTTTGTCTTCTTTAATGTAATATACTCTGAATGCTCAGCAGAGGTCAGTATAAGTTTGTGGTTTGAATTATTTTCTGTTCCTCATCAGGATGCTATCTATGTAACAAGCAGTTACACCCACACAGTGCTGCATTAGACTTGTAGAGAAAATTAATCCAGGTTCCCCCCTCTCAACCTCTTTTTTTTTTTTGCACAATTGTTGTTGATATAGGAATTATAAGGGATTAAGATTTAGTAAAATTTTAAAATCTAGAACAGAAATTAAAACAACACAAATACAGAACTGACCTATTGTGAACCTTAGAACTTCCAGTTGCCGTTAGGGGGTATATTGAAAGTCTACCGTTGAAGGAAGATGACACAAATCTATGTATCTTTTGTTGTTAGGATTGATTTGTCTGTGCCTGTCTCTGTAAAACAGATGTTTTAACTGTATGCATAGATGCATGTTCCAGTATTCTCCACAAGGAGGACGGAATATAACTTTGATATGCAGTTGAATGATTAACTTGCTTTCCAAATTTTAATTAGTCTCTGAAGACAATTGAATCTTTATGACTCTGCACCCCCCAACACGCTTATTGTTCCAGAGAAAGCAATTTAAAAAAATCAGTCTGTTTTGAAACATTGCTGTAGAAATGTTGCACTTGATGGAGGGTGGGTATCTGCTGTTAAATAATCCCTCGCACATCACCACATTAAAATTAAACAGAAAACAAGACAATCCTTAATTAGAAGTGCTTTTGTATCTAATGAGAACCACTTGATTTTCCTGAACTGGGATAGTACATTTCTTCCCACTCTTTAACGACACTGTTTGCTGTGCTGCTAGTTTTAAAACTTTCTACATCCAGGGAGCAGTTTCTGTATAAGCAGTGAGAGACACCTACAAATTTATCAGTGAACAGCTGTGTGTTCCAGTGCTGGACCAAAATGGCCACCCAGCTTTCATGACTTTTCGCAAGCTGCAAAAGTGGCAAGGCTGTCTTGGGTATTATCTGGGAATTCGGAGCAAATTTGGGAGGGTATAGATACCTCCATACTGCTTTCCCCCACCCCTTGCAGAATGTGTCTACATCGTGGAAATAGTGTTATTTTCTGGGGCAGGAAAGACTGCCAAAACGTGGGACCTGTAGGAGTGCCTGTTAGTAGTGTTCACACCCACCCTGAAATCTGTGCCCTACACCTGGAAGATGAAAGAGGGAGCCAGTTTATTCCTCTTTTGCACCATAGATAGAAGTGCCAGATTTTTGATGGTTTGGCCAAACACTAGTGTGTTCTAAAACATTTTGGGAAGTGGTTTTAGTTTAGTTGCCTTAATATATTGACTCCAGAGGCATGAGCTTGCGAGGGTGATTGGAGGGGGGCAGCGTCACATGTCCCAATGTGACGTGCATGAAGTCAGGATGTTGGAAGGAGCCGGTGTTGGAGCAGAATGTGGCAGCCACATGGCTTCAGTGGCCGGCTCCTCCTCCTCCTCCTCCTCTTGATACCACCACAAGTGGAAAGCTGCTTCAATCCCTCTTCCCCTCCATAGCAGGAGCAGGAGCAGGAGCAGGAGCAGGAGCAGGAGCAGGAGCAGGAGCAGGAGCAGGAGCAGGAGCAGGAGCCAGCCACTGGAGCTGCCACCACACTTGGCTCTGCACTTTGTCTCCATGTTTTTTGGGTACCCCAAATATTTTTTTGGGGGGGGGAGGCTTGCTCCCAGGAGCTGGTGCCCCGATTGACTCTTTACATCCATCTTTCTCCCCGCTCTTGGTTGACCAGATAAAAAGGAGAACAGTAACTTAATGTGTGTGTGTGTGTGTGTGTGTGTGTGTGTACGTATATCTCCCGCCCTATACCTGCAGGTTTTAAGGTGGTTCACAGAAACCATGACGAAAAGTGAGTTTATATAGGTGTAACTTTTCTCACTCTTCTGTAGCACAACTGCAGCTGTCAAATTCTTTCCCATAGCTATGGAATCAATGCTTCCTTGACATCTGGTCTATCAGTGCGCTCTCTCTCTCTCTCTCTCTCTCTCTCACACACACACACACACACTGGTAGTGTTACCTATTTGAGGCTGTTGGGACAACCCACTGGTAGATCCTCACTCACTCACTCCTCACGCACTCACTAGTGTTCTAGCAGACCTGCCCCACTAGAATGCAGCTGAGCCTCAGTATTGAGAATGAAGAGGTTGTGCCTTTGGTTAGACCTGGTGCTTCCCTGTGTTTGCACATTTTAGGGGACAATCGGAAGTGGAGTGATGCTCACTGCCATTAATGATAACCTCATTGAGGAGCCTTTGATAAGCTTTAATTTGTCCTTTCATCTAATGAAGGCTATGATAATGTCTGCCAATAATAAAGCATTCCTTTGCCCGCCCCTTATCCCTCATTAAATTAGGATGTGGTGGAAGCAAACATCCATCATTCTTATTCCAATATGATGGGTTTTATTTTTAATCCTATAGTTGGTACATTAAATCCCAGCTGAATTGCACTTACTGAAACTGATTTCTTTCCCCCTAGCTAGAGTCGTTGGGAGATCATATTAACTTAACCTTTGTATGCTTAGGTGTCGGGGAGAGGGTTGTGGTAGAGAGGTAATTATAACAAGCCCTTTAAAAATGTTCAGAAAATGCTTGATAGGTAAGAAAATGCCAACGGACCCCCTTGTGCTTGTTAAATTACAACCAAAATAGGGGCTGCATTCACGATACGGAGCTTGTTATTTCAAACAGCATCATTGTGAGAATTTCCCCACAGGCATAGAAAAAACCGGGGGGGGGAGATATATTTATTCAGTACTTTGGGCTTTTTGCATAAATATATTCTCTTTGCGAAGCAAAGTATTTTCTGATGTGTCTACATTATTGATTTCTCATGTATATATCCTACATTTTCGCTTAAGGAGCTCAGGGTAGGTAGCATATAGGAAAGTTATCCCATTATATCCTCACAAACAAGCCTATGAATTATGCTCTGCTGACAGCCTGTCACCAGCTCCAAATCATACATTGCACTTGATGGCTAAGCAGGGATTCAAACCCAGATCTCCCCTGCCTAAATCAGACACTCTAACCATTCTGCACTACTTTCATTCCTGATATTTACAGATTTTAAGTAATCCTATATTCTGCTCTTATTATGTTACATGGCATTTTTACATAGAATGAATGATTCCCAAAATGATATTTTTGCTTGCTTTCAAGCAAAACCTCTCTTTCATTGATCATACGGCCGCTATTTAAATCAATGGTATAGCTGCATTTGGAATGCTGTGTACAAGGTCTGGTTGCCTCACCTCAAAATCTATATTGTGGAGCTGGATGGAGCAACATTTGGGTACAGCATCTGGGGCTTTTTAAGGGAAAAGGTGAGCGAATTCATAGAATCATAGAATTGGAAGGGATCCTGAGGATCATCTAGTCCAACCACCTACAATACAGAAATGTGCAGTTGTCCCAAACGGGGATTAAATCTGCAATCTTGGCATCATCAGCACTATGCTCTAACCAACTGAATTGTGAGAGGCAACATGATCAAAATGCAGAAAATTATCCATGGCGTGGAGAATGTGGGTAGACAATAGTTTTTCTCCATCTCATCACAGAAAGAAAGTAGTTCTTCACATGGTACATAGTTAAACAATGCAATCATTCCCACAAGAGGCACTGATGGCTACCAACTTGGATGACTTTAAGAAGACTGGACAGATTCATGGAGGTGAAGGCTATGAATGGCTACTAACCATGATAGTTGTGTTATACCTCCACTTTTAGAGGCAATATGCTTCTGAAAACCAGTTGCTGGAAACCACAGGAGGGAAGAGGGCTATTGTGTTGCTTCTGGGCTTCCCACAGGCATTCGGTTGGCTGCTATTAGAACAGGATGCTGAACTGATCCACCAGGCTCTTCTTATGTCAGCTGAGCTTCTGCTTAGCTTCACTACAACTCATTGGAACATGGGTTTATTGTGTTATATCTGAGAATTCTGTCATGTTCTGAGTGTTAGGCTGAAGTTTTGTTTATTGGTCTTTTAGGCTAAATCAAGGAAGCAAGAAACATGAGCTGATGTCTTTATTTTTTTAGTTTTTGACTGATTGAATTTTTATGAGGTAGCAGTTAGCAGCTACCAATGCTGAGAGTTGGTGCTGTTGTTTTTTTGGAAGTGGCAATTATGAGCTCTGTGGTGTGGGTGGTTTTCCAAATCTGTCTCAGATTTTTTGTAAGATCATGGTATGACCATGAGATGCCAATTGGCCGTTCTCTGCAGTTTTTGAATGAGCAGAATAGAAAAACTACTTGCATATGTGGACATTGAGCATGGAAAATGTTCTGCTCTGGGAAATTTCACCGAATAATACAAGATGTCGAGTGAAAGAATCAACAACTCTCATACAATTTGAGTTGGAAAGAAGATTGCATGCAAGAACTGCAGACCACATGTTTGAGTTTCTCTTCTCACAAACCAGGCAGAGAAAGAAATTGTTCTAATGACATATAGTTGTGCAAGATCTTTCTTGGCTGCAGTGAATTTTCCCACCAAAAAAATTTAAAAAGGGCAAACCTCAGATGTCCTCTGAGGCGAGTCACGTCACTTTAGATACATTCAAAGTTTCAAAAATTATTCAGCAGAAGGGAATGTTTTGGAGAGCTTTGATTGAAAATGATAATTTTGACTGTGGTTTCCTTGCTCACTTTTTAAACGAGAACTGTTGCCACAATGAGTATTAATATAAATGGTATAATTTTGTAGGTTGAGATGACAAGCAGTGAAACATAAATATAACATGCAGCATTAGACATACTAATATTACTATTTTAACATTTATATTCTAGATTTCCTCCAAGGAGTTCAAGGTGTAATCTTGAACCGTGGTCTCCCAGGTTCTAGTCCAACACTAAAACCAGTACACTACATTGCTGTCCACAGAGCGAACTCATTCTTTTAATGCCTATATTTATGTTATCAAAACAGCATTATCTACATGGAAGAGGGGTGAGTAAGCAGGAACCCCAAAGATTGCAGAAATACAAAAAAAAAATAAAAATTTAAAAACCAAGCCTAAGAGTGAGCGTAGACAGCACAGTGAGTATGGATTGTTGACTGGCTGATTAAAGTAAAATTCCAAGAGGAATTTCTGGATCCAGAGATAGTTAGTTTTCAACTGTTATTCAGAGGCAACCTAGAGGAGTCATTTCAGTGCTGCTCACAGCTTTTTGCAAACTACTGTTCTTCCTGTGTGTTTCTGGGTGTTTGCCACCCACCACCACCTTCTACATCTCAAAACAAGCAGTCATGCAATCATTCAAATCATCATGCCTTCTAGGATGGATGAAAAGCCAAGAGGAAGGTTTGAGTCTCTGTGTCATCTCTTGCATGTTCTAGTGAATTTAGGGGGTAAGTGGGGCTAGCCTATTGTTACCTGAGCTTCTAGGTTCTGCTTCAAACCATCATGTTGTGGTTTACTTCAGGGGTAGCCAACATGGTATCCTCCAAATGTTGTTAGGCCACAACTCCCATCAGCCCCAGCCAGCATGGCCAATGGTCAGGGATGATGGGAATTGTTGTCCAATGATATATGGAAGACACCACATTGATTACCCCTGCTAACTTCTAGGTCATAGTTTCTTTGCATACATTGTCCTTCCTGGCTAGAGAACTATTACTTCCTCTTAGAAATTACACATTCCATTCCATTGGCCCCCAAACATTGGCTGCCCTTTCCCCATGGCTAAATCTTAAGCAAGGCAGATGTTGGGGAAGGGGGGTTCCAGGGGCAGCACCCTGATTATGGAATGTTCTGGGACCTGCTCTAATGTCTTTCCCGTGCTCCATGAATGCTTTTTAAAAAAATCTTCCCCGAACTTTAAACAGCTTCTGTCATTCATTTTTACACAGCTTTTACCATCTGATTTGGTTTTTATCATTGAGATGGCTTGTATCTTGTTAGTTATCTATTGTTATAAGGCACCTTGGAAATGTTTATATTCAACGGCACTCTTGGAAAATAAATTCAATAACAAATATACCCTTTCCCAGAAGTCTCAGTTTGCAGTGCTTGTAAGGGAGCTGATCATGTGATTTGGGCAACTCATGTTACATGAGGGCCAGATTGTGCCAGAATTGTTTTTCAGCAGGAAGTATGTCACCATAGAAACGTTTGAATAGGGTCTTTGCAAAGTAATGAGAGGGGTGTGTTTGCATAACATTTTACCCTCTTGTCTTTTTCTCACTATAGTGTGTGTGTCCTTTAGAAGAATAGTATTTTCTCTCTGCATTTTCTTGGACCATAGTCTCTTTTGTGTGGGGGTGGGGGGAGAGAGAGAAGCGGGAGTTATTTCCAAGAAGGTAAAAGAAATGATGAAATAGCAAAATCCCACCCTTGAGGAAGTTTTTAGAAATTCTCTTTAGAATTTATGAGGAAAACAATAAGTTTTGCCTTGAGGAGAGCATAATAAGAATTGATGAACTTGAGCAAGCTCATTCATTAATGCCTTGGGAACACAGGAGGAGGTTAATTTCTTGCCCACACGCCCAAGAAAATGTTTTATTGACTAAATGCTCTGTGTGCATTTATTTTTCTTTAAGTTGTGTATGTAGCAATAGATTCAGTGTTTTCTGTGTTTTACAGTATATCTGATGTGAAATAATAGTCTATAGCAGGCTTACTCAACCTTGGTCCTCCAGATGTTTTGAGACTACAATTCACATCATCCTTGACCACTGGTCCTGCTAGCTAGAGATCATGGGAGTTGTAGGCCAAAAAACATCCTGGTTGAGGAAGCCTGGTCTACAGCTGCAATTCTGTTACCTACTTGTCTAGGAGTAAGTCCCGTTGAACCCCGTGCTTCTGAGTAGACATGAAGATGATTGTTCTGCAAGTTGTCTGATAAATGGTGACAAAGTCATACCCCCCAACATTTTGGGAGGGCAATTCGGGGCACCCCACCACCCACCCACTGACACCGTCCCTTGCCTCCCCCCCGCCACTGCCACTTTCTCGCCACTCCTTCTGGAAGTCCACTGCCACTCCTTCTGGAAGGCTGGCCTGGCCATTTGCAGGCCATGGCTGTCCTCCACTGCCTTGGGATAGGTGGCACAGGCTGGGCAGACCTTTTGGCAAGCCTTGCAGGAAGGCCAGCCCAGCCTGCACTGCATCTCCTGATGCAACATAGACCCAAGCAACCTGGGAGAGCTTGCACTGGCTTGTGCCATGTCTTTTGATGCAGCACAGACTTAGACTTGCCTCCGCTGCCTTGTCCTACACTGCAGACGGACTTCTGGAAGAGGAGGTCAGGGTCAGTTTTTCTTCCGTTTTTTGGTCCTGGTCGTTCTGGTCCTGGAATCGCGCCACAGCAGAACTAAAAATTGCCCATCTATTGCTCCCTCGCTCTAGCACCACCAACGCAGGGGAGCAAAATTGGGACATTTGGGATTGGGAGGAGAAGCAGGGGCATATTCTGCCAATTTGGGATATCACGAATATTTCGGGACACTTGAGGGGTCTGCAAATTAGTTGGGTAATATGCTTTTAGAATTGTGTTTGCATTCAGCACTCATAATAAAACTGTAGAATGAATTTTAAAGAGACCAGTGGAAAGGAATTGCTCTAGAACAGGTTTTACAGTTGTAACATGACTGGCAGAAGTTTTGGAAGTTGCTGAACTGTAGGACTTGGCGTTCTGTTTTTGATAAATTTTGTGGGGCGGCACTACCTTTGTTGTGGAGACTGTTGGCGGCATTCAGAAATATTGTCTAGTTGCATAAGCTCCTGCCCATAATATATGGCTAGTTCTGAATATTTCTTGAGCATCAAATGCCATTTATTTAAAATTCTCAGCCTCGCTTGAGACCATTTTTTAAAAGTTTGTTCCTTTGAACATTTATACCTAGGGGCCAATATATTTCTCCTCTGTATGTTGTAAAGATTATGTGAAAACCTTCTGCTCCTTGCATTTATTTATGATTTCCACTTATACTGCACTCTTTATTCAGAATCATAGTAGTAGTTCACAGATAAAAGTACAAAAAATGTTAATATAATATAATATAATATACTATAATATAATATAATATAATATAATATAATATAATATAATATAATATACAATATATAATCAGAAACCATCTCATAACTTTAAAACAGGAGCAAGATTATATGTTACAACAGACTGTTTAGTAACTCAGAAGATTGCAGAAACCCAATTAAACAGCAATATCAAGACAGCTCTAAAGTATCGGTGAAGAGGTGCATCTTCAGCAAATGGTGAAACATAAGCACTGATGAGCTTGCTGCACCTTCGAAGACAGGGAATTCCACAAAGTGACTACTTCAGCTGTAAAGGCCCTTGCATAGACTATTGTGGATCGTGTTGAGCTGCCTTTCTCAACCTGGTGCACTCCAGGTTTTTGGATTACAACTCCTATCAGCCTGAGCCTTGTACGGGGAATGTTCAGGGATGATGGGAATTGTAGTTCCAAAAATGTCTCAAGGGTACTGGGTTGGGGAATCCTGACCAGCAAGTAATGACGGCTTTCGTCTGCTTCAAAAAGTGGTGGCAATGAATTTCAGAACAGAGCACTTGGAATATGAAATCTATGTCCAGTTATGAGTCAGACCCAAACTCATAACTTGATTTTAGCTCTTAATGGGATTTGCTACCCACCAGCCCACTTCCCAAGCCAAATTATTCTTACGGAGAGCTTGGGGCAACAGTGGTAGAAATGGTAAGTTAAAGACAGGAGAGGCTTCTAAACACAAGCCATTTGGTTGCTTGGCAACCTGCTGTTTTGTATTACTTTCCCCTTAATATTTGGAACTGGAACCATACTAATCAGCGTGCAATGAATAATATGATTGGTACATTGCATGGTGAAGTACTAAAGGCATGAATGCTTGAAAACCTAGCTTGCCTTGCTGTGTCATATAGTTTCTATGAACATAGCCATTTCAGGCATGGGTTTTTCTGAAGGGGGAGGTTAGAGGGACTAGGTCCAGCCTGTTATCTTCCTCTCTAGGAAAGAAGGCTGACAGATGCGTGTGCACAGGTGTGACACTTGAAATACTAAATAGATAGATAGATTCACAGTACGTTGCAAAGACATTAGTGATCTAAGATGGTGAATAACAGGTTGGATTTCTTGCCCTGATTTGTTGATGAAGACTAATATATGTTCAGCTATAACAAGCCCAGAAACAGTGGTTGCTTTCTGCCAGGAAACTTGTATTTTCCTCACCTTTTTGTCTTTGCTTCCTTCACAAATTAAATCTTGCATGCCTATTCTGATTGTGTATCTGCTAGTTATAGATTTCCCCTGACAAAGAGCCATCTTTGACCCAAAACATGTTGGGTCTTTGTCTGCTTTGTATAAGTCTGCTTCTGCACCCGCTTATGGGCTGTTTGTATGTTGCCTTCCTCCTTGTTAGACCATGTTAATTGTAAGCCAAGCCTATGTTGAGAAGTACATGTACGATGTGATTGCAAATTCTATACTTTGTATTATATAATGCAGAGGAAAAGCTGAGTTAGTGCAGAATTGTAGCTGTGATTCAGATACTGGTTTTAAAAAGAGAAGCTCTTTTTCTCCCCCCTTCCCTGGAAGCAATTTCTCACCTGATTTCTCAACTTTATAAAGCATCTCTATGATCCGTGTTAGTGCTTCTATTACCAGTTCTGAGTTTCTTGTGTGTAGAAAAGCTGAACTCCAATTTGATTTTTCTGTGTCACGTCTCTCTCTCTCTCTTTTAACAGCTACTTAATCAGACAGTGAAGAGAACTGCTGTCATGCTGTCTCTGGCAATGTCACATACTAGAGCAGTAATTTCTACACTGGTTTCTGGTCTATTGATCGGATTGCACGTGCCAATTGCACTGGTGGGAGATAGTGAGGAGTGCAGCCGGAGTTGAGAAAAGGGAGCTTGAATGATAGATAAGAGAAGCAGATCCATTTTAGCTTTATTATAGAGGTCACACAGGTCTGGGATATATATATATGGTTTGCATTGTGCACAGTAATATAGCACTGCAAGATGTGAAGCATGTTTTATGAATGTTTTAGGGAAAAATACTGCCACATTCACATCTTTATTAATTAATGGTTTCATTTATATCCCAACTTTACTTTGAAGGATTTGTGGTGATGTGCACACTTCCAGTTTATCCTCACAATCCTGCGAGGAAGGTTAGGCTGAGAAACTCTGAGTGGCTCAAGATCACCTAATGAACTTCATGGCTGAGTGGGGTTTTGAGCACTGATCTCCCAAGTCCTAGTTCTGTTATATTACACTGCTTTGTGGGTATGCATCTTCCTAGGCATATAAACTGTACTTCCTCCCTTTGATTGGTTGACTTGCCAGGACCAGGGTCTTAGAAGCTTTCATTCTCAAATAACCTAACCTTATCAGATGCTGAGGCATCTGAGGATGGAGACCCAGATCAATGGGAGGTTTTTGGTTTCTATTCATCTTCACGATCCAGCTACCGCTGTGGGGGATCCATTGGTATCTCTCCCTGGCTCCACATTTCTACATCCTGCATGCCCTGGGCCAGGAGAGCATTAGAACTCATCTCTCTTGAACTGTGTTCACATTACCGGGTTGAAAAGCTGCAAGGCCATTTGCTCTCACTGCATTTTCAAGATGCGTTCTTCCATTGCTGTTTAAAGTACGTTTTCACATGGTGATTTGTTTTGTCATGCCGAACCCCAGTTCAATAAAGCTGTCATCTGTGCATGTACCATCAGCTGCATCTGTGCAAAAGCTGCCTGAACTGTTCACACCATAGCGTAACTGCAGTTTCTGTTTTCTAACCAGTTGGGAGTTGGTTCATGGTAAAGCACATCAAAAAGTAGGATTTTTCAGGAAGCGGCAGGATATAACTGGATTATAGTTAATGTCATGTGGACGTGTTTTCAGATAACAGCAGTGGGAGGGCGCTGGAACCACAGTAAACAGTGATGTGAACACAGCCTGAATGGGTGGTTATTCAAAAGTGTAAAGCATTGAACTATGTGGCTCAGCCATTTTCACAATAGTTTGCATTGAAGAGCAGAATCGAGGGTTTTTTTTTGTCATTGTTGGGCAAAGCTACAGAATACATATTAGCTGTGGCACTGAATAGGCATACTTTGTATCAAAGCAATAGATGTTTCTGAATATCCATGTTTAACTGTAGCACTCTGCCCATATAAGATCATAAGAGTCCTGCTGGATTAAGTCAATGGCCCAGCTAGTCCAGCATCCTGTTTCTTCCAGTGGCCAAGTAGATGTGTCTCCCTTTAGTTGCTTATCCTTCTTTTGTCCTCCTTGTGATTTGGACGGTTCTAATAAGTTGAGTTGACCAAATCAAAGGCAATCGGATGTGATGCGGAGTTGGCACCCTGTAGTAATGCAAACCTTACAAACTAGCATGGCCTAGTTGCAACAGCTGTATGGCTTGGGGCACTCTTAGGCGGGCCTTGATTATACATTGTCTGTGTGCAGTGTTGTTAATCCTTTTTGCTGGTGGGTCATTATTCTTGAGGGGGAGAAAAACTCTTTAAAAATCTACTTTAACAAAGCCTTAAGGAAAGCAAGTTTCTGAAAATAAATTAAAAGAAATCTGATGAAATATTAGAAGGACATTATAAAGAAACATTTAACATCTGTTGCAATGATGAGCAGTGACACCACGTCAGTCGTTTTCCAAGGAGCCTGGTGTTGCCAGCACAGTTATACAGTTGAGGCTAATCATACTGCTGGGAACTTAATTCTAGCTTTATTGAACATCTGCGGGGTAATTGTTTCCCTATTTTTCCCCCTTTCTTAGAAAACCCACACAAAAATCCTGTCTTATTTTCCTTTTTCTCCAGCCGTATGGCATTTGTTCTCACTGTGCCGGTTACTGGTGGCTGCCTAATTGCAACATTGCTGGAAATTTGCACTCACTTTAGGGTTTTGCTAATGGCAGCCATTGATTAACCAGGATGTACAGCCAACCCTGTACAGTTGACCCTTCTGAGACTGTAAGCACAGAAATTCCTCACATTCTCCGTGTGCTTGTTTAGCATTCAGGAAAAACAACAACAACCATCCTATATAACGACTATGCACTGAAAATTTGGGTCAACCTCTAACCCATACTGTAGAAGGACATGGAGCTGTTTCCCTAAACCAAGCACATAGCTTGTCCACTTATATCAGTGAGAGCATGGTTATGTTTGTATGTGTGTGCATACTTTCATGTGCAGGCACATTTTTGTTTTGTTTTGTGAGCCTAAAGAAAAGCACTTGGTATTTTTCAATACCAATAAGTCCTATTATTTGTTTGTGCCTAACATTCTGCCTCTGAAGCATCACTGGAATGTTCCTAGCCAACGTTTTCTAATAAACTTCCACAGAGGATTGCACAGCCTTCCTAGAAAGACAATTATTTGCCGTAGTGGACTAGACAACATTCAGTCAATAGGATGACTCCTCCCACTGGACTGGATAGGCAGGGCAGAACTATTAACTGAATGCCCCCCAGTCCACTCTTCAAACAAAAATCATGGTATGTACCGATTTCTTTTCCCCCATTGATTTAACCCATTGCTTCCATGGATCATAGATATTGTAATGAAACAGTAAATCACTAGCATAACCAAAATGCATGGTATTGTGATGTGATCCACTTGCATTGGAGAAGGGGGTAGCAGATTAAGGACCTGCATAGTGCAAGGACCTTGGGATGAGGGAGGACAGGATGTTTTGGTGTGCTCTGAGTGTCTGTGTGCAGATGTACGCTGCACCTCTATGTGATCCCTGCAAGTGAGAAGTGGATGTCCAGGTGGGAGAGTCAGTTTTTGTCCTCACTACAAGAGACCCCAAGAGCAATGTCCTAGTAAATAGGAGCATTTATGGGCAGTGTGCTTCCTTATCCATGTTAATATTCCCTATCTGGGCATAATGACCTAAGAGGGCTATTGTTTGGTCATGTTAGATCCTAACAGTTGAGAGCTTCCAAGTGCATCCAGACCAATCAGGGTCAGAGCACCCAAGTTTTACAGTGCGATGGAACCCTGGGAACTGGCTTCTATATGGGGTGAGGGCATGTATTATTCATGATGGGGTGCTGATGATTCGTCTTATTTTCACTTTCAACCTTCAAGTAGAAAATGCGGGAATATAAAACTGTTTTCAGCATTAATGGTTTTCTGCAGCACAAATTGCATTTGTTGGGTCATCCCCCTCCCCAGCCTAGTGTTGTCCTACAGTCTAAATTTCCTTCCTGGATGCCAAATTGATGGGGATCTGATAACTCCGGTGGAGACAAAACAGAATCGTAAAGCTCCTATATTGTGTAATTGTTCTGATTTGCTCTGCTCTGCCTTGTGCCGCAGGTTTCACTAATCATGATTAATTGTGAGACAGGCTACATGAACTGCCATGTAGAGTGGGCTGTAATTAAATAAACATATAATCATTTTAACATAATACCACTAATATGTACTTAATGGCAGATAGTCCCTTTCAAAAGACTCTGCTTCGCTTTGTGATTAAGAAGTCCACATATATATATTTTGAAAAGCACAGCTGTTGTTAAAAGCTCAAATTTCAGGTCATAAAAAGTTTATTTCATTCTTGGGGGTGGTATTGTATTATAAGTAAGCTTTTGGGCATCTGTTTTGTAAAGTGCAAATTCTTTTTTCAAAAAAATGAAATGAAGTGAGAGCCTGCTGAGCAACTGAAAAAGAAAAGAGATTTGGTAGCCCAGTGGATGGAAAAGCATTAGTCTAAAAGCAAGGAATTATATATATCATATCAAAAATATAAGCATGGAGATTTCTGTCAGCTGATTTTTAGCTTTTCCTAGTGCAGAGGTGGATATTATTATTTGTATGTGAGGCTTTCAGTGGTCCTGGAAGTAAAATGGTTGTTCCTTCTCTGAGTTACTATTTTTATGTATAAAAGAACTGTGAGGCTATTCACATGTTTGTTTCTGCAACCATTCCACTGCAAGCCCTGGCATGACCACCATTCATTTTCCGCCCACCTGGTAGGAGGAGAGGCACACCAAGATCTTTTCCCTTTCTTCTACCTCCAATAATTCATTCTGAAAACTTCTGTACCACTTTTCAAAAACCTTTGTGCAACACATACCTAACTATTGAATAATATGAGATGGTTTGTGCTCATTGAATAAGCACAGAAGAAGACAACCACGTAACAAATCTGGCTGTGTTAAACAAGTTGCTTGTTAAGCTCTGATTACAGCCTAGGATTCCCAGAGTGTTTCAGCCACACAATCTTACTAGCTATCACAGAGTCATTGTGTTTGTGCAGGGAACTGTTGAAGTCCATCAACATGCCCCACCTCTCTCTTTGTATCTCCTCACTTTATCTTCAGCTGATCGAGAGCTGGTAACTTAGAGTCCTTCATCTTGCCAGGATAGCTGGATCCACTATTGGGGAAAATAAGAGTTTAGTAGAATGCATTGTATGTAAAAGGTCACAGGTTGAATCTCCAGCACCACCAGTTAAAGCGATTTCTGGATAGGTGGCTGTGTTAGTCTTTAAAGTTCAACAAGACTCTTGGTTATTGCTGGAAGAGACTAACCCATTGATCATAGCGTAAGCTTTTGTGGACTCAAGCCCACTTCATCAGAAGCACGAACCTGAATCTTAGTTGGCAGGTATACAAAGAAGTTCTTGGTGTTTTTTTCCTGTTTGCTCTACAGAGTGCAGATCAGAAAGGGAGAAAGTCATGCCTCAGACCTTGGAGAGCTGCTGGTCACAGCAGACAAATAACTGGACAAGATAAATGTTCTCATTTGGTATGAGGCAGTTTTAGATGCTCATATAAAAGTGGTGTTCTGGTAGGTTCAGGAGGGGGTGGGAGTGGTAAGCTCAAAAACAACAACTTAGTAGCAACCACTTTTAAAAAAATTATTTTGTGAAGCAGTCCCAAAGTGTTTAGTCCGTAGGTCTTCCTCAGGCACCAAGAGCTTTCATCTGTCTTATTCTAGTACAGTGGTGCCTCTGGTTATGTACTTAATTCGTTCCGGAGGTCCGTTCTTAACCTGAAACTGTTCTTAACCTGAAGCACCACTTTAGCTAATGGGGCCTCCCGTTGCTGCCGTGCCGCTGCTGAGCGATTTCTGTTCTCATCCTGAAGTACTTAACCCAAGGTACTATTTCTGGGTTAGCGGAGTCTGTAACCTGAAGCGTATGTAACCTGAAGCATATGTAACCCAAGGTACCACTATACAGTACAAACCCCTGTGTTACAAAGAGAACATCAGCAATGTCTAGGTAACACGATGACCATGTACATACACAATAGACAATCTTTATAGAATTCCTTCAAACCATAACAAGTACAAAATGAAATCTTTAGTCTCAAAGTCTCTGAAAATCTTTAAATGAAGCGAGGTACCAGACCGTGTACGATGAAAGACAAGATGTGAAGCTTTGTGTATTCAGCAAACATGATGTCCAACACTGAACAGTGATTCCAGATATTGACGACTGTTTTGTAGAATTCTTTGTCAGTGTGGTGGGAGGATATAGAATTGCTTCATAAACTGAAAATAAAATTTTTATAGACCTGCATGCACATATCACTTTACAAAAATTATAAACTATAATACAAACAGTAATGTACTCGCTTCATTTAAAGATTTTCAGAGACTTTGAGACTAAAGATTTCATTTTGTACTTGTTACGGCTTGAAGGAATTCTATAAAGATTGTCTGTTGCGTTTGTACATGGTCATTGTGTTGCCTAGGCATTGCTGACTTATTCTAGTACAGTTCACTAAATAATACTTGATCCAAAGGAAGATCCACGCAATACATTTAAAGCACATCCAATGTGTATTTAAAGCAACATAGAATCATGGGAGCTGTAATTTATTAAGGTTGTTAAGAATTGTAGTTCTCTGCAAGGGAAAACTACATTTCTTTGTGAAGAGTTGTGTGCTTTAAATTAATGGTGTGGATCTGCTCCAAAAACTCAGAAGTACTTTCAGGGGTTCTTTCTGCAAAAAAAGTGTTTATTTTCTTACGGAAATGGCAGTACATTGGTTGTGTCTGTGCATGATTGGCTCATGCTGTGTGTAAGTGTGCCTGAGGGTGGTCTCTGTTCATCACATGGAACAGAAAAATCCCTTGTTAGGAGAAGCTCTAAGTGGACAAGAATAGTGAATGGTCATTACACATGGAAGGATGAACTGGTAGCAAGAAGGAATATACTTTTAAAACAAGATGTAGTAAACATTGTTTTTCATAGTCTTACTCAAGAGCAGGGGTCAGCAAACGTTTTCAGCAGGGGGCTGGTCCACTGTCCCTCAGACCTTGTGGGGGGCCAGACTATATTCCTATGCCCCACAAATAACGCAGAGATGCATTTTAAATAAAAGCACACATTCTACTCATGTAAACACACACTGATTCCTGGACTGTCTGCGGGCCGGATTTAGAAGGCGATTGGGCTGATCCGGCCCCCGGGCCATAGTTTGCCTACCCATGCTCAAGAGGAAAATACTTAAATGATTTTCAATTTCATGGTTACATCTATAACACTATGTTCAAATGAGAGCATCACCAGCTTTACAATTCATATGCCTCAAATGATTGTCCTTTTGTCACCCTACAAATACATGCACTGGCTAATTTGCTAAGTAATATGTAAGGCTATTCTGATTAGAACTCTTGGCAAATATTCCAAACTGGTCTTAACATCCATTATTTCTACAGAGTGTTGTTGGGATCGGGAAGGTATGTATTAGTTTTTTTATTTCTACTGAAAATAAGTTGTGTGGCTAGTTTGTGCATGCGTGATTATATATATTCAGCAATATTCCTAAAATATGATTGCTGTTAACAGTCCCATTTGAAAAGATGGCAAGCAGCTGTTTTCTGTTGTGGGAACATAATTGTTGTCATCTTGCTGAAAGCAACAGGGATGCCTGAATTATTTGTGTACGCTTAAGCTCTGAAATTCGCATCCACAAGAAGTAGTGATGGCCACCAACTCAGATGGTTTTAAAAGAGGATTAGACAAATTCATTGAAGATAAGGCTATTAGTGTGGCTACTAGGCTCAGTGGGTAAGTTCTACTGCCACTGTCAGGCAGAGGGGATATGAATGCCAGATGCTGGGAATCACACGCGAGGGGAGCTTGGTTGCATTCAGGTCCTGCTTGCTAGCCTCCCATAGGCTTCTGGCTGGTTATTGTGTCTGCAAGGTGCTGGATCAGATGAGCCACTGGCCTGTTCCAGCAGACTGTCATATTCTTATACTACAAGGGGGTACTGGTATATTGCGCTGTTTTTTAGTGCTTACTACTAAACTGAAATCTTTTAGCTGTCAAAGTAACTAAGCTGTTTAATGATGTCATAATTGCACCCACTCTGTCTCTTTGCTTGGACTAGAATCAGCCCTGCTGCAGGCATGCATTTAGAGTCCTGCCAGGGAACCATATTTAACTGTTTAACAAACGTTTTATGTGACCGACACCTGTGCAGAGCCTGCGTGAATATTCAATATTCAACAGACAATAACTGTGGCATTTTAAATTTTCCTGTTCTTGTAAAAAAACAACACTCTATTCATTTGCTATTAAAGTCATAGTGTTTAAAAATGATGAAGTCTATTATTCAATGTGTCTCCAATTACATGGGGCTCCGCCAATAGGTCTTACCATTTGCAAACTCTCAGCGGTCATTCTTTGCTAGAGAGGATAAGAAATCTTTTCAGCTGCTGCCTGTTGTGCTAGTTCAAGCTTGCATTTCTGCATCTGTTTTCTTTAAACATATCCACTATCCCTTAAATCTATCTATTGTCTGTATGCTGGAGTAACCAATGTTAAGGACTGCAGATGCAAAGGACTACAAGTCCTATTATTCCTCACCATTGGCAATTCTGGTTAGGGCTAATGGAATTTGGAGTCCAACAACACCTGAAGGCTCCATGTTGGCTAACCCCAGCTATATTTTTACTATAAGTTTCATAAGACAATTGGCTTAACCACTGCTAACCACCACCTATATTTTAACTGTCTGAAACCCTGAAATTCTGAACATAACACTATTATTTCTGCCACCTTTTTTCTCCTTGTCCTGAGATGCATCTTCTACCGATTTTGGAAATGGAATCCTATAGGCTGTGCTTTCAGTCCCCTTTCTTAATCTTCATGTGTTGAGTTGACTAGTGGAATTAGTTTCAAATGAGAGCTTAACTTTGTCAAACTGTTTGATTCAACCAAGTAACGGTACTGGAGCCAGTGACAACTCTATCAGCCCCACCCCCCAGCCCGCTCAGGAAAAGCAGCACTAGCGGCACATCTTAATTGGCTAGCTAGGTTTTTTCCCAGTCGGTGTGCAATCTCTGATAAAGCATTAATCATCTCAAGGTTCCATCCATGTCCATTGACAGAAATTGTGAAATGTAATTTAGCTTTGGGAATAGAATTAATGTTTTCTTATAGCTCAAAGCTATTCTGTGATTTATTGGTTTCATTGCTTGAGGGTTTTTTATAATCTAAATTGGTGATTACAAATGATACACAACAGTGTATATTATAAATAGGAATTATGTGTCTAGTGGAGACCATAATGAGCTTTGTAGCTTCATGTATGTTGGTGTAGATTAGGAGCTATAAGGGTAATCTGATCATGTCCACCTACTGCTCTTCCCACTCATGTGATCTACATCTAGCCAGACACTTTGTGCACAATGAGAAAAATTCATTGTGCTCAAGTCAACTAAATCCCAGATTCCTGTGTACTCTGCTAAGTAGCATGGAAGAGTTCACAGTGCTGTACCACAACCATCTGTTCAGCCTCAGCCATTTCTGCTCATGGACTCTGTTGAGGGGCTGGATCATGCCGTATGTACTCCAAGTACTCCAAGCAAATTATAAGGAAAAGAATCCCTAAGAAATATCTGAGCTATTTCTCCCCTGCTTGGTAGTCTCTTCTATCTGCCAAGTGGAAACAGGAACTTAACGTTAGGAAATATTAGTACACAAAAGAGGTAATTTAAAGAGATGTATAATTTGTTTTGTGTTTTAGTTTATGGGATCTTACATACACAGTGGGATCGGCTTTGCGTGTTCAGACCCAGAAACCTCCCTCCTAAGTAAAGACACATTTGACTCAAATTTTAGTTTTGATTTTTGGCAGAATTTAGGCCACAACTTTATTGATTACAGAAAAGTGAGTGGTTGCATAGGCTCTGGTTCGACTAGCTCCCTACACCCTTGCAGGTAGCGCTGACCCAGAGCTCCATCATAGGTCATCCAAGGGTGAAACCTGCGGAAGGTAAAAAGCCTGGGAGCAGACTCTATTCACTCTCTGCATTCTCCCCTGGACTCAGGCACAGGCACATCCCCTTTTCGGGGGTTGGCCAAACCAAGTTGAGTCCCTAGATTCTTTAAACGGAATACCCTTCACATAGGGATGGCGAGACCATTCTCCCATCCCTATCACATGAACCAGTGCCTATCCGCAACCTTACAAGTTGTGACGGATTGCTACGCAGCAGACGAAACCCAAATGGCAACAGCTAATCAGCCAAGTGGGAAAATTCCTGCTGTGCCTCTTTTCCATGATAGATGACACACAACTGCATAGCAAGGTCAATCGCAAAAGGCCCTAAAATTAGGGAGAGGTGGGTGGGTGTTCCGATGCACAAGCTGAAAGAGGAAGCTCTGGGTCATGTGCATGAGTTTATATAGGTCCCTCAATCCGTTTAGACTGCAACCCCATTGGCCAGATTGAAACCCAGCATCGAGGGACCTACCAATCGGGTATTGTGGCTATCCAATGGACCCACCCACAACCAAGAGGTCAGTCTACCAGATCTCACTGCAACACGTGCCCTCTTTTAGGAAGGACATGATTTACAAATATGTGTGCTTGCTCACATAGACACATGCTAGTAGCAGAAAACAGACATCAAGGTATCACTTTAGCTCCACATCTACATTAGAGAAGCTGAATTCTAGGGAAGATGTTTTCCCAGTTAGGACTGTTCCAAATGTTCTGTGGATCATGCTTTAAGGCATTGATCTTCAGCTGGGATCCACTACTGGGCCACCCTGGCCCAAAGTGAATCATACTAATTGCACTACCACCATATAAATATATGGTGTGTTATGTGTGAAATAAGAAGCAGATTCCCAAATGCATATTTGAGGGGAAGATAGGTCGCAGGTCTGAAAAAAAAAAGAAAGCTACCGTATTTTTCAGTGTATAAGACTAGGTTTTTTTCCTTAAAAATAATGTTAAAAATTAGGGGGCGTCTTATACTCTGGGCCATTTCCCCCCATTTTCTTAAATTTAAGTCCCCCAAAATAGGCGGTGTCTTATACATGGGGGCGTCTTATAGACGAAAAAATACGGTACTTCTTTAGATAATGGCTTACAGATATTGGGGGTTACCCATGCCTCTCAGTTCTTGGGTGAATTGTGCTCCTCTGCTAGCTGCTGACTCCAGTTATGGATATGTTTAGACCTAACTAAAGGCACTCATAAATTTCAGTTCCAGACCCATCATGTTTTGATCAGGAGAAGATCTCCGATTCAGATAACTGGCTCACAGTGATCTGCCTGAGCAGCGGAAAGGTTCCATCTTCAGTATCTATCTTTGTGACCTGATAAGTTGCTTTCATAGAAGATAACAGAAAGCCCTTGCCTCGTTATGATTTTAGAAATATATAAATGTATATCTAGGCTTTGTGGTGATGTTTAGATGATTGGTGAATTTTTCACAAAGCATCTCAAAATGCTTCTGTCATGAATAGTTCAGTGTGCACAAAAAATTTACTCTTTATCTTAGATTATGGAAACTTTTTTTAAGAACTCAAAGTCTTTAGCAGCAATGTTCAGTTAATTATTAGGGAATTAAGCAAAGCACAAAATTTGATCTCCAAGAGGGGAGAATCAGTTTTCATTTGTGAAGTCTCACACTCATTTTGCTAGCAATAAGCACTCTTTTGCCAATTCTTTTACAGCAGCTCTATATCAGATTTGGATGAAATGGTGGCTGCTATTTGATTCTAATTGGAACATATGCATGAGCTTCACTGGTTCATCTTATCCCAGTTTCAATCTACAGTGACTGCAGAAAGAAAGAGGACTTTTAACAGAGCACAGTGACATTGAGATCATTTTTCATAGAACTGTAATTGTGGGAGAAGCTTCAGAGACATGTAGAGAATCGGAGCAGAAAGGAAATGGCTTGAATGAGTATTTCCCGTCTGTGCAGGAACACAACAAACTAGAAGCCTGCAGTCAAATAATTGCTTGGTTCACATAAAAAGGTGGCCAGTTTTTGACCCTCATTGCCATGGTTCACTCTTCCTTTTTGGTTTGGGCTCCCTACCTGTTACCTTCTCTAGGTGAGAATCATTGGGTGAGGGGCTGAAATATTCTTAACAGGTAAATTATCTCCTGGAACCTCTTTCCATTCTTTAGCTTGTATCATGAAAATTTCTCCTCATAGCTTTTAATTCTCTCACTGGATGACATTCTGATACCTTTGTTTCCTTAGTGGTTTTCCCCAGAACTGAATATTTGTGAATGTTCCATGTCACAACAACAACTCAGCCAATCACTTCCACAAGCACAATAGAAAATAATTTTAAAAATGGCATCTATATAATGGCAAGTAGCCAATGTGGTACCCTCCATTTGTTGGATTTCAGCTTGCATCAGCCCTGGCCAGCACAGTCAATGGTCAGGGTTACCTGTATGACTCCTCAGTCTATCTTCAGGTTTCTTGAATTGATACTCTTGCAGAACTGGTTGCAAACTGATACTTCTTTCTACTAGGTTGATGATTATGAATATGTGAAGAAGTGCATAAACTTAAAGACCTGTACTTAGAGAAAAATTATATGCATTTCCTGGTCATCCACTATATTAAGTGTGAATGAAGATTGCTTTTAAAAGCTGGTCTTTTTATCCCTCTTCTGCCTGTGAGCATTCAGTGAAGCAAACAACACATTGAGTTGGGTGAATGATTTATAGCTCGATTATCAAGGCTGTCCCCAGAGACAAATTCATTAGGTGCTTGATGAGCCTGGCATATGGGACTACAAATGTTTGAGCGTTCTGCTTACTTTGGACTTCTTTTCCATTTCCTGGCCACAGAAAACAAACCTTTCCTGGTGACACACAGCATTAAGGCATCACTCTGCTTTGGGGCGCTTTTTCAGGATTCCTATGAAGCGGCTTATGCAAAGATAAAAGAGGGTGGAATGTTGTTGTTTTCTAGTTTTTGGATTTGTGAATGCATCCTCAGTTGCATATAATGGTAGTTCCCTGGGAGAGATAATTGTGGACTTCTATGGAACTGTTTTCAAAAAATTTCCATAAAGACATTTATTATCTTTTGTCATGCTGCAATGATTTCACATATTTCTAGTCCAGTATTATGATACCAGCTGATATGTTTTTAAGTTCTCATACACACTTACCAAAAACTGCATCTATGTGGTGAGATGATCCCACACTGCCACAGTAAGTGCTTATACACAGGACTCACATGTGTTGGCAATTGTTCATTGTCCAGCTCCATTATCCATGATCATTGTCCAGCTAGGAGGTATGGTGGTAACAGTGGTGTAGCGTGGGTTGTCAGCACCCGGGGCAAGGCAAGTAATTTGCGCCCCCTAACCCGTGGATTTGCGCCCCCTAACCCGTGGATTTGCGCCCCCTAACCCATGGATTTGCCCTAACCCCAGATGTTGCGCCCGGTGCGGCCCGCCCCCCCTGCACAAGGACAAGGACTCATGTCAGTAAGTAAAATAAGCATGTGTCCTTCAGAATCTTCAAACTTCTTAACCCCCCCCCCCATAAATTTAAGAGAGAGAGAAGTGGTTGGGAGTTCACAAGCTTTATTGGTTTAAAATAAAATATTTTATGAATTTATACTCCATCCTTCAGGTAAAATAATTTCCAGGCTTGCTTTTTGTAAAGGGGGAAGCAATGTGGGATGGGGTAGAGATGAGGAAATAGCCCTTTTTACTCAGCCAACAGCATTTTTCATTTAATCACTTTTTGCACCCAATTTCTGGAATCACTTTGTGAAAAATACTTAATATACTATATTGCTTTCAGAGCTCTTCAGATGCATTATCTAGTTGTAATCATTAAAGGTACTCTGTAAGGTAGGTCAGTGGTATTATCCTCCATGTTGCAAATGGGGGCTGAGGCTGAAAGACAGTGGCTTGTCTAAGGTCATCTAGTAATTGTACGGCTGAGGTGAGATTTGAACTAGGGATTCCTTGATCTGCAGTACAATATCTTAGCTGTTACACTACATCTGTGTTCTATGAGTCCAGTACTTTATGGACTCAGAGTTGCAAATAATTTTGGTAATACTCAGAGTAGACACATTGAAATTAACAAGCATAGCTAACTGTGGTCTATTAATTCTAATGGGTTTACTCTGGGTAGAATTTCATTGTAAGCAACCTTCAGGAGAGTTAAAAAAGCTGTTTGGGGAGAATCGCTCAGGACAGCTACTGAGAAGGAGGATCTGGAGAAAATTCAGGTACATGCAATTTTAGATCACAGGTGGGAATTGAAATATGAGATCTGCCAGAAGATGTAGTAAATAATATTTGGAGCTGTGAAGTTAAAATGACACAATTTGCTTATGTTTGCTTAGCTTAAAGAAAATGTAGTTAATAGTGTGTTTTGGTTCAGAAGTCAGTTCTGTAGAATTCTCCTTTTGGTTTTTCATTAGTATTCATAGCTCCATCAGACTGCAGTTCAAACTCGTTCCCTTGTTTTTGTCACAGAAGATGATGGAGCAAGGTTGCTTAGAAACACTTAGCCACACTCTCAATGGGAATTATCAATCTGTTCTGTGTATTCACCTCCACATGCAGGGGAGAAAATTGAGTTTAACTGCTGACAGTGTTAATTGATTGCAAGTTGTTTTAGCGGGAGTATTATGTCTCAACCCAGATTTTCTTTTATTCCCATTAATTAGATGTAGGAACAAACATACCAAAATAGTGACTTATGCCATTATAATGAACATTTTAGGGGTACAAGTATTTAATTTGTGTGTGTGTGTGTGTGTGTGTTTTACCTTCTGCCTTTTTTATTTTTGGAATGCAAATTGTAACCTCTCTTGGCTTTGTAGTTAAGTGCTTTTGATTGACATACATACAAAACTAATGTGCAGCTTGTAGTCAGCAAGCACAAATACATTTGTGGCTGTCACAGCAAATCCTAATCCATAAACGGTGTGTGAAGTGCATGAAGAAGCAATCCTATTGATTATTATTGCAAGGACAGAAGTTCCCTGCCTTCCTACCTCTCTCTAAGGCTTCTGCCCCTGTTCCTTCTCCAGCAGCCTAAGGCTCCACCGTCTTGTCTCTCTTTGCTTTGTCCTTTTCATTTCTCTGCATGTTCTGGGAGGGAGGGAAGCTGGTTGCAGCAGTAGGGGGAGACTCCCTGGATTCTTCAGCAGCCTTCCTCATCTCTGTTTCCTGCTTCCCCTCCTCTCCTGCCTCTGATTCTGGATTCTGTCTGCCCCAGCCTCTTCCTGCTCACTGAACTCTGTTGCCACTTCAGCTTCCTACACCTCCTCCTCCCAGTCTACCCATCTTTTCCCTCTTAGCACTTAATCATCGTCCCACCACCAGCTCCCTGGCTCTGAGCCTTCTTCCCCTGGGGGTTCCCTGGAGGAGTCCCCAGTTGGTGCCTCCCACCATGCCTCTGTATCCAGACAGTTCATGACATCTGGGTATTTAAGGGTGATACCAGCACCTTGGAACAATACCTCCACATTGTATTGGATATGTGACAAGGCTGGCTTGCTTTGCTGTCTGCTAGCCATTGAAAGGCGTCATGATGTTCCCCGCCAGCAATTCATTTCATTGACTACAGTGGTACCTCAGGTTAAGTACTTAATTCGTTCAGGAGGTCCGTTCTTAACCTGAAACTGTTCTTAACCTGAAGCATCACTTTAGCTAATGGGGCCTCCCGCTGCTGCCGTGCTGCCGGAGCACGATTTCTGTTCTCATCCTGAAGCAAAGTTCTTAACCCGAGGTACTATTTCTGGGTTAGCAGAGTCTGTAACCTGAAGCGTCTGTAACCTGAAGTGTATGTAACCCAAGGTACCACTCATTAGCCACGTGTTCCAGTTGTATTTGAGCAGATTATTCTGTTTTTGTCATTATTGCTGTCTGCTAGAGCTGATCACTGTTAAGTTGATCTCTTGTTGTGTGTCTTGAGCAAGAGGCATGTATGTGTTCTGTTTTTAAACTTTTCTGGTAAGCTGCATGTGTTGTACCTAATTTCAGCTTTCTCTCTGCTGCTGAAGTGGCTTAATTTTTCTCCCTCTATCAATAGGGCCCAATTAGTTGCCATTTTAAAAATGCACTCTGTTTAAATCTTTTTAAAAATCTGGACTCGAATGTACATTTTGTTGTCCATATCTTGGCTTTAAGGCTCCTTGAGATACTTTCCCATGGTATTCTCAGAGTGATGAATGAGATTTGATGGGATAAGACAGTGATCCTCTGCTGGGCTGAACTCTGGATTCTGATCTGGGAAGGTGGATGGGGGTGAGCTGGTTCTACTTGCTGAAAACAGTTGTATGCTACTACTTATCGGCTTATGGCTAGCGTACTGAATTTAGCTATTAAAATAGAAGATAATTATTTGTGGTAGTTTTCTCCCCCTTCTGATTATTGCCTCTGATAACAGTTATTGCTAACAGGGATAATATTACTTAATGATAACTTTATTAAGTTTTGCTGTGCTTTTGAGGAATCTTGGATGCCAACGATATTTATTAAAGTCAGGCATATGCTGCTACTAAATGAGTAATTTCACTATTTAAACAAAAAATGTGGAGTGGATCAGTGGATCAGTGCTGGGGCTAGACCGCATATGCAGAATTGCTGTCATCTTTTGTAGACTGCACATTAATATGGAAGTTTTATTCTCTGAAAATCCACTGCCGGTTACAGGTTAGCGAAACGCTATCTAGGCTTCCATGCCACTATATTATTAAGTATTTAAGAAAGCGGTAACAATTTCACTTAAGATACTGCAGTCCTTTTGAGATTAAATTTGCTGCAGGTAAAGACTTTAGTTATAGTCAACTGGAGCTGTTTATGCTGGTGTTAGCAGAGTGGCTTCTCTTTCCACTGTAGTAGTACTGTTAGAACTGGTAAATAGGAACCACCAGTTTAATTGAATCTTGGAACCAATCTAGCTACTCCGATGGACTCTGGGAGCTGGCACCCATAGCCAACCAAAGCCATATCTGCACTATATATTTCAAGCACTATTATACTACTTTATCTGTCATGGCTTCCCCCAAAGAATCCTGGGACCTGTAGTTTTCCAGGGTGCTGGGAGTTGTTAGAAGACCCTTATTCCCCTCACAGAGCTACAGTTCCCAGAGTGGGTTTACCAATCAGCAGGACCAGCCCAAGACATTTCGGCACCTGAGGCAAACCACAGAATGGTTCCCTTTTCCCGCCAGTTTAGTGATGGAGGTGATAGTGTGGAAGACATTTTACGTGGCATTTGTTTAAAATCAAGAAATGGTTGTTGTGAAATATGTTGGCAGAACTTACTTGATTGAAGGAGATAATCTGAACTGCTGGATTCCTAAATGTATTACATTTTTTTTCTTTTGGAAGCTGCAGTAACTTTTAATTTCAGAGTAAGCCTCTTAAAATGGGAAACTGAGAATAATCGGCTGTAATCCTAGGCACATACCATAGAGTGAGTCCAATTGAACACAGTGGAACTTACTTCTGAGTAAGCATATAGAGGCTTGCAGCATAAGACTCAATTTATGTGCTTGGGGGAAGGTCTGGTAATGGTATTGGGTGGCAGTTGGCATTTTCAGCTTTTCTTAAATGTCATTGACAGTAGTTATTTGGGGGGGGGGGTGTAGGAAGATGGTCAGGAGTGAGGAAAACACAGAGAGAACATAATCTTCTGTACCAAACACACCAGCAAAACAAATGAATCTAGGGATCTCTGCCTTGTGTGAGACGCCTATGTCAGTCAGTGTAGAGTGTTCATTAATATATAATAAAGGTCCTTGTCTTAGAATTTACATTCTAGTAATTGATAGACTCCAATTTTCAGTAAATTGGTGTCATCCACATCCCTTAATAACTTGTTTAAAGTGTGTAAGTTTGTCAACAGTGTTATTTCCCATACATTTTTATACTATTGCAAGATGTCAGCTGGTTACGCACCCTGCTCCATGTCCTCCTTGAGTTGTTTTGCCTCTTACTTGGCTGGCTGGAAGTGTGTGTGTGTGTGTGTGTGTGTGTGTGTGTGTGAGAGAGAGAGAGAGAGAGAGAGAGAGAGAGAGAGAGAGAGAGAGAAAGTTTTGTGTGGGGGAGGAATATAGTTTATTGTTCCAAGGGGAGAATCACATCCATTGCTCAGACCACTATTTCCTAACCCTGCCCATCAAATCCCAGAGGTTTGCCCTCAGGTTTAAAAAGTTTCCCTTTCCCCAGATCTAGAAGGGCCACAGTTAAGTGGCAGAACCTACTTTCCATAGCAAAGGTCCTAGGTTCAATCCTGGTGTCACCAGGTTGGGCTGGGAAAGTCAACTGTTGGAAACCCTGGACTGCCAGTCAATGTAAATGAGGCTGAGCTAGATCTATCAATAGTCTGACTCAGTATAAAGCAGTTTTCTATGTTCCTAGAAAACACAACAACCTGTGTCTTGTGACACCTTAAAGACTAACAGGTTATTTGTGGCATAAACGTTCATGGACCAGAGAACCCTTCAAAAGATGCATGACGACAGCCATGGAAGCTGATGACATAAATGAGCCTTTTAGTCTTTTTAAGGTGCCACAAGACTTGTAGTTTTTCTGTACCAGACTAACAGTGCAGTTCCTCTGGAAGATTAAGCAGAAATAAATGGTGTCTCCACTATGTTTGATGTGTCCAACTACAGACTTCATTAGTGAAATTTGCTTATCCTGCTTTCTTTATGGAGCTTGGTAAAATTGAATCCATTTTGTCCTAATGTGAAGTGAGAAGTACTTTTCCTCTTTTTTCATTAGAGTGAGAATCTACTCTCCTTTTACTTTTGGCTAAAAATACTGTAGTGGTATAATATTGGATAAAGTGCATTGAATGCACTGTTCTGAAGGTCTGTTTGTTTACTTAAAATCTCATCATCTAATCCCTCTGTTTCCTCTTCCTTTTGAGTCTTATTTCCTTTCTTCTCTTCCTCTTATATTGGGCCCTGCCTTCTGCTTTATAGTCTATCTTATTGTTTTAAAATTATGTACGGTGCATAATTTTCGGTGTGCTGTATTAATTTTTAAAAGGAGATTACTCTGGTTATTCAAATAAAAATGTGTGCCTGCATTTTATCTGAAATCATTATTCATTTTACAGTTTTAAAAATAGATCAATATTTTGACACAGTTGAATTTATGATTGCAGCAACACCTAAAAGAAGATGTTATATTATATTGATATTTTTCAATCAGGACTGAATTATCTTCCATTTTGATTCCTTCTTAGTACTCCATACTCTCCAGTGATAATCTTTTTGCCAGGCGACTCCCCTAGACCAACGTGGTTTCTGGAAAATCTGTTGAAGGATTTCCAGTCCATTCCCAAGTGTGATTCAAGGACCTGGTTTTTTGCCTTTATAGCCTTAAACAACTTGAGATCAAGTTACTTTTGGCAGTCTTCTCCTTTGCGAATCTGCCTGCCCTTAAAGGTCAGATGCTGCCACCCTCTTAAATATGACTGCTGAGGCATGGTTGGTGGGAACACATAAAAGGCCTCCTATGTGGTAGTGCTCTATCCGTGGAATTCTCTGCCCCAAGAAGTTAGGTTTTCTTGTTATTTGTGTTCAGCAATTGAAGGCTTAAAAAACCCCTCCAAAAACAAGCTTTTGATTTTGTTGCTTAATTAAATCTTTATTGGTACTTTTGACATTGAGTTGCTGCTGCTTTTAGTCTAGTAATTGTATTGTAACAATGAATTCTTGTTATTTTGAATGTTAGCTTTTTTACAATTTGTAAGCCACTTTAAGTGACTCAGTTTTGAAAGAGAAAAGCAAGCTATACATTGTTTTTAAATGACAGGTTTTATCCAACTAAGTTCTACTTAGAGTAGACTCATTGAAAACAATGAAGCTAAGTTAGTCATGGCCATCAGTTTACGTTGCTCTACTCTGAGTAGAACAAACAGTGGCTATAACAAAAATAAATAGTAATGCAAGATAAATCCCAGATCTTTCCTTAAACTGATCTTCTTGGACATAACATGTTTCTCAGTATAGGAAGACTATTATGCTACTCTAATTATGGGAATAAGGAAATCCATTTTGTTCATATTGCTGAAAGCTCACAGCAGCTACCATCTTCCCTAATTAAAGCAGCTGAGTGCTTTTAACCTTGATTTAATTACTTTTGGGGATTGAAAAATAGGTCATCTTTTGTCCAGTTTCCCACACATCACTAAAATATGTTTTACAATGGGTGGGGTGGCAGCGGTTAACCACTCCATGTACAATATTATTCTGTATACCTGTTTGATGCAGATAAGCAAGTTTTCCGGTTATAGTGTACTGTGCTGTTTTCTAGGGCTATTCAGCATATTCCCCCCATAAAGGTATTGTGCTGTCCTGTAGTCTTAATAAGCCATTAAAAACGCATTGTGAGGGCAGTTTGACTGGAACATTCATTTTCAAATGTGAATGCCATGCCACGTGTCATGACATAATTTATTAAAAATGGCCAGGTTGGTTACAGTCCAGAGGTTACTGTATAGTGGAAGAAAACAGAACTATGTTTGTGTGAGTAATTGAATAAAACTGCTGCCTCTTTGATAATCCACTGCATAGCTCCAAATTAGATTACCTTGTAAGTGAGTGTATAAACTGTGCTATTTAAATCTTTACTTAAACTAATTAATGAGTAGGAGTAAGTACTCCACAGGAGGTCAGCCTCGAGGCCTGTTTTCAAAAAAATGTGTCAGGAACTACAGTTTAATTGTGAGAAAAAATGTATCTCTATTAAGAACACGTGAGAGAAAATGCTCTTCATAAAAGTAATTGAGAATTAGTCATAGTGTAACAGTCTAAGGAACAACTACCAATTGCTACAAACTCAACGTATAGTGCAAACTTACATTGGAACTGTTACTGTATTGACTACAATCTATAGGGCTCTTTTAGCCATACTCAACAGATGGTTCCCAGTGGGACTTCCAAATTCTTTTCTATGAATGACACCAGATCGTTTTCTATAAATGGCACCAACACTCTTTTGCAAGCTGTGTTTGCCCATTCCAAGTTGCGAAAAATCAGTTGCCACATGGTGAGGAGAGAAGTTGCTGAGAAAATAAATACACTGGCCATGTACAAATAATTGCATAGCTTCCCCTGAATTTTAGGACACAATAGGAAGCTGCCTTTTACCAGGTCAAACCATTGGTCCACGTAGCTTCATACTGTGGCAGTGACTCTTGAGAGTTTCAGACAGGAATGCTTTTCAGCTGTCCCAAAAGATGCCAAGGATTCAACCCCTGGGACTTTGTGCACAAAAAGCATGTGCCACTACCCTCCTCAGCAATCACATCATGCAGGAGGGGAGCTAGATAGAGGTGGGGCTGTGGATGTTGGTATCTATCATGGGCAGGTTAAGGGTCACAGAGACATAGCTGGAAGTGATTATTGGTTGTAAGGTTCAGCACTTGCAGGTAGCAGCAATATCTATTATCTGTTTGTTGGGGCCAACAACTAATATTGGCACCTCTAATTGTGTTTATCTTAGTTGCCTGGCTGCTAATTGACGATTTTGCTGCAAAGGGCAAAACCACATGCTGCAGTTTGTAATTCATGCAGAGGTGCAAATAGCCCTATTAGTCAATGGGCAACACCAAAAGTTGGTATGATGTAAGGTGGCAAACTGTTAGTATGATTTCTGGAAAGATGTATGCCTCTGGATTATATTTTCATGAGGCAGCCCGTTCTGACTGGTCTCTTAAGCTTTTTTTAATGTCACCAAGATAGCCGAAGCCATCTTTTTCTAAGTTTTATAATTTAAGCTATAATGTGTGAAGTGTTTGATTTGAAAAATTAAAACTGTGTTGAAAAGCTAATTAATTTTCTAACAGATAACTAATTGTAATAATCTTACCCATTGCCATTTTTTGTGGGATAAGGATTTTTTCCCTCCTCGTTTTTGTATAGTTTTCTGGTTATGACACTTTACTTGATTTAGATATGCTCCTTAAATATATTAGACAGTTGTACAGTACAGTGGTACTTCGGGTTAAGTACTTAATTCGTTCTGGAGGTCCGTTCTTAACCTGAAACTGTTCTTAACCTGAAGCACCACTTTAGCTAATGGGGCGTCCTGCTGCTGCTGCGCCGCAGGAGCACGATTTCTGTTCTCATCCTGAAGCAAAGTTCTTAACCCGAGGTACTATTTCTGGGTTAGCAGAGTCTCTAAGCTGAAGCATATGTAACTTGAAGGGTATGTAACCCCGAGGTACCACTGTACTCCTTTACTTTTCAAATAAGCCATTTGATATACCAAAAGATACAGAAATAAGGAATTACTTGGTAGACTGATCAGGAATTCTTGATTTGCCTGAACATACAAACCTGCCCACTAATGCTAAAGTTTACTGGCTCATTACTTGCCACGTTTTGGATGGCTCCAAATTGTTATTGTCTTGCAACCCATGTCCTGTTGATCTAGAAGAGCGTTGGACCCATGCCTAGTAATGTTTAGATTAGACTCATTAACTCTCACTGATTTCAGTGAGTAAGATAGTAGCCTAGCAGTACTTTTCACGAGTGTTATGTTTCACTGGGTATTTCCACTAAACTGCTGCTAGGTGAACTAGAAGTTAAAACAGACAGCATAGACTAATTTGTGTGTAGTAATGAGATCCCATTAACTTCTTGGGAGTTGTGCTGTATTCACTGCTTCTAGCAGCTATAACATGCTGTTTGGGGGCATTACTTCCTGCTTTTTGTTTGCTTTTTCCTAAATAGCCACCAGTGCTACTCATTTCCAGCTGTTTATGGGGAAAGTGGACATAAATAGGAGAACAGATATAATGGGCCACCTTCAGCCAGAAATAAAAAACATTGTTCTCTGTATCAGGAAACCTGTTAATGGCTTGGGAAGTGTCCTTTTTAAAAAAAAATCTTCGTGTTTTGCACGTCTTTATTTCCATTAAGCACTGTAAACATTTCAAAAGAATGGCTTGATCTGAATTTGCATGAAACTATGTGCTTCACGTTGAGATTAATACAAAAAGCAGACCATCCAAATGTAGAGATATTAAATAAAATATGTGCCTTGTTGGATACAAGCAAACAGTCTGTGGCCATTGATGAATGTTTCGATGAAGATTAGTATTTTCTCATTTCTTCTAAACATACATATACTGAAGATGGAAGAATATTATGTGAATGACAGATAAACAAAAAACACTGCCTTTGGTGTTCGCATAAGTTATTTTAATTTGTTTAGTAAATGTATCCATTTTGTTACCACCAGAAAATTGTGTCTTTCTGTACTCAGTATAAAAAACTTCATCTTATGAAACTAGTTTCATTTACACTGTTTTTTTTTTTTTGGTAGGAAATACATTTCAGGTGGTGTGCATAATTTTGGGTTGCTAGGTTAACAAACTGACCCATAAATCTTTGTGCCAAAGGAAGAATTATTGATGTCAGCATAGTTTGAGATGGAAAACAGTTTAAAAGTAGCCTTAGAATATCCAGAAGGAGTGATTAATTCTAGAAAACAAATAGGTGCTGCTAAGCATTAGGCATGGTTAAAAATCCATATTTTCTGCCCCCTGGTTGTAGATGTTTTATGGTTTGCTGTAACCCTTTTGAGCCAACACTCAGCACCTTTGAAGTGTGTGGTGGCCTCTGAAATTGTAGTGTGGAATGACTCCTTGTCCATTTATGATTGAGCTTTTGGCATTATCATTCCATGCAGACCAGACTGTGGGGTTGTTGTTGTGCCATTGGTTTTTTGGTGTTGTTTTTTTAAAAAAGTGTCTCCAAAATATTGAGCATGGTGGCCTCTGTTTACATTTGGCTGATCCTGGCTAGGAATAGTCCAGTGCTTTCAGGCAGTCACTGTACACCCATTAGTCATGAGAACTAGCTCATAGTAAGGTAAAGGTAAAGGGACCCCTGACCATTAGGTCCAGTTGTGACCGACTCTGGGGTTGCACGCTCATCTCGCTCTATAGGCCGAGGGAGCCTGTCCACAGACAGCTTCCAGGTCATGTGGCCAGCATGACTAAACCGCTTCTGGCAAACTAGAGCAGCACACGGAAATACCGTTTACCTTCCCGCCGGAGCGGTACCTATTTATCTACTTGCACTTTGACGTGCTTTCGAACTGCTAGGTTGGCAGGAGCAGGGACTGAGCAACGGGAGCTCACCCTGTCGCGGGGATTCGAACCGCCGACCTTCTGATCGGCAAGTCCTAGGCTCTGTGGTTTAACCCACAGCGTCACCCGCGTCCCACTGCACTCATTCAGAGGTGCTCCTTTTGTTGCTATGCAAATGATGGGACTAAATCCTTGTGCTGAATACAGGTTGTTGGGTTAAATTAAATTAAAGTAACACTCAGGATGGGAGGCAGGGGGAGATGTCTAGAAGTCTTAGAATTAACTCTGGTTAGCAGTGCCTAACCATCTTAATGAGGAGGTGATCCTGCTTCTTTAGATAAAAGTGTAAGATGTCACAGGCTTGCCCATCCACCACAGTCCTTTTATTTTCCCTACTAAATGCAGCTGAGCACTGAGGTTAAATGATGGCTGGGCACAACAGGGATATTGGAGATTCAAGGGGCTTGATAGTGTGTTCCAGACCTGGTCTCCCAATGCTTTTGAGAGTGCAAGAGATTCCTCACCCTTGTTTTTGATGTTGTTGTTGTTTAGTCGTTCAGTCATGTCCGACTCTTCGTGACCCCATGGACCAGAGCACGCCAGGCACTTCTGTCTTCCACTGCCTCCCGCAGTTTGGCCAAACTCATGCTGGTAGCTTCGAGAACACTATCCAACCATCTCGTCCTCTATTGTCCCCTTCTCCTTGCACCCTCCATCTTTCCCAACATCAGGGTCTTTTCCAGGGAGTCTTCTCTTCTCATGAGGTGGCCAAAGTATTGGAGCCTCAGCTTCACGATCTGTCCTTCCAGTGAGCACTCAGGGCTGATTTCCTTAAGAATGGATAGGTTTGATTTTCTTGCAGTCCATGGGACTCTCAAGAGTCTCCTCCAGCACCATAATTCAAAAGCATCCATTCTTCGGCGATCAGCCTTCTTTATGGTTCAACTCTCAGTTCCATACATCACTACTGGGAAAACCATAGCCTTAACTATACGGACCTTTATTGGCAAGGTGATGTCTCTGCTTTTTAAGATGCTGTCTAGGTTTGTCATTGCTTTTCTCCCAAGAAGCAGGCGTCTTTTAATTTCGTGACTGCTGTCACCATCTGCACTGATCATGGAGCCCAAGAAAGTAAAATTTCTCACTGTCTCCATTTCTTCCCCTTCTATTTGCCAGGAGGTGATGGGCCCAGTGGCCATGATCTTCATTTTTTTGATGTTGAGCTTCAGACCATATTTTGCACTCTCCTTTTTCACCCTCATTAAAAGGTTCTTGATAGGAACGCTCATTTGTTTGAATGGAGGGTAGTGCAAAATGTGGACTTCTGGATAGTGGGAGACCTATTTCCAGCTTTATTGTGGAATCAGCCTTGAAAACTAGTCTTGAAACCAATGAATGATTTCTCTTCCTCACCCCCCTTTAAATGTCCTCTCCGCTGAGGTATACATCGAGTAAATTGAGATGGTGCAAGAGGATATGTTCTCGCTGTGTTTCTGGCATGGCTGCAGCATAACACAAAAAGCAATTGAAGAATTAGATGGAAAAGCATGCACTTGATTGCCAGACATCAGAGAGGTCTAGCCAAGCGGTTGAACTCTGGATGCCTTGCTGAGTTTCCCAGAGTTTCAACTTGCTTCTATTTAAAAGACACACACACACACACACACACACACACACACAATATTACATGGCCACATTTGAAACTCCAGCTAGTTGTAGTAGCAGTGCAAGTTGTTACAGTTTTTCAGGAGGGGGAAACAAAACAGGGCTCTCTCCTCAAGAAGGACAAAGTAGGCTGTTGGCCTCTTGTATTTTTTAATTTCTCCTGCTGACCTTCTCCTTAGTTGTGTCTCAGATTACTATTGTTGCTGCTAAAACGGCCTTAAAAGGAATTTGTCCCTTGTTCTTCTCTACATCAAAGCAATTAAATTGGTTGCCTGTTAGATTGAAGTTCTGTGGTTTGATGTGAAAGATTTGCTGTAGGGTGCAAAGGAGGGGACAGCTTGGGAAGGCGGGCAACATGTCAGGCTTCTTGTTACTGTTAGTTGAGTTCAGCCTTCCCCACCCAAGAGTCCCCAGAGAGACTGTTGGACTGTAACCTCTATCACCCCCAGCCAGTGTGGCTAAAGGAAAGATAGGGAATGTAGTCCAACAGCAACTGGACACCAGTTCCCAAAAGCTCTGCTTGCTTTCACCCTCACTTCCTCCAGCCACTGTTATTTGGTCTGCCCAATGAACCCCTTGCACACTCAGTGGCGCACTCCCACTGTCTTGTCTGCATTTAGAGCCAAGATTGATGTGATGCGGAACCATCTCTGCACATTCACCTTCCAAGGGCAAAGAATGCCACCTGTGGCTCCAACTTTTAGTCAAGAATGCCACAACCCAGCTCCCAAGCATCAAAACTAATGGGTTTCGGGGACACCCACAGTCTTCTGGCTCTTATCCTGGTCACTGGAAAATTGTCAGAGGGTTCTCTCCAGCCACTGCTAGACGCAAGTTATCCCAACCTCTTCTTGCTGCCTGTATGCACAAACTGAAGAATGTGTTGCTGGAGTAGCCTGGCTCATGACAGATAAATTTGTGATGTAGGACAGTTAGACAATCTCTAGTATTCCAGAATGATAGAGAGTTTATTTTAAAAATAATAAATGAGGGACAGGAAGGTAAGTGGGGCAAACAAGAGAAAATAAAAATGAATTTTATTTTGTTTGGGGAAGCGCTCTAGCTTTGCATGCAGATGGTCCCAGATGCAATCACTGGCATCTCCAGGTAGGACTGGGAGACACTGGTATCCAAAAAGCTGGAGAGACATAGCCAGTCAAGTGTAGACCAAGGCCCACTAAGCTTTTTGGGCCTGTAGGCACATTTGCAAACTGACATGGCATCACACACATGAACACACAAACACACAATCATGGCCAAGCGCACACTGCAGCCTACTCCGTTGACTATAAGCAAATGTTGCCTTCTAGCCACATTACAAAAAGGGGAGGGGATCCTGTGAAATCCATGGGTGCTGCATTGGTGGCTCCAGGTGTAGAGAGTACTCAGTTAGGTGGACCAATGGTGAGGCTATGTAAAAGGCAAGTTCCTGTGTAAACTTAGCATTTAGCTAGGCTAACTCTTTAAGCAAATGTTGCGGTTCAGTTTATATGCCTCTAGTAATGTATGATTGTTCAAGATGTTATAATGATTAAAAGGGGGGGGGGACCTTAATGGCAGAGGAATGGATGTGGGAAGCCCAGCCACTGGGGAGAGGACCTAGAACAGCATGAGACAGGTAGTCTGCACATGAAACCTTCAGAGATGGGTATTGAGGGCAGTTGTTGTTTTGGGTTCCTGTCAGGTGGATATAACTACAGAGAAACCAGTACTGGGAGCAAGGATACTTGAAATGCACCTATCCAGTCTTTGAGTAGTGGTGTCTTTGGTCTAAGGAAAGGGGTGGGTAGATAGGCAGGGGTTTGTGCAGGCTGTTGTGACTGATGTGGTGTTTCTCAAGTAGTCTAGTTTTGCATAGTTGCTTTTTCTATCCTAAATAGGCATCTGGGGAGGGGCAGAGGGGCTCAAGTGAGCATCTGTCTTGTTAATATTTGGATCCCAGCTCACTTCCTGCCCTTACACTAAATTGGCTTCATGGTTGACTATGCCTGATTAGAGTGAGGGCAGGAAGTGAAACTGGGATCCAAATATTGCAGCAACACCAAGAATACTGATGCCAATTAAATTTTATCCAACACTTTAGGAACCTTAAGAATTGTCAGGGACAGAACCACCGAAAAGTTGACAAATTTTCACCACAGATGGGTCAAACTTAAAAGAAGCTATAGTGATAAAAGAGAATGAGGGTAGGAGATGGTTGCCTCTTTGGGAGATGCGGGAGAACAGCGCAGAATAAGATTAAGGCTGAAGTCAACATCTGTCCAATTTGTGCAGCCTGACCGTGCTGAATTTCATTCTTGGTGTTTTATTACTACTGCCACCAACTTCTTGAAAGCTCACATTTGTTATCATTTTGAGCATAATGAGTAGCCATTTTTATACGACTCACTGAATAGCATTGTGCATTTCTCCAACAAGCTTACTTTTTAAAAAAGCTCTGGCTACTGAGCATGTATCAAGATGAAAAGTTTATTGGGGTATTACTGGTAAGTGATACTGCTGAAGAGGAATTTTAATGTTGGCTCTTGCATGTTTAATGACTGGGTGTTCACCTTGACTAATGCCAAATAAAAAGTGGTACGGCAAATAGCAATAGTAGTAGCAGGAAATGTTATGTATGTTTCTGAGCCACATAGTGGCGGCGTCTGCCGGCAGAACATTTATGATGCTCAGTGTCTGATCATATTATTGCAATCGCATTATCATGCTCATTTGTAAGCAACCATTTAGTCTCTGAGTGATGGAGTTGCCGAAGCCATCGCATAGCTTATCCTTGATCCAGTAAGCATGAATACACATAAATAATTTAGGTACAAATGCAGTCCCATTGAGTTTAACTTTATGCTTTTGCAAGTAATAAGCAAGCATCAGTCACTTGGCCTGTTTGTGTGTGTGTGCGCGCGCACACACACAGTCCCTCTTCGGAAACTGGTTAACCCAGGATTTATCCTTCTTATATGTTTTTATACCACCCATCAATTTTGTTCCCAGGGCAGTTTTAAGAAGAATACAGTGGTACCTCGGGTTACATATGCTTCAGGTTACAGACTCCACTAGCCCAGAAATAGTGCTTCAGGTTAAGAACTTTGCTTCAGGATAAGAACAGAAATTGTGCTCTGGTGGCGCGGCGGCAGCAGGAGGCCCCATTAGCTAAAGTGGTGCTTCAGGTTAAGAACAGTTTCAGGTTAAGAACGGACCTCCGGAACAAATTAAGTACTTAACCTGAGGTACCACTGTAAAACAGCCAGTGTTGTGCGGTGGTCAGACTTCATTGGACTAGGACCTGGGAAACTAGGGTTCAAATCCCTACTACGTTATGAAACTAACTGAAACAAATCCTCCTTTCCTCTGTCTGTCACATACACACCCAGAAGAGCATGACAAAATAACCTTTACGGAGAAGAAATCCAAGGATTTCCTGTTGATTTAATTATTTGTAAAAAAAATTTAAGGGAGGGGGGCAGAGAAAAATTATGAAGGAGACCCCCCCCCCAGCTATGGGCCAGCAGCCAACTACAGCTGCTTTCACACAACTGTTATGGTTCCTGGAGAGATCTACCCATACGGACCCTGGGAACTGTAGTGCAGGGAGGAAAATTTCCCAAAGGGGAGCTCACTCTTTTTCACATCTCTTGCGTGTCTGAAAGGATTTGCAAGGATTATTTCAGGCAGATTAAAAAAAGATACACTAGCCATTTTGTCAATAAAGTTTATTGACTTTTGCAGATATAATATGAATTCTTCCTTTGTTTCTTAAAACATATCCTTTAAGGATACTACAAAGCATTCCTTTATAGAAGGATACGATGGCTGTGTGGTCAGCTTTCAGCTGCACCCCCTACTGGTATAACAAAGGCTTTCAAACCTATATAGATTTTTGTAGAAGTTTGAGGTAATTGATTTGTGTTTTCTGAATGGAATTCTGCCCTTGTTTTCTACAGACCACAGGAACAACAACAACAACAACAAATTATCACACCTTTCCTCCCAAAGGAGCCCAAAGCTGCAAAGAACAAGCAATAAAACAATTAAAAACATGTTTGAAACATATTTGAACCATTAAAAAAACCCAGTTTCAATACAGATGCAGACTGGAAAAGAGCTCTACTCTAAAAGGCTTGTTAGATCAGAAAGGTATTCAGCCTGTGCCAAAAAGGCAACAGAGGATTGCCTGATCTCTAGTTGCTGAAACCCTTAGACTAGGGGGGTGGAGAGGAAGAACCTTAGGAACTCAAGCGGGTGTAGGGAACTGGTGGACCAGAATGCAGAGCCTCACATTGCCAAGGAATTTTTTAAAACAACACTGGGTTTCAATCACCTCATGTTTTCTGTCCCATCAGTTGTTTTCCAAGGGTCTGATATACTAAAAAGAGTTGTCACTGTTGTGAAAAGGCAAAATAGATTTGCACCTGTAACTCCCCAAGTTCTTCGGTATTGCTAAGGGCCATCACCTGAGCAGTCTTGGGACTCGGTGGGGTGGGGTGGGGGAGAAATTTCTCTCCCTGACACAATCCTCACAAAAAACCCTTCTCCAAAGCATCTACTTAGGCTGCTCAGAAGTTTGGGTGTGCTCTGCAGAGAAAGGATGCTGATGCTGCTATTATGGAATAAGCTTGTGGGTGTTGTGCTGCTGCTGCTGCTGTGGTGAGCCTCTCCCCCCACTGAAGGCTTCAGGTTGTATATATGTATAAATAAACCACATAGACACATAGCCTCTGCTGTGCCTCATTTCTGAAGTAAACACTAACACTGGGTAAGGAGGCCTGCAATCCCTGGAATCTCATGCAGCCGCTCAGCGGAAAATGGGGTGGTGTGTAACATGATTATGAAATTGTTTTCGTAGTGGTTTTTTTTTTTAAAAAAATGCATTGGTGTTTCTTGTTTGCTGCTTTGAGCATGAATTTTGTGTGTGTAGAAAAGTGGCATACAAATAAAACGAACGAACGAATGTATTTATATATATCATGCATGTATATGCATTAATTACATCCAGACAATTAACATCAGGTCTAGTTTGGCCCTGAAAACTGCTATGTCCGCACGTTCCCGTACCCCCACATAAAGTGATCCGGTGCACCTGGTGATTGCCACCCGCCCTCCTTCCCCATGCTAGCCTAAGGAAATCTGATACAGACAAAGTGGATACTTAACCAAAAATAAAATGCACTCTTTTATAACACAAAAGAGGTCATCCACAGTCCCTTCTGCATACTCTTGAAAACCATTTTTGTTCGCAAATTGGCTCCGTTCTGATTGACGTGGTTGAGATTTACATTTTTTTAATGGTTCTGCAGAGGCACATGTGATTGTCTAATAGATGCAGAAAAAGTAATGTTCATATTGGCTCAACATGAAAGATAATCCTTCTGAGCTCACTTGAAAAACATAGTTCTTGGGGTCTAGGCTAGCCATAAACATGCTCTAAAAGACTACAGACATTGCCGGATGGACACATGCAGTGACCCATGGCTTTTGAAGCAGTTTGCTCAACTTCTTCTCTTCAACAGCTGGCAAAACATGTCAGCTTGAATTCAGCCCCTGTGGTTTATTTTTTAAAATCTCTCTTTCAAAGATGCGCTAGAAAAACACAACTTTTTTTTTTATTTGCTTCCCTTTGGAATGTTGGCACTCCAGCGTTTGAGGCAATTGCATACTGCTCTCTAGAACTATAATTCATAATGTCCCACTAATTTCTTGCTGTGTACTAAATAGCCTGGTGTTTATAAAGAACTGGAAAGAGTGTAGGGTAATTTATTTTTCCAGCCTGCTTAAATTTTTCATTGTGACAACAGATTTACATTTCAGGCTTTGCATTCTCGAAGTTTTTTATTTGCTTCTGTCCTCTTCCCTCTGTCTCTTGCTGTTTCCCTACGAAATAATTTATTTTTTTGTCAAGTATATGGTCTGTGCTTTGAAACACTTTACCAAATTAAATACCTCCATATACATACTTAATTTATTTCTAACTCTCAGTTCATGACTCAGTAGAATTAATGGCCCAGGGTTTTTGCTTTTTTGTGTTTAGGCCTGGGGCAACTGCTGAGAGAGTGTATTTTCTATTCCCCATAACAAGCGTGGCTCTCCACGAATATGTTGCACTATTTGCTTGGCACAGTAGATGCTTGAGTTCTAGTTATATAAACCATGGAATGAACCTGGGAATGCTTATCATTCCACCTTTGTGCTAAGATAGCAAAAAACAAAAACAAAAAGGGATGCATATTTAGTTATGTATTCTACTTCACTTGTCTACTTGTCACTATCATCCAACTTGTAGTTGGCTGGTAGGGGAGATAAACATCTGGGTCGCCAGACAGATGAGGTTCTCTTTATACCTTATATGCTCACCAGCCCACATTCTGAAACTGCATGTTTGAAGCACTGATTTGCTCACAAGGATAGGTGATTTTAGTGAGTACACTATGTGTATGTTATTGCCTGCATCTGACTTAATTGTGCATCAGGTTTTCCATTCAAAACACCTAACAGAAGCATAAACCTCCACATAAACCTTGTGTGTTTGTTGTGTCTATGTGTGGGGATAGGGTGAGCAACCATTGAGTTTTCACACTTGATACCTAAAAATGAATGTGCAGTTTTCCCATTGGCCAAAGAAAATTAAGGATATTCTAGGCAAGCATAATAGAGGCAAAGCAGAAGATCTGTAGTAATTTTGCTCTTCGTAGACGTGTCCACAGAAAGTGAATAGAAGTGAATTACTTTGACAGGATGCTACAGCTAGCCTGAAACCCTCAGAGTGGTGCTGCCAGATGTTGTTGAACTACAACTTGCACCATCTCTAACCATGGGTCATGCTAGCTGGGGCTGATGGGAGCTGTAATAATACAAAAATCTAGGGACAATGCATTGTAGAAGGTTGCCCTTGATAAATACACTTTCCTAGCAGACAGGAGCTAGCAAGTAGTCTAGGTTTAGAGGAGGGTGGTGGAAACTGCAATTTGTTGAATGGTCAAGGGATCAGAAAAGGGTATTTTCCACAGTTCAAGCTGTGCTTCAGGCCAGGACCTTGCTTGAAAATTAAAACATTGAAAAGGTCAAACTGTGGCATTGTGTAAACAGGTATAAAACCATCCCACCCACTCTGCAGTGCTTTTGCTACATATCTCAAAGTTGTAGCTTTACCGTTAGCTGCTATTGGACTCAGAGTGAACGCTGGAAAAGATGCCTTATGGGAAGAAGCCAGATAACAGAACTTTTGGAAGCTCTGTCAAAAGCTAACCTTCCCTTTATTCTGCTCTTGACACAAACACACTGGAGGACTGGATTTTGCGCTAAGCTATTCCCTCCTGCTCCCTTTCAGCTAGGCTCTGTATTGTTTTTGGCAGAATACAATGAGATTTTGTAGAAGAGGAATTTAACCACTACTTTTACAGCCATACGGTTTTCACGTTTTCGTATTCTATAAGTGCTATGTTATGATATATTGGGACACCCCATCCTCTAATTTTTGGCAGAACTTCGAACTGTGACATTAAGACTGAATTGAGGTGGGTCAAATGGCCCCCTATATTGATGGTGTATATTTGAAACACTATTTCAAATGATATAGCTCTTGATACAGCTCTTTTTATAAAAGTGCTGTGTGATGGTTTTTTCCAATCATTTTAGGGCAGAGCTACATTGTAGCTTGGCAAACTGTGTTTGCTGATGTAACCCATATGTATGGATAGGAGGGATTTTAAAGAGACAGTTGGTGAATTTGTGTCCTTAACCCTTCTAGCTGCTGATTGTCCCCTGCAAATCCTCCCCAGCGCCCCCTCCGTTAGGTTTTCAAGGTGTTGCATTAGTGCAGAGAGCTACTTACCATGATGACTATGTTCTGCCTCCACAGTCAGAGGTACCAGTTGCTGGAAATGGTGCGAGGGGAGGATGCTCTTGTGTTTGGGTCCTGCTTTCGTGTTTCTTGCAGGCATCTGCTTGGCCACTGTAAGAACATGATGCTGGACTAGATAGGCCATTGAGCCATCTTATGCTCCTGCACAAGCTTGTTAAGTTCATTGGTGATCGTGAGCTGAATCAACAAGCCAGTTTTGTGTTATCAGTCGTAGGGCAGGGTGATAACTGGTTTTCAATATTGCAATATATCACTGGCTAAACATCGCGATATACCAATATATCACGATATCTGAAATAAGGAAGGAACGAAGCAGAGGCGAACAGGACAATGTCCTGGCAACTGCTATTACTTAAGGATCTAAAACTGATAAATTATGATATTCTCAATCACCCCATGATCACTTTCAGCAGCATTTATCCATTCTAGACCCCTAAGTAGTAGCAGTTGCCAGGACATTGTTCTGTTGGCCTCTGTATAGTTCCATCCTTATTTCAGACATTGTGGTAGATTGCAGTGTTTAGCTGGTGATATTGTGAGCTTTAGCTGGTGATAACATTTCAATGTTTAGCTGGTAATATTGTGAGTTTTAGCTGGTGATTACAATGCAGTGTTTAGCTGGTGAATTATTGTGATGTTGAAAACCAGATATTGCCTAGCCCTTATACACATGGTGATTTGCAATATATTACCAGCTCAAATATTATGAAACAATTATAATGATGTGAGCTTCAAACCAGTTTTGGATGATATATCACTCAGCCCTATTATCAAAAATGTAGGATTGATGAATAGATTATTTGCTGAAACAACAAGTGGGACTGCTTAAAATTCAAGTTGGAAGTTTGCATGCTGGTATGTTTATGTTCACAGCTAGTCTTTTGAATCCTCCCTAAACCCTAAATTACATACTTGCCATACATGCTATGTGCTTCCCTGGCGTGCTTCTCTGTATATTGTGTATAATTGTGGCTTCTCTGCCAATATGTGCTCCTTTCTGCTAGCACAAAAGGCACTGTTGGATACCTCTGCTCTCCTGGGTGGAAAGATAACTTGGCACTTAAGATCCTCATCATATTTTTGGTGTTTAATTGTTGTGGATTTCAGGCTTTGTATATTGTGCAGCTCCCTAAATTAACGTTTTCTCTCTTTTTCTGTCGAAAAGCCAAGGAATTACTGGTTTAATAAAACATTCTGCTGTAATTATGCACGCTAATGGACCTTGATTTTATTGATGTCGTAACTGCAGAGATTTAACCTCAAATAAAGTTGTCAGTCTCCCAATCAAGCAAAGAAAGATAAAATAGAGAATTACAGTTGTTACTGTGAACCTTACATAGAACAGCTTTCCCTCCTTTTTCTTTCTCTTCAGCACGATTATCTTCTCTACTTATTTTGATTCTGCTATCAAAATTGGTATTTTAGTACAATATGACTGACTGCAAGGGATAGGTGAAGATGTTTTCTTAAAGCAAGGATTAATTTGGCATGGTAGGCAATGTTCACCTTTTTTTCCATTTTGAGAAATGCAAAGCTCTTTTGTCTTGAAGTGTGACTTTAATGGTAGAAGTAAAACTAAAAAGTCCAGTTGCCTTAGCTAAATCCTGTAATCCTTTTATTGGTATATATGGATTGAATCCAGTGCTAGTCATGCTTAAGAGTCAAGCCATTGAAATTAAGGGACATAAGTAACGGAGGTTCAGTAATTTTAGTTAGTAGAAGTTAGTTGGATACAACTCTTATAATATTATTATATTATTATATATAGGACTTTAAAGGTAAGTACCATCGACATGGATGGATAACAATATTAGGGGCACTTCACACATTGCATAGGTGAACACAGATAGCTGATGACTACAGTAGCTGCATTGCATGCAGGGAGTCCCAGGTTCATCCCCTGGTATAATAAGAATTTATTATTTATATGTTGCCCATCTGATTGGGTTGCTCCAGCCATTCTGGGCCTTCCAACAAATTAAAACATCGAACAATAGAGGTTTGATGGTAGAGGTGATAGGATTTGACTTCTGCCTGAATAACAACTGTCACTCTCAGCTGGCAATCCCGGGTGAGGTGGACAAATGGGGTTACCTAGAACCAGGGAATTGCCCATGTAATATTATTTCTTGCAGTAAAGGAATGTTGCAGTAACATAATCTGGGGAAGAAGAGACAGATAGATTAAAAGAATGGCTTATGGCAACCTAATTTGGGTATCAGCGGTCTTCAGCTGGTGGTGGATCAGGACCCACAGCCACCATGCAGATGCAAGGTGATAAGATGAGGTTCTTCAAATGTTTAGGTTGAAGGTGGGCTTACATTTGAAAGACCAAAGGATGCTAGGCTAAGTGGTAGACATTTGGAGCCATGGTCATCTCTGTTTGTATAAGTCAGCATTCTGTAGACAACTGTATCTGTTAACCTTTCATTGCTCGAGTTTGTTGGCTCACTCTGGAGTTTGTACAAAAGTATGATGAGGCTTCTTAGCATTTCTATGAAGCATATAGTAAACAATTAAGTATAGAGGGTTTCCATTTCCTCTGTTATGGTCATAAGAAGGTGCTTAAAAATGCTGTTTTATACTTTTCTGATAGCTCACAGGGTTATTACGCCCTCACTGCCGAATAATCACTTCTAGACAAATTCAAGAGACCTATCTCAAACTTTCAAGCACAGAAGTGGAAAGCTGCCTAATCTCCTGCATTTTCACAATCTAATATGTCTCCTCTGTTTAGCAGTGCAGACACTTTCTAAGTTGGCCCTGATAGCTTACTTACAATTTAATTAATCAGCTTTAAAACCTAATTTCAGCACATTACTGACCAAACAGGTAAGGAGAAGCACCTCCTGCTGTTTTACCAAAGGTGTTATATTAAAAGGTGTGACTTGTTTTTCCAGCATTGGTATGCTGGCGTGAGCCCATGTTAATAGCTAAAATGGGATTATAATACTTTTTGAGAAGATAGGGATTGTCATTTTTCTCTCAGTGCAATTTAATTATTTGCAAGAGTTATATGTATAGATATCAGTATTCCATCACTCACTAGTATAATCAAGGAAATGATCTTCAGGTAGGAATAGGCTTAGTTTCTCAGTGAGTGAGTTTGCCAGAGTTGGGGAATAGTTACACCCAATACCCCAATGATGTCCTCCAATTTACAGGGACAAGTGTACATGATGGTGCTGCTGCTGCAGGAGGAAAACTAGCCATCCCTGCCTAAAACTCTGTGTCCCAGAGGAGGGGTCAGGAACCTCAGTCCTCCAGTTATCTCAATCTCACCTTTGGGAATTTCATCAGGCCAAACCTCTCCTTAGTCCAAATTTTCATCCTCATTGAGTATTTTTGCCTGGCTAGAACAAGCCCTTGAATTTTGATAAAACCTGTGTTGTCTGGATGTCGGATAGAAAGGGGTATGTGAGTGTTTGTAGAAGTTAGCCTACTGTACACAGGTAAAACCTATTTCACTGCTCTGTCTACTTCTGCCTGTAGACCCACTGACAGCCAGCAAGTGGCACTTGGAAAGTTGCCCCAAAGGGGATGCAGTCCTTGGACCAAAGGTTCCTGACACTTGGGTCAGGGATCCCACAGTGTGTGCGCACAAGTGTGCAAAACATACAGGGATGCACTGCATTCCACAGGAGCGCTCTGCCCACATGTACAATAGGTATTGCGTAAGTTTGTGGATAAAAAATATCATGCCCCCCCCAATTCCTTTTTACAAATTCAGCCAGAAGGACATGAAAAAATTGTTTAGATCATGGGAAGTGATATTTATGTGATGATTATTTTTTCACCATATAATTGTTCCCCCTTGCAAAAGGAAACAACAAAGAAATCCTCTTTGACAGTGTTGTTCTCATTTGCCATTTCACCTAAAATCTTTTCCTGTTACTTAGTGGAATATTTCCTTTAGTTAATTGCTAACACATTTTGAAAAGTATTTACACACAATCCTAAAGGTGCTAATTGGCTCAAGAATGTGTGATGAATGGCAAACAGCTCCAAATAAAATTAAGCTAAAGCACATCCCTGTTAGACCTAAAATCCTGTGTGGGCCTTGCAGTTTGCCCTCCAGTGTGCCTAGAGGAATGATCCTTCATGTTTGCTGTTCTCTGTTTCCATAGTTAATATTTTATTTGAAATAAATTTTGGAAATAATTTGTTAATGAATGGGGCAAGATGGCAGCTTTCCTTTTCTCGCCTTGCTTACCCTAATTAAACTGTCACCAAATATTTATTCTGCCATATTTTGCTAAGATTTGTTGTAGCATTGCATTTGGCACTTTGTTTATTGGGTGCTAGATAGATTCTTATTATACTGTAGATGCAAACTGATTGCTGAGCCTTGGTAGTGTTCTTCACTATGGCCCAGTACAGATGTAATGAACGTCAACTCTCAGGGAGGCTTATGTGCTCCCCGCCACATTTTGGAGTCAACTAAGGCACAGCATTGTGTCTGTATTTGTGTGTTTATGTCTGTACAGTGTGCCCAGATCATAGTTTGCAGTCCTGCTTTTAACCTCCAGACAGATGGTAATGTGCCATCAGCATTGCTTATCAGGAACAGGACCATGGAGCATACTTGAGACATGTTCCTTACAGACTGTTCAAGAAGGAGGTATACTTTATGATAGAATTTGTTCATTAACTTGAGATGTTAAAAATTTAACTAGTCTATGCCCTGAACTATTTTTTAATGCAACCTTCCCCTGCCTACCTGATTAAAAATAAAAACTTTTAAAAACTTCTTAAATCTAGTTTATCAAAGGAAGGAGGCAGAATTCCAGCTTGGTTCATCTTTCTTCTTCTTCTTTGCTGCCTTTATGGGCCCATTTTGAAGTTCTCTGAGTTATGTCTGTAATATTTACACTGCAGAGCTCATAGGTTAAGTAGTGAGTAAAATCTTGACTCCATTGAAGCTGGTGCCAAAATTTCCAATGACTTCAGTCAAACCCAAATTTCTCTCTGAAGTTTATGTAAGCTATAACTTGCTGGGTTTCCTGCTTATTGTAAGATACACCCTTGAATTTGTTATAACATGCTCATGCTTAAGTTGGTATGCACAACCCTTGAATTTATTTAACATCAGCTTGGTATAACGTATTCAGTTACCATTTTGAAAAGACACATGAATAGAATAATAGATGTCCATAATGAAAACCAGAAACTCCAGTGTTTTGCTGCTGCTGTTTTATTTGTAAAGTAAAAAAGTTACTAGAGCTGTAAACCTATTTACTGCTTTGCAATGCAGGCAAAAGCTCAGCAATAATTCTCTCTGATAGGGAACAACTTAAACAATGCATATCCGTCTTCTTAGATTTATTCATGCAGATTGGGAAATGGTGGCTTCCATCCCAAAAACAATATAATGGCAGCATGACAGCATTGATGTTTTGCTTTTGAGTCTTTTGCTCATTGTTTGCAAGATTTTTTTCAGAAGAGCCACTAGAGACTAACCAACCTGACTTACTGCAGAAATAACTGTTTTCAAGCCGCTGTACCTCCATTACTCTGGCAGCAGTTTCCTTTGCCTAATGATAAAAGGAAGACCAGCTGCTATCAGAGTAAGTGAGGTGTTGCTACCATGTGTTAGTAGCTCCTCCTCTTTTACATAGATTTTTACATAGATTTAGTGCTTCACAAGATTGCTTGTGCACTCCTGTTTGTAAGCTACATTTCAGATATTCATGCTTTGTTTTTGGGTGCTATAATTAAGAGTGATACATTTTTCAGTGTGAGGACTTTTCACACACAAAGCCTGTGTCAGGATGCCAGGCTGAAAGTGTCCCATTTCCAGCATATCCATGTGCCAAGCTGTTTTTAGCTTTTGAAATCAAAATGAAAGAAAGATAATAGGATGTCAGCAGATGAGAGGGGTGCTGGTGGGTTATTGTGGTATATGGGCTTACACTTCAAGGAACAATGGTTTCTTGGCTTGGGCCTTTCCTTCACAAACATTGCATTAAAAGGGCCATGAATAATCAAGTTGGTGAATGATGGGAGGTCTCCCCAAATTCACCCAAATTCAGAGTAGCGTTAAGTCTGTTAGTGAAAACGGGTTTCAAAAAGTAAGGGCAAAACTAGTGGTGATGTTCACATCATTGAACCTTGCATTTAAAAACCAACAAGTGTAGCTTTTCCAGAGCTAGATTAGCATTGTAGTGGTGCTAGAGGTTTTGCCCCTGCCACAATTCTGTCCTGATCTCACTCGGTACCATGCCAGTATACAAGGCCACATGATGTGCATAGCACCACATCTAATTTGGTCCTTGTTTTAACACTTTATAGAGCCCCACTTTCATTGATCAGTTTAGTACTGTCCTTAAGGAAGGTGACTTCACGGACACCTCCACCATTTCCTCTCATTTCCTCTCATTGCAGATAGCCAACAGGATTGAAAGCATGGTAAACATGGCTTTAACCCTTTGACTCCACTACAATTCCAGTATGAGTGGAAAGGGGCTACCGGATTTGTAGTGGGGTTAAAGGGTTAAAGCCATGTTTGCTATGGTCTCAGTCCTGCTTTCCCCTTCCCTGTTGACTATTTTTAAAGACAGTATCAACAGCAACAACAACAGCAGCAACAACAACACACCAGGTCAAGTGGCATGAAATACCCATGTCTAGTTTGGTTCACAGTGAATTAGAAGTAAATTCCCACTGGTTTCCAATTGCATATTTATATTTGTCTGCCTGTGAACTTAAGGACATTGGTTTGCATAAAATGTTGTGTTTTGGGATAATAATAATAATAAGAATAATAATAAGAAGAAGAAGAAGAAGAATAGTAATTCAGGTAGGTAGCCGTGTTGGTCTGACACAGTTGAAATAAATAAAAAAATTAAAAAATGTCCAGTAGATAATAATAATAATAATAATAATAATAATAATAATAATAATAATTTATTATTTATACCCCACCCATCTGGCTGGGTTTCCCCAGCCACTCTGGGTCCAACAAAAGATTAAAAATACATTAAAACATCAGTCATTAAAAACTTTCCTAAACAGGGCTGCCTTCAGATGTCTTCTAAACGTCAGGTAGTTGTTTATTTCTTTGCGGTGGATTATGATGGCTTCAAGTTAATTTACTTTTGAGAATATGCTCAGAATCCCTCTCCCCTGCACAAAGAGAATTAAAATAATTTTTAACCCACTGCATCTCATTTCGCAAACTTAAGTGCCTCCTCGTTTCTTTGTACAATTGTAGGAAATTAAAAGGATTTTTTCTCTTGAAAAGTTTTATGCCTTGAAGCTAAGAATCCTTTTAAAACCTCAAATGAACCTAGGCAGAAAGCAACCTAATAAGTGAAAAATTAGCAATTTGCCTGTGTGCCATTAATGATGCCTTCGGAAATAGGGAGAAGTTGTCCTTATTTGTTGCAAGACTCATTCAGCAAAGTAATAGCGAGTCCACTGATAGTGGATTTAATTGCTTTACAAATGAGTTGGCTAATTAAAATGGTTTATTTTCCAGAAGAGCTATAGTGACATGGTGGACCTGTCTCTGTCAGGTGTCGCCATCAAAGTTGTCTGGGGGTTTGAAGCATGGCCTCTTTTTAGATGACCCTATTCCAGGTGATTTCTCGCTTGTTGATCAGAGGCAAGAGACTCTGGGTTGCTTTTAAGGGCATGTTTCTGGCCAGATGGCCAAATGAAAGGAATTGCTTTCTGTGAATTGTTATGGTTGCCTCTGATCTGTCAGCTGTGCAAGCTGCTCTTCACTTCAGTCTAATTAACTAGCCTAATGCTTTGACGGCCATGATGCATTAATTGAGAGACGCTTGTGTGTAGGGGCTGCAAAACCATTGTTCAGGCCCATACCTCAGATACTTTAAAAGTAGGACTGAGTCCTTAAAGAAGGGAAATTGATTCCTTTCTATCACTTCTCATTACTTGCAGCTAAATATGAGCACATGAGAGCTAATAGTTCTACTGAAAACTGGGGTGTGCATTACATCTAAGGTGCAATGTTAATTTTCTTTTGTAGAGAATGGTCCTAAAAGTGATTGCGAACCAGGAGCTATTCTTACCTACTACCCCTGCCCCCTACCCCTGGCTCTCTTAAATTTCAAATGGAAATTGGCTATTTCTGTGAGTGTCCTTGTAAACGCCACAGAGTGGCAGGTTTTCTCCATATTGCACTTGAGGGAGACAGCCTGCATAATGAAGGGTGCACTTTTTAATTAGCTGAGTGTTGTGTCGGGGTTCACTGTTCAAGCAGCAGCAGAGTAAGAAAGGCAGGCAGAATAGCCAGTAGAGCATTTGCCAGTTTCTCTACTCAGGTTGGGTGACATTTACAAGGAAACGGAGGCAGTAGGCCCGTTTTATACTCTTCCTGTAGCCTGGATGAACCAATTGCTCAGTGTGCCCTGGATATTTATTGGCAAGTCAGCAACATACGACCCCCAGACAATAAGTAATTAAATTTTGCTTCTCTGTTCCAGGAGCTTTGCTGTTCTAGTCTGCCATGATAGCAAATGTTTTTCCTAATCCATATTCGATGTGCTAACCAAACAGTAGCTTGTTTTGTGGCTCTCCCTCCTCTGCTGTCTGATAATTTTTTGAAAACTAAAAGACTGATAGCTGACTATATTTGTAAGGGCTCATATGCTTGTTAGAACATAGGAAGCTGCCTTTTGCCAGGTCATACCACTGGTCCATCTAGTTCAGTATTGTCCACACTGACTGCCAGGTTCTCTGTCGGGTTTCAGAGGGATGTCTTTTCCAGCCCCACCTGGAGATGCCATTGAACGCAGGGACCTTTTGCATGCAAAGTAGAAGTGCTACCACTGAGCCAAGGGCCTCCCCCAATGACTGTGTCCCTTAAACAGTTGGTCTTCAGCTAGTGCATCAGGACCCAAAAGCGGGCCATGGCCTGAGCCAAATGGGTTGCCATATGGACAATGACACCATTGCTACCATTTTTGTTTGTTTAAAGGTAAAGGGACCCCTGACCATTAGGTCCAGTCACGGATGACTCTGGGGTTGCGGCGCTCATCTCGCTTTATTAGCTGAGGGAGCCGGCGTACAGCTTCCAGGTCATGTGGCCAGCATGACTAAGCCGCTTCTGGCGAACCAGAGCAGTGCACAGAAATGCCGTTTACCTTCCCGCCGGAGCGGTACCTATTTATCTACTTGTCTTTGATGTGCTTTCAAAATGCTAGGTTGGCAGGAGCTAGGACCAAGCAAAGGGAGTTCACCCCGTCGTGGAGATTCAAACCGCCAACCTTCTGATCGGCAAGCCCTAGGCTCTGTGGTTTAACCCACAGCACCACCCGCATCCCTGTTTGTTTGTTTAAGGTGTGTTAAATAAGAGAGAGGAAGAGGCAGGGGAGCTAATTCAAAGGAGACAGACCTGTGCCTTTTAACAGCCGCATAAAAGAGTGAATTTCAGCATTTCTCAAGACAAGGTGCCTCTATTAAATCTCCCTCTTCTATGGTGCTATAAAGATATGGGAGCCCTATCCTTATTTGCATATCTATAGACAGAAAAGGAAGAAGATACATGGTTTTAAAAAAAATTAAAACTACAGGTTGTAGTTAAAGCTGAGTTCCGTGAAGTCTGTAGACTTAGAAACCATTGCAGCTTTGAAGTCTTTCAAATGCTTTTGTCATGAGTCAATTGTAATATTTTCGCTTATACAGCCTGCTACCTCTGTCTCACCTGTTAAGGCAGAGAAATCTTTGCTACCTAGCAGGAGGTTGAGATCCTGAGGCTTTCTTGGGGAAGGAAGTTCCTGAAGTAATGTGATCAATGTTTGATGAGCTTCTTTGAGGCTAGGAAGTTGAACTCCATGCCAATTCAAGGGAAATCAAAGAACTTCTTTGACTTAGTGCTAGCACTGGTGTTCCTGTTCAATATAGAGTAAAGGCAAAGACAGTTTGCAGCCAGTGAGAGAACAGAATCTGCTTGTTCCTAGCACTGTTGAACCCAACCTGCAAGCTTCTATTACAGTAAGTGTCAGGCAGTATCATGTGTCCCATTATCGCCTACTGACGTAAATAAACTTCACTGCTTATGCATATGGTATTCCCTAATTTGATAACAGGTGGGGTAATCCTGCCTAGCAATCTTCATTTGTCAGTTCCTGGCCTTCAAGCTTCCTGCCCAGGTAGCAACATCCAGACCAGCTTGCTCACTCTTCAGACCTCCTTCTGTCCCCCACCAAGGGTAAACAGCTTCTGTGTTGCAAATCTGTGGAGCTGACTGAGCCACTTCGTTCATTTTTCTCTATCCTTCCCAAACCTGTGTTTCTCTCTACTAATGTCTAATGACCATGCTCACAGCATGTATCTTCTGCATTCATTGTCGGTACAGATACTGTGTCATGGAAGCAGACTGAAAAGCCTGGTCCCAGCATCTATTACACTTGAGCATCTTGCAAGAAAGCAAGCAAAGAGTGTGAATAGGCAAAGAAAGGCTAGTTCAGTTCTCTGTGACTTCTGTGGATGAAATAATAAGGCTGCAGCCAGCAAGACTGATGGGGGCAGCTCTAACTGCCTCCCCTTAGTAAATAGGGTAATCAAGGTGAGGATGAGATATCATCTTTACTCCAGCCATGTCTCTGAATAAATCCCTGTGGTGCCTTCTATAAAAGTGAATAGCTGCCACTTCGCATTAGAGAGAAGTGCAAGAATTAGTATATACTACCACAATTAACCATTTAGGCACTCAGAAACCATAAGCAAATATAAATTCACACTTGCCATTTCTACAGTGAGTGTTGAATGTGTTTTGCATTGAATATCTTAGTAATTCTTGCAAAAACCCTGTAATGTAGGCCAATATTATCTTACAGATGGAGGAGTGAGGCTGAGAGTTTGTAAGTGGAGGTGAGATTTAGGGCAGGAGCACTTCCTATTTTACAGCTCACTTTCTTAAACACTATGGTACACTAAGGCCTGGTTCACACATAATGCTAAAGGTTAGCCATAGTTAATAAATCATAGTTAAAGCTGTGATAGATGATAACTTTAATTTTAGTTTAGCTGAGCCTTGAGAGTGGTTTCATGTTAACTAAGGTTTGTAAACCAGCTACAAACCTTGGTTAATGAGTGACCTGTTAACTTACTGGACTAGGTTCACTCATAGCACTAAGCCATGGTTTAATAAACCGTCGATGTAAATTTGAGACATGTGAGTCTGGTTTACTAAATTTAAAGTGTGTGAATGATGCCAGATCCAACAACTTAAAATATGTGTTATTGATACAAATGGATATTATATAGCAGTTGGATGAGTGTGGCCACGGGCAAGATTTGCCACATTAAATTGCAGAAGGAGATGCTGGCGTATTAGATGTAACAGATCTCTGTGAGAGAATTCATCCTGGATCAGTGGTTTAGCTCCAGAACTATTTAATGACATTAGCATGCCAGTTCAAAACATAGTTACAATACTGGGCGTGAGAGATCTGTTCAGTATAGTCATATTGAGCCCCAATGATCTAAAGTAAATTTAGTAACTCTCTAGCGCCACTCAAAACAAAGCAAAACATGAGATAGCATGAATGTTTAGCCATTCTCCCCCAGTTCTCCAGTGTTCTTTAACAAAGGCACATTAATTAATTAGAAATGGGTATGGTCTGAAAGGATGGATCATAACCCAGAGGTGTAAACATACCATTCATGTATGCACAGGGGTCTTTCATCACACCCTGTACAATTCTGATTTTGAAAGCTTTTCTGAATTTAAAAAGCTGTTTGTGCAAGTGTGTTTGCGTGTGAGAATTAATATTGCTGAAAGGGCAATACGGTATTTTGCCCCTTCCAGTTGTTTAGGTGCTGCCATCTAAAGACAAATGTTTGCATCCCAGAATGTCCTATGTTTGGTTTTGTTTTTTGCTCTGGTGTGAGTCCTTGTGCCAGAGAGCTGGACCTAAAGACACTCACTCTGGTTCTCATCAGCAGGGTTGCACCAGAGTGCCGTCTCACTCTCTGGCATGACCCTGCTGATGTCCTGATTTTGGGGACGAAAATGTTGGAGGGTATGCACTTATCTGGGGATATAGAAAATGCAAAGTGACTGCGGGCACAGTCACCACTCAGTAGCATCCCAAAGAAACCAATGGAGCTAACTGATACCTTATAGTCATAAGAAATGGCCTTGATTTATTTGTTTTTATTTAACAGAATATGTATATTGCTTGGTGGTGAAAAGCTCTAATCAGTTTACATAAATTATACAATAAAATTATAAATAAAAGTCAGAGTTAACCTAAAAAATATAAATATAAATAAAATAAGAAATTATACATATATACTTTATATTTTGTTTATTTTAAATCCACCCATAAAATGTATTCCTGTATTGAACTAGTAGGCCAGTTTTTTAAGTAGGGAACTGAGCAAGGAAATAAATATGTTTTACTGATTCCATAGTAAGTAGAGGGACAGCCAGACTTGTCTCAACCTCCATACCAAAATGTATTCTAGGTGAACAATCAACCCCAGGCAGCTCCAGCTTATCACCACATATCAAAGTGAGTAAGCCAGAGACCCACATCTGAAAGGAGGCTTTTCTTGCCTAGAAACCTTATAGCCCAAATTCCCAAAGCCCTTCCTTCTAATTCATCCAGGAATCGCAGAAATACCACCTCTAGATCTGGGGGAGGCTGCACAACTCTGAATATTTCCAGGAAGCCTTGCAGTTTAAATGCTACTGTTTTCTGACTTTCGTTTTTGGCAAGCAACACTTGCAGGTGGGAATTGTAAATACTGCAGTCTCTACAGGTCAGATCTGGAAAATGAAAGTTATTTGGAATAGTTGCATTTGGGATGGGGGTGGAAGAATTCTGCAAAGAACTCACCCATGTCTCAGATGCCTGCAGCTGCTTTAAGTGTAAACACTCCAGGTTATGTATAGGTCACAAGTCAAATTTTGTTAGTTCGGCTCTAGTCCTGGTTGGCAAGCCTGCTGATTTTCTTCCCGACTTGAATTGTGCAATGCATATGCTTTTCATTTTAAAGATGGGCTGCTTGATTTCTTGTTGGAGACATAAACAGTTCTGGATCAGTTTGGTCATAATAGTGCTGTTCTAAACCACATTGATGATGCAATCCCTATATGTATTCTCATGTTTTTGGTATTGGTATTCAGGTGAATCAACACATAGAAAAAGCAAGGCTCCCTAGGGTTGCGGAGAGCTGCGCGAAGCCCGGGAATGCAGACAGCTCTGCGCAACCCTTGGGAGACCGGCGCACCGATCCCTCTCGCTCTCCAGGCTTCAGCAAAAGCCTGCATTTGCCCCATAGGACGCACACACATTCCCCCTTCATTTTTGGAGGGGGAAAAGTGCATCCTATAGGGTGAAAAATACGGTACTTTAAAGCTATATGTGTACTGTGCATGTACTGTGATGCATGCCACTCTTTTTGGGTGAAGCCTCATCAGTTGCTGTTTAGTATGGAATTATATTTTGAATGCCTGACGAAGTATTTGTCTGAGAGGTCATAACAGAACTACTGATACCTTTAGGTGCCTATTGTGAACATCGTAAAAGTATATAAAGTGAGAATGCCAGTATGTAGGACTTGTAACAGAAACTATAATCATATTATATTGTTCCATCACATTCATATTTGAGTGCAGCCCCACTCCTCTTCACAAATATATAAAGTTCAGGGATCATTCATACAAAAGTGGCTCATGTAGGAATTTGTGTGTTTTTTTAAAGCATAGATGCCTTATTTGTGTGAAGCTTACACATTATTTCTGCTGCGGAGTACATTGCTCAGATTTCCCCACAAGGAGGACCTGCTCTGGCAATGCAAGAGGACACTATAATTTATTTATTTTGCTTTACTTGTTGAAGAAGAAAAAGTCACATTGGTAGACTTGCACACCCTAGGCTGCTTTGAAAGCATTTTGAGATATTTATGGTTGCTTAAATATGTTACTTGAAATATACCAAAGAGAGTTGGGGTGAAAACAGCCCTGTTTGACTGCTTTTATGGGGAAGGTGTCTGAGGATGAGCCACCATACTGAACGATGCCACTCATGGTCTCATGGAAAAACACAATCATCTTCTGTAGCTTAGGTGGGCCTCTTGTACAATACAACATTTACGGATAGGTGCCTGATGGATAGGTTTTGGCAGAGGTGTGGTGATGAATATATATTTATATTATTAGGGCTCATTATATTGTTGCTGGCAGCCATTATCCAAATTATTTTGGTATTGCAGTGTTCAATTCTGTGTTGTTACTATGTAATACCTTATTTTGTTAAGCGTGTTCTTTCTATATTTATATCCAGATGTTGAAGGATGGGTAACCTCAGGCCCAGGGATTACAAATCCACTGAGTGGTAGCATAGTCAAGACCGCATTTTACCAGCATATAGATCAGTTGGTTAGAGCATGGTGCTGATAACATCAAGATTGCAGGTTCGATCCCCATAAGGGACAGCTGCATGTTCCTGTATTGTAGGGAGTTGGACTAGATGATACTCAAGGTCCCTTCCAGTTCTATGATTCTGTGAACAACTAACCTGAATGTGGATCACCATAGCACTGGCCAGCATTGGGGAAGCCTTGAAGTGCTATTGCAAATGTCTTTCTTGACCTTAAAGGAGCCAGTAGATATAGCAAGTACAGTTCTTTTTCTGATATAAGAGTGTGCAGTTAGTGTGTGCATGTGCATGTGATGAATTGCATGTCAGATTGAATAGGGGAAGGAGTGAGCGGAAAAAAAGAGGCCCAGCAGACTGGATTGGGCAAGTGATTTTTTTATTTTAAAAAAACCATTTACAATTTATACTACATCTTGATACTGCAGTAACCTGAAAGGGCAGACTTGTACAACTGGAACTTAAAATGCTTACCTTATAAGCAGCAGATCTTCAATATGATGTACATTAGGACTAAAAAGAAACAAGCCCCCTTTGAAGTTAGGAACTGAAATAACAATAAAACGAGCTGTGATTTATTATTGAACTCTAATGAGTTTTCTGCTGTATATGGTATAAATATTAGATTATGCTTCATGGAATGTTTTCTATGGTCTCCGATCAAGGATTATTTTTTTTTAAAGCTTTTTGATATGTGGGTAAATTTTTAAAGATGCTTTCTGAAAATCTTTGACAGTTGAAGCAATAAAAGAGGATGTAGTACAATGAATATTCTCTTGAACTTTTTCCTTTTCTGTTTCCTAACTCTGGCATGCTTTTGCCTGCCTTAAGAGGATCTGGTCTAGTAGCTGCTGGAAAGTTTGTGTGTGTGTGTGTGTGTGTGTGTGTGAGAGAGAGAGAGAGAGAGAGAGAGAGAGAGAGAGAGAGAGGTTTTCTGAGTGATTACTCACAGGAGTTAACTCTGACACCTGTGCTGATGTGGTGCTGCTTCATTCTGTGTTCGCTACCTGTCTGTATAGAAGAAACTGCACTCCCTGCATGTTTCTCTCGTTTACATTGTGAAGTGCTGCAAAATCCATTAAACACTCAGGTCTAAGGGCTGGCAAGAGCCTGGGGTAGACAGGCAGACAGGCCACTGGCAGGCTCAAATGTGGACCAAAGTGACAGCCAAGCTTTCCTGTAAACTTGTGTAAGGCTAAAACAGCAACAAAACAAACATCTAAAGTGTGGGTTGGGAAACTTTTTTCAACCCAAGGGCCACATTCCCTTCTGTGGAAACATCTGGGGGCCACATGTTGGTGGTGGATGGCGCCAGAAGCAAAAGTGGGCAGAGCATGAGTGTGAATTTTCCCTTTGTTACAGTAGATCAGTATCTATGCATTCACACATAAACACTCAAGGATGGTGCGAAACTAGGACAAAGTAGTGTGTCCTAGGGAAACAGTGGGGGCAGGGGAGCCCCGAGGGCCAGACAGAGAGGCCTGCAGGGGCACAAATGGCCCCTGAGTGTGAAGGTAGTGTGCCTCTAATTTAAAACAACTACAATGAAACAACAACAAAAGAAGGCAATTCAATTTTCAGCATGGTTTTGATGAATACACTTTTAAGCTGATGATGCCAATGATAGAATGACTTTAGTTCTACTTCTGAAGCCACTGATTATTCCTCTCACAGCCTTCATTGTGAGAGGAACCTGGTTGGGTCTTCAGTGAGTGTGTTCCAGCCCCTACTCATGCTTTATAGCAGGCATAGGCAAACGTGGCCCGCTAGATGTTTTGAGACTACAATTCCCATCATCCCAGACCACTGGTCCTGTTAGCTAGGGATGATGGGAGTTGTAGTCCCATAACATCTGGAGGGCCAAGTTTGCCTATACCTGCTTTATAGCAACCTCTTCCCACCTTCCAGATAGTTTTGACTACCACTCCTGTCATCCTTGACCATTGGCTATGCTAGTTGGGGCTGATGGGCATTGTATCCTAAATCATCTGGAGGGCACCAGGTTGGAGAAGGCTGCTCACAACTAGAGATTCGCATGGAGATGGACATACATACATGTCTGAATGAAAACAGGCATCCAGCTCATTCAGAGGAGCCCAGAACTTACTAGGAAAATCAATGTGAATGTGTGTCTATTCTGTGTCCCTTCCTACATTTCATAGTGATTAACATTATGCTAGCTATTTCAAAGCCAGTTCTCCATCAGGCTGTAGTCCTCCATCAGCAGTAAGGAAAATGAATAACTCTTGTACTGTATAGATTATAGGGAAAACAGTGCATGTATAAAGCTGCTAGGCTCATCTCTGCCAGCCGACTAGGATGTCATATTTGATTGGGAATTATTTTTTATGGATTTATTGGTTTTTATTGAGTTCACTTTTGTTTATTGACACTCTCCTTAGAGTACACATTTATATTTAAAAAGTCAAGGGCAACCTTGGGGATGTTCTATAAATTTAAGGCTCTTAAATGTCCCTGGCTTTTCATTAATATTTGCACAGATAACTCTGACAAATGTTTCTATTACTAATGCCTGAGAGAAAGTTTGGTGCTGCTTGAAGGAACAAGGCCTGTGAAATTCAGATTTTGTGTGATGTGTCTCTGTGGCATCTTCCATATTTCTAGTGGTAGAACAGTTTTAATGAACAAATGATTTCCAGGGAGGGAGGTAATTTTAAAGTGATATTAAACTCTAGAAAATGTCTTTGCAGGGTGGGGTGGAATGGAGGGAATTACACAAAAATGTCCTCTTCTGAAACCATTCCTTCAGTGTATTTGAGTTGTGTGCACTACTTTTAATTACCAAGGATGTTTTCATTAAAGTGGGATCTTTAAGGTATTATCCACTCCTGCTGTTTATTTTCCATTTTAAAGTCTAATCCTTTGTGGCAGCACAATAATTTCCACAGCAACGAGTCTCATGGAATAAGACATTATCATGTACCCTGACTTTCTCACAAGGAGCTTAAAAAATTATATATATTTAATACCTAAGTTAATAAGGTTACATATGGCAGAGTAAGTCTAGTAGAGGTATGGACAAAATAAATTGACATATGAGAGAGAATAGATTGAGAATTGATGAGGCAGGGAAATATAGAGAAGAGATGGCAGGGGCTGTGGAGAAGACAGTTCTTGCATGGCTAATAATGAGATTTAACTGGAAATACACCAGGAGTTCACCACTGCAGGAGACAAGCTGGGGAAGAATTGAAAAGAGAAAAACAAGAACCTTGAGGAAGTCTTAGACCAAACCCCTCCAGAGTTTTAAATACATAAACAGGATTAGGATAAGTGGAAAATAAGCAAGGAGGGGGAAAAAAGCTCTTTAGCACAAACTTCCTGTTTTCATGCAAATGGCATAGAGAGAAACAATGAAAGACAAATCGCATAGCTGTGAGAGAGAAACCGGATTTTTGAAGGAGTCCCAGGATATTGGCTTGTAGTTGAGAGGCTTAATTTGCATGGCTGGTGCATATGTGAGGCTCGCATGCTTCACACTTTCCCTTTTAAATACCCACTCAGCCCAGTGTGATGTTGGCTTTGTGCTTCATATACCAATGAGAGTCTGGAACTGTGCTTCCCCCTCACCCCCAAACCAGCCACTTCATGTGACAAGAGCATGCTCTTGAATACTGATGCTTTGACTTTGCTATCTCACTTGAAAGGTCCTGTCAGCTGCTAACTAAACACACGTTTGATCATTGGCAATCTGCTATTCTCAGCTCTGAGTAGGAAAGGGTACTTGGAGGCAAAGCTAGGCCTTGGAAGATACAGCTATTGTCTTGAGTGAAAAGTTACTTCACTCCACAGAGGGCAAATGGGAATTGTAGTCTAGGAGCCAAGTCAAAAAGGTCAGTTCTTGAGTTGCTTGGAGCAGCATGGCTTCCGCTCCACTGTGATCCTACCACCTGCTGCACACACTTCTTTGATGTTGAATCCCCAGCCCACATCAGCATGTCTGGGGCATGGCAAGCACTGCTCCAATTGGCTGCTTTCACATCACTTTCCCCATGCTAAAATAAGCTGGTGTCACAGGAGAGCAGCAGCCGTGCTACACCCACAGAGATGCTATAAACATATCACAGTTAAGGTGTCTGAGACGAGAGGTTCATCACAAAGCGTTGACAGGAAAGCATAGCGGTGGTCAGAAGGCAGTCAAGGGTCTAGGACTATTTTGCCCTCTTTTAAATAGACTTAACAGTGAACTACATCAGGAGGCTTCTGGGGAAAGGCAATAGGCATGGTGGGGAAATATGCTTTATTTAGTGTATAACTTTTGTGTACAATGTTACACCAGCACTATAGGAATGCTACTTTTGAGCAGCAAGGAACCCCTGAAAATCTAATATTGTTGGTGAAAGATGGAATGTTGATTTTTCACAGATTTCCTACACAGATAGCACAAGTGTTTTTCATGTCCCTTCATTTATGTCCCTTCATTTAAAAAGTTATGTGGAAAAATTCCAGGTCGAAGTTTGCTATCCAGTGGACAGTGGCATAGCGTGGGGGGTGCAGGGGGGCCCGGCCGCACCGGGTGCAACATCTGGGGGTTAGGGTTAGGGGGCGCAAATCCACGGGTTAGGGGGCGCAAATTACTTGCCTTGCCCTGGGTGCTGGCAACCCACGCAACGCCACTGCCAGTGGATAACACTTAACTCTGAGCTGGACCACATCTTTCTGCATAGGAGCAATGCTCCCCTGTTGCCTCTTCTTTACAGCCTTACTTTACAGCCTTACTTTCTGCTGCTGTTATTGGTAATGTCTTTTGGGGGGAAAGTAAAAAATAAGAAGGAGCAAGAGTTGGCCTGCATGGAACATCTGGCTGATCATGTCTATCCACACATGCTCGGTGTCTGCAATATACAACTATTTAATCAAGCAAATGAGAATGTTATCAGTTTTTCTGTTGACACTTTTTATACGACTGAACTTTTTGAATTTTTCTTGTAAATAAGAAGGTGTGTTCAGCCTTACTTCTACTTTTCCAAAGCCATTTTACGCCGTGTTGTCAGTGTACAGATATGCACTATGGGGAATGCAAATATGATTTATGGAGAATAACTGATCTGTTATCGTGGTAGGAAGAGAAATCTTCGTGATGATGTGTTGCAGGGAAAAAAGTCGGAATATTATAAAGTCAAAACTTAACTGCCAGATTAAGCCCATAAATTTCCATGAGTGCGCTGGAAGAATTTTTATTGATGGAGATAAAAGAACATTTAAATCTTGTTCCAGAGTTCAAACTGCTAATATCAGTGAGATGTGGATATCCAGAGTCCTTAGTAAATAAGCTTCCATACAGTCTCTGCCCTTATGCAAAACTTAATGAAAAACAGACTTAGCGTTGACTATATTGTTTTGCCTGTTCAACAAAGGAGTCATATTCAGAATATTTTTGCATAATAAAGATAAGTGTTGACAGTGTAATGATCCATTTGGCGCTGAGAGATAAAAATCTTGAATGATTTTTAATAAAAAATAAGCCAGCTTGGCATGCTTTGAATTCAATATGAACGATAAAGTAGGTGCTGAAGCCAGAACCTCTGTGAATTGTTGAATTGTACAGTGGACTACAAGCAGCTCCAGCTGTGTTTCTTCTCTGGTTTTCTGGTTGATGGAGGAGCCAAGCTAGAATGGATAAGACATACCAAGAAAAGAAAGCAGTCAAACTAGGATAGGGAACTATGATGTAGAGTTCCAAAACCCCTCTTACAAAATCTTTTAGACCCTTGACAGTTAAGACTGTCGGCCCCCCCTTCTTCTTCTGCAATTTCAGCAATTCTTTCCAGTATTTTATTATTCTCTTTGAGGACCGAAAATATTGTTCTTCTTATTACCTGTGTGGTGTAATGGTTAGAATGTTGGACCAGGACCTGGAAGAGCAGGGTTCAAATCCCCACTCAGCTATGAAGCTCAGTGGGTAGCCTTGGGCCAGTCACCATCTCGTAGCCTAAGCTACTTCACAGGGTTGTGAGGATGAAATGGGGAGTAGGAGAGCCATATGCACCTCCTTGAGATCTTTGGAAGATAAAGGTGGTATATAAAATGAATGAATGAATATTTTACCCTATACATAATCATAAACCTGAAAGAGTAATTCGTTTGTTGTGTTTACCATTTGAATCAACCTTGGCAAGGTGATTAAAATAAGCTTAAATGAACAGGTATTGGATTGCACACCAAAGCTAATTTAGGCTAATGTCAAGGAATAGCATTATCTGCTCCTTTATTATGGCGAGGTGTTGAAATAATGAGCAGAACAGAAGGGAATCAAAAATGTTTGAAGTTTTTCATCTCTGTCTAGATGAGTATTTCTAATTGCATTTTCCTGCCTTTTGCATGCAAATTAAACTGAAGAGCATACACTATGTAAAATTAGTGGCTATATTTTACAGATTCCATTTCCTTGAGCACTTTAATATGCTGCAAATATTGGTTTGTGTGTTTAACTGACTAGGATAGTTCTGCACTCTTGACTCAAATTAAACCCTTAAATTTTCAAGTAGCATTGTATGTGTTCAATGATCTTTTTTATCCTGTATAAAGTTGAAGATCAGATGGTGTTTGCATTTGAGGAGCCTGCAGTGGCCATTATTTTCTTGGCATTTAAGGCCTCCAGCTTCCAGTGACAAATGAGACGATGGGTAGACTTAATACATCTTTATTTGAACAATATATCTTGCAGTGTGACACCAGCCTCTCTAATAACACCAATGTCTGGCTTCCTTGCCATGTAACGTCAGTGCTTTAACTGCCAACCCTAGTGTCAGAAGTAAAAAGCAGAGTCTTCCGATTGACCTACATTTAGCGGGTCGAAGATGCTTTTTTCTTTTTTCTAGCTGAAAAGCCGCTGACCTGCAGAGTTGCTTCAGACTCACAAATTCAGCTGAATGGAGGAGGAGGAGGAGTAGAAGAACAACCAGGGAGCCTTTTTAGAAGCATGGCCTTTTTAAAGAGGGCAGCAGGATTTTATAGAGCACTCACAAGAAGCTCCTGCTTCTATGGAATAGAACAGCTTTGTACCTGACTTGTATCACACATGCTCAACTGTGGCGAGAGAGCAAATATATTCTTCCTTTTACAGCTGCCTTCTTTCTCTCCCAGTGCTTTCTTAACAACAGTTTGTTTATTTTCTTATTCTTCTTTTCTTTTCTAAATTAGACATGACACGTACAATTGAGTAGCACATAATATGGTGATTTTTCAGTGTGTTATGTTCCAAATCTCAGCCTAGGGGGGCTCTTTTTAACAAAATGTATGTGCTGTGCTGCAGATTCGCTTATATTAGTTGGAAATGACAGAGGAACAAGGGGAGCCATTATGCTTCATATATTTCAGATGTGGGATTCATTTTAGAAATACTCCATACACCCAGTATTATTATGTTTTAATATGTCAACTGAGCTCGCTTTCAGGGTAGAAGTCTGTCTTCACCTGGAATTCTCAGTCAGGGGCTCTATGTATCTTATGTCTTCTTTCCCTACAGAATCTTAGATTTAGAAGGGACCCTGAGGGTAATCTAGTCCATCTCCCTGCCTTGCAGGAATATGCAGCTCTCCCTTACTGGGATCGAACTTGCAACCTTGGCATTATCAGCACCATGCTCTAACCAGCTGAGCTATCCAGCTGATGCCAAGATGATAGCACTGCTATGCTTTCTTTTTCTTCATTGCATTTGTCCTTTTCCTAATAGGAATGTTTTGAAGGTCTACTGGGCAGGGTTCTAAAGCAATGTGACAGTAATTCTGTACTGTACAAGCAAATAAGTCTTGGGAACTGCACTTTTTGGACAAGCAGCAAATGTAGTTTGGGATGTGGGAGAGTTGTCTAGAGTTGATACTCACTGACTGGAATAGCATCACTCCCACATGACACCAGAGTTTTTTATTTGTTTGAGAGGGATTGCTGCAAAAGCGCCAAACAAGTGGTGGGACCTTTTTAGAAGACTGCCTTGCATGTGGATCTCACCACTGAACTACTTCAGAGATAAGTGACTTTGTGAAGTAGGCCTAAACATGGTTCAGGATATCATATCCTCTGTTAAGTAGGCAGGTAAGGTGCCTTCTCCCGTATAGGCCAATTCAGCTATGATCATGGTGCGTATATTCATGAATTCTTCTGTGAAACGCTTGTACATAGAGAATTTACATTAATATGCACCACCTATTGAGACAGTGTGGTGTAGTCATTAGAGTGTCAAACTAGGACCTGAGAGAGCAGGGTTCAAATCTCCTCAGTCTTAGTGGTCATTGGATGCCTCTCAGCCTAACCTACTTCACAGGTTCGTTGTGGGGATTAAATGAGGAGAGGGAGCAGCATGTATACTGTCTTGAACTCCTTGGAGAAAATGTGAAATATAAATGCAATAAAATAAATGAAATATAGACTGTTTGACCATATCATGCCTTTATAACTGAGGTTGTAGAAACTCCCTCTGTTTTCCTTCATAAGAAAGAAAGAAAGAAAGAAAGAAAGAAAGAAAGAAAGAAAGAAAGAAGCACAGGCTTGTTTGTGCTCTAAAATATATGCAGCAAATTTGACTGTTTTTCTATCAGCCACTATTGTCATTTAATACATTGCCACACCAAGTGGCCCAGCCATGCAATCACTTGTCTTCAGACATTTAATAGAGTAATAATAATAATAATAATAATAATAATAATAATAATAATAATTTATTACTTATACCCCGCCCATCTGACTGAGTTTCCCCATTCACTCTGGGCGGCTTCCAACAGGAGATTAAAAATACATTGAAACATCAGTCATTAAAAGGACAAACTGCCTTGACCCAATGGCAACCAAAGGCACTAGCGGCAGAGAGAAGAAGCACCTGTCTTGGCAACGGTGTGCAAAAAATGGCAACCTGCTTTTTCTTTAATTGGGAAGCGCAAAAAGATCTGGCACTTTCGAATGAATTGGGAAGGACCGGGGTTCGCAGTCAGGAGATGCCCATGCTCCAGATTCCTCCTGTGCCAAGCCCTGAAGTTCTCTGGCTCCATTTCGGGATCCGAGGCGCTGCTGGAAGAGGGAGATGAGGCCTCGGCTGGGAGGAGAGAGAGGGCTGCGCACCCAGGCAAGCTGCATGGGAAGTAGTCTCATGATCTGAACCTAGGTTTCCCTTGAACGTGGAAAGCACTTGGAGCCAGATGGAGATAAAAACATATTTTTGAGATTATTAGTGAAGCAGCCCTCCCCATCCCTAAATATGCAAAAGTGGCTCTGAATCATTTAAGGGCATATGAAACAGCTTTTAAAATTCACTTTCAGTGGCAGAAAGTATGCTTTTCTTTCGATTAGATGCCTGATGGGTAGTTGTTTTGAAAGATAATTATGGGAAAAAGGATAGGTTTGATATGAAATCTTGACAGTGGGGAACTAGGCAATATAATGGCTAATTGTTTATTAAATGTACTAAGTGCACATTAGATGCATAGACTTTCTAAAATAAAGCTACATTTTTTATTAAAAAAAATTCATATCAGCTTTTGCATTAGTGCATGCATCCTTGTTCCTGTATATATTCATTTATTTAGGGATTTCTGTTAGGTACCATTCTTTGCCATTTTAATTTTAGGTTTATGGGAAATAAAGGTGTGTTGGATGAAGTGTCTGTGTTGCTGCTATATTGCTTGTTGCAAGCCCTTGGAATGTTAGTTATCCTGAAAATGGGTTTTTAATGATCCATGCAGGAAAGGAAAGCTCTGAGAATGCTTAAGTATTTGGGGCTGCCTCAGTACTATTTAAGTCATTTCAGTAGTCAGAAAGCTTACAAATTGATTTTATACTTACTTTTCTTCTTGTCCAAACAATGATTGGTTACTGCCTCAATTATATGTATTCCCAGATTTTGTATTGCTCCCGTGCATGTTTTTGCATTTGTCATTTGCAGATACAACAAGATTATTCCCAAACTGTAATAATGAATTTTGGAGATTTATAAAAGCTGCTTTCTCCATTAGATAGGTATTATTATCATTACTTTGATTTTACAGAAGCCATCCATTCAGACATCTGTAGCATAGTATTTAGAATGTTTGGAGATATATGTAAAGAGATACAAACCGTAGGCTATCATATTATACTTGAATTAGACTGGGGAATTTGTGTATGAGTTTGCTAATGAGAGATAGAGAGAAATATGGGGCATGCAAACATAAACCAGCTTCATATCAGCTTAATTGTCAGAACTCCCCAACTAGAAACTCTGATATAATAATAATAATAATAATAATAATAAGAAGAAGAAGAAGAAGAAGAAGAAGAAGAAGAAGAAGAAGAAGAAGAAATGCAATTCCCAATACATGCTTGGGGAGGGAAACCATAGTGGTTATATAATAAAACATGTAGTAGTGTTTTTTCCATATACAGTGGTACCTTGGTTTACAACCTTAATCCGTTCTGGAAGTCCATTCTAAAAGCAAAGCGTTCTTAAACCAATGCGTGCTTTCCCATAGCAGTGAGGGACTCAATTTATAAATGGAGCACACTAAGCAGGAAGTGAAACATGTTCTTATTCCAAGGCAAAGTTCACAAACCAAAACACCTACTTCCAGGTTTGCTGCGTTCTTAATCCAAGTTGCTCATAAACTAAGCTGTTCTTAAACCAAGGTACCACTGTACAATGCTGTTGATCATTTCAAAACATATTATTATTTTCTCCTTTCTGCATTGGTGTGGAATTCTTTTCCTCCTCATTTCTTATTCCCATCAGTTTTGGTGCACTGTGATCTAACACATCAGGAGCCTCTTTGTATCAGAAAACTCCCCTCCATTGAACTCTCACGTTTTTATGGATGAAGAAGATCCACACCGTATGGAACACAACACTGCTCTCATACAATTACTCTGCATTATTTGTAAAGGTAGTTAGCCAGAACAACGTATCTGGAAGATTAAGTGGAAGGGACATGTGATTTGAGTTTCCTGAAACTGGTAGCAGGACCAGACCTCTTTCCTGAATAACATTATTCACTTTTTTATGAAGGTCAAAAAACAGAAATATTTTAGTTTCAGGCAAGGTCTATACAAACTAGACCTTCCCCAACATATTCACCTGTCTACTCTGAGCAAGCGAGCTGTAAAAGGAGGAGAAGCTGTAGTCTCAGTTTTCCTTGTCCTCTCACTCTGGGTGAATGGACAGATTAGACTTAAAGGAAGAGGGAAAGTGAGTAGTCAGCAGTGAGGAGAAGACTTCCTGTCCAAAGCCCCTCCAAAACCTGGAGTAGACATTATCTAGTGCAGCCTTTATCAGCCTGGTCACTTCCAGATGTTTTGGACTACATATTTCTGTGCTGGCTGGAACTGATGGGAATTGTTGAGATGCATCTCCACCCCCCCCTTGCTCCTTTTACTGCTCACTTGCTTAACACTGGGTTGAAGAGGCAGGGAGAGCACTGAGAAGGAAATGTAGCAATCGGCAGTGGGCCATAACCTCTTGGACCTTAGAAGATGGACCTGCCATCAGCCATGTTTGGCAGCATGCTCTGCAGAGCTGGATAAACCTACCAAACTTTGCTTCTTGTTTTGGTTGGTGGGGAGAGGGGCTTACACTTGAGAACCATTTTTTGGCGTTATGGGTTAATTGGTGGGGATAAAGGAGTGATACATACACAGCCATGGGGAAGAATGGAGATTATGACCTTGTTGATATTTTCTATCTATCTATCTATCTATCTATCTATCTATCTATCTATCTATGAGATAACTGATAGGATTCCTTTCAGGTCCTAATATTCTGAATGTCCTTGTCTGTTTTCTTCAGTCCTCCAAAGTGTGCTGATACTCACAAATACCATTAGTTCTTTATTTTTCCTGTCACTCAGTAATGCTACCAGGGATTCCTCTTTCCACATCCTTCCCTGTGCTCAGGATAAGAGAGCTATCCTCCATCAGTGATGGATGTGTACATGACCAGGGTTCCCAAAGCTGTTCTCGTCTCCCATCAAATGCTGTTAGTTCAACGTGGTTGCTTCCTCTGATGTAGTCTTAGAGAAATTCATGCTGTGAGACTGCAATTCTATTTTATTTATTTTTAGTTTCAAGGTGGTTGTAAAATTTCTTCTGTCTCACAGCAAAGAATGTTAGGATCTTGATTCATTTATATCAGCAGGAAGCTTGTGACAATTTAATAAAGATCCCAGGATGAGTAAAAGAAGTTAGGTTTTATGGCACATTTTCTCTTGGGAAGAGAAATTGAGCAGGACTTAAAGAGAGAGAATATTGAATGGGGAGCAGAGCAAGGGGGAAATGTTTGCTTTCCTTTTAATCTGTTTGCTTACCTGAGAAGGAGCAGAGGGGGATTAAAAACAAAAAACAAATGCATAGTTAGGAGACAATATGATGTCCTCAGTTTAAGAAATGCATTGCTTTTGGGTAACAATGGATTGCACAAGGAGAGATATCTTAGCCCTTGAAAGAATATGCCTGTTTCTCTAGAGTGGAATACATTATGGAATGTTATCTAAACTTGATGATAGCAAATGTCTACTTGCCTTAATTCACTGTGTGTATATAATATAAGAAAGCACAATGCTGTTAAATGCCACTCTATTCATCAGAACGTTCACTTAATTGTATTCTTTAGATTTGTATAGTTTTGCCCTTTTTGTTTTTCTAAAATAGAATGCTTTTTAGTTGAATATGCAAACATTCCATTCTGTTTATCTAAATGTTTTACCCCACTTTTCGGAAAGCAAGGTAGAATAAGCATTGAAGATCAATATAAACCCACTCATCTAGAAACACAAAGAACAGAGTAAAATAGCAGTCTGAGCTTCCCCACAGCATAAAACTTTTAAATGGCTGAAAAGAAAAAGCATAATTCCTAATGCAGTGGTGCCTCGCAAGACGAAAAGAATCCGTTCCGCGAGTCTCTTCGTCTTGCGGTTTTTTCGTCTTGCGAAGCAAGCCCATTAGCGGCTTAGCGGATTAGCGCTATTAGTGGATTAGCGGGTTTAGCGGATCAGCTGATAAGCGGCTTAGCGGCTTGGGAAAAAGGGGGGGAAAAGGAAAAAAACCCTGCAGAAACTTGCAAGACATTTTCGTCTTGCGAAGCAAGCCCATAGGAAATTTGTTTTGCGAAGCACCTCCAAAACGGAAAACCCTTTCGTCTAGCGGGTTTTCCGTCTTGCGAGGCATTCGTCTTGCGGGGCACCACTGTGTTCAGAAATCTTCCTAAATAAATTAGCTTAACACAACTGACCAAATAAGCAAACAGAACCTTGTTCACTATATGCCCAGTGGTGAATTCAGTACAGAAGAATAGAGAAACACAGTTGTTTGTTTTCTGAAAAGTACTAGATATAAGATTATGTAAACGAGGAATGGATTAATCAGTTAATTTTGGCTTCTTTCAGTTTCTAATTTTTCAAAAATTAATTACTCCTTGCCTCAAAGAGTCTGCAAACTATTTTTTAAAACATTCTGTTTGCATTTTGCCACATACAGTACATGCATTTTTACAAGCAATTTCCCTTGAAATATTGCATGATTACACCTTTTTGTGCACATTTCCCACATATAAATGCTTTTTGTACTTTTTTTTTGGTTGGAAAAGTCCATTGCAGAATTGGAAGTAGTGTGCATATCTGGGGGATAGCTGTGTTTCAGGTGGTGCACTGACCCAGGAAATATGAATTAGGCAGGTTCACATTAAAATGTCATTTGCACAATTTGTTCCCCATCCCTAATGTAAATGAATCTTGGACGTGCTCAGAGCAGTGCATGCATGGCACTTTAGCAGACCAGGGGACTGGCAAAATATGAAGATCTTCTGGTTTAAGTTAGGTTTACCAGTTTCACAGGCACCCGCAGAATTATCCTCCTAATAAAATCTACCCATTGCTTTCACTGCAAGCATTTCATCTGGTGCTTAAGTCTGTCAGACAGCACTTAATTAGACTTGGCAATAATGTACTGGTGGTTTGGCATTGATTTTTATCCCCAAATGGTGCTACCAAGTTCAGCAAGATGGTGATCCAAAAACAGCAGCCAAGTGCCTTACCATCGGGTGATGGAATTGAGCCAGTGTGGTTCCATGTACAGTGGCCAAGTGTGGTGTCAGAGAACCCCAGTGAGCATTGACTGACACGCTCTTAGCATCCATTAAATAGTGGATAGAAAGGACAGGCACAATGTTTTACTGGCCTAAAATGCTGAACATACTCTCTTCACGGGGAGGGATTATCTTCTTCGTCTGTGTGCTTACCACCCCTTGAATCATTTATTCAGCAACAGTTGGGACCTTTATGTCCCTATTTGATCATTGAGATCACCTGCAGGATTGCTGGACTATCACCCCAGGCTGGTGAGGCTCATTTGACATCGACATGAAACTGAGCCACTAGTGTCATTACCCTAGTCCTGTGGAACACTTTTCTATGCCACTAGGCTTATGCTGTTAGTTAAGAATAAACATTTTCTGTAATAGTTTTCTGTAATTTTAAGTATTTGCGTCATTTTTATTGTGTGATAATAGCTATTGTAATAGCTTGGTTTTTAAAAAATATATATGAAATTGTGGTGTGCAGGCATTTTTAAAATAAATAAATAAATAAATAAATAAATAAATAGCAGTCAAATAATCACATAATGTTTCATAATTTGTTTCTTAATGTGGGTAAATTTGAGTTAGCATGTTAGGAGGACATGGCTTCAGTTCCATCTCTGTGTGTTTTTGGTTCTCTTACTAGAGCCATTTCTCCATGTCCATTGCCTTACTGGTCCCAGGTTCTGCTGTGCTTTTACATCTTTCTGGGGAGAGAGAATGGAGCAATCTTTCAGAAAAGGTCTTCGCAGGCAGGTTGACAAGGGCCAACACAATGTAACACAACAAGTATTTTGCTGCTCTTGTACACTAAATAGTTTCCCGAGTGTCTCAGTTTTAGATGATGTGGAGTCGTTGTTCACATAAACTATGGATCCCAGTGGTGAGTAGGGTCAGAGGCAAAAGGTGGATGGAGATATGACGCTTACTGTTTCTGTAGTCAGTAACACAACAGCTATAAGTTTCTAAATATACACATAAGAGCCTGTTGGATTGTCCAGCATCCTATTCTCCCAGTGGCCAGCTCTCAGGCTGTGGAAAACCCCAAAACAGGGCCTGAGTGCAACAGCACTCTCCCCACTCACAATTCCCAGCATTGAGCTTTCAGACACAAGCCGCTTCCAACACCCCTCTCCATGATTTATCCTGGGAAGGACTTATTGTTGCCAGGTAAAAGCACTTGATGAGGGTATGGAGCAGGGGCAGTGAAGGCTGTGACCATAAACAGAAGAGGAGAATCCTGGGGCCTGAATAGAAAGGTTCAAGTGGGGGCAAGTTTAGCCCCAGTCCTGAGGTTCTTCACCTGTGGTGCATAGGAGTGCAGTTTGAAATCAGTGGGAGTTTTGAGTAGACATATGTAGAATTGCACTGTAATGTGCTCTTTGTAAGCATGCATTCTCAGAAGTAAGTCTCATTAGGAGTTCAGAGAGTCTTACTCTTTAGTAAGTAATTTTAGTATTAAATGTTTTAGGGTGGGCATACAAATCACATCACATTTTTCTGCCACTGGCATTTCCTTCTTGCCCTAAAACTAGTTGCTCCTGTTAACAGTCTTTTACAAGTATTCCTGTTTGTTTCAAGCATCCCATTACAACAACCCTGTTTGGTCCCCCCACCCTTTTTGAAATTTGGATAATTTCATTAAGCTGGTTGCAGCTTTATAGTATTGCTAACCTACTTTTACTCTAACCCCAAAGTGTCAAAACATTACTTTAAAAGCAGAGCATTCTGTCGGTATCTCATCACTTGAATAAGGCTTATTCTTTTCTTTTCCTGGAGGGTATACAAAAATATGACTTCTCAAGGTGATTTTCACTGGAATTGATTTTTTTTATATATAAGGAAAGGTTGTGCTGTCGGCACTGGTAAGTAACAGCTGAGATGTAGAAGATCAAAGTGGAAGCTGGAAATAAGAAATGTTAATTTTCAGGGAATGGGCGGCCAGTGAATAATACTTCAGGTAGGCAAGCTACTTGGAGAATAGAGAGAAGACCAGAGGCAATTTACGGTAATGGGTGTAGTACAAATCAAGGAAGCTTTGCCTACCAATCTTTATGGGATGGATTGTAATTGGATGGGCAAACTTCATATGAGTAGTGTCAGAATGTGGCAGAAATCAAGTTTGATACATTGGCTTCTGATCTTTTCAGTGTTCCCTCCCCTCCAGTCTTGATAAAATGAGGCCTGACTTGTTCACAAATTGCTTAGTATTGCTGTTTGACACAACAGCTTTTCTCTACCAGTGAATTTGGAGAATGAATTAATCAAAGGACTGTCATTGCCAAATCATGACCTACAGATGATACTTGCACCTTCAGCAACTGTGTGTTATATGGAGGTATTCAGCAGATAGTGCATCTTCTAAGCCCTACAGTGTGAAAAAGCTACATCCCCCCCAATTATTTGTTCTCCATTAAAAGATATGAATTGTGCCTTTTGTTTTCTGTTTCTCCACAACCAGTGAATACCAGTGACCAACCTGCCATATAGCTAATGTAATGAAGACGCTTCTTAAGTGTGTGCAGCAGTAGCAATGACTGGGCCTGGCTTTGCCATCTCCCATAGATGCTGTTGCCTAGTTTTGTTGCTATAGGGGAGCCATCCCCAATCTTGGGTCCCTGGATGTTGTTGGACCACAACTCCCATCATCTCTTTTCATTAACCATGCTAACTGGGGTGATGGGAGTTGTAGTCCAATGACATTTGAAGATCCAAGGTTAGTGAATGGTACTGGAGGGTGAGGATCTGTCACTCTTTGTTGTAGTCTTTTGTCACAACAGTGGTACCTTGGGTTGCAGACACATAAGGTTACAGACGCTTCAGGTTACAGACTCCGCTACCCCAGAAATAGTACCTCAAGTTAAGAACTTTGCTTCAGGATGAGAACAGAAATTGCGCGGCAGTGGCGCGAGGCCCCATTAGCTAAAGTGGTACCTCAGGTTAAGAGCAGTTTCAGGTTAAGAATGGACCTACAGAACGAATTAAGTTCTTAATCTAAGGTACCACTGTACCTCCTGGTTCTTTGAGCCAGGAAATCAGAAAAAAGGCTTGCACTTTTTAAGTGATGAAGTCATCTTTTGCATTGCTTGTGAACCAGTGAGGCCATTTGTATTGTGTGGTTTTAGGTTATTCACATGTATTTTGTATGCATGTGGTCCATTTTTTAAAAGCACAATTATGATGTGTGCACATGCATGCATTTCTATAAGGAAATCAGGTCTGAATATGAAGGTGGAGATTTGCACCAGCCTGATGCCTTTTTTCCATATTCTGCATAAACAATGTCTGAAAAATATCCATGTGCACATAACATAACAACATAACATAAAGTATTCAAAGCAGGGCAACCCCAATTTAAATAATGGATAACCTCAGATACATACCTATGTATTCTCAAACACGCCAAAACTTTGGTGAGTATTTTAACAAAAATCACAATGGCTGTAAATATTCACATCTTTCAGCACCTGGAAATCATAAACGGCACCTGGAAATCTGAACTAAAGTTCTAAAAACCATGAAGATATTCTGCGAAAGACAGCCCTGTCTGTCACACTCTTTAGCTTAGGAACTTAACTTCTCTCTAGGCCAAACTAGAGCTGGCCTGATTGCTTTTTCAAGCAGAAATAGCTTGTGTTTGGGTAAGGGAGCCGGGAACTGAGCCAGATTAGGAATGTGATGTATGTGTAGACTTTAAACCAGAAATGGGGAACCTGTAGCCTTCCAGATGTTGGACTTCAACTCCCATCACTCCCAGCCAGCATGACCATTGGCCAGGGGTGATGGGATTTGGTAGTCCAGCAGCATCTGAAAGGCCACAGGTTTCCCACCCTTGCTTTTCATCTTTGCCATAGTACCCAATCAGAAATGATTTTTCAAAATGTCATGTTTTCATGCCCCTGTAAGCTTTCCTTGTTGTATTGCAAATATGTGCTAGTGGTGGCAAAATCATATAATATTTTGTTAAAACAGAGGAAAGAAAACCATGGTACAAAACTTTACTACTTGGTGAAGTGATTGTCTGGTAGGGCCTTTATGATGTTGTTGTTGGCTGAAATACGCCCCCCCCCCCATCCCTGTACTTTTCACACCCACCCATCCCCATAAGCACATAGGCAGTGGCTGGGAGATTCCAAAACTCCCAAAGAACATAAGGAGGAAATGCAAGGTACTTCTCCTTTGGCCACCCTCTGTGTTTCTCTCTCTTGACTAAACTGGCCCCTAATTGAAGTACACTTGGGTGATATTGATTTCAGCTAGACTGAAGTAATATGGTTTCTCGTAGACCTAAGCACACATACTATGTTATTGCGTTTGAATCCAATCTTCCATTTCAGGGCTCAAAGCAACATGTCAGAACTTGAATAGTACAAGCAGGTCTAACATTGCAGTTTCTAGGCATTAGCTCACGGTAATAAGAGCTCCTTGGAGATTTCTGTGATTATAAAAGTTGGCTTCACTGTGTTATCTTCCTTGACATTAAGATACAGAAATCTCTGGGAAAATTGACTCAAATACAAAAAGTATAACTGACCTTGGGAATAAAGTGAATTCAAATACAGAAGCAATTGGGCAAATATTGCAAGAATCATCTACAACAAGAAAAATAGCTGAGGAAGCCAAAGAAATTGCAACTGCTGCGGAGGCAAAGTTTCCACCAGTGTTTAAGAAACTAGATGAATATGAACTGGCACTTTCTATGCAGGACATGCAACGCAAGGAGAGAAATCTAAGGATCAGACTTGTGCCGGAAAAGGAAGAAGATAACCTGGTGGACTATTTGACAAAAGAATTTTCTGACTTTTGGAAGCAGGAGCTGGGCAAAGAAGAATTTAAGATAGAAAGTGCTTTCAGATTGGGAGCAAGGCAGAGGAAGAATCGACCCAGAGATTGTCTTATAACTTTAAGATCAAAGGAGGAGCGAGATAAAATATTGAACCTGCATTATCAAACAACCCTTCGAATCGAAGACTTTTATATCGAGATCTTCAAAGACATTCCTAAGAGTATCTTGGACGCAAGAGGACATTACAAGGACCTGGTGATACTGCTGAGAAAGAACTACATACCATTCAGGTGGGAGTTCCCCCAAGGCCTGTCTTTTAAATACAAGGGAAAGAAGAGAAGAATAAAGACCGTGAGTGATAAAGACAAGTTTATGGGAGAACACGAAGAAGACCTACAGAAAGAGACTTATCCAGGACAAGGGCATCCTTCATTAGATACGGAAAAGGAATTACCGACAAACGAGGAACAAAAATTGGGAGCTGTAGGAGGAAAGAGCAAGTAACCCCATCATGGCTCTGCAACTTCTAACTTGGAATTGTAACGGTTTGAACATCCCTAGAAGGAGAAAAAATATATTTCATGCTTTGAAGAAAGATCAATTAGACTTAATTTGTTTACAAGAGACCCATGTGACAAGAGCTCATAGAAAGTTACTAGTAAATAAGAAATTGGGACAAGAATTTATATCTTCAGACAGAGTAAAAAAGAGAGGAGTGGTGATTTATGCAAAGGAGAAGCTCCAACCGAAACAAATCTTTAAAGATGACCAAGGAAGATATTTGGCAATTGAAATTCAATTTCAAGGAGAGAAGTATTTGATAGTGGGAATTTATGCACCAAATGAAGGGAAAGCTGAATTTTTTAAGAAGTTGCATGAGATTTTGATGGACCACATGGATTGTAAACTAATCATGATGGGAGACATGGAGTAGTTTCAACAAATATGGACAAAGCACAAAGACAGGTAGTAACAAAAGATGGAAGACTACCAAAGACTTTTTTTGAAATGACTGACAATATGGATTTGATTGACATATGGAGAACAAAACACCCACTAGAAAGAGAGGGAACCTTCTTTTCTGAAGCCAAAATGACATGGACAAGGATCGACCAAATTTGGGTAACTAGCAGTATGGCGCAAAACATAAAGAGAGTGGAAATCTGCCCAAAAACTTTCTCCGACCACAATGCAGTGAAGATGGTGATGAGGCAAACAACAACTGGCTCCTTCAGATGGAGAATGAATGACACCTTATTTAGAGATGAGGAGATTTGTAAGAAGGCCCAAAAAACCTTGACAGACTATTTTGAAATTAATCTAAGGACTAAAGTAGAAAAAAGAATAATATGGGACGCAAGCAAAGCCGTGATGAGAGGGTTCTTGATACAACAAAATACATTAAAGAAAAGGAAACAAAACGAGAGGAAGGAAAAAATTCTGGAAAAAATAAAAGAAGGGGAAAGGAAACTAAGATCGAAGCCAAAATCACAAGAGATCTTAAGAGAAATCAAACTTTATCAAACACAATATATGGAACTGACGAATCAAGAACTAGAGTGGAAAATTAAGCAAATGAGACAAAAGACTTTTGAATCGGCTGACAAATGTGGCAAGCTATTGGCTTGGCAAATAAAGAAGAGACAAAAACTCAACACGGTAACAAATTTAGAAGTGGAAGGAAAGAACATAAGCAACCCAGCGGAAATTAGGAATTGTTTTCAGAACTACTTTAGACAACTCTACACACAAGGGCCGCAAAAACAAACAGATATACAACAATTCCTCGAGAAAAATGGGCTGAAAGAGATTTCACAGGAAAGTAAGACAATTTTGAATCAGGAAATATCAGCACAGGAAATAGAAGATGCCATTCAAAACATGACGTTGGGCAAATCACCTGGACCGGATGGACTGACTTCCAAATATTATAAAGTCTTAAAGGCAGGGCTTATACAACCTTTGAAGGAAGTCTGCAATGAGATCATGGAGGGGAGGAAGGCACCCGATACGTGGAGAGAGGCCTATATTACACTTATACCAAAGACAGAGACTGAAAAGACTCAACTTAAGAACTACCGACCCATCTCGTTACTAAATGTGGATTACAAAATCTTTGCTGATGTTTTAGCAAGGAGACTGAAAAGAATTTTGATGGAGGAGATTCATGGGGACCAAGCGGGCTTTCTCCCGAAAAGGCACTTGTCGGATAATGTAAGGAATATAATTGACATTTTGGAGAAGTTGGAAGTGAACATAAACACTAAGGCAGTTTTGATATTTGTGGACGCCGAGAAAGCCTTTGACAACATTTCTTGGAGTTTTATGTTGAAGAACCTCCGGGGGATGGGGGTAGGCCAAGGGTTTGAGAATGGTATAGGTGCAATATACTCTGAACAGAAAGCTAAACTAATTGTAAATAATGTGGTCACAGAAGAATTCAAGATTGAAAAAGGGACACGCCAGGGGTGCCCTATCTCCCCATTACTTTTTATATCGGTCCTGGAGGTTTTGCTTAATATGATCAGGAGGGACCAGTTGGTTAAGGGGATCCAGGTCGGAGCTAAACAATACAAACTGAGAGCATTTGCAGATGACCTAGTACTTACATTGCAAGAGCCAGAAGCTAGTACGAAAAGAGTTTTGGAAATAATCCAAGAGTTTGGTCAATTGGCAGGATTTAAATTGAATAAGTCAAAAACAAAGGTATTGGAGAAAAATCTAACACAGGTGGAAAAAGAAAGGTTTCAGAATGAGACAGGGTTGACTGTGGTTAAAAAAGTGAAATATTTGGGTATAAACATGACAGCTAAGAATGTGAATTTATTTAAAGATAATTATGAAAAAACTTGGACAGAAGTGAAAAAAGACTTGGAGATTTGGTCAAATTTAAAGCTTTCCTTGTTAGGTCGAATTGCAGTTATAAAGATGAATGTATTGCCAAGAATGTTGTTTTTGTTTCAAGCACTGCAAATAATGGACAAAATGGATTGTTTCAAGAAGTGGCAGAAAGATATATCTAAATTTGTCTGGCAGGGCAAAAAGCCCAGAATTAAATTTAAGATATTAACGGACTCAAAGGAAAGAGGAGGGTTTGCCCTGCCAGACTTTAAACTTTACTATGAAGCGGCAGCTTTCTGCTGGCTGAAAGAATGGCTGCTTCTTGAAAACACAGACATTTTGGATTTGGAAGGTTTTAATAACATTTTTGGGTGGCATGCATACTTGTGGTATGACAAGGTTAAAGCACATAAAAGTTTTAAAAATCATATTGTCAGAAAAGCACTATTAAATGTTTGGGTCAGATACAAAGATTTGCTGGAAAATAAAACTCCAAGGTGGCTGTCGCCAATGGAGGCTAAGGCAGTTAAAAAGTTAAATATGGAGTCCAAGTGGCCAAGATATTGGGAAATTTTGGAAAAGGAGGGGGACAAAATGAGATTGCAGAGTTTTGAGAAACTAAAAGGGAAGGTGAGAGATTGGCTGCATTATCATCAAATAAATGAAGCGTTCAAATTGGATAGCAAAATTGGCTTCCAGGTGGAAAAATCAAAATTGGAGACAGAATTGCTAGAACTCAGTACTAAGAATTTGTCAAAAATGTACAACTTGCTGCTGAAATGGAATACAGAAGATGAAACGGTTAAATCAGCTATGATTAAATGGGCTCAGGACATTGGTCATAATATTTTGTTTGCTGACTGGGAAAAGTTGTGGACCACTGGGATGAAATTTACGGCATGTAATGCCTTAAGAGAAAATATTATGAAAATGATCTATAGGTGGTACATAACCCCAGTCAAGCTTGCAAAGATTTACCATTTGCCTGACAATAAATGTTGGAAATGTAAAGAAAAGGAAGGTACATTTTTTCACCTTTGGTGGACGTGCCCAAAGATTAAGGCATTCTGGGAAATGATCTATAATGAACTTAAAAAGGTATTTAAATATACTTTCACCAAGAAACCAGAGGCCTTTCTCTTGGGTATTGTCGGCCAAGGGGTGTTAAAGAAAGATATAACTTTTTTCATGTATGCTACAACAGCAGCTAGAATACTCATCGCGAAGTACTGGAAGACGCAAGATCTACCCACACTGGAAGAATGGCAGATGAAGGTGATAGACTACATGGGTTTGGCAGAAATGACGAGCAGAATCCGAAACCAGGGAAGAGAAACAGCGCAAGAAGAGTGGAAAAAATTCAAGGACTATTTAAAGAAATATTATAAAGTTAATGAAAGTTAGAATGATGTTGGATTAGAAAGTAAATGGTTACTATTAGTAATGGTTAAGACAAGGAGAATAAGGAAGATTAGTCTAAACTTTAACTAAAATAAGGGAAGATTTGCTGAACAATTGATAAGAATTTGGAATACAGAAATGGGAGGTATGAGGAAGTCGGGGAAGGAAGGTATAAGAAATTAGGATACGAAATGGTACATGTTTTTTGTTTCGTTTTGTTTTTGTATGTCTATGTATGTCGTGTTTACATGGAAAAACTTTTGAATAAAAATATTTTTAAAAAAAAAAAATAAGATACAACTCTCTCTGGGAAACTCTTGCCAAGTATTTCGTTGTTGCCAAGTTAATTAACCAGGAGAATCCCCACTAGTTTCCCACCCCTACATCAGAACTTTCCAAATGGTGGGCTGGGACCTACCAGTGAGTTGTGGGAACTTCCTGGGTGTGTTGTCAGGCTAGCAGCAGAAGATGGGGGCATTGTAGGATAGATATATGTGGAAATATATTGCACCTGGTCCTGTTGACAGCAATAATACAGTTTGAATGGATTAATTTTATTCTCAGCCTATATCTGGGAATCTGGGACAGAAGCAAAAATAGATTATTATCTGTTTTAATTTTTGTGTGCATATGAATCAACTTCTTTAGATGTCTTTATTAATTACTGTCTTTCTCTCACACACAAACACTGCTCAGGTAATATGTGTTGCTGTATATACTGTATTATGGGTGCACTGTCAACACAGTTTCGGTGTAGAATTATATTTTAAATAACCCAGTTTCCATGGGGAAGGCCACTGCTTATTTCTCAGGGTCCAGTTGATCACCATAAGACCTTCAGGTCAGATAAAGCCTGCATGCACACGAAATCTCATACCAAGAACAAACTTAGTTGGTCTCTAAGGTGACACTGGACATTTATTTCATTTTATTTTCATATATTTCTATGGTGTCCTTCTGACATTGATCAGAAACACCTGCAGCAAGAAAGCCTTCACATATACACAGGTCTGTAGATGTTCATGCCAAGCATTTGGATGTCAGGAGGAAGGCTAGCCAGCACAGTGGTTCAGTGCATGAAAATAACTTCTGAAGAGGGTTGACATATTGTGGGTTCACATTTTATAGTTCTATAGTTATTGAATCCTTATACTGTTGCAGCAGTTCTAAAGAGTTACATTCTATTCTAATAACTTGTTTATCAATTATAAGAATGTGGAGCTATACAGCATTTCCCCCTTTCGTTATGCAGCAATAACAAGAACACATTTAAGGAGCTTCCATGATGATACAATTAAACTGCAGTTACAGGAATCCATCAATCAAGCTGTAGTTACAGGAATCTATGTTTTTATTGCAGTTTTTCATTGTGCCTGGATGCAGATAGTCTGATCTCATACAAGGGTAGGAGTATCTCTCTTGAGAGTCGGTTAATGAAGTGATATTGGAGACACACACTGTCAGGCAGTATTAAAATACTGCCATAGGATATTTGATAGCTCTTGTCATGTTCTGAGATGGCTCCATACCTTTTCGCACAAGCACTACCACTACTTGCTTGTTAATGTTACAGGTATATATGCAAATTACCACTGTTTGTATGCAAGAAGAAGATTGTCTCTTCACTCTTGCATAGAGATTGCAAAGACCTGGAGAAAAACTGTTAATGATGTTGATACAAGCAATTCTTAGAACTTTGAATTAGTATATTGCTTTTAAATGTTGCTGCACATCTCCAGGTATTTCAAGATTCAGTCAACCATCTGGCATGAGTGAAGAATAGATTGGAAGAGATTTGCTAGCCAGCACAGCCAGGCTTCTTAGCCTGCAGCAAAGGTCCTTTCTCTAAACCATATTTTCATAATACATTTCTTAGGACTAGCCAACATACTCTGAACCAACAGTTCTCACTCCTCCTAGCTTGCAGTGATACTGACTACCTCCACTTAAGAAGTTTCAAACTTCAAAACACGGCCAGCTCATTTATTTTTTGTTTGGCAGTACACAGAGATGTAGTTAGAAACAAGTAATTATGGACAAAAATTAGGATTTTCCCACCAGAGTGATTAACCCATGATGGGGTTCAGGAAATTGACTTTCCCAGGCAGATTCAGATTATCTGAGTGTAAGAGACATTGATTCTGATTAGAGAAATTAACCTGAGTTTTGATAGTATTTTCAAGGCAGTACTTACTGGGATGGAGTGGGATATCCCGTATTTTCCCATCTATAAGACGCCCCATGTATAAGATGCCCCCTATTTTTGGGGACTCCGATTTAAGAAAATGGGGGGGGGGGGAGAGAGATGTATCTGTGTATAAGATGCCCCCAAATGTTTGACTTTTCTTTTTTTAAAAAAAAACAACAACCCTAGTCTTATACGCGGAAAAATACAGTAAGTGAAAAAAGTGTAGGTTCACATAGATAGTTTTTCTTCTATTGATTACGACACTTGCACTGTTGTGGTTCCTCCTCAGCTGAGTTTACATGGAATTGCTGTCTTACACTTAAGTAGGTATGATTGACTGACTGACTGATTGATTCATTAATATATATATATTTGTCATTTTTTGGATAAGCAGGCTTATCTCCAATACAAAAGTGCACATGTTGGTGCTAGGAGTTAATTGCACTTCAGCAGGCTCTGGTGGCATAACTGACCCTTATAGTTGGTTGGGGAGGCTCTGCCCTCCTGGCCTTCTGGGAAATGATAGAACTCAGGAAGCCATGTGAAACTTATTTGGCAGTTTCAGGTGGAGGTCCAGCACAATAAAAGGTCAGAGATGCTCCAGGTTGCTTAGAAATTAGGGTTTCTTCATGCTAATAAGCTATCTCTTTGCTACTAAAAAGTGCAGTTTCTTACCTAGTATAACTCAGTATCCAAAGTTGTTGCTGTGCTAATGCTAAGGTCTATGTGCCCTTGTTTTTTCTCCCATCTCAGCTGTTTCGAAGGTTTGGGGGCAATTTGGAATGGTGTATGATATAGCAGGGGTGGGGGCAACTCTACATATGCATGCATTGAAGTAACGTGTGTTGGGGGGGGTCTTTATCCCCAGCCAGGGTTTTCCATCACACAAAGCACTTTATTTGTTTTTATTTATTTATTTATTTATTTACTTCTATTTATTTCATTTTATTCTATTGCCTATAGAAAAAAATCCCCCTCCGTAGTAAAGTAAGTTTTGGGTGTTTGTTATGAATGAAACTATTACCTCAGAGTATAACCCCCCCTCAAAGTTCTGTGTTTTTCAAAATAAAAAGAATAAAAAGAGAGGGGTGGAGGAGAATTCAGGTTTTCCAGAGCTTCTCAGTTTTACATCTTTATTCTTGCCATCTCACATGCACTTCTATTTCAGCTGTCATATTAATCACCTGGCAATTGGGAGAAATGGGACCAATTTATTTGCTTTAAAAGGGTTTGCTGTGTGATCTTTGGCAAGATGTTTAAGCCTCCTTGTGTCTGTCTTCTGTTTGAGAACTCTGGGTAAAGTCACATTCCTACCTTGCAGGTCTGCTGTGAGAATAGCGTAATCAATTGTTGTAACTCATTTAAGGTGAGAAGGTACAGAAATGTTCCCTCAATATTTAAATGATGAAGTCAACCTCCTCTTTTCTTCTTTTCTGTGCTAGAAAATGGAAGTTACTTATTTTTAAGATAACATTCTTTTTTAAACAGTCTCTGCCACGGGTTGTACTTTCAGACTCCTTTATTTGTGCACTTAATGGGTGCTGCTGCTCTTAAGGATTTTCCCCACCAGGACACAATTATTTTCACCCCTGTGGGTTGCTGTAAATTTTTTAAATTTACAACCATTCAGGCAATGGCACCTCCTAAGGAGCCAGGCATGAGCTTTGTAGTGGCTAACCTTGACTCAAGAGCAAACCATGGGAGTGGAAGGTGTTGACGCAATATCTAAGTGGTGTGGGAACAACTTTAGTAGTTGCAGCAGGAACTCCAATACGCATCTAAGTGAACAGATTCTTCCATTTGGGCCGTGATCTAGGTGAGTGCTTGCACTTATTGGTCCAAGTAGGGGAAACTGCCACCTGTGTTTTGTGTAGCTGCTCTTCTGATGCTGCCGTTTAGTATAATTCCTCTTCTCACCATTGGCCCTTTTGTTATTCACAGCTTGTAGCTGTATTCGATGAGCAAGACCCACACCATGGAGGAGATGGCACCAGTGCCAGCTCCACTGGCACCCAGAGCCCCGAGATCTTTGGCAGTGAACTGGGCACCACTGCTGTGTCAGCCTTCCAGCCTTACCAAGCAACAAGTGAAATTGAGGTCACACCTTCAGTCCTTCGCACAAGTGAGTAAAGGTTCCCGGTGCCTCGGCACATTTCATCTTCATTTACTGGGATGCCAACTTCTGTTACCCTCTCATGCTGCTGGGAATATGATTCATTATGTGTCTTTATCAGAAGCTGATTAAAGTTCAGAAAAGGGGTAAATGGTTGAGGCAGGCAAGTAAATAAGCTTCTGCCTTTTTGGTTTTTAATACACTGCTTATGAGCTGCTTTAAACACTCATAAACATGTGTGTGTGTCTGTTGCGTCCCCAATTCCTAAGTAGCCGAGCATGAAAACTTGTAGCACAGTTTCCAGATTGTAGTTTCCAGAGTGGCAGGATTGACCTAGCAAGTGAAGATAAAAAAGATGAAAAAAATGAAAAATTGGTCTATAGTACGTGCTTTGAGTTGCAAGAGACTATGAATATCACAGAGGTTGCTTGCATCACCTGGCAGTTAAACATAACCCAATGGCACAGTGAGTTAAATGCCTTTCTAACCCTTTCAAATAAAAAAAAAGACCAAGGAGTTGTCTTCACATCTCAAGATCTGAATATGTCAAATTCAGGGTGAAAATAAGGACACGTTGCAATAGAGATCACATTTAAAGTTATTTCCCTACTCTTATTTCATGAAGTACAACTTAGTGCTTGTTCTGATGTCATGTCACAATGCATTTGTTTGCCCATGCTACCAATTATTGTAGGGCAGGGACAGGGAAACTCACAGTATCTCTGTGTCAGGACATGGGGTTTCCTATTGGAGGAGGTGGCAAAGGAGGGCAAGAAATAAATACGGGCTCCTAATTTTGGTGGCATTCTGTTTCTTGTCCCCTGGTCATCCCCCCCCCAATAACTGGAATAAGCCTTCAGAAGATTTAGAAGGAGAAGAAGAGGAGTTTGGATTTGATATCCCGCCTTTCACTCCCTTTAAGGAGTCTCAAAGCAGCTAACATTCTCCTGGTCCTGGATTCCTTTAATGGAATACCTTTGGTCAATGGAGGGGCAGGCCATGGCTGACCTCCCCTCCCCCACAAATCAATGAGCCAATGCCTAACCGCCAAATCTTACAAAGTTGTGACGATTGGTAAGAGGTAGGCGAAAACAAAGTGGCCAGTGCCAATCTGCCAAATGGAAAAATTCCTACCTGGCCCCCGTCCCAAGACAGGCGACCAACCAAAGTCCAAAGAAGGCCAGAGGACATCTAAAATAAAGGGCAGGTGGGCGGGTGTTTGGCAGTGTGAAGCAGGTGCCTGACACGCGCCACGCTGCTACTTTTATATCACCCCACACAAAAGTGATTGGCCAAGAAGCCAGGGTCATCATGGTGCCACCCTGGCATGACGACATTACTCCGCCCACGATAGGGGGGGAGGAACTGGCCTGGGGGCCTGCCCACAACCAGGACCATCCTTGAAGACGATCCCACCTCTAAAATTGCACAAAGGGAGCACTCACTGTTTGTGACATACTCTGATGTGGATAGCTTAGGTTGTTCCTTTACCAAATTGTGGGTCCATGGATCTGCCTTACAGCTGAGGGATTAGGCTAGGCTTAAGCCAGACTTTTTATAGTCTCTTCTGCCCCTGATTCTTTTAAAATGCAGTTGTTTTGAACCTTCACCCCCATTAACTGTCACGTACATCTACTGCTTGTCCTCTATACTGAAAATGTTGCACATTGAGGAAAACTATTTAAAGAGACTAACTTAGCCAATGTATTTGCAAGAGATTTATGCTCAGGGAAGAAATGTGTGAAATATTTTGGCACAGATATCCTAGAAAATCAAAAGCAATGTTCTGTGTACCACTTAAAAGAATTTCTTTCCTTTCTTTGTGGAATATTTTTTGTTCTTCGGGATGCTGCACCCTGTGGGTAATTGGAGCCATACCAGCAACGTGATTTGACATTAAGGCAAACCGATTTCAAATACCTGATTTAAATATACTTTGAAAATAGAAATAATATCCCTATTGTATTTCCTTTTTAACTTGTGAAGTGAAGCATGGCATACAAATGGTATTCTCAGGATTTCAAATAATTACCTTCTTATACTGTTCAGCTTCTATTCAGCTCATAAAACCCATCCAGTTTCATGGTAGTTGCAGATCCTGATTATTACATGTTGACAAGATCATATATCTATTAATTAGATTGGAGATGGGATGCAAAATTGCTGTAATTATTGTAATTTTCCAGCTAATTGTAGGGTTGGTGGTGAATATTTTACTTCTACCAAATGAAAAACAGTATTCCATCCGAAATTGTTTGGTAGCAGTTGTAGATATTTCTCTTTTTCTCCTTTGGTGCTTTGCAATTTTATTATTCCCCCACCCGCCTCCGCCTGCCCTGAGTATGCTTTTTCTAAGTACCAAATGGGCTACACCTTTTGACAATGCAGCTCATGTGGCAAAGCCTACATTTTGTTCTGCTGTTTGCATGCATCTGAGGGGTAACAGAGCAGCCTCTGTTTTGACGCACTGTCTAGGCGTATTAAGCTAAGGCTGAATGATCTGCTGAGATTTTCATCTTCCTTTGTTCAGGTTGCCTTGTTCCCCCCCGCCACTTTTTTGGTTTGTGTTTAAATTGTACCACCTTCCCTAGAAAGGAAAAGGTTAGCTAGATCAGCTCCAGCTGAGAAAGTAATATGCATCTGGACTGCCATTACCCCCTATGCACAAGACATAAAACCATGCATTCTCTGCAATAACCATGTACTGTGTGCATGGACAGATGGCTTAGATTGGATTTTAGCAACAAATCAAGAATAATACTGGGAAATAAAGTCTTTGTGCTATTCTGTATAGAAACACTACAAGTCTTCCTTCCTTCCTTTTTTAAAAGTTTCTTATCTCCTTGTTTTTAACATCTATTTTTATATAAAATATTACCTAAACTAAATTTTCTGCTGCTGCATTTATTTAGTTTAGAGTAACTGTGTACTAGATAAAAGTGCATTTTTTATTATTACTAAGTGGGTATCTGTGTACTTTACAGAAGATGTACATAGGGAGCTTGCTGTGGAAGATGGGTAGAAGCAAACTGATGCTTATTCCCTGCTGAAATGTAGAAACTGGAGGCGCAGGTGAAAATTGCCAAACCTAATGAGCAATTTGGCAGATAAGACAGGATGTCAGGCAATGACAGTTCAGCAGCAGCGGCACTGCCTGTGAACCAACTTGTTTGTTTCAGAGGACTGAATTTAAATACTATAAATGTGATCGCTTGCCATCAGATAGCAAACAAGAGCTTTTCTCCTAAATATGTAGCTGTGCAAGCTTTAAAACATTTGCAGTGGTTTAGAAATGTCTGTCCTTCCTTTCTCATTAAGAGTTTATGTATATTTAGAAGTGAAGAAACTGGGCAGCTTAAAAAAAATAGCAAGGGAATATAAAACAACTCATTAAATCTTCAGATCATCCTTATATTAAAACATAAGAGATAAAATGTGTAACTAAAATATCTCTGTGCTTATTCCCCCACCAGTAAATGCCTGTTTCTTTTCTTTCTTTCTTTCTTTCTTTCTTTCTTTCTTTCTTTCTTTCTTTCTTTCTTTCTTCCATTCTTTTTGTTAAGTCTTAAATCACTACTGGAAAATGTTTGCACTCTGGTTTTGGTGGTCTAAAAGGTTAGTAAACTTCAGAGCCAGCCCAACATTTTATTTATTGATCCATCCCTGGCCATATTCCATCAGACAGGGGGTTGGACTAAATGACCCTCATGGCCCTTTCCAACTGTGTGATACTACAAAGCAACTACTTTGCTTGATGGCTGTACTCTGCCTCCACAGTCGGAGGCAATAATGCTTCTGAATAACAGTTGCTGGAAACCATGGGAGGGGAGGGGACTCTTGTGCCTGAATCCTGCTTGTGGGTTTCCCACAGACAAAGGGTTGGCCACTGTGAGAACAGGATGCCAGACTAGATGGACCATGGGCCTGATCCAGCAGGCTCTTCTTATGTTCTTGTCCCATTGTGGGTCTACAGTTGCACAAGTGGTTCTACCCTGGCTCTTTTCATGCATTATCATATTGTCTGTACCTGATATGCCAAATTCTTCCCCATCCTGGCTTGGATCTACCGTATTTTTCGCTCTATAAGACACACTTTTTCCCTCCTAAAAAGTAAGGGGAAATGTTTGTGTGTCTTATGGAGCAAATGCAGGCTGTGCAGCTATCGCTGAAGCCAGAACAGCAAGAGGGATTGCTGCTTTCACTGCACAGAGATCCCTCTTGCTGTTCTGGCTTCTGAGATTCAGAATATTTTTTTTCTTGTTTTCCTCCTTCAAAAACTAGGTGCGTCTTATGGTCTGGTGCCTCTTATAGAGCGAAAAAAACGGTACTTTGTCACTTGCCCTTACCAATTTTATTTCAAAAATTGTCAGATTGAGTGCTGTTTCAAAAGGCACACATTCAAAGTCCAGTAGAAAGTTTAGATACCGGTAATGGAACATGTTACAATTTTACCCTGTCCTTCCTTCTAGGAGATGGGATGTCCAAGATTTCAACACCCCCCCGCCCCCATTAGGATTGTGAGATTGGCTAAACGTGAGAGATAGTAGCTGGGGCCAAAGCTCAGTGGTAGATGATCTGCTTTGCATGCAGAAGTCCACAGTTTCAATCCTTGGCACCTCTAGGTAGGCCTGTGAGAGAGCCCTACCTGAAACCATAGAAAGCCACCTCCAGTATTGAGCTAGATGAACCAGTGGATCTGACACAGTGCAAGGCAGCTTCCTCTGTTCCTAAGTCAGCCAGAGACATGGGCACTTTGAGGTGGGGGGCAAGGGGCAGATCCCCCCAATGAACCATTAAAAAGTATGATTTTAGCATTTGTAGGACCTGGAGTATGAAGCAAAATGTACTGGCCTCCCCCTCTTCTTCCTTCTTTATGAGAAACTAGCCTGCTCCCCCTTTCATAGTTTTGCTTGGCGTCCCCCAACAACAAAATCCTGTGGATATCTGAGTGGTGTTTTGATCCTGGGTTTCTCTGACACTAGTTCAGTACTCTATGATCTACATCATGTTGTGGTTTTGCTCCATATTGATCCAGAGCAGACCTCGATGTATAGTTAGCAGGGTTCCCAAAAAAATAACTCTGAGGCAATCAGCTTCATTCAGCAGAGTTTACTGAAAGCAAATGAGCATAATGGTCACAAATCCAACTTTTCTGGATTGGCACAGTCTATAAGAAATCTAGTTGTGGCAAACTTAACTTAAATTTACAAGAAGATTAAAACCTTAACACTTAAACATAGTATGTACAGAACACCACTCTAGAAGGAGAGACAGAAAGTGAAAACCAGGCTCCTTCTGGCCTATTATTATAGGACACCATGACCTATAGAAAGAGATAACAGAACCAGTTTGAACCAGCTGTTCAGCTTCTCTGAAGAAATAACCCAAACATCAGGAACCTTCTGCCTGTTTCCAGGCAGAATAGAAAGCTTACTTGTCAGCTAGAAACTTCCAACTTGCACCAGCTTGTATAACATGGAGATGCCTTCAGAACCTTCTTGAATTAATTAGAATAGGAAAGATCTCTACTCTTTAAACCAATACTTTCTGTACCAAAAAAATGCAGTCCTGACAGTATACAGCATAGTATCTTAATGGGGAAGGAAGAAGAGAGTCAAGCAGGCAGGCAAAGACAACATCAGGGGGTCTACTCCAGTAAGACTGTTCCCTCTGCCCCGCAAGGGTAATGGGTGCAATCTGCTCTGTATGAGGGAAGTAGAGAACAAGTGAGGCAGGCAAACAGAACATCAGGGTCTGCTCCAGCCAGAGTGCTGCCTCCTCAGCACAAGGTCAACTGTGACACCATTTGCCATGAGTGAAGGAGCAACTGTTACCATCTCCTGCTTCCATGTTTAGTTTTGTGAGCACGTGGTTCTTCAAGTATCTGTTGTGTTTTCAAAATGTCATGAGGTTCTTTGAGGACACTAGACAGAAAGCAGGATATAAATCAACTAACTAAATAAACAGTACTAAATTGTATCTCCAGAGTAGACTTAGCGGGTGTCTTATCTTGACGTCTGTGGCTTTCTGAATGTGGCTTTCTTGACGTCTGTGACTGGCTTTCTGAAGGAGGACTGGCCAATTCACACCAATACTTGGGCTTGAATTTCCTAAGTGTGCCAGCTCCTTGACCCTAGCCTTGTGCTTGTGTTCAGGCTGCACTGAATAGTGGGGATTTTACACATCACTGCAACGCTACTGGGTTTTGTTTTGTTTTGTTTTATGTTTGCCATTAGCAGTGGCATGGGAAAAGCTTAATTCTAAGCAGCTTCTATGAGTTGATGGTCATGTGAAGCCCCACAGAGACCATTCGCCTGAGGTGTTGATGAAGCTGAAAAGGAACCACCCACAGCAGGCGGTTTGTGTTGTTCTCTTCCGTTCACAAACAGATGTCATCCCCTTGAGACCAGAGAAGCGTGACTAGGTGGGCCGAGAGATTTCATCTGTGGATACACCCTGTGGTGCTGTCTCATCAAGGGAGAGTTGAAGCAGATAACAAACTAGGGCTGGAGCACAGCTGTTTCTTTTCCCTCAGCTATCCAGGGAGCCGTCTGTGTTAGCCTCTTCCGTGAAAAGTAACACCCACCCTCCCAAAAGCAGGAGAGGGAAAACTGCATCTAGTCATATGCATCCCATGCCAGAAACAGTTCCCCAGAAATTTAGCATTTAATTTAGTAGGTCACGTACCTCCTTACCTTCTCCATAAATTCATTTTCTTTTAAAATAAAACCAGGTGCTTTCCTACCACCTTTAACTGGTGATGACAATTTCTGCTAGCCTCTCTCATGCGTGATTTTGTAAGCACCGAAGCCCAGCAGATAAAAATCGCTCCTTTTTGCAGCTCTTGATAAGGATTTTTTTTTGTTTATCTATCCTGACTGTATTTATTTTTCATTTCCCTTTAGTGTGAGAAATTGCTTTGCAATCCCATTTTGAGTTTGCTTTTTTATCTTTTCTCCCCTTCTCTCCATCCCCCAAAAGTGGTAAGATATTTCTAAGTAAGTAATCCCTGTCCATCTTGAAATAGAAGAAGTGTGACTCAGGAAGAGCTACTGGCCCAGTATTTGTGACATGTTTGTGACAAAGATAGGTTAATGTGGTCCTAGGCTGGATCCAGGGTTATTATCTAAAAGCACATTGCACAGCAACTTTGAAGCTAAGCAGGCCTGTTCAGTACCTAATGACGATGATTGTTGTATATTAGATATGGAGGTTCCTTTGATACCTTTTTTTGGGGAAAGCAACACCTAAATGATATTACTATTAATAATTTTATAACAACAGTTTGTCATGAGCACACACATTAAGGTAAGTCCTACCCATTGTGTCTTCAGGCTGCGAAGTATAAAACCACTGATGTCTTGATACAGAGCTTCCTTGCTGGCTGAATTTCAGCTTTGCAAGGCCTCCTGGAAAGGTCCCCAGTGTTTAATCTTCTCGCACAAATTTATTTTGGGCATGTTTTTACTTTCTAGGGATTTGTTGTGGAATGCACACATACTTTAATGCATCAATGTTTGGTTTGTAAGCTGCTTTGAGGTGTCTCTTTCTGTAAGAAGCAGGAAAAGCATTAGGTAAAGAGAGAAAAGAGAGAAAAGATACAGATTTAACTCTTTTTGTACATTGAGTTCACTAGGGATGGGTACATGCTTGCTTCTCAAATTGACTCTAGAGAGGTAAAATTTAAAAAAGGAGAGTGGTGTCTGTTCCCACTGCCATGGCCATGGCAACTATCACTGCCATTAATGACAAGTCGAAGGAAGCTCATGGGAGAGGAGGTTTGGGACTCACATCAGCCCAGCAAATTTTAAATTCTCAGGAAAAATAACCTTTTTTTCCGAGCATTCTCTGCAGTTGCCAATCCCAATCCAAATTGAGCCTGGGGGAGCTCACTTATCTCTCATTTTGATGATTGCAGGCAGAACTTGCATTTCTTTATGTGGGTCAGGTTTACTATTAAACTCTTTGCTGTTGAGCTTTGATATATGTAATGCATTAAACAGCTTTAACTGTCAGCTTCCATGATTTAGCTTTCTAGATGCGAAAATGTATGATTTACTGTCTTGTACAGTACTGCAATATTCTATATGCTGGATTTTATGTCCTCTAGCTGAGAATTAGCTTTTTGCTTTCCTTTGGCAGGATTATCCACCACCCCACTTTTTATTTTATCCATTGAGATATGAAGCAGTTATGGAGTTTAGAGAGACAGGCCCATGAGGTATGGCAAATTAAGATTTTGGGAATTTACCTCAACACCAACCCAGTAGTATTCAGTGGGCTCAAGCTAAAGCTTTAACCTAGTAGGTTTCCTTACCAGGTCAGACAGTTGGGTCCATTTTATTTTTTTTATTAATTACTACAGTGATTTTTATGCTGCTTTTTAGTACCAAAATCCTTTCAAGTTGGCTCGTGATGAAACAAAATCAAAATACAACATTAACAACCCAAGCATTATAGCCACAGACCTATTAGACATGTTTAATACTTTAAAACTAGTGGAGCAGTATAAAAGCAAAAATAGCATACATCAAAATTATAGCTTCAGTGGAGTCTTGGGTTTTGCGTGGGCAGGGAGGGTGGTGGGTGGGTTGGAGAGCAAGAGAGGGGGTTTGCACCGCCCTAGTGGAGAGCGGTGGGGGGGGGGGAGAGTTCGGTGTGCAGTCGGTGATGGTGACTCTGAGTCTGGTGACTCTGAGTCAGAGAGGGAGAGACAGGTGTCTCTGTGTTGCATGGGCCTGTTTTTCCCCATTGTAGACACCATGTGCCATTGCAATGGGTTGCTTTGAAGTCATTTCTGCACCAGATAAAGGAATTTTTAGCCCCCTAATTCCCCCTGACCTGACCCTTATTTTGCCCAACCTCTCCTTTATTTTGCCTGACCAAAGGTGGCAACCCTAGAAAGCATCCGTTTCATTGGAGTTGTCTTTCAGTGTAATGAATTGTAGTTTAAACAAATGGGAAATATTTCATCAAATGCTTTACACTAGTTCATGAAATTTAGTTAGAAGTGTTTAGATAATTAGGCAATAAATGAGTTTCATTCTAGTATCTCATGAAGTTGGTAATTGTCTACAGAAACTCATGTTCTCAATAAAATAATTTCAATCCCTCTTTTTAAAAAGTGCAACTGGACTGCCTTAATTAGTTGAACAATGCTAGCATCTGCATACATGCATTTAAATTGGCCTAATTTCATGCAGTGCTTATATTTATGCTGTGATTGGCCTAGATTTTGGGTTCCAAAAAGAAAATTGAATTCTGCACTAAACTTAATTTTCGCTAAGGTGTACTCTAGCATACATTTTATCCGTGCATTAATTGCAAAAGCAGTAGTTATTTGGAACTGAAATTACCTGTTGGTCTAAGTTGTTGCTTATATTGCTGTGACATGTTCTTTTAGATGCATTGCTATCATACTTCAGGGATGGCTTCTTTTATTGTGCTGCAGCAGAAGCCCTAAGATTTAGTGGGCATCCTCTACATCACAGTCCTTCTGGTTCAGACCAAGCGCCCATGTAATCCAGCATTCCATTTTCCAATGACCAATCACAGTGCCTCTGGGAAGCTCCAAAGCAAGACACAAAGGCAGTAGTCTCTCCCTTCTTTGTTCCACAGCAGTTTGGTATTCATATTCTATTTTTAAACTGCTTTGAGGTTGTTGTTTGTTTGTTTTTTAAATCAAGTGAGCCTGCAGGATAGTTCAGTCGGTAGAGCATGAGACACAAGGTTGTGGGTTCGAGCCCCACATTGGGCAAAAAGATTCCTGCGTTGTAGGGACTAGATGACCCTCATGGTCCCTTCCAACTCTACAATTCTATGATTCTAAGTGGTGCAAAACTTTATTAAATAAATTAAAAAATATTGTTGTTGTTGTTGTAATATTTTATAACAAACATATTGCTCTGCTTTCCTTTGGACCACATTAGTGAGGCCGAGAGGGGGATCTTGTCATCTGTGCAGCCCAGGACCTCCATATACACTGCCCAGGCTTGCATCCATAGGCACACTCCATTGTCTCTTGAGACAGGAGGAGGCCAACTAGCAATGGAGACATGGTTATAATCTGTGTGATATATTTATTAAGAGTCTGGCATCTTCACTATACAGTTACCATTGTATACTAAAGTCCCACCTCTTTACCCTGGCCTTTGACCACCTCCTTACTCTGGCTGCCCTATTCTTGTGATTGTAATTAATTTTAAACTGTATTTTAAATTGCTGTCACCTGCCCTGGAACTTTAGGGTCAAGGATACATAAGTAATAAGTAATCAATGCCCATTAGCCATGGTAGATGCTGGACTAGATGGGCCGTTAGCACTTCTTATGTTCTTATTGTACTGTGCTAGCATCCATCTGTCTCGGGAGACAATGGAAGAGTGTGCCTGTGGGGTGAAGTCAAACTATTGGAAAGTTACAGCACCTGCAGTGGCTATAAAGAGCGATACAGGAGAGACATGTTTTGTTGCAGGTGGGTCAGATGAAGGCATCCGATTATTCTTATTATTATAAGCTATGTCCCAAAAGCAGAGCAGCTAACTTTTAGTCTAAGCTGCTGGGGATGATGACAGCTTTTTAATAGAACTCTGATCTATTTCTGATGAAGGAAAATGTGCAGTCAATAAGCATCATAACATCACCAGGACAGACCATAGCTTTGTGGCAGAGTACATGCTTTGTCCTAGATTCAATCCCTGGCATTTCCTGTTAAAAGGCTCAGGTGGCAAGTGATGGGAAAGACAGGAGCATAAGACCCAGAAGAGCTACTTAAATACAGAAAAGGCAGCAGTGAATTAGACGGATAAATAATCCTCTCCAGTTACAAGGCGGCTTCCTATGTGGGCATGTTGAAAGCTGCAATTCTAGACCCCAACATCAACATTATTTTTCTACTCAAGGGGGCCAACTGCAGAGCATTAGTATTTATTAGGGGATGACATGCACTCATAAACAACTACGCATTTCCCTTGCCCTCTGCCAGGCACCCTCCCTTTTTTTCTTGTTGACGGCTGGCTACAAACAATTTTTCATGTCATTTACATGGGCACTCCCAATTAGAATGCAAGTGAGTATTTCACAGAAAAATAAATGTGACAAGTTTTGCCTTTCATGGTATTTGCCAGTTGTCTGTGAGAAAATTGGGGTTTTCTAAGCTTAATGCACATTTAAGACTGATTATTTGTATGTCTGCTGCAAATAATAGTGGTTTAGAGACAACTTAGTGGGAGACTAAAGCACTAAAAAGTGCCACCTGTCAGTAACTCAATCCTTCAGAGCCTGTCTTTGCATGCAGAGGAAGTCCCTAATTGAATGAGGGTTTGATACCCATTGGCTACCCTCACCTGGTTTTGCTGGCCAATCGAAGCTGCTCTTGGGGTATGGTCACTACCACATGCTGACAGCTTCTAGGAGCCACAGGTGAGAGCTGAGAACAGGGTGGTGACCAAAGGTAGGCAGACTACCCCAGAAGGAGGATGGCAAATCCTCCACCAGAGATAATACCCCTCCCTTAACATCCCATACACCCTTTATTGCAGTGGATCTTTTCACTGTCCCAGCATAGTGTCTAGTCTCTCCTATTGCTTTATTCAATCTTCTATCCATCCATTTCATTCCCTGTTCAGGACATACAGAAGAAAGTTATTCACGCAGCCCATTATTAAACTGGAATTCACTCCCTCAAGATGTAGCGATAGCCACATACTTGAATGACTTTAAAACTGGGCTAGGCAAACTCATGGGGGATAAGGTTGCCAATGCCTAATAGCCAGAATGACAATGTTCTACCTCCACTGTTAGAGTCAATATCCTTGCTTACCAATTGCTGGGAATCACAAGTGGGGAGAGTTTTGTTGCACTGATGTATTTATTTGTGGGCTTCCGGTTGACATCTGGTTGTCCACTGTGAGAAGAGGCTGCAGGACTAGATGGGCCTTTGGCCTGATAAAGTAAGGCTATTCATACGTCCACAGTCTCCAGATTTTTTTAAATTTTTATCTTACAAAATTGTACTTCCACCATTCTTGGTACCACCCTGCTTCTCTCTAAAAAATTCCTTGACTCCAGCTTGTAGTTATGGGTTGGAGGAACATGGGCTGGCTTTCATATTGTTAGGCTGCCTTGTTCCCCTATTGAAGGAATGGGCAGATTTTTTAAAATAAAGAGTAATGTATATAAACATAATAGTTTTAAAACAGGGGATTTATACCACACCTGCATGGTTGCATAGTCTACCTTTAAAACAAAAACAAAAAAACCACCAGAATCTCATGTTTCCCCCGAAGTGAGAAGAACTCTTGATAGACTATCATGGCAGACAATCTGATTTCCCTATCCACCAACACACTCAGATTTTATTGCCATTTCTGTACAATTTGCAGATTGCACTAGTGGGCTGGGCATTAACTTTGTTACCTAATTTCCATACCAATACTGTTTTGAATAATAAATGCAACTAATAATTTTAAGTTTGTTTATTAAATGCAAAGTGGTGCATACAGACTTGATATAAGGGGATATGATTATTATAGTGATAATGAGCATTATTTGGAAGCTGCATAAATAAAGAAATGGCTTGGGGCAGCATTTAGTTTATACTGCAGGAGACTAGGAATAGGCACAAAGTATTAATTCAGGAGGCACAACAAATTGAAATTTGGGTAGCATTCAATTTTCATCATAATTGTTCTCCATTTGCTTGGGCCATTATCAGTAATTTAAGGGAATTAGAGGTTCTCCTCTTAAAAGTTTCTAGTGAACTCTTTAGAATAGGAATTGTCAAACACTTATGAACCTGCGTGCATTCATTTCCTATTCATGAATGCTGTGTAGCAGTGAGATGTGTGGATATGCACAATACTAGAAATTTGTTTCCCTTCTATTGTACACTGGTGAGCTTTTTAAAATCTGATCTTCTGATCTTTGCTTCTTGTTAAACCATAGTGCAAACTTACCAAAGTTGATTAAATTGGGAACTAATAATAAACCAGTTAGTGTAAACCAGGAACTAGCAGGGTTCTGAGGAGTGAATGGAAGTGGTAGCAGAGGCTGATCCAGAGGAAGGGGATAGCAATTCATGGGGTTTTGAGCCTCCTGCAAGATAGGAGCCACAGTTGGAGGATGGGGAGGGGTCTGAGCAGTTGGTGAAGGAAGAGAAATATACATCTTTGCCCCAGATGCTGGCTATAAAGGCCAGAGGAAGGTGCAAGGCATGTATAGCCAATGTGGTACCCTCCAGATGTTGTGGGCTACACCTCCCATAATACATGGCCATTGGGCATGGAGGCTGGGGCATGTGGGAGTTATAGTCCACAACATCTGGAGGGTGCCAGCTTGGAGGAGGCTGGTTTATGGTTTCTCCACTTGGCTCATGGCCTAAGGGAAAGGCTGTAGCTCAGTTGCATGCAAGAGATCCTCTATTTAATTCATGCCATCTTTCTGCACTGCAAGCCGAGTGAGCTGCTGCTAGCCAGTGTAAATCAGCTTTCTCCAACCTGATGCTTTCCAGATGTTTTGGGCACTAGCACCCATTATCCCTGTCCATTGTCCATGCTGGCAAGGGCTGATGAATGTTGTAGCCCAACAGCATCTGGGAGCACCAGGATGTAGAATGCTCATGTGTATATTACTGAGCTGCATTGATTGTCTGGCTCAGTAGGTATTTTCATGTCTTCTACTTCATGCCTCATCTCTGAGCTTCCAGCATAGCCACTGCTGGAAACAAAATGAAATGTTTGAGTCAGGAAGTCAATTCTTCTGTTTAAGGTCATAACAAACATAAATTCAATCTTTTAATCCAATTTACCCACCACACTGGTTTGGGGAAATTCGTCCTGGGATAAAAGTTTACAGGGAGGATTTGACTCACCCTGTCTTCCAGATAGTCAGATTTCACATTTGTAAGGCGCCACTCTCCCCACATTTTGTGAAATTTAGCTTACCAAATTAACATTCTACCCACATCCCTAGGCATGGGTCTGAACGCTCTTTGGTGTCTGAAATGTAAGGCTTCTAAGGCATTTCCTTTCGGTAGGTTTCTATGAAAACAAAATCAATTGTAGAAAGAAAGTTTCCCCATCTCTACTATACAGGCTTAAAACTGTCAGATGATACCCAGTGTTTGGCTTCTGATCTGAAACTGTGTTGAGTGTGACTAGTAGATAATGAATGTTCTCCTCCCCTCACCCTGATTTTTTTTAAAAAGAAAACAGTTGGGAAAGGGGGGCGGGAAGTACACATTAATCATATCCTTAAAATTCTTCAAAACACCATTTTTTGCTATGTACATTTGCCTTTTGGGTTAATTGTTTTGCAGTCACTTTTGCATATTTCTAGGGAGTCAAAAATGTGGGGGAGGGAGTTTGGTTTTCAGCTACTTGGCTTCAGAACCACTCTGAGGAATATATTGAGGGATACAGTTTATACCTTGTTTAACAACAACAACAACAACAACATATTATTATTTATACTCCGCCCATCTGGCTCCGCCCATCCCTAGCCACTCTGGGCAGCTTCCAACAAAAGATTAAAAATACATTAAAACATCAGTCGTTAAAAACTTCCCTAAACAGGGCTGCCTCACAGAAGTCTATGTTCATTTCATTTCACTTTTGATTTGTATACTGTCTTTCTGTATTACGATACACAAGATGGCTTGCAAGCTTTAAAATAAATAAAATATCAAAGTAATATTCAGTAATTCATTTTAATATGATAGTACACAATAAAATTAATTCTCAAAATACCAGCAAATAATAATTAAAAATTCACTCTTAGCAATTACAGTAAATAATTACTAAACAATGATCAATAAAAATAACAGCAAGTCACAATGCATAAAATACCACAATACGTACAGAACCATGTAAAAGAATCAAATTGAGCAACAAAGGCACACAACTTATATTATTATTCTTTTTAAATCCCTGAACTCCTCTTCTCCCTTCTCATTTCTTAGCTGTTTCTGCTGTTCTTAAAATTGTGACCTGGCTGTTGCTTACCTGGACTTGATTGAGAGTGGGTGAGGTGAGGCTACTTGCCCTTCTTTGCAAGATGATGAGGTGGTGGTAGATGTTAAACTTTCCAAGAGGAGATGGCATTCCCAGTGTTTTACACCTATGAATACAAAGGAACAGTAAATGTATAGTCTTCTACTGAGTCAGAATTGGTCCATTTATTCCTGCATTGCCTATTCTGATTAGCAATGTTTTTCCAAAGTGTTTCTTAATCTAGCTTATTAAACACCCCTCCCCCACAGACTCACACTCACACTCTTTTCAGTTTAGAAATGCAGGCATTCTCTGATTTTAAATTTCCTGTAGTAGAATATTCCCCTGCATCTGTACAATCCTGTCCCCTAATGTCAGCTTCATTTGAATACACAAATTGAAAAATCAGTAGGCTGGACAGGGGTATCTGTAGCATCAGGAATCTTTATAAACTGTAATGTTAACTATTGGGTTTCAGACTTGCACTGTTAAATCTATTGCTTTCTCAGGTGAGTTACAGTAACTACTTCACTAGGCTAAGAGATGTCTGTATTTCTTTCATAGGCAGCTCTCTTGTTTGATCTGCTATGTAGATACTTTTCCTATTAAAAGATTTGAAAGAAGGTTTGTAGACTAATTGCTGCACAGGTATATATTCCAAAAAGGTAAAAACCTCATCTCTTTTTTTGTGGTCTCCTAAAATTAAAATGTGTGTTGTTTGTGAAGTATATACATTTTCATCTGCATCTGGTAAATAGGCTTATTCATGTTATGGAGACCAGCAAACTAAAACATCTGGGTAATTCTATGACAAAGTTAAGAACAGCATTAAATTATTTTAAGTAGTTGAGTCCTGCTAAATGTCTCTTTCTACCTCCTGTTCTCTCACACATACATATGTGTACAGCAATGTATCAAAAGGCAAATACTGCAAACCAAAAATGTCTGACGTAGGAATATCGTTCCATTGAAACACTAACTTCCAATGATTTGAATGTGAGAGAACTTAGTTGCCAAACCAAGCTGGAGTGTTGGGAGGAAGGATCCTGCATACTTCAGCTGGATTCATGGGTGTTGTAGGGATGAGAAGGCTCTGGACCACCAGAATTTGTCATATTCCAGCTTCCATTAGTCCCAGCCAGCATGGCCAATGGCTCAGGGATTATGAGAGTTGCAGTCCAGCAACACCTGGAGTGCCACAGGTTTCCCAATCCTGCCTAGAGGGTGCCATAATTTGTGTCTATAGCTTATGTGCTCTGACATCAGACCAAACATCGCCATTAGCAATAGTTGCATTTGTGGATGGCTAGGACTATATTGAGAAGTATGAATGTATAAAACCCCAAACGTTATGCACTGTAGAATGGCCAGCATCAACATCAACAGTATTCTCAGCGATTTATATATACCTGTTTTGTTTAACACCCTGGTCGGACGCTGCAGGTTCTTCATGCTTTTCCTTTGCACAGTTGGTGTCTGTGCTTGGTTACCTAGGAAACTGCTGTTGCATGGAATTTGATTTGCTTGGTTGTCAGAGTTATATGGCTGAAATTTGAAATGGGGAGTGGTGGGCAGAGAAGACAAACCAGCTAAATGCCTGCAAATTCAGCTGTTGAATATTTGGCAGCTGAGGCAAAGCAAGAAAGGCTTATAAAGAGGTGGTTGGGATCTATATTTGTGGCTTAGCCAAGCCAAAAACATGGTTGAATTTGGATATTTAGGATTAAATTCTGTTGCTCACCTTAAAAACATTTCTTCCATTTCTACTAAAAAATAAATACCACCCAGTGAAGTTAGTGCTCTTTCATTGAGAGTATACCAAATTAAGTGGCATCCTTATGGAAGTGTTTGCCCATCCATCTATTTCTTTATTTGTAAAGCATTCTGCCACATGCTTCAGCTTAAACAAACAAACAAACAGATCTTCGACACTTTTCTCTGAACATCTCCATAGCACCTAACTCTAGTATCTATAGGTAATTGCCAGGATTAAGAATTAGGTATACGGCGCATGCACTTTGCTGTCTCCATTGCATCCTCACTATTCCATATGGCAGAGTTTTTCTGGGTTCCTCCCTACTGAGATCATACGGTCCCACCTGTTGTATGCATTCTGATAGCAACTTGAGACCTATTTGTCCTGACAGGTGTGTGGCCCTCAATGATATATCATTTGTACTCAGATTTGTATAATATAAATGTGGTTTCTTTCTGCAGTACTTTGTTGTGCTTTTACTTTATTTTAATGCTGTACTATTGTCGTTCATCTCCCTTGGCTCTGATAAGGGCAAGATATAAGGGCAGAATATAAGAAGTATAAGATAATTACAATGAAGCGTAGGAATGGGGAAGGAAGTGTTAGTAGTAGTTCAGCTGAGGTCAAACGGGATTTATTTTCCAAGATAGAATTCAGTTCAACCCACCACAAGTACTGGAAGGTAGATGCATGTTCATGCAAAAGCACACTTCTTATTACTACCATTCAACTTGCTACTGTGAAATTATTTCTAGTCACTATCTCCACTTTGTTATCTTGCAAATCCTATTATCCTTTGAGGTTTTAACCACAGGTAATAGCTTACTTAATCAGAAACCTGCTCTTCTGTTCAGGCACACAAAATTTCCTTCTCATATTTCGTTTATCTAAATACTGTTGAGTTGATAGCAATAAATATGTTTTCGTAGCTACCGTATTTTTCGCTCTATAAGACGCACTTTTTCCCTCCTAAAAAGTAAGGGAAAATGTGTGTGCGTCTTATGGAGCGAATGCAGGTTGCGCGGCTAAGCGAGAAGCCAGAACAGGGAGAGGGAGCGCTGTGCAGCACTCCGTCTCGCTATTCTAGCTTCGGGGTTAGCTGCACAAAGCCTCCCAGGGCAGCGGGGTGCCTTCATTCTGCTGCCCTCCGGAGGCTTCGTGGGCTGTGGGCTGTCCCAGAAGCCTCCGCAGGGCATGGGGATGAAGGCACCCCGCTGCCCTGGGGAGGCTTCGCGCGAAGCTAGAACAGCTAGAGGGAGCGCTGAGCAGCGCTCCCTCTAGCTATTCTGGCTTTTGGATAGCCCCGCGAAGCCTCCGCAGGGCACAGGGATGAAGGCTCCCCGTGCCCTGCGGAGGCTTCGCACAAAGCTAGACCAGCTATCCCAGCGGCTATCCCAGAAGCCAGAACAACAAGAGGCTATCCCAGAAGCCAGATCCCTCTTGCTGTTCTGGCTTCTGGGATTCAGAATTTTTTTCTTCTGGTTTCCTCCCCCCCACCCAACTAAGTGCGTCCTATAGAGCGAAAAATACGGTACTTAAGTTTCTGCACATCTTTATGATATTTCTCTCCTCTGCTTCTTTGACTTCGTAAAAAATTATTGTGCAATGTGTTGTTAGATTTCCTATTTCTAGTGCTTATTTAAAATGCACCTTAGCTCCAGAAGCAAATCAATATTTACAGTGCATTAGTGCCACAGAGAATTTGAAGCCTTGTGATTAGAGTTCATTGCTGATTTATCCACTCTTCAAAGCAACATTAGACATCAAACACTATCTGTCATCATCCAGGAATTTGTGACACCGCACTGGGCCTACACATGCTTTCGTCTGGTGTTTTAATTATTTAAGCTCTTTTCCCTTTGATTTTTCTAACAGGGATATAATTCTGAAATCTCTAAATTAAGTAAACTAGGACATTATACCTAACAAACTTATATTAGGAAAAAATGTTCACAGTTCCATTCTTATTTGTATGTTGTCCCAGGTGGGTAGGGGGACTTGTATGTGGTTGGGAGAGGGAGGGGAGCTTAATGACTACAAAGCAAAACAATGCTGATGATTAATTAGAGGCTGGATGAGATGAATATGTCAGATCAGTTTCAGTGGAGTATTTTGTGTGTTTTGTACATATATCTCTGATTCTGGCCTTAAGCAAATGCTAATGGTAATCCCCCCCCCTTTTTTAATGCTGAAATGCATTTTGGATATGTTTAAGCAATTAGGCATCCTGATTGACTTTTGTTGGTAAAGTATGGATATTAGCACTAATCATTGACATTTGAATATAGATTCATCCTGTGGAAAGACTTCATGCTGGCAGTAGACTGAAGTTTCATGTCATGTCTTCTCATTAGCCCTGCATGTAAATCTTTTAGGAGGGGGACGGGGCACATGAAAAGAAGCATAGAAGTAGTATTTAGGCATCTCATTATACTGACTTCTGGGTTGAGGAATTTATGATGAGATTTTGGAAATTGCAAGCTAATCAGTGAATGTATTATTACTGGCTTCATTATTTTTGATTTCTTCTGATACATATTAAAATTTGGGAATCCCTTCTCATACAACTACACACACAGAGACACAGAGAGAGAGAGAGAGAGAGAGAGAGTGAGAGCGCTTGGAGGATGCAAACTTACCGTATTTTTCGCACCATAGGGCGCACCGGACCATAGGGCGCACCCAGTTTTTAGGGGGGGAAATCAAGAAAAAAATATTTCCTCCCCAGCCCCAAAGAGCAGTGTACAGGCTGCACACAACCTCTCCTTGCGGAGGGGTTGCGCGCAGCTATGGAAGAAGGCAAGGCAGCGAGCGGGATGGATCCCGCTCGCTGTTTTGGCTTCCCCTTTGGCCCCGTGCAGCCTCTCCTTGCTGGGAGATGCTGCGCAGGGCTAAAGAATCCATAGCCCCGTGCAGCCTCTCCTTGCGGAGGGGTTGCGCGCAGCTATGGAAGAAGGCAAGGCAGCGAGCGGGATGGATCCCGCTCGCTGTTTTGTCTTCCCCTTTAGCCCCGTGCAGCCCCTCCTTGCCGGGAGACGCTGTGCAGGGCTAAAGAAGCCATAGCCCCGTGCAGCCTCTCCCTGCCGGAGGGGTTGCGCACGGCTATGGCACAAGCCTGCATTCGCTCCATAGGACGCACACACATTTCCCCTCAATTTTTGGAGGGGAAAAACTGCGTCCAATAGAGCGAAAAATACGGTAGATTGGCTTTGAAGTGTGGATCTTTCTACAAACTCCTAATTAAAGCATATATGCTGTCTTAGACTTTTGACTATCCAGGAAAGAGATCTGGCAATGGTGGATAGCTCAAAGGATATGTCAGCTCAGTGAGCAGCAGCAGTGAAAAGGGCCAATTCTGTGTCTGGGATTATTAGAGAAAATATTGGAAGTAAAATGGCTTGTATGGTATAACTTGTGTTATTGTGCTCAGTTCTGGCCATCTCTTCTGAAAATAAGATGATAGAGCTAGAAAATGAGTGGTCAACCACACATCAGCCACAATTATCAGGAAGTCTTATCTTATTATCTTATCTTAGTGTTTGGGGTTTCAAATTATCTTAGTGTTTGGGGCTTCCTAGTAAGTGTGTGTGTGTGTGTGTGTGTGTGTGTGTGTGTGTGTGTGTGTGTGTGAATGTGTGTGAATGAGATTGGTCAAAATTCTCTAGTGAGAAAAATATATATAAATAAGATTGGTCAAAATTCTAGTCGCTCAGTGAAACTGATTGACAGTAATCTCAGCACAGACAAAAGCAGGCATTTTTCATGCTGCATATAATTATCTTACTATATTTGCTGACAAAAGCTGTGATGGTGGGTTTTGGTTTTTTTAACACGCTAGCCTCAGCCTATTCCCCCAATTTCATCAGCTGGGTTTGAGAACATAGACTTAAGGTCTGAATTTGGCCCTGGCAATTTGTAAGACTGCTTAATATGCTTGAAAGCCTCACTGAAGCACATAAACTGTATACTATTATTATGTAAGAAATAATAGATTCTTCTTGATATATGTTTCTAATTATTTTTGCTTTGTTTTTATATTACATTTTGCCTCATTAGTAGCGAACATATCTCTTCCAGTGTGTTTTCTTTGTTGAGCGTATTGGAATGTAATAAAAATGTGTGGTATTTAAACAGGGAAAATAGATAGCCTAATGAAAATAAAATGCATTTTTCATTTTTACTTATTTTTCCTGTTTCCCGAATACCATGCTTGATAACTTGGTGCTTTGGGGTTCTCTTGGGTGCTGCTTGATGCCAAAGAGGTTTAAAGGCAGGAAATCATGCTGCTAAACAAATATTCAACATAGCAATATCCTTAAACTATATAAACCTTTATGTTTGGAACCATGGTGCTCTTTTGGTTTTGTGCCAACCACAACAAGTCTTTCAATCTTGATCAAGATATCTAAATGCATAAAAAGGAGCAATGTATAAAAGGAGCGTGAAGAATAGGCTGGTCAACTGTTGCTCCTGTATAGGAAAAGCCTCCTCCTCCATCAAATATGTGTCAGCAACCTGTGCAGTATCAAAACTAGTTAACAAGCCAGAACATAAAACCAAAGTATAATCTGGGTTAGTTTAAGCTAAATTTTAATAAAACAGGGATTAAGAATGTGTGGTTCTCCCAATATTGTTAGACTTCTATTATCCTTCATAACTGGGTAAGCTGGCTGAGGCTGATGGGAGTTGAAGTCCAACAATCCCTCTGAGGGGCACAGGTTACCCATCTCTAGGTCAGAACAAACCACAGTTCACCAAGTTCATATGCAGTGTGGAGCTGTGATTTGCTCTGAAGTGAAAACAGATGCTTTCCTGTTGAAAGAGGAGGGAGAACATGTGAGCTGTACTGCGATTAATTTTCAATCACCTAAATGCTGCTTATGCAATCATATGAAAGAGGCCACTGTCTGTCAGTATGCAAATGTTCATGATGATACCCTTCATCTACAAACAAGAAATGTAATATTTCTAGCATCTACGGCTTGTTTTATATGTTCAGTTTGGGCAGTGTTGCAATAAATTCATGGGGGAGAAGGGACACAATATCTTCTCCTCCCCTGTATTGATAGCCTCTGGTAGGAAGCAGGTCCTCTGTGTGCTAGCAAAATGGCATGGAAGTCTGGACTGCGTGATGTTTGTTTTGTTTTGAAGGGAGAGAAAGGATTACTCAGGATCTTCACAGTATTCCAGATAAATTATGCTATTAATCATTACTTACAAGGAAAGGAAATATTTATGGTATCTTCACTAGAAGGGCTGTTGAGACTTGATAATGATTGGTATGGGAAAGAAACAGAATTTCATGTTGCTGCTTCAAAGTAAGCTGCATAGGCATCCGTCATGGATGCTTAATACAAGTTGTCCTTCTGTTATGTCAGTTGATTGTGGCAGATAACTCATTGGAGTCCATACCATCATGCTGGTTTGGGATATACTCAGCAATTTAGTTACACAGTGAGTGTGTTTATAATTTCGACACTTAATGCAGAAAGATTAAGGACGTCAGCTACATATGATTTTTGTGTCCTTTTTATCTCTTCAGATATGCCTCTTCATGTACGCCGCAGTAGTGATCCTGCGTTAGTTGGACTCTCAACATCAGTCAGTGAGAACAATTTTACTGCAGAAGAGCCTTCACGGAAAAACCCCACCAGATGGTCCACAACAGCAGGCTTCCTCAAGCAAAATACAACTGGTGGCCCAAGGAGTCATGAAAGAAAGGTACTATATTTCCCCCCCATCACAAACATTTGAAGAAGACACTACTCAATGGATCAGCATTATTGCTTTATTTGGAAACCCAAACTTCAAGAAGCATTAAAAACAACTAAAACTTTTTAACTAAACTTTTAACTAAACTTTTAAACTAAAACTAATTTAAAATTTGTTTTAAAGTTGTTTAAATTTTAAATTGGCTTTAAGAACTATAGATGAAATACACACAGGCTTGGCTGTTCATGATGTTCTGTCAACCAAGTTGACTGTGGTGTTGCACAAAGTAACATTACTACAAACAGGCACTTTTACACATTATATATATATATTTACTTCCTACATACATCCTTGAATTATGCACATGCACAGGCCCTTCCATTAGAAGGAAATGACAAAATATTCTAACCCAGTTTACTCATCTCATTAAACCATAGTTTAAAACAAAACTGTTGATTTAATGTGAACAAGCCGCATCCTTGGTGTACACTGCTAAAAGTCCCCACAGCACTTCTCCCCCAGTTCTCACACTGAATGAGACTGGTAAAATGAATGAAGCTGGTAAAATGTGGACTGGATGAGATATTTGTTAGGTGGATTTGTAGCTGGTTGACAGACCAAACCCAAAGAGTGCTCACTAGCTATTTCTAATCATCTGGGGGGGAAATGATGACTGGGGTGACACAGGGTTCTGTCCTAGGCCCGTTGTTGTTCTACTTGGATGAAGGTATTTAGAGGATGTTCGTGAAATTTGCAGGTAATACCAAACTGCCGCTGTGGTGTAAACCACTGAGCCTTGGGCTTGCCGATCGGAAGGTCGCGGTTCAAATTCCTGTGACGGAGTGAGCCCCCGTTGGTTGGTCCCAGCTCCTGCCAACCTAGCAGTTCGAAAGCATGTCAAAGTGCAAATAGATAAATAGGTACCTATCAGGAAGGTAAACGGCGTTTCCATTCACTGCTCTGGTTTCACCAGAAGCGGCTTAGTCATGCTGGCCACATGACCCGGAAAAACTGCGAAATGAGCACTGCAACCCCAGCGTCATTCGCGATTGGACTTAACTGTCAGGGGTCCTTTACCTTTACCAAACTGAGAGGGCTAGACAATTCCAATGAAGACGAAATTGGGATTCAGTATGACCTTAAGAAATTGGAGAACTGGGCCCAAACTAGCCTTGGTCACAGCACACCTGGAGTACTGTGTACAATTTAAGAACAATAGTGACAAGCTGGAACGTGTGAAGAGAAGGGTGCCCAAGATGATCAAGAGTCTGGAAACCAAACCTTATGAGGAACAGTTGAGGGAATATTTAGGTTGGAAAAGAGGAGACTGAGAGGAGATATGATAGCCATCTTCAAATATTCAAAGGGCTGTCTCCTGCTCCGGAGGCTAGGAACTAAACCAAAGTATTCAAGTTACAAGAAAGGAGATTCCAACTAAACATCAGGAAGATCTTTCTCACAGTAAGAACTCCTGCAATCGTCTGTTTGATCACTGTGATAATAGGGTGCTGGACTGATCCAGTTTTTTCTTCTAAGAATCTGTGAATCTATCTTGACCAGGATTTTGTTCTCAATCAGTGAGCAGCCAGATTATTAGGGTTGCAGGATTTGATTGTGTGCTGTTATGGCATATTATTTGAAACTAAAATGATTGCTTTTGCAACAAATTTATATTCCTCCCAGTTCTGTTATGCATCCAGTGTAGCCCTTGCTGTTCTGCCACGTTGTTGTAGCACCAAACATTTCCCCATATTTCCTTATAGATCTGTGAGCTTCACAAGCAAAAGTGGCAAAGTACTTCCAGACAGTCTGATTCATAATTTGTGATATTTTCCTCTCCTGCACATATTCTCTGAATTCAATATCTCCACATGAGCAATAATACTGGTAATTAAAGAGAGCAGCAGGAAGCTTGTTTTCTTATATACCTTTATTCTTAAACAGAGGACTTGAAAGGCCTTTCTTTGGTTGTTTTTTAGTTCCTCTGCTCTCCTTATTCTGACCTAATTCTGTCTGTGAGAGTACTTTATTTTATTTTAAAAAATAGTTTGATATGTTTCATTTTCAAAGCTTGGTTATAGAAATCAATTCTCCAGGCTAAACACATTATGCATTACTTTTTGAGTAATGTCTGAAACTTTACAAACACTCTGAAAATGCTCTTTTATCAACCCGGAGATTAATTTTTATAATACTTAGGTGTCCTACCTTCTCCATTCAGCCTGCCTTCTAGCAATAAACTGCTTACAGATCTTTGTTTGAGTAAGCAGTATATACAGTTTTGTTCAATAAAAATAAATTATTCACAATTTGATTCACCATTTGGATGACTTTAGGAGACAAAGGAGGGCACATTAAAATAATAAATTGCTCCACTTTCTATTATTGTCTTGTCCTTATTCTGTTTTCTCCCCCAATTCAACTTTCCCATGAGTTATTTTTCTCCCCAGTTACAGCTTTCTTATAATGTACTCTTTGTTTGAGTTCCATTCATCTTCCAGTTCCCCAAATCTCAGACAATAAACAAAAGGCCAAAAAGGCAAACATTCTGGAACTCATTTTTGACCCCCCATTGCTTCTAAACCTATTGCAGTATGGAAGGACACAGTTGTACTTGTTGAATCAGTGTCAAACTTATATTTGGTTTGCTTCTTTCCACCTCCTCTTTACAGAGTAGTTGATTTGAGAAAGTTGGCATGAGGGTTGAAGGGACCTAGTTCCAGTTGTTGGAATAGCAGCAGGTGGGGATGACAACAGATGGGTTTGTTGATAGAATATTTTTTTGGTTCACAGAGCTGGATATACATTTCTGATGGTACACTTTGGTATGAAGTGCTGGCACCTTTTTTAAGAGCAGAGATGGGGAACCTTTTTCGGTTTAGTGGGACAGATGATTATCTGCTTTGACCACATGAGCCAGCTTTTGATGAGTGGCCAGATGAGCCCACTTGTCAATCATTTGATATCATAATGATGTCATGTGAATGGCAGGTGGGTGGTCTTGCTCACCTGTCATACATGGGGGTTGGGGAGATAGCAAGCAGGATTGAACTCCCTGTGAATCACCTGATGGTTCAGGCTGCTTTCTACAGACTTTCTGCATTGAAAGAGCAATGGAATTCCATGCAGGGAACCCCTTTGTGAACCCAAACTAAGAAGGATTAAATCCCTGTCTATGAGGTATGGGGCAGGGCATTCAGTCCTGCTATCTGTAGGCTTTGGGCATGTGAAGTCGGCATTGGGTACCAGCATCTCATCATTATTTTAGCAAAAAACCACTGTGTGGCACACATACTGTTAAATGGTTCCCTGTATGTCAACATCTGTTGCTAGCATAATCTAACCTGAAAAGCCCATTGGAAATTCTGCGCAAGTAATTTGCAGATACAAGGTGTTGTAATAGCCAGAAACTTTGATACACATTTGGGACATTCACTTACGATGCTTGCTACACAACCATATGCAAGCCTTACCCTCCCAGCCTAACCTACCTCATGGGGTAAAGATGTTGAAATACAATAACTCAGAGGTTTTCAAGTGTGGTCTGTGAGCTCCATCTAGATCATCCATAGGAAGATTGCTGAATAGTCAAGGATGTCTGTATTTAGTCCTGCACTTGGTTAAATTAGGACCAGATTATTGAACAGACTAACTAGGCTCTTAGCTAGAGTGAATGATTTTGATATCAACACTGAAGAATTTTTTTAAAAAGAATATTTTGCTTCACCACATAGAAAGGCAAGTCTAGAGGCATTAAAATATGAGTTGCTGATATGCTTTGTAGAACAAAAAAAAGTAGTCTGCGAAGTTCCTCAGCAACTTTAAAGTGCTCCATGTGGTGTGCAGAGGAGAGAAGTTTGAGAACTGCTCATGTAATCGAATGGATGTCACCCCTGCGCTATTTTGATCAAAGGGGGGATGATAAATCTCACAGGTAATAAATAAAAACAAAAAAAATTTTTTTCTTTCCAGTAGCACCTTAAAGACCAACTAAGTTAGTTCTTGGTATGAGCTTTCGTGTGCATGCACACTTCGTCAGGTATCTGACGAAGTGTGCATGCACACGAAAGCTCATACCAAGAACTAACTTAGTTGGTCTTTAAGGTGCTACTGGAAAGAAAAAATTTTTTTTTGTTTTGACTATGGCAGACCAACACGGCTACCTATCTGTAACAGGTAATAAATAAATAGGCTATTCTCCAGATACTAGCTAGTATTATCATTTTGGATGCCAGGCAATTACTGTTAGCTTTGGAATGCCATTTATTTAGTTAAACCTTCTGCAAGTAGACGCTTTCCAGATGTTTTGGACATGATGGGTGTTGTAGTCCAAAACATCTGGAGGGCATCTTTAGTTAACTGATCATGCAGTCCTCATATATTCATTCAAGTCTTCTTCCAAAAAGACATGCCTTTGACCATTTTATAGTCAGGTTTTTGCAGGACTTTTTTTCAGCTGGAATTCAGAGGAACTCAGTTCCAGCACCTGTCAGGTGGGCGCCATTACCATTATAAGAGAACAAGGGAGGGGTTTATAATGTGTTCTGGCACTTCTTTTTCTAGAAAAATAGCACTGGGTTTTTGTGCTATGTGTGACCAACGGTGTCTCCCTTCTTTTGCTAGTTCTTTAAAAACTATTTGCCTTTCACATTATTTGCATCTTATGTGGTGAGCTTCATAAGTAGAAAATATGCCATCTTTCTGCCTAACACCTGATACTCAACTATCTACAGTAGTTACTTGTCACCTGCATTTTACTTTCTCTTGATTGTGAATGCAAATGTGGAGGCAATTAGTTCTCACCTTAAATGTATATATTTGAATATATGCATTTTAAAGTATGTAACATAGAGTTTCACTCCCTTAAAATTTACCTAGATACACAGTACTGTGAGGATCCATACTTTCCACGAAGCAGTCACATTTTACATACTTCAGTTAGTAAACTCCAATATTTTTGCTTCTTTAACTGTTGAATGTGTACTTACTTTTCTTCCATCCAAGCTGAGCTTTGACACACCGCATAACAGAATATAGGCCTGCTGGATTAGATCAGAGAGTAGCCTTATTTTGTATCTAGGAATACAGACTGACTTAAGGAATGGAAATGATGACAGCAAGTGTGCGTATAGAAAGAGAGCTTATCAGGAATGTGAGGGGGCAGGGTTAACCTCTTCTCTCTCTGCATTTTTGTCCTGATCCTGATGGGCTACTTAAAAAGCAAACAAACGTTAAACAGGTTCAGACATTTAATGAGACATCCAAAAGCATACAGGTGTGCTTTGTGGGACTTTGACCTCTCAGCAGCAGACCATGCCATATAACAAATCACTTTTTAAATTCCTGTCAGTTTCAAAAAAGTCTGCAATAGGAATTGAGAGGTGATGGCCAAAGCAAGGGGTGGGGGTCAGAAGGTTCTGGTTCCAGAGGCACAGTTATCTTGGAGGGAGACCAAGGTCGTTCAGGACCATGGATAGTGCTTCTGCAAAGCAAGCCAAAGTTTTGTCAGCAAGGTCCTAAAACAAGTGACTTGTGGTTTATAGCAGGACTACATGGTCATAGATTGGTAGCTCCACTCCCTGGGTACTTCCTCCTAACGGGTTGGTAACTTCTGCCACTGTGGATCCTTCAGAGTAATGGGGTTTCGAGATATATAGCTCCCTTCTCAGGGCTCTCAGGATCCCCCAAGGAGTCTGTGGGTGAGACACCATAGTCAGGCAGTAGAGGTTTTTCACTGGGGTTTAGGGGATATTCTGGTGTCCATGCACCCACATGGGACAGACGAGGGAGTGTGTCCACCTCTTCCTCAGAACTACAGTTATCAGAGGACTCTATTTCCAAGGGGTCCTGTCTTGGGGCCATCAAGAAATGCAAATCCAAAGCTCCATTGAAAATGCAGAAATAGCCACATAGTTCTTTGGATCCAGGCCATAATATATGATTGCACCATGCAGCAGTTTGTCATAGTTATGGAGCTGACAGAAGGAGAAATGACTCTTGTTTTTAATTCTAAACATCACCCAGAACCCAAATCCATTCTGAAAAGCTGCTGAATCTTTTAAAATGTCAATGGACATATAGCCTCTTGCCTATGAGAGCTCGTGCTGTATACTAGTTAGCCTTTAAGGTGATACAGATACCGTAGTCGTCTTTGTGGCAACTGTCTATTTTGGATACACTTCTGGAATCAAAACATTAAGATGTTTGCACATAAATTAACTTTTCAGACTAAATTCTAAATCTGCAATTTAATAAGTTTGGAAATATGAAGGGTAAATCAAACCTAACTTTAATTTACTCTGTTGACAGACTTTAATGTTTTTAAGTCCTTGTCAAATGAGAAGGGGAGCTGTACTTTTGCAAGGAGTGAGAAAATGTTTCATAATTGCTTAATTTTTAAAGCAATTAACACAGCTAGCAAATGTTGGGAAATGAAATATATATACAGTAGGTATATATACACACTTCTGTGAAGGAGATTATATATATATATAATCTTTTGGACTTGATAATCTAATGTCTGCTTTTCATGTGGGGATAATATACTCAAAGCCAAATGTACCAAAACAGACATAAAAATAAAATTAAAAGAGCATGTGTGCGAAAGAGAGAGTTTATTATCTTATTACTTGGTGTGTAGGGATTCATTATTTTTATGTTGTAGCAGCTAATGTTTTGGGGGGCATGGGATGGTAGTGGAATGAAACTAAAATCCTATTTACTGTGTAAGAATGAATTTCAACATTGCAGTTTTTTCAAAATGGAAAGAAGTTTTTAGTTCCCAGTGATTTCCCCATTAGGACTTACGCATTTCCCCCATGATTGATAACTGTTTTTTGAGAGCTAGTGCGATACATAACTACTGTCCCTGTCAGCAAGTAAATCGGCCTGCTAGGCATTCATGTACCAAGAACTGGATAGATAGGAAGTACACACACACACACACACACACACACACACACACACACGATGAACTTACACACCTTCCTGTGCCACAGAGTGGCCCTTTATGGTTGGGGAACCTTTTGCCTTCCCCATACCGCTGAATTGCAACTCCCATATTCCTACTGGCCATGCTTGCCTGCTGGGTCTGATGGGAGGTGTAGACCAGAAACACCTGAAGGGTGAAAAGCTCCCCACCCTGAACTAGAACTTGGCCATTGCTGCATTTATTTGTTGCCTTTTACCAAGAAAATACTCCAGAGTTACTTAGAAATACATAAAATTTAAACAGCATTTTAAAAGAAAGCAAGATCTAGTGGGCAGAATTCCTGGAGTGCTCATCGAACAGTGTCAGTGTGGTGTAGTGGTTAGTGTCAGACCACGACATGGGAGACCAGGGTTCAAATCTCCACTTGGGCCTGAAGGTCACTGTGTGAGCTTGGGCCAGCCACTGCCTCTCAGCCCAACCTACCTAACCCACCTCACTGGGTTGTTAGGATTAAAATGCGGAGGGGCGGAAACGTGTGCAACTGTGAGCTCCTTGGAGAAAAAGGTGGGACAGGAAGTGTCCAAGTGTAGTACTTCACACAGGCTTATGGTGGCTTGGCCATGTATTGCTAAGCCCTGGTTTGAGCATAATGGGTAAATGCTGCCACAGGGTTTTTAGAAGCATAATGTGATCATAATGAATACTGAGAAAGAAGTTGGAATTGATTCTTCGGTGAGCTTCATCTTGACTGACTAGGATTTGCAGAGCAGATATAATGCAGATGGATTATTTTGAATTATTGTCTACATAAGTAGGCAGTATTTCTTGTGGTATATGGTAGTTTTTCCTCTTTAAAATGCACCTGGGGGAAACAAACAGTTTTGTGTCTCTTCATTTTTTTGGTCTTATTAAACTACCAGCAGGATTAAAGCCCAGCTCGTGCATTGTAATTACACTACATCAATCACCATATGCTGTTTTGTTTGTTTTGCATTATCTTTATTGAGATTTTACTGTGAGATTAATGAGTGGAGAGTGAATTGGGGGGTGGGAGTGGAATTCATCAGAGCTCTTGGGGCCTGAGAAATAACAATGTGAACTGTACTTAAGTTGAGAGTTTTTGGTTTTGCATGTGTACATACAAAGCCAAGCAGCATCTCATTTGTGATGGTTCCTTTGTAAACAAGATAAAATGACTGTGGCATTTTGACTTTCACTTTATTCTCCAGGTATGGTTCGGATTCTCCACTGCCGACTGTCGAAGCAGAATATTGGTTGCTTAGTGGAAGAGCCATTTATCACCACTGACCTTAATAATTGCCTTTTCTGTAAAACTTTTTGGCTTTAGTCAGTTTATCATTCAAAAGTATCAGGGAAACACATTTAACCTGGGATGGTGAGCTTTTTATGAGTGTAAGGGCATTGGAATTAAAATACAGCACTGGCTTATGAAAGGGTCTGCTATCTTCTCACAGCATTGTTATCTAATCCTCTACTCTTTATATGTAAGAGATTAGTTTTACTCATAGAACTGCAGAGGCAGGTGGTTTTGAAAGGGTTTTGATAATCAGGATGGGTAACAAGTGGTCATTTCCCCCCAATGTCTTTCTCAGAATGCAAATTTTCTGGTCCTTCTTTTCATTGAAGAATCTGAGATAAATGCCTTCTCCTCCTCTTGACTCCCTAATAATTAGAAATAAATTATTATTTTTAAAATACTCTTCCTGTTTCATCCTCCCTTAACCATTTTGTATTGGAACAGTTTTTACGGTGGCATACATAAAAGACTAATAGATCCCTGATATTGTGCCATTGGAGCTGGCCCCTCTGTTATGTATGTCGTGGGGACATCACCTGTCCTGTCTGCTTTAGTTTACAAGGTCATGGCTCTAAAATCATCTGGAAATAGGCAGAGTGTTAAATTGCACTGTAGAATGATAAAATAAACTGAATCTGCCCAGAGGGGAATAGAGACTGCCAAGCAATGGTGTCCATCTCATTTAATATATACAAACACTTGTAACAAGTCACTCGCTGACTGACACAATTAGTCTCTATGTCCCCATTATAGAGGAAGCCTTGAAACATGTGCCTGACATGCTGAGTAAAGAGAATTTCTCCAAAGTGGCCTTTGTCTCAAAGGTCATGATGAAAATTGCTGGGGTGGGAGTTGTTGTTGTTTAATTGCATATTGGTCCTTCGACTATTTTCACCTGTATGTTAGGGGAAACCTGCTGATAGCATGATGAAAAGAGTCTGTCTGTCTGTCTCTCTTTGCTGGGAAGAGTGTGGGAACGGAAGACAGTCTTATCTCTTCCGCTGTATGTACTATTGTACTGTACTTTTGCTTTTACTTCTGTCTGTTTCCCTCTCGGAGAGAGAGAGAAAACACCATGATTCCTTTGTCTGTACATAGTGTGTAAATAATTACGTAGATTAGCTCTACGATGTCTCACACTTCTTGCTGTGTTATGCTAGAAGATTAGTGTGCATATATCATTTGATATATGTCACTGAAGCGCACGAGAAGAAGGGAAATGCCTTTTCCAGAGCTGCACATACCAGAGGACACTCGGAGTTTGGGGCTGCAGGGACACCCCCAGGGCGTTCTCCAACAACCAGGACTGCATGATCATCCAAACTCCCAGAGAGTTACTCACAGCCACTTTGCCCTTCCCAGGTCTTTTGAAATCTTGTGTCACACTGAACTAAGCCAAGTTTTGACTGAGCATGCCATCTGAGCCAGGGCTCATGGTTAAGCTCTGTCTGGGAACCTGCATAGTTGCACCATCCTGGTAAGCCATTGTTCACAATTTTAGTGGAAATATCCATGCAGCAGCACAAATAATATGGTTCTGGATAAATAGCTGGTAGAAGAATGTCCCTAACGCTCTTTGAAAATCCAGAACCAAAAATCCTGCCTGGACATCCCTTCCTCCTGTCTGCTCCTCTTGACCTGTGACAAACATATAGCCCAGGAAAACAGCATTTATAACAAATGAAAAACTTGTGTGTTCAAACAGCAACGCTGTTTATAACCTACACATCAAATACCGTATTTTTCGCTCTATAAGACGCACCAGACCACAAGACGCACCTAGTTTTTGGAGGAGGAAAACAAGAAAAAAAAATATTTTGAATCTCAGAAGCCAGAACAGCAAGAGGGATCTCTGTGCAGTGAAAGCAGCTATCCCTCTTGCTGTTCTGGCTTCTATGATAGCTGCGCAGCCTGCATTCGCTCCATAAGATGCACACACATTTCCCCTTACTTTTTAGGAGGGAAAAAGTGAGTCTTATAGAGCAAAAAATACGGTAATTGTCAGAATGAGTTCTGTATGGCAAAGCACTAAGCTGTTCTTGTTTTTGCTTTGCCATGTATAATCTCAACCCTGCACAGAGTCTCACCTACTTACCTGCTGTGGGGTATGAATAATATGCCAGTAGGAAAAATAATTTAGAACACAGAGAAGCTCTAGTTAGCATGTCCACACTGTCTCATCACACAAACAGAAGAAGAACACTTGCAGAAAGTTCTTGTTGGAGATGGAAAAGTCCATGCATGAGAGCCCATGAGCAAGGGACAGAATGCAATATTCACAGCTCATTGGTGGTCCCCAGGTTCCAGATTCATTTTTTTGTCTGTCCTGGCTCCTGGTAAGCCAACTATAATTTGTTTCCCCCCCTTTCAAAAGTTAGAGGCTGTACAAGGTCTTGTGTTGAGATTACAAATTATTTGGTAAGACCTAGTTCTCACTGGGTGGTCAACTTGTGCCAAGGCTGTACTGTTTTAGGCTACATGTTCCTGTTTCATATGCAGGGGACTCATTAGGAATCTTCCTACATATTTATGTGGTACAGCTCAGTGAGAATTAGACCTTAACTCTTACACAGAAAGGCCTAACCTTCTACAAAAATAGGTTGTAGTCCATAGTTAGATGTTGAACTGAAGTACATATGTATGCTTTGAGATTCCCAATATTGTTCTGAGATAATTTAAAAGTAGCTGTCTGGAGGTTTATTCTTTGCATAGAATAGGATTATGTAGCCTTGTTGGAGAAGTATGTATAGAAAATGGTAATTGCCAATCAATATAGTAGTGGGAGTTCATTATCCACCCGGTCTTCCTTGCAAGGATGCTCATTTGCTCAGTCAGAGAAGCCGGGGATCTGTCATATGACAAGGTCACATCAATAAATTATGGTTTAAAGTGGTTTTCCCTCACGTCAAGTCATATTTCTTTTTCCCAACTGTGATTTTGCTTTGGCTTTGCACCACATCAGATGATTTAAATAGTTGCTGTTGGCTCTTAGCAGTTGCAGATATGTTTTTGACACAAAGAGGAAATGGAACGAGAAGCAATATTCTGCCACACACCTGACCTGCTGCTTTCTGTCAAGGCCTTTGGATGACTATTAAATTCCAGACAGCTCCCTTTCCACTGTGGAGGGCCTTTTCCGTGACTTGCTACTTTGCCTCTTGTTTCCCCATTGTGCATTTTAATAGGACCTTAATCCCTTTTTTTATATTTATTGTGCTTCAGTCTGGGGACCAGAACCCCATATGTATCAGAGAGGGCACACATAAATAGGCAGAGTGCTCTGTTTATTGCTTTAAGGTTTGCACCATAGATATATAACATAACACAAAAGAGGATTGTCTTTGTCCCAAGCAGGATTGATATCCTTCCACATTGGCTGGACCCTTCTCTCTTCTCCCTGGATACATGATTTGAGAAAAACTTGTTTCTGCCCTTTCATTCCCAGAGGAACTGTGTATGTCCTTTTCTGGTAGCAGAATCCAGGCTTAACCTGTAAGCCAGGATACTCTGCCACATGTTTAAGCACTTCAAGATTTCTATTGATTGAAGACTAGTCTGTCAGGGTTTTCTTTTTTTAAAAAAATCTATATTCTTTTAAAACTAACCCCACTTTCTATATCTCTCCCTGCCTTAAATCTTAATAGCTACACCTTATTTGAAGCTGTTAGAAGCCCCTGGTGTGTTGTAACACAGGTTCTAACACACTCACTCACCTGCAGAGTTTTCTAACACACTCGCCATAGCGTTTGCACCACTGCTATAACTTTTTAAAGAGAAGGTCCATTTTGCACATGAGTTTTCCGGAACTGCTGTAGGGAAAACATAGCAGCCTGTGAGTGTGCAAATGCATATTGCATTTTAACAGCCCCTAGGACACACTGGCTATAAAAGTGCCACACGTAGACTTGCAGTGCTAGTGTTCTATAGAGACCTAAACTTGGAAATGATACATTCTGTTTCATTTCCAGTCTGTCTCTGGTGTGTCGTTCTTTTGAAAACCTGCTGCATGGTTAGTGCCCTTAGACAGTGTTATTGTATTTTGCTTTTAAATTGTATCACCTTCTTCCCTGTTTTTGTTTTGAAACAGAAAGATGAAAATTACAGAAGCCTCCCACGAGACACCAGTAGCTGGTCTACCCAGTTTCAGAGGGACAATGCTCGCTCTTCACTAAGTGCCACCCACCCCATGGTAGATAAATGGCTGGAGAGACAAGAACAGGTAACATTCGTGTCTTTAGATAATCAAACCTTTATTTATGCATGCACACACAACGCCACGTGCCCTTACCTATATTTTAAATGATGGTGGTGTTAGTGTGGGCATCCTGTTGGGTCATGTTGGAAGGATATGGTAATATTTTAACAGAAAACAAGTTGGATGCAAATGCATTGGATCTAGCAGGGGTTGCCACCTTTTGGGCCCATGTTCGCATTTCAGACTGGAGACACTGTTGTGAGCGTCACACAGCACACAGGCTGCAGCCAAGCACACATGCCAACCTATTCTGTTGGCTAGAATAGAATGCTTTTTTAAAGCCATTTCAGGACGGGTGAGGAGATCCTGTGGGAACCAGGGTACGTCCCTGTGAGTGCATGTGTGCCAATGAGTGCTATGGTGATAACGCTTGGTGCATAGAATGGCCAGTGTTAGAGCTGAAACACAATATTGTGCAATGCATCTGTTATAGGACTGTACTATTACAGACTGCAGGTGGGGTCATTTCCATTTGATAACCCCCCCCCCTAAAAACATCCCAGCACATATACAACTGGTATTTGTGGATTAAGGATTAAAATCCTTCTATCCAGTGCTATTTTTCTATTAAATAAAGAGGTGCCAGAACTCACAATGAAAACCTCACTTGTTCTCTTATAATGGCAATGGGTACCCACCTGAGAGGTGCTGGAACTGAGTGAGTTCTGGCTGAAAAAAAGCTCTGCTTCTCTCTATAATACTGGTTGAATTTAGTTATCCTCCTGCACAATCTTTGTTATGCTGGTACAATGGGCTGCAATGAGACCAGCCTTGCAACCAGCCAGGAGATGTTTACATGGGAAAGCATTCAGGTTTCAATTCCCCATACACAGTCTGAAGTAGTACAGTCTACCAATACATGGATTATACGAGACTGCTGTACAGTACCTCTGGCATCTTAAAGCCTGATGTTGCTGAGCTGATGCTCAGAGTGAAAATTCTATCAGCTGCCACCTAGTCCATATTATTGGTTTCTTATTGTTAACACTAAATTAGAAATCCATCTTTCAAGGCAAGTTGAACTGGGAGTTTTTAAGAGTGGTCTTCTTTTTTAAAAAAAGGTATTCCCTTTACATATTTCTGATAGCTTTGTATTTTGTGCATTTCTAAGCCCACAATTGCTGTTGAGATCAGCAGTGATATCAAAACATACTTGAATGGTGTTACTTAACAGAGCGATCTTTTCACCTCTTTTTCTGAGTATCTTTTTTGTGTGCGTGGGCTTCCCCCCCTTGAAGATCTATTAAATTTGATGTTAATGAGTCTGTATGTACCTAGAAACGAAGGATCCTTTGGTGATTTCATATCAGTGGGGTAATTAATTAAACTGAAATTGTTTAACAGGGCATGAACAGTAGAAGCAAATCTATAATGAGAGCAGAATGGAGCATAACACTGTGGAGGGTGAGGATGAGGCTTGTAAATGATAGACCAGATGCAAGGAGAATTCCTGGTTTTAACCCTTTCCCTCCCCCGTCCTATATGTTTTAAATCTTTAATGCATACATTTTTTTAAGCGTTTGATATGCTATGTCTGTCTTGCATTTGTTTAGTGGAATTTGGATTACTTAACAAATTTATATTTAGGGTGCTCTCTCTTGTAAACACATTGGGCCATTTCTGGTGGTACTTCGCCCTGTGACCGTTATGGCATGTTCCCGTCTTCACTCTTTCTCCACCCTTCTTATCTTTCTCTTCACCAAGGGGTGGACTTAATTAAACTGGAAGGTCCTGCATTAACATATTGGAGAAGTTATGGGAAAGAAGAGAGGGAGCCAAAGTTTCTCCTGAATTAGCCGTGAGGATATAGGGTCTCAGGGGTGAATTTTCATCTAAACAGACATATTGATTACTACTGTGCACAGCCAGTGATATCAGTCAGCAAGCTTGGCCACTTGCTATGGCCCAGATCATTATCTTTACCTTCCAGGCGTGTTCTTAGATGTGGGTGGTCTAATCAGATCAGATGCAGTGCACACTGTTTCTAATCTGGCCAGCACCCTATTTGATGCAAGATCACTTTGCATTATTGGGAGCCCTTTTTGATTTACTCTTAAATGTGCTCAAGTTTGTGGTTAATGCCAAATCGTCCTCAAGGATTATCTCCAGACCTGGACAAATGGGAAACAAAATAGCAAATGAGATTCATTGTAATAAGTGTAAAATGATGCATGTTGAAATGAGGCGAGAAACTTATACATATGTTTATGGGAACTCAATTTGCTGTGACAGTTCAGAAAAAGGGTATTGGGGTGGTGATGAATACCTCAGTGCCTGCAGTGGCAGTGAGAAGGAAGAAAATTCAGCATTAGAGATTATTACAAACTGGATTGAAAATAAAATGGCTTGTGTCATAGTGAATTTATATAAATCTGGGGTGGAACTGTGCTTGGAATGCCGTCTGCACAGTTTTACTCTCCCTATCCCATGAAATTTATTTTACTACTCGAATAGGGCAAGCAAAATGATCAAGGACTGGAACATCTTTCCATGGGGGAAAGACTAAATTATTATTTGTTGTTGTTTTTAAAAAGGTGAATAAGAGCAAACATGACAGAGCTTTATAAAGTTTGGCATGGCAGAAAAAAAAGTGGGAGTGACAACTTTCCCCTCTTTCTCATAATAATAGGAATTTTGGGCACCCAATAAATAGACAGACAGTGGATTCAGAACCCATAAAATAAAGTACTACTTTATGAAGTGCATGGAATTCACTGCTGTAGAAGTGATTATAGTGATCGTTGTTGTTTAGTCGTCTTAGTCGTGTTCGACTCCCCGTGACTCCATGAACCAGAGCATGCCCTGGAAATACTCACTTTCTTCTCAAAGCTTCTCCTTTTTTATGTCCATGGAGTTTTCTGGGCAAAATACTGGAGTGATTTGCCAGTTCCTTCTCCAGGTGGATCACATTTAGTCTAAACTCTCAGCTATAACCTGTCCGTCTTGGGTGGCCCTGAACGGCATAGCTCATGATCCATGAAGGGGAGTTACTGGCTTAAACAACTTTAAAGAGGGGTGTAGGAACATAGGAAGCTGCCTTACACTGAGTCAGACAATCGGCCCATTTAGCTATACTGACTGGCAGTGGCTTTCCACAGTTTCAGAGAAGGGTCTTCACCTGCCTAACCTGGAGCTGCCAGGGATTGAATCTGGGATTTTCTGCATTCAACACAGATGCTCCACCACTGAGCTACAGCTCAGAGAAACTCATGTGGTCTAGGTCTATCAACCATTATTAGGCATAGTAGTTAAGTAGTGTGCTTTCTTCATGCCCGGGGTGATGGACTTTGTGTATCTATTTTGGCAAACAATGACTTTACACCAGGCCCTCTTGGTTGTTCAAACTAGGCTTGCTCTGTGGCTAAAGTTGTTCAAACTAGGCTTGCTCTTGTGTCTTGGTTGTTCAAACTAGGCTTGCTCTGTGGCTAAAGAGTACTTGCTTTTACTTAGCTTGTCTATGCTTTATAAATGATGAGCCAATGCTGACCCAAGCAAATGCTAGCCACAAGCAGGAGGTTGCAATCACCCAGTTGATCCCTGGAACCCATTATAGGATCTTACACAAACAATGCTTGTAATTCATCTATTAATCATCCAGTGTGAATGAATGGGAGCCAGCCAGCAAGCCTATTTGGCTTGTGGTAAACTCAATATCTATTTCTGTATTTTCTGCAGAGGATCAGGCTTGTCTCTTTTTCAGCAAGGACTAATTAGAATCATAGAATTATTGTAGAGCTAGATGACTCCAACAGTCATCTAGTCCAACTCCTGCAATGCAGGAATCTCAATTTAAGCATACATGACAGATGAGCATCCAACCTCTGCTTAAAAACCTGCAATGAAGGAAGAGTCCACCACCTCCCGAGGGAGTCCGTTCCACCCCTGTGACTTGGCTTTAATCCTGCAATGTTACACTAAGTTTATACAACTCTGGATGCCCCAGGAAACTCTCTACCTATGTTTTGTGTTATGTAATGACACTCAAGTCCTGTCTAGTTGTTGTTGGGTTTCAACTCCTATCAGCTCCAGCCCAATGATCAGGGATCATGGGAGTGATATTCAAAAATATCTGGATGGTACCATGTTATCTATCACTGTACTAAAAGTTAGTGGCTGATGCAAGTTCACCCAGTGAGTGGGGATTTGAATTTGGGTCTTCCCAGTTGTAGCCTGACAAGACAACCAGTGCTCCATAGTGGCTCTTAAATTCACAGCATGGAAGTTCTATTTTGTGGGAAGGAATAAGAGACTACATCTTCTTTCCTCATTTTGCAGTGAATTTCAGATTTTTTCCCTGGCAGTGCAAGCTCTCCTAGCAGATTGTCCATTTCTTCAGCACCATTATGAACAAACATGCATAAGGCTGCAGAGAGGGACTTATTAAGAGAATAGAGCTAGCCTTTATATAAAGAAATTGCTGCTGTTCATTACACTACTCTGGACCTCATCATCTGATCACTGAAAAAGCATTTGAAAATGTGTGTGTGTGCTCCTTTGTCCACTCAGGTGCATATTATCACAATTTTCAGTAATGTAAAATAATTGGAAGCCCATTTTTTGAAGCCTGGTGAACTAGAGAGTAGCATCTGTAGTTGCTGGTTAGGAAAATATGCTTGAATATATGTATTCCCCCACATTATATAACAAAGCACACTTGTTGAAGAAAGCATGAATGCTCTGAGATAAAGGTTTTCTTTAATTCTACCCCATAAAATGATGCATCCTAGATTAGCTTCTTTGCCATTCTTGGCTGCAAATATGTTGAGCTCATGAGTTACAGAATACACAGGCACTCTGTATATTAAGGGTGCCAGTGTATTCTATAAGTCATGTAAAAATTTATAGATCTCTTCCAGGAATGATATTAGTGTTGTATAATAGTGTTTAATCCTTCAGAAATAATTTTAAGGAAAAAGTGAAGCAGTCTTTTGTACCTATTACACAAGCCTGTTGTGAAAAACACTACTTGCTTTAGAAATAACTACAGTATATTGCCAGCTTCATATGCAGTGAGGAGACTGGCTATCCAAATGTCGAGATTCTTCATGCAGCAGTTACAGATATAGAGCAATAACCCAACAATCCATCATATTCCTGCAAGGATCAGATTGCAGGATAGCCTACTGCAGCTAAGTGGCACACGCTTGATTGTTAAAACCAGAGAGAGGTACACTAGGAGCAGCTAAATACTATAGCTGGGTGAACTTCTCTATTTTCTAGATGTTGAGGAGAACTGAACCTTTTGAATGAGGTGCTAGGTTCCTGGGTTGTTCTTTCTTTACCTGCAGGAACCATATCTAGTTACCTATCTATGTATCTATATGTTTTTTATAATCTATGGACCCTTTCTTCATTCTGGAGGAATCTCAGACAGACAGATTTAGTGAAAGTTAGTGTTGAATTATTGACTAGAATATTTCAGGGGTTGCACTTGCCAAGTGTCTAGTTTGGGCTCAGCAAAAATGGCCCCTTGAAATGCTGCAAATTGCATGCTTTTTCAGGGAAACCCTCCCCCTTATAAAAAATGTTTCAGAATACTATTTTCTGAGAAATTGAAGCTCAGCTCTACTTTGAATATGTAAGTCTCCCTCCCCTGCAATGCAATCTCCACCTGTTATGACAACAGATAGCCTTCGGAGTGCAGAAGCTGTAGTGTCAGTGATGTCATGTTTAGAAAATGCAATTTTTCTCCTTATCCAATTATGTTACCACAAGCTGGCAATACAGCAGCTAATAGCCCTGGCCAGTTTAAGCAACCTGAGAAGAATATTGCTGTCATTTAAACAAGTGTGTGCTAAGGCAGTAAATTCACCACTCTTCACCAGCGTCCAAGAGGTTCATTTAAAACCCTAAACCACAGTTTAGCATTATAAGTATGAGCCTTGGGCTTGTGTACTCTCCCTTATTGCAGTGTGCATGACATGGGAGACAGGGAGCAGAGGTGAGGTATTTATTTATTGCATTTATATACTGGCTTTCTACCAAGAACCCCAAGGTGTCTTACAGTTCTAAAGGGCAAAGGCAAATAAATGATATAAAATATGAAGATGCTTCTCTTCTTTCTCACATGGCAGATGGTGGCCATTGATGGTGGTGAGTGAAGGTGTTGGAGGGCAAGCTCTGTGTACCACAAGGCCTGTCCTGCACTCTTGAAACTAGCTAGTATGCTGCCCTCAGGCACAGTAGAGGATGTTGTCCCATCACCAGTATTGAAGTCCATTTCAGCTGTCAGTCCAGTTGGCTTCTGTATGCCGAATGGCTTTGCTTTAGGCAACAAAATGTATTGGTCCATCCCTGTACATAACTTACATGAACAAAATTTGTAGATAATTAAAACATGGATCAGTAGACAACCTGAAAAGGTGTGTTGGGTTGAATACTAGTCTTTTGGAGCCAAAAAAGCAGGAGTAATTTATTTAACAGTTAGAAACAATTTCTTTGTGTTAAACAAAACTATAGTTCACATACATACTTATAGGAAAACATAAGAAGAATGTTTTCCTATAACATGGAATATGGAATATCACCATATTCTTCCAATAAATACAGGTTGTTTTCATTGTAAAAATCCACATGGTAATTGTTTATAAGAGGGCCAGTGGCACTGAAATGCTCTCAGCCAATGAACTGTTTACTTTTAAAAACTTGTTTTTAACGAGTCACATTGATCAATCTGTTAAATATGGTTTATCATTATTTTTTCTCACCATTGGGCATATTTGAATTGTAAATCCCTAATTCCCCCCCTTTTCTTCTTAAAAAATCGCTTTTGAGTCTGCATCATGACTCCTCAGTGAATTTCCATCTGATGTTTGGTGAGGCTGGTTCATAATGTAATGATTCTTCGTTATTTGTATACTCTGAATGTTGCACTGTTTCCTGATTACAGAAATGTTCTAATTCACAGTGCTTAAGGGCACTAAAAGATAAATATCTAGAGTGCTTCAGAATATATGTTTCAGGCTCACAAAATTAATATTTCCACACCTAAAATTATTACAAGCTCAACACTTCACAGTTAGGCCAAATTTTTGCTGTTGTCCCACTGGGACTTCAGCCTAAGTGAAGAGTGAGGGAACGTTGTTGAACAGTGCCCTTAATTACTATAGTGCCAAACGAATGCACAAGTGAAATACATTAGTAGAATTAAAATTTGTCTTTTATTCCCTTGGTGGGTAATACAGTTAATGAATATAGATCTGACCAAATTAAGATAATTTATTTCAATGGTTTACATCACTGTAAAAGTTTTAGTGCAGCATAGACTGTTCATACAAACTTTAAATAGAAGCAGTTCTTGCATCCGTTTCGAATATTGTGAAGGTTAAAAGTTTTAACTGTATTAAAGCAATTCACTTAATTATGTCTATAGAGGATATTGTTTCCTCTGCTGTGGATTTCTTTATCCACAGTTCTCAATGCCAATCAGAAGCAGTTTTCTAACATCTATTTAGAGATGTTTCCACCAATGATATGTACTGTAATTCAAAATATTAGCCCATATTTTGACCTCCTTAACAGTATGGCTGGTGCCTATCATAAATAAGTACTCCTTCCTTGCAGGTGACCAGTTTTAATTAACAAACAATTAATTTATGGCATTCGCTGGAATACAATCTACACAGCTTCTACTGAAGGCAGAGTAGTGGGGGAAACCCAGCCTGATGGATGGGGTAATAATAATAATAATAATAATAATAATAATAATAATAATAATTGTCAAACTAGTGGCATCTATACCAGCGTCCTCCAATATGGAATCCTCCAAATGTTGTTGGACTCCAACTCCCATTAGTTCCAGCCAGCATGGCCAGATCAGGGATGCTGGTAACTGTAGTCCAAAACATCAGGAAGGGACCAGGTAGGGAAAAGCTGCTGTCAATGACAGCAGCTGTCCTGGTCTGCAAGCATGAGTCTTTTCCAGCCCTGTTTGGACCTTTATTAAAATTTAGCCCGATGTCCTCAGTTTAAAATTGTTGTTCAGGAATGTCCCTGAGAGAGGGAGAATGTTCCCTTGCCCACCCCACATGCACCTGGAGACCCCCTCCCCAATTAAGAGACATATTGGCATTGATTTCAATGGCACACTGTTGGCTGCAGTTGCCTGTTTCTTAGTATGAAAATCCATATCTTACAATGAAAGGGAAATAGTCTCCTAGCTTTAGATACACATAGAGGGAAAAGCCACCTGGAGGATTCTTGTTTAAGAAATTTTGGGACAAAAACTGGACTGATGTGTTTGTATTGGCTTTTCATGTGTCTCTAGTCCTGATTTCTCTCTGTTTATCATCCTCAACTGTTAATTAAGGATAGGGGTTCTGATCTGTATAATTAAAATTTTAATTGATTAATTACACTGATTGCTAATTTTAATGGCTTTCTTTAAACGAGTAATCATAAATTGTCTCAGCAATACCCAAGCCATGTGCAGTTATCCCTTTTTGTTTTGTTTCTTTAAATCAGGAGTCAGCAAACTTTTTCAGCAGGGGGCTGGTCTACTGTCCCTCAGACCTTGTGTGTGGGGGGGAAGACTATATTTTGAAAAAGAAGAAGAAGAAGAACGAATTGCTATGCCCCACAAATAACCCAGAGATGCATTTTAAATAAAAACACACATTCTACTCATTTAAAAACACCAGGCAGGCCCCACAAATAACCCAGAGATGCATTTTAAATAAAAGGACACATTCTACTTATGTAAAAACACCATGCAGGCCCCACAAATAACCCAGAGATGCATTTTAAATAAAAGGACACATTCTACTAATGTAAAACCATGCTGATTCCCAGATCATCCGTGGGCCAGATTTATAAGGCGATTGGGCCGGATCCAGCCCCGGGGCCTTAGTTTGCCTACCCATCCTTTAAATGGTTCCTGCTAGCACTTTGAATAGCTGCTTGCAGTTATGAGTCCAGTTTTTATTTCCAGGCATAACAAGTGTATAGAATAAATTGTTGGGTGCCATGCAATAAAGCATGAATGGCCTGCAAAGTGTATTGAGTGAGCAGGCATGAACAGAAATCCTTCAGATTCAATATTGGGCTTTCTCACATGCAAAGGATAATGGTGTCCCAGTTGTTCAGCTGCAGCCTAATTTTAGTGTAATCTATGGGGCAGTATATAAAATTATATAAGAAATAAACAGTATGTTGACAATATTTGCAAAGAAGAAGATGGGAGAGTTTGAGGAGAATTATGGGAACTGGAAGTCAAGGGTACAAATCTGTAGGGAGCGGTGTGGTTGAGCAATAATATAAACCAACTTCTGATGTGAGAGTCCTGGCTAGTGCAGGTTATCAATATCAATACTGGGGAACAGTGGGTGTGGAAGTTAATTTGCTGGATAAAGTGGCCGTTGGTCATGGCCAATAAAGAGTGAACAACAACAGAAGTCACTCCATGTCAAGAGGTTATGACTAACTTCCTCTCAAGTATCTGACAATATCCACTCTGTAAGTCAGAATGCTGGTGAAAGGCGTCATTTGGTCCAGTTCATTAAATGTTGTTCTTATGTGGTGATGACAATGGAAATAACAGACATTTGTTGATGCACTTGCTGCTTTTGAGCATAGTTTTTTTAATAATTTATTTTGCCCTGCAGATTGTCTTTGTTTAGTAATTTAATAATAATAATAATTTAAAGCATCTTTCTCCATTAGCTGCCTTTTAGCATGACAGCAAGGGAAGAAAATTGATTTGCATTTGTACTTTCTGAAAAGACAGCTTGAAGGAATTTCATGCCAGAGCTATAGAAGAAAAAAAGTTCTCTTCAGAAGTAATATATTGAACAGTACTTACTTTCAAAAACTATATGTATTTACCAGGAATCAAGTTTTTGGCCCAAACCCCCAAGTATTCTATGCTTGGTTTGTATGATTGACATCTCTCCTCCCCCGACATCCATGCATAAGGGAAAAGTGTGGTCTGAAATGTAGAATCTAATTCACCATTTTTTGATTTTAACACATTTATAGAACTCCAAAAGAGGTAAAACGAAACATGGAAATAACTTAAAATAGATGTAGATAATATAGACACACATGTGTGGTTACGTACATGATTTATATCCATCATAATGTTTCCCTGCCAGACCTAATTCAGTTGCATAGAATGCCTATATTTGGTCTCAGCTAAGTAATTCTTTTGCATGAAAATATTGTTTGTCCTTACATTCCATTCCAAGATGATGATATATTTGGATAGTTGTGGGAGTGGGGGCATTGATTAGCATCCAGATGCAGCCTCCCACTCATTTTCTAGTAATTCAAATAGTTTTCATATGTGTATTACAACTGCAACTATTTTTAAAAAAAGAATCCTTGAGCAATATTTAAAGGAAAAAAGGTTTTCAAGGACTTTGTAACACACTTTTGAAATGCCCTTCCTTTCACATTGAGCCGTCGTTCATAATTCTTTGCTACCGTTGCCCCTTGATCTGTCTCTGTTGCTGTTTCAGTACAGTTTTGAAATTTCCAAGTTTTCTTCTATTCCTTTGATAATCATATCAACCAGTAAGGCAGGAATCACCAGCGTGATAGCCAAAGGTGTCAGTGTGCTCAATGGTATCTTCTGTGGCACCCACAAAAATATTAATCAATATTCCCTTAAGAATGTACAATCCATGGGGGGCTATTTGTTCTTCCTGCTCCGTTCCTGCTTGCACTGGCTCAGCATCTCCTACTACATTAAACAGATGTCAAAAACAATGGCCCAAACTACTTAAGCTATTTACAAGGCCTGGATGAATAGGAATGTCAGGAAGACCACAAAGATGATGAACCCCCTCCTCTGGGAAGTCTATTCTATAACCCTGTGCAATCCCTAAAAGGTGCTGCACTCTTCAGGAAAGAGTGAGAGCGTGGGAGGAGTCGGAGTCTGCCCAAGACAATAACATAGCTTAGTTGAGTTCCTGGCTTGTTAGGAGCACTTGTATGCTTGGTGGTCTTCTAGGTTATTCAGCAGGAGCCTGACTCCACTTGCCTGATTATTCTTGCCCTCCACCCCTGCCGGCTCCCGCAGCCCCGGGTCTGAACAGGATACCTCTTGGGTTCTTCCCTGAACAAACACTATAATGTGGACAATATTTTTAAAGACCATGAAAATGTTTGTAAAGGCGCCCCCCCCCCCCCCCCCCCGTGATTCAACTCAGCTCTAGATTTCCAAAAGCATGTATTTTAGGATCGACTACGATGTCATATAGCATTTCAAAATTATAAAACAAGATTGTAGTGAAAATCATATTTTGCTGATAGAGGCTTTCTTCTTGATAAACATCTTTCCTTCAAGACCTTTTGTGGTGCTGCAGAGGTGAACACATAAACTGTGATGTTCACTTTTGTGGAGTAGCGGCCACTTGGTAATATGTATGATATGTGGTGAAGTGGGTTTTTGTCCATAAAAGCTTTTGCTACAATGCATTTGTTAGTCTTGAAGGTGCCACGGGACTCCTTGTGTTTACTGCAAAAGATTAGCATGCAGCTATCCTGCATTTTTTCTCCAGATGGCACAGGCTGGGGGCTACATATCTTTTGGAGATGGATCCCATTGGAGCAAACCACAATACACATAGCAGCATGGCCAATTCCAATGGGAAGATAAGAGCTTGAAACCTGGAAGATATAAATAATAAACACCTGGTAGATGAATATTCTAGCTTTCAAATGAAGTTTCTCAGTGCCTCTTTTGGTACACAGGGGTTCTAAATCATCCTTCTGTATGCCACAATAACTTCATGTTCCAGTTTAGAATGCTTGGGCTGCATAAATGTCACACATTTAAAGCACATGACTTTCCCCATAGAATCCTGGGAATTGCATTTTTAAGGGTTCTGGGAATTGTAGGCCTGTGAGGAATAAAGTTCAGTTCCCAGGATACTTTGGGGGAAGAAGTTTATGCAGCCTTCTTCACCTTTCTCCTCCCAATAAATATATGACTCTTAGAAAAGGAAACTGTGATAAGGCCTTGAAACATAATGAACCCACTTGTTTTATTTCATATAGTTTATATCCTACCTGCCCTGTCTCCCACTCATAGACTCAGTTCTTGACCTTAGCTGGATTATTATTGAAGGCCCAACATATATTGTGTTATAAATTGCACAGTTCAGAAGTTACAACAGAGTTTAGGATACATTGATAGGCATAAACTATAACACTGTCACAACCCCTGACATGCCCCCTGAAGGGTGGGCACAGTCATTCACTTGGTTGTCTTCCTGAGCCCCTGGGCAAGCAAGTACGCACTCCTATGAATAAACTGGGTCTGCTTGTGCCATTGTAGCCATTGCCACATCCTTGTCCTGCTCACTATTTGCTCTAGCCTCAAGGGTGAAGTGTGCTTTACTGTCATGACGTGCTACTGGATTCAACTCAGGCAGCTCTGATGCTTGGTCAGGGCATCAAATGCCTCTAAGGCAGGGCTATCCCCATGACAACTGACTTATCTGCCTCCACAGTATCTAGATCAAGGCCTCCCGAACCACTGGGCCCCTCCTCAGGATCCAATCCTGCACCCTTGTTTCCTTCCTCCTCTGACCAGCCCTGTCAAGACATCTCCACAGGGTTCATAAACATCCCCCTTTGTCCAGGATGCCAGTGTGCATAAACTGCACTAAATCCAAGTGATGTGGTGATCAAAAAATATGAGGCTTAGCATGGCCAGGAAAATTATTTCACCCCACTTCTGTGTATAAATGGATACATCCTATTGCTGAAATGTTAAACTTGGTTATCTGTCCTCATGTCATTAGAATTGCATAGGCAAGAGATCTGCCCCTACCCCTTTCTTTGCATCCCAGTCCCACCACCCTCCATGTGTTCAGGGGTGGGGGTGTGGTATAGAGCAGGGAACCTGTCCTGCATATGTGCTAGGCAAGAAGAACACAGCAGGGAAATGGAGTTAGCAAGTGTGACCCCCCCTTCCCCCTTATTCAATACTAATCCTTTGAGGATTGAGCACCCGAATAGGGTGAGTACCCACATATCCCATCCTTTTCTACATATGTCAGTGGCAAGCCTTCCAGAATAGCTTTCTGCCAGGAGCCATTTTATTTTCAGTGTCTGGTATTTCTGAACTACACGACAACAGAGTGTTCCCAGTCAACAGAGGGTAGCAGTGATGGCTTTTAACATACACCATTAGAACTGCATGGTGGCAGCTTTGGGAGATGTTAGCTGTTGGAAAAAGTCAAGGAGGAGAGTTGCTGGCTGTTGTGATTGAGAGCATGCCAGAGATAGTCTGACTTAACTGTTTTGTCCTCTGAAGCAGCCAATTCCCCTCTATTGCTAGATATTTTCCCTCACCAGTTTTTGTCTGACTCATCAGGCATAATAATAAGCTGTATGAAATGCTTAACTTCATCTCCCCCCTTCTTTTTTCTTCTTTTTGATGGAAAAGAGCAGTTCAGAATGCAGAAAAAAACTGTTACTGGAGTCCGTGAGGGCATCTTCTTCATGATGGCTTGAGACTCCCTACTGATTAGAATAACCCTCTAGTCAGCTGTGTCATCTGTGGCGCTAATTTAAAGGCCATAGTAATGTCACCAAACAGCTGAACAGCGGCTGAAAAGGGAATCTCTTTAAAGCAGATTTTTATCTGTACTTTATTAAATTTTTCACAGATATTTACATCCTGCCAAATAAACAAGCAAAGCCATGAAGTGATATGTCGAAAACATTTGAAAGCCTCAGACCCCCCCCCTTTAAATATCTCTCCATGGGCACTGAGCCCAAAGCCAATCTCCCATCTCTGTAGAGAAGATTTGCTTTAGCCTGCACGTTTTTCCCATTTCCAAAACCAGACTTTTGTAGTGCTTTGAAATTTTATAGTGATAATATTTAACACATTGCTCCAAGCCAGAGTAAATAAAATATCTTAAAATAACCACAGCACTTGCAACATATCTATTTGAAATTAACTTTTAAGAATCCAGAAGGATAGTGCCGATTATATTACTTTTAATTAAATATTCCTTTTTTATGGATGTATAAAAGCTGCCTCATCCTAGTGTGGAGTAGGAGCTAAAAAAATATTGGATTGGGCATTTTGCATGCTATGGTGATAACAGGCAAACGTGGTTCTGATGTGGTGGGTTTCCCCATGTCTCTGTTGTAGCATTAACTTCTCTTGCCATGTGGGGACTAAAGTCGCAGGTTCAATCATCATCATCTCCAAGAACATTGGCGTCAATATATGTTAACTCAGTGTTCTGTCATTTTTCTGTGACCTGATTTTCAGAAAAAGTGTTTGTTTCAGGATATTAAATGCACTGTTGGCTCCTGGTTTTAGGGGGCTCTTTGCCAAGGGGACGCGGGTGGCGCTGTGGGTAAAACCTCAGCGCCTAGGACTTGCTGATCGCATGGTCGGCGGTTCGAATCCCCGTGGCGGGGTGCGCTCCCGTCGTTCGGTCCCAGCGCCTGCCAACCTAGCAGTTCGAAAGCACCTCCAGGTGCAAGTAGATAAATAGGGACCGCTTACCAGCGGGAAGGTAAACGGCGTTCCGTGTGCTGTGCTGGCTCGCCAGATGCAGCTTGTCACGCTGGCCATGTGACCCGGACGTGTCTGCGGACAGCGCTGGCTCCCGTCCTATAGAGTGAGATGAGCGCACAACCCTAGAGTCTGGCAAGACTGGCCCGAACGGGCAGGGGTACCTTTACCTTTACCTTGCCAAGATAGTTTCCATTGCCTTTCCTCTCTCAGTGAATCTACTGCCTCACTGAAGCAGGTCCAAGGGTTCTTGTCAGTGGGCCCCATGGTGGGGAGATTCCTGACCATGCAAACCTTTGACTGATTAAATTCCTCTTGAATCCTATACGTAGGATTGTTTTTTGGGGAAAAAATACATACGTGTTTCATTCCCTTATATAAGCATTCATAGGATACTTCCAAAAGTAGTCATGTAAGTACCAATTTAATGCCTACTAATTGGCAGTATCAGTTCTTGCAGTTTTCCCAGCTGTCTTTGAGCATAACAAATAGGAATACCCAGCATTCTGTAGTATGCATCATAAGAATATTGTCAGTTGCCATTTAACTAAATTAGATCTTTCTAGCTCTTCAAAATATTTTTTATCCTTTTGAGAGAGAAAAACAAACAAGACTACAACTGTATACTCGTTCACTGGATCTCTGCTTTGCAGCTACCTCAGTTTATTTCTTTTAAAAAGATCTTGATTTTTTAAAATTGCTTATTCTGGGGAATAATGCACATACTGAGTTGGATCCAGACATGCTGCTCCGCAAATAGAAGAGACTCTGATCCAGGGGAGGCTCCTGGTGGAGGAAAGAGGGGCAGTTTTGGCCTATTTCTACCTGGAGCCCTCAGCACCACCTCATGAGCAGCTTCTTAGGGGATTTCAAAGAGCATTGGCGGGGGGGGGGGGGAGATTAATCAGCAAAAATGATCTCCCCCCACTTCCTCCATGGAACATCCCAGGAGTAGAACCTCTCTCAGAAAATCTGGATCCAAACCTTTAGTTTAGACTTGGATTAGGCCAATAGCCCATCTAGTCCAACACACTGTTATCACAGTTGCCTACCAGATGCCCCTGGGGAACCTGCAAGTGAAACCAGAAAAATATAGTACTTTCCCGACCTTTCCCCCAGAAACAGGTATTCAGCAGCCCACTGCCACCAGCATTGGAGGTAGAACTTAGCCATACTTAAAACAGTGTTCAATAAATTCTCATATGATTCTCAGAATTCTTAGTTGAACTAACGGTCTAAAATTTATTTGGGAACAGCCATAGTTATTTTAGTGATTTAACTCTCTCCACTCCTCTTGGTAGCAGCTACATTGTGCAACAATTTCTGTTCTTTGAAGAATTATCACTTATTTGTGTTCAGCAGGTTGAGTGCACTTCTCTGCTGTTCTGTTTATCTTGGTAGCTTTTGAAAACAGTGGAAATTATTCTGTAAAGGAGGTTGGTCTGTGTTCTTTGTTCAGCACCCAGCATGACCTGTCTTTTTGCCTCTAGCTGGTGATGTGATCACCTACCCACTCCTTTACAAGCCAGAAGTTACTGTGCTTTGCTGTTTAATTCCATGCAAAAGTTTCCACCTTATGCAAGTTTGCGATGTGTCACATATTTATATGCTTGTTTGGGCAACAAATACTTTCTTTCTTTCGCATTACTCATTGCCAGTGGCATAATCATTGTAAGCACCTAAATGTTGTTAATGTAACAGGTTTGGCCTGATTGTTATAGTTCTTAGGAGAAAAACCATATAAGGTATTTAACTTCGGACTTCGTTGTGGGATTGACCAGTTTTGACACTGGTGAAGGGCACCGTACACCACCTGGCCTGATGCAGGAGTCTCCCTTTTCATTTTAGTGATACAGTAACACATCCCATCACAGTAAAAAGGGCGATCCTGTGTCATTCAGGCAAGGTCGGTTACTAGTCTCCCATGTCTGGAGCTGCCCAGGGGAACAAAGGCAGCAAGGTTCCTTGTCTGGAACTGTTAGTTACCGCAAAGCAAATACCCCCCTATGGAAGCACATACCCTTCTGCCTCCTATAGATGCTGCCTCTTACCCTGGCTCATTTCATATTGATACATTTTTGAAGCAGTCATGTCAAGTGCACCATCTTCACCTCTGTGGACATGTACATTTCATAGAGCATTAGGGAACACCATATAAGGTTCAGAGGTAATCGTCTGAACATCTGTGACCCAGAGTTTGTGACTGTTTACCATCATTGGAAGAACAATGCTTACAGATAAGCAATCTTTCTTTCTTACATTTTGGATGGAATCCCTGACTGTGTGTTTCCCTGTTTTTCTGCATTTACACCAAAAGTGAACATATTAGATTTTAAGGTAATTGTAGTGATTGGAATCGCTAAAGACTCTCAAAGAGATTAAAGGACCAATAAAGTTATTAAACTGAAAGGAAGGAGGGATCTCACAGAATATAACCTTGGAAAGCACGGCGTGCTTTCATCTGATACATTAAACATGGAAATGTATCTGAGAGAGAACAACAAAAAATGCCCAAATAGGCAAATCACAATCAGTTCTGTCGTGTTATAAATTACAAATGGATTTTATGCATCACCTTTTATTTCATTTGCACATTTTTTAAAAGAAGGCTATTTCCTTTGATCTGAGATATTACATTTCACAGTGTGGGGTGCTTTCATTTTCCTCCATTTTGGAAAGATTGGCACTGGCAGCATTGCAAGTGCAAAAATCCTTTCTTGTACCTCTCGTTTGTGCCAAGAGGAAGTCCAAGGTGGTTGTACATCCTGTATCTTAGATATTTGTACACGATGTTGCTAGGATAAAAATGGGTTTAGAAATGTATGCATTTAGATAAACTATGTTAAGCAATAAGTATTTTGTAAGAAAATACATTCAAAAATGCATATTTAAAGATACAGACATACCTCAGAGATACTGCAGTTTCAGTTCCAGAGCACCACAATAAAGTGAATATCGCAATAAAGCGCAGCACACTTTTTTTGGTCTCCCAATGCATAAGATGTGTGTTCCATTTGCGGAAAGCCACTGTGGGTGGAGACTGAGTTTGTGTGTGTGCTTGTTTGTTTTTTGTATTTGGAATTTTTACTGAAGGCTGTTTTGAGGGCTCTATTGGAAAAACAGGATATGCATTCCTAAGTAAAAAATTTTTTTTAAGCCTCTCATACTTGTCAGTATTTTGATAACTCTCTATGCTGTGTTACTGCTTACATTTTGATGTTTAGATCATACAGAGTTCAGTGGAGTTTCAGTCACCTAATTGTTCAGATTCGATGTACAGGATCTGCAGTGTTGCAGTAAACATGTGAATTGCTTTAAAGCTTTTAACACTCTTTTTTGTATAAACAACTTGATATAGATGTTTAAAAGGAATCCCTGTGAAGCGTTTTGGCGGGAAATGCTATCTTGATCACACTAAGCACATTCTAGTCTTTCTTCCTCATTTAGTTTTGAATGCTCCAGGGGGAATGATTTTCATGAGAAATTTGTGTTGGTAATCGCAAACAGACATAATTCTGTAATTTTCTCATGAAGTATTGGCTAAAGTTTTGGCTTTAATGACCTGACACTTTTCCAAAGAGGAACACATTTTTGTTCAAACTCCAAGAAAAACAGTACATACAGCACTGGAGGTTTTTTTTAAAAAAATATTGTGCAACATTTTAGAGCTATTTTAAATAAACAGAGCATATAACCTATCAATTTGTAAAAGTATAATGAGAATTCAAGCCTGTTCAACCATTTCATTAATGTTCTGGTGGAGGCTGGGTTGCTTTCATCAGTTGCTCTAAGATTATATTTGAGTATAAAATTGCCTTATGGAAATAGCTGAGATTCTTGTACAAGTAAAAATGTGAAACTAGTTCCATCAGGGCCCTTGCATGCCTGGGCATGAATTCTGAAAATAATGCAACAACTTTCTCAGATGAGCAGGTTCATATATGGTCCCCTTTTGGCAGTACAGTCATTCCTTGTGTTGTGTCCACTTCATGTTGCATCTTTTTGTGTTATGTCCCGCGACAACCCGGAAGTACCGGAATGGGTTACTTCCGGGTTTCGCCGCTTGCACATGCACAGAAGCACCAAATCGCACCGCGCACCTGTACAGACACAGTGCTTCGAGTTGCAGGCATTTCACATTACAGACGGGCCTCTGGAATGGATCCCGTCCGTAACACAAGGTACCCCTGTAGGTATTAAATGGTTATTCTCTCAGAAAGAAACAGAATTGTGTGAGTTTCCGTATGTATGTATCTATGTATGTATGTAACAGCTTATGTGTATTGGGAATACAGTGGTACTTCGGGTTACATATGCTTCAGGTTACAGACTCTGCTAACCCAGAAATAGTGCTTCAGGTTAAGCACTTTGCTTCAGGATGAGAACAGAAATTGTGCTCTGGTGGTGCAGCAGCAGCAGGAGGCCCCATTAGCTAAAGTGGTGCTTCAGGTTAAGAACAGTTTCAGGTTAAGTACGGACCTCCGGAACGAATTAAGTACTTAACCTGAGGTACCACTGTACTGAATTGATATAGTAATTTATGAATACATATGCTTTACATTCTGAAGGATACAGGTACAATATTTGACATCTCCAGGTAAGGCTGGAAAAGGCTTTTGTCTGAAACCCTAGAGAGGTGGTGCCACTTGGGGCATATGATACTGGGTTATATGTCCACAATGACCCATCTCTTTTTTATCTTTATTTGAATTGTCTTTCCTTCCAGTGATCTTGTGTGTGTGTGTGTGTGTGTGTGTGTGTGTGTGTGTGTGTGTGAGAGAGAGAGAGAGAGAGAGAGAGAGAGAGAGAGAGAGATAGAGGTGATATTACTGTGGAATACCATGGGGTCAGTTATTCCTTGTAACAGTTTTGAGACGCCTGCAGTTTTTAATAACTCCTTTTCTTTCAAATGCATGCTGTTAGTTTTCTTTGAAAAGATTCAGCTGGGAACAAATGCTAGAATCACATCCTGTTTCTATTTCAGTGAATTATTTTTCAACTTTGAAGGCCCACACTAGATTTTTTTTTTTAAAAAGATGTGTTTGAAGAGAGAAGGAAGGACACTGTTTGATGTTCAGTGATATTGTGAAGTCTCTTTGCAGTGTTTATCACTTGCCAGTAAATGCGTAAACATAATTATTGTGATTTTTAGACTTTCTTATCAGGCTTTAGGGGCCTCTGGATTTTCATTTGACCTTGCTTTAAGTAGTTGTCTTTTTCCTCCTTTAAGGATTTATCTTCACTTTCTTAAAAGACAGTAATCCTTTTACCGATTTCTGGCTGTTATGGAAGAAAGACAAAGATACAACAAGTATATGCCCTTTTCCTTTCAACAGCAGCCATCAAGAACTTGCGATTAGCTTAGAATGCATAATATTTGACCTAAGCTGTGAGAGGATGTCATTACTTGATGGGAGATTCAGGACAGATAGCAGGAAACATTTCTTCATAGAGTGCCTCGTTAACCTATGGAATTTGCAATCACATTCAGCACTGATTGCCACTAGCTTAGAGAACTAAAAACTGGAAATTCATGGAGGGTGGCAGCTAAATGCTACCTCCAGGATCAGGAGAATGAGAGACTGTGGAGGGCGCTATTGTCTTCCTGTTCTGCTTGTTTCCATCCCACAAGGCATCTACTTGAGGTAACCACTTGGGGAAAGAGGATGCTGTCCTAGATAGGCAGGGCTTGGCCTATCACTCAGCATCCAAAAAACCAACAAGTACAAAATAACCCCTCTGCAGCGCCACAAATCCAACTCAATGATGTAATGTTGGAAAATGTCAATCACTTCTCCTACCTCGGCAGTTATCTTTCCACAAGGGCCAACATTGATGCCGAAATCCAGCATCGCCTGAGCTCTGCAAGTACGGCTTTCTCCCGATTGAAGTGCAGAGTGTTTGAGGACCAGGACATTCGCAGGGAAACTAAAATGCTTGTTTACAAAGCTATTGTACTACCAGCCTTACTATATGCTTGTGAAACATGGACCACCTATAAACGCCATCTCCAGCTCCTTGAAAGATTCCATCAACAGTGTCTCTGAAAAATTCTACACATCACTTGGGAAGACAGGCTAACTAATACCAGTGTACTGGAAGAAGCAAAGATCACCAGTGTTGAAGCAAAGATTCGTTAACATCAACTTCATTGGACTGGTCATGTTCTGCATATGCCCGATGATCGTCTTCCAAAGCAACTACTCTATTCTGAACTTAAAAATGGAAAGCGTAATGCTGGTGGCCAACAAAAGAATTTTAAAGACTGTCTCAAGGCAAATCTAAAAAAAAGTAGTATAAACACCGACAACTGGGAAACACTGGCCTGCGAGCGCTCCAGTTGGAGAACAGCCTTTACCAAAGGTGTCATGGGCTTTGAAGACACTCAAACTCAGGACGCAAGGGAGAAATGTGCTAGGAGGAAGGCACACTTGGCAAATCCACAGTGTGATCAATTCCCGCCCGTAAACCAATCTTCCCACTGTGGAAGGATGTGTGGATCCAGAATTGGCCTCCACAGTCACTTACAGACTCACTGTTAAAACCGTGTTTATGGAAGACAATCTTACTCGGCTACAAGTGATCACCAAAGAAGAAGAAAAAGCACTTACATTCTTGATAACTTCATGGCTGAGCTAAGATTTGTTCTAGAGATTTCCTGGTTCATAGTTCAGTCTGTTAGTCACTAAAGCAAACCAGCACTAGCCAACTAAGCATATATGGTAATAGATAGCATGCCAGTGAGGCAGGTTTGGCCTCTCCAATGTTAGACTGCCTATGCAGCTCTCAGACTGAATTCCTGTGGTGAGCAACCACAATGTCCAAATAACTTAGGAAATAATCCTAAGTGAAAGCCATGATTCAGTGGCCAGGCCATCTCTTGTTCTGTAAATGGCACAGGGGAAAATCCAGAAGGGAGTGATCCAAAGAGGAAGAAAAATCAGCACAAAATGCAAGCAAATCATCTGTTGGTTTTTGTTTGCATAGCACAAAGCCTTCTGCCTTTACACTGTTTGGGTTATAGGGCTAGAAGAGAGATATACCAACATATACAAAACATGCTGTCATTCAAAGCAAGGATAGGCTGAAGGTAGGTTGTATTCTACTCGTCCCATCTCCCTTTCCATAATCAGGCTCTTAGAGTCACATATCTGTACTAAGTGTGTCATAGATTTGTCCTCGTTATTTGCCGGTCATCCCATTATGTGGTTCATGGGCTGTAGTAGGTAATCCACGCCACTCCCTGAACCACCATTTTGTATCTAAGTTAACTTCTCCAAGCCACACTTTTTTTCTTCCTGGCTGCAGTTGATGGAGCATATGGTCTAGTAAAAAAATTATGTAGTTCACACAGACTGAAAACCTCCCCACACCTGATCTGCAGTTGTGTCATTCTCTTCCATTCAAAGGCTCAGGGAAGCTTAAAGGGAGCTTCTGTGATCCAGACCACCTTTCTAATGACATTGTCCAGAGTAAGTAAGACTTCTTTAGCTGTGTAAAGAAACAGTACATCGTAAACAGTACAGTGTACCTTCAGACAATTTCCTGTGAAAAATGTAGGTGAGAATTAGGACAAAGTTTGCATCTCCTCTAGAAACATTTTGTTTCTCCAGTGGTCTCATGACACTTTGAGAACCCTGGATTTTCATTTCAGCTCTGGTGTTTTCATGCCCCGTGCTTTCATGCCCAGGTTTATATTGAAAATTTGTTCATGTGCTAGGACACCAAACATCACTAGCATTTATAGTAAGTCATATATATGGAAATGGGCCATGAACTTATGGCAGCTTCTATTTTGAATTGATATTGCCTTCAGCCAGATCTCCATTTCAAACTATAAGCCTGAATTCCAGATTGAAATCTGATGCCGCCTGTTGGTATTCTTTTTTTTTTTTAATGAAAATTGTTGGGAAAATGATTCTGCATATGTGTGGTTAATTCTGCCCTCCTTGTGCTTGGGTCTAGAAAGAGTCAGGATGGAATTCCTTGTTAGTTCCTGCTGCTGTCATTTTTTGCAGTGGAGCCTGAGAACTGATTACCATAGTAACAATGTTTTAGCTTGCATAGCTGCAAATGTTGTTAATGGTAATAGAATTATCTAGTTATTTTAAATCCAATTATGTTATTAGGCCATCCAGTCCATTCTCATACTACAGCATGTTTTACTCTGCCATCTCCATCCTTTTTGGGGTGTGTGCTTATGTGAATTATTGAGCTGCAAGAATTTCCTTCTGTTCATTTGAAGATGTTGTCACTGCTGGTCAAGAATTGTTTCACTTTGTGGTCACCTCTGCAGTGGAGTGGGGTTGGGGTGTAGATAGGTATCTTATAGTGTCAGGTGAGATTTCCCCCCCCCCCCCAAGTTCCTGCCCTGCTTTTTAAAACAATTGCTCATAAATCAGCTTCTCCATCTCTTGTATCAGGTCCTATGTCTACACATGAGTCAAGTCTAGCATTCTTACCTGCTGTGTAAGAACATGCTTCATGTGGAAGGGACTTAAACTACTTTAGTTATTGAAACAATAATTTTTACCATGTATGAGAAGGCAGTGTATGCCTACATCCCACAACCAGGGAAAGGATGTGGAATCTGTGCCCAATCAGATGTTGTTGTACTATAACTCCCACCATCCCTGAGTATTGGCTATGTAGAAGGGAGTTGGAGAGCTAGAAGTATGGTCTAGGCATTTTTCTTCTGCCTCTTATTCCCCTTATAAACACTGTGTGTCGTGATAAAAAGTGTCATGATAGTCCCCTGAGCAGTCCTGGGAATTATATGCAATAGGAAGTAGTCAACAATCTTTAATGGGAATTTGTTCATAAAGCCCCTCTACTAATAGATCCCAATGTACCATTTTGGAATTGCTTACCTTGGCTGATCCAGCCTTGAGAAATTTTATCCCCAGAAGAATTTTGATGTATCTTGTATTAATACATATTCTTTTGCTCCTACCTGTTTAATGCAGGATGCTATCCCAAATGTACTGATTTTGATATCGTTTGCAACCCTACCCCAACTATTTTAGAATGTATTTGAAATTCCTACACAATTAAAAGTAGGAATATATTTTTTATTATTCTCACTTCATAGATCTCCAGTAAGATTCACTGAAGAGTTTGTCCTTTGTTGTGCGAAAGAATTCTGCAGGCATGATTTGCAGATGTAGATGTAATTTACCATATTGGAGAGAAGTAGCAAATTATTGAGAAAGATTAATCTAAAATCCATTGGGAACCTCCCTCTGGTATTTATGATTCTGTGAGTACTTTAGATTTCAAAATACTCAATGTTTCTAATTCATTGTCATATCATTTCATATACAGTACAAGGAGATAAGTGTGCAAGCAGCAAAGTATGGGTCACATTTTTTCCAAATGTGACGTTAGATTAATACAGAAAAGAGGAATTGAACATACATTTGTTTGTAGCCTTGTCTCTAAAAGAACTCTTTGCACTTTCATCAGAATCCAGCTGATTCAGTTACATTCTAGGGCTCTAATGTGTACACAGGAGTGTTATACAAGCATCCTTTCCCATGACTCATACATGAGTAGCTCCCGGTGCGTAGTGCGGGGCATCCATATTTGGATGGAATGTTTCCCAAGACAATCCAGGCAGTTACAGAGTGCTGTGTGCATTCATTCATGCATTGAATTGCTGTTACCTTGGACAATGCACTTTCCGGTTAACTTTCATATCAACAATATGAATAAAGACAAATGACATCCAAGTGAAAGAGAGCGGAGCTTGAAAATATTAATCAACAGAACACAGTCATTTTTCAGATAAGCCTTAGCCAAGTGTAGCACTCAGATACCGGAGCAGAATCCAGATATATTTATCATGCTGTTCTGCCATCACCCTCTAATGTTGTCTTTTACGGGTTCTAGCTTTTCCCACTGGGTTTCTAAGGACGCTCTCTGCATTTCCTTTCACTGTGAGATTTTGGCTTGTTCTGAGCTTTCTGTGATTATAGAAAGTTTAGGTTACATTTTCCCAGTATATATTATAGCAGCCTTCTAAGCCAATCCACTGATTTGATTAGATCCTTCTGGACTTTATCATAAAGAGTTACAAGACGGTTGCATAGTTACCAGAAAGGAAGAAAAGAATATCCAACCTCCATAACTTCGTGTCACCATCAAGTTTTACCACTTTGGTTTCCATTTCCTCATCTAGGTAATTAATAAATCCATTAAACAGCCATGGCCCCAGTCTCAATCCCCAGGGAAACAATTAGTAACTTCTCCCATCTTTCCTCTAACAAGGCTTTTAAAACACTCCATTGGTCTAAACTACTTAGAAGTGGGTGTGAGTTTTTATTGCCCTCGACATACCTATGTGGAAGCTGGACAGGAGGCAGGGCTGCTTTTAATCAATTTTATAGATCTTTGTTGCATTGCATTTTATATTATTGTAGTATTTTAAGCTACGTGAGTTTTCAAGGTTTTTCTTGGAGCAGGGAAGAAAGGCAAGAATTCAATAAAGTGTAGAACCCGCTAGGACAAAGAAATGCTGGCATATGTACTAAAGGATTTTTGTTTTGTTTTGGTACAAGGTGTTGGTGTTATGGAAAAAGAAAGAACATCATCTAGAATATAACGAGAGCACTGAATCAGACAAAAGGTCCATTTAGTCCAGCGTTACGTGCTAACCAGATCCCTAAAGGAAGCCTCTAAGCAGGATCTGAGCTCTCTCTCTCTCTCCTCCCCCCCGTGATTCCCAGGGACTGGTATTCAGAGGCATACTGCCTCTAATACTGGAGGGGGAACACAGCCATTATGGCTAGGAGCAATTTTTATCCTTATCCTCTTCCTTCCCTGGAGGTTCCTGAATATTCAGGAACCCAGGAAACATATTTCCATAATGTACAATACAGTGGTACCTCGGGTTACATACGCTTCAGGTTACATACGCTTCAGGTTACAGATTCCGCTAACCCAGAAATAGTACTTCAGGTTAAGAACTTTGCTTCAGGATAAGAACAGAAATCGGGCTCTAGCGGCGCGGCGGCAGCAGGAGGCCCCATTAGCTAAAGTGGTGCTTCAGGTTAAGAACAGTTTCAGGTTAAGAACGGACCTCCGGAACGAATTAAGTACTTAACCCGAGGTACCACTGTAATTGTTGGACCGACACTGGACCGACACTCTAACACTGGAGGTGGAACATTGTGGCTAGGAGCAATTTTTAACATATTTCCATAATGTACAATAATTGTTGGACCGACAAGGACTGGGGCCCAAAGAACAGAACAAGTAGTTTCACATGCCCAGGGGACTTTGGGTTTGTATTTCTTAATACTGGATTTGAAATTAAGCTGATTTAGTGGTGTGATATGGGATCTATTAAGCAAAGAAAAAGGTCCCCCTCGACCTGTTTCTATTGACCGTCTGGAATTTCTTTTCTGTACTCTCTGTACATTGCATTTTCTTAGCATGGGAGTGTATGTTTGCTTCTTACATTTTTATTCTGGATTGTTTGGGAACATTAGCATTACATTTGCTCCCCTCTCCTCCAACTAACTTTTGGCATGTCTATCCTTTTGTTATGCTGCTGCGCTAAAGCCGCAAATAAATACGTACCTGGGAGCAAGTCCATTTGCATGCAGTGGGATTTTGGCATTGCTCTTAATGTCATTGCTCCATTGCTATGGCTAGACATTCTTACTGAGCAAATAATACTTAACACAAAGGTGTATTATGGCTTAGGCCAGATTTTGCATGTCATACTAACCCAAACCATGACTTAGTGCAAATGTGTGGTTTGCAGGCTCCTGGAGAGAAGTTTCCCCCATTGCTCTATTGCTGTGCTGCCTATATTTGGCTTAGCTTGTTGTCCAAACCCAGGTTCAGGTTTAGCTTTCCCAGGCAAACCACATGCTGTAAACTATAGAATAAATTGTTGTTAGGCTGGAAACAGCTAAACCAAGATTTGATGTTTGGTTATCATGGGAAGCCAGCTATGTTCTGCTGGTTGAAATTATGGAGATCTCACTCACTCTCATACATTGATGCTGTTTCTGTCTAATAACAACAGGGAACATTATCCAGTACTAGGAAAAGTATTGACCACTCTCATTCCACAGAAATTGTTTAGAGGGTACCTCTTAGAGGGCACATTCTAGCCCTCCTAGTAAGTTGTGAGAGACTTACTTCTATTTAAAAATGAAAGCATAATGTCCGGGGCATGTACACAAGGCACCACTAGATGACATCATGGCTTCCATGGGCACCAGGTTGCTGTTCATGGGCATAGCCAGGATTTATTTTAGGGGAGGGCAGGCAATCTGTTAGGAGGGCAGAACCAACTAATTGGTGATGCAATTGGTCAGTTAAGTATTTTTATTTATTTACTTGATTTAGGGGGGCAGCTGCCCCCCAGCTATGCCCATGTTGCTGTCCCCTATCCTAATGCAAATTTTCTGTGAACTCGGGCATTGCATTTTAGCCATGGGAATTCCAGTTGTCCTTTGATAATCTTAAAATGAAAATGATCCATTAATTTGTTACGAGGAAAGTCATTGCTTGTCCAGCATTATCATTTGTTGGAGCCTTGGACTGCTGTTGATTTGTGATTCCCTTCAGTAGATGGCTATAACTTAACCTGAGCCAAGCCAAGCAAGTTTACAAACGCACGCAGATAATAGCCAAGCGTGAGTGGCAACATAATCGTTGGCAGGCTCTGATTACTGCTTCAAAACCACACAGATCCAGGGAATTCTGGTCTTTGATTAACAGAAGGGGGAGGAATTCCCCAAGGGCAGTCATCTCTGCACCGACATGGGAACGGTTCCTGAAGAAATGCTTCTCACAGGCAGATGCTCCCTCCGACCATCTGATGCACCTGTTTACCCACCTACCTATTTGGCCTCCCACCGATCCTGATGAAATAGCCAAGTTAATAGCTCAGCTGAAACCGGGCAAAGCCCCTGGGTCCGACCTGATCCCTGCTGAAGCCATCAAACTACACCCACAATGGTGGGCCGGCATCTTGGCCAAAACCTTCGATGCAATCAACGCTTCCGGTCTCATCCCCAAAACATGGAAGGAGGCCATTATTGTACCAATTCATAAAAAAGGTTCTCCAACGGAGCCGGAAAACTACCGTAACATCAGCCTCCTTTCGATTATAGGGAAAATTTATGCCAGCTTTTTGATGACTAAATTATTGCGATGGGTAGATGAGACTAACCAGATAGGCCATGAACAAGCAGGGTTCAGAACTAAACGCTCTACAACCGATCATGCGATAGTTCTTTATCATCTGGCACGGAAGTACTCCTCCCCCCCCCCGGGGCTACCTCTGTGCTGCCTTCTTAGATCTAAAGGCAGCCTTTGACAGCGTTCCTAGAAATATTCTTTGGGAGAAACTTGCGAAACAGGGCATTGATAGAAGACTCTTATGGCTCATAAGCCAGCTCCACGAAGGTACCCTTGCCAGAGTGAGATTCACTCCAGCGGGCGACCTTACAAACTCGATACCAATAAACAAGGGAGTGCGCCAAGGATGTATATTGGCTCCCTGCCTATTCAACCTATTCATCAGCGACATGCGAGCACCCCTAGTCAACTCATCTCCAAGTACACACGCGCCTAGACTAGCGGATTACCGCTGCCCACTCCTTTTATATGCGGACGACGCGGTAATTCTATCCTATACACGTGTTGGACTAACCAGAGCTCTGAAGATCTTTGCCACGTATTGTCAACTCAATCAATTAACCATCAACCATGCCAAGTCCAAGATCCTGATCTTCTCCAGAAGCCGGAGATTATACAAATGGAAGCTTGGTGGGGCAAAAATAGAGCAAGTCCTAAAATTTCAATACCTAGGAGTTATTTTTCAATACAATTTGGGGTGGAAAGCTCACATTCAACACCTACTTAATAAGGCCAAAACCTTGTCATATGCGCTCCTCCGATTCTTCTTTTCGGACGGAGCTTTGCATGTTCCCTCGGCCCTAAAGGTGTTCAAGGCAAAAGTGGTTGCCGTGCTTGCTTATGCTGCCCCGCTCTGGGCCGTGATGACAGATCTTGCTCCCCTTGAGACTCTGCAAAGCCAATTCCTACGTCGGCTCCTAATGCTCCCCCTGTGCGTAAGCAACGCAGCCATGCGACTAGAATTGAAGGTCGCATCCCTAGAAACTTGTCTGTGGAAGCAAGTCTTCAATTACTGGTTATCATTGTGGCATAGATTACCAAACCATTACCTTGCCCAATGCTTATGGCGAGATGAATTCTCTAGCCTTTGGACTAGTAGAATTCATGCCAAACTCCTGAGTTATGGAATCTCTCCCTCAGATTCCCTAAAACTAGACCAAATCACTGCTCAGAGACTGATCCGCCAAAGACTGGATGACATCGATTTACAGCGAAATTATACGCTGGGGGGAGGTGTTTGTTCGCCCCAGAACGTTGGTATCACTTTAACTTACTGCGTTCCATCATACCTCTCCTCCCTTTCGACTGTTGCACATAGACTGGCCTTCACCAAAGCGAGGTTTAACGTTTTTCCCTCCAATGTCCTGAGACATAGGTTCTCAAAGGGTCAAGCCCCCGCCGTGTGCGAATGTGATAAGGTGACGCCGGAGTCGCTCCAGCACATTATGTTCACTTGCCCCTTGTTTAATGTGCTACGGGCAAATTTGTTGGGATCAATCATACAGAAACTAGAGGGTACCCCACCAAAATTCCACCTTGCCCAAATCTTGCAGGACAAGGATACCCACACGACCCTGAAGGTGGCTAGGTTCCTAGTTGCTGTCCTTTCCCAAAAGCGACGCCAAGGAGCTCTACAAGCTAATTAAGGCGTAGTATGCCTTTCCATTTTATAGTATTTTATTGTTATAGTAGTGTTTTAGCGATTGCTTTTTTTTCTCCTTACGGCACAAGCTGTTATTTATGTGTTGTTTTTACCTGTATGGGCCTATGGCCGTAATAAATGATATTCTATTCTATTCTATTCTTAACCTGAGCATGTTAACTTAGTGAGCGTTTACATGTGGCAATTAAAACCCACCGGTAAAACTGCAAAGATGCAGACTGTCTTCAACTCCCATTAGGGTGCTGTGCCTAGCAATCAGAGCAGAAAAAAAATAGTGGAAGTCTTTAGTGAGATTTCAAGAAGTTGTTTGTCAGAAATTGATTCACTGAATGACCTGTGAAGGATCTAATGCAGGCGTCCTGTGGAGTTAACACTCTGATTTTAAAGCTGCATATCTGCCACCAGGACTCCTTTGCACAGACAAAAGGGAGTAGATTGTTCTGTTTATATACATAATTGTGTCAACTTTGTCATATTGGAGCTGAATGCTTGATTTGTAGTATTGCTGTGAATATTTTGTGTGCGCTAAGCAGCTCTGTGATTGGCAACTAAGATGGTTATATGCATATGGCATGTTGTCAATAAGACCACCTAGGTCAGACTTCCCTAAGATGGTGACCTTCACCTCAAACCTGAAGCAAACACATGCACAGGGCAATTTCGATCCCAGTAACAAGGGTAACCTGAAATAGTTTGAAAGAGGGGTGGTGATTTGGGAAAGGCAGCAAGGCTGTAGTGTCTCAGAACACTAAAGAGATGATATGAACAGAGAATGGCCAAGAATCTAAGACAGAGGTTGGCAGCCTAAGGCCCATGGGCCGGATGTGGCCCATGAGGGTCGCTTAACTGGCCCATGAGCCGCCCCCAAACCAAGCTGCCCGCTTGGTGAGTCCCCGTGTGCTGTGTTAAAATGGTGCAGTGCAGCACCAGGACTCTCTTTCGTGGCTCCGGAAATCACTTCTGCACATGCACAGACGCCGAAAATCACTTTGAGCAGGCGCGATTTTCAGCATCTGGGCATGTGTAGAAGCGATTTCCGGCACTGCAGACATGTGCAGACGCGATGTCTGGCATCACGCTGTGCTGGTCTGGCTGACGTAGGATCTCCGTGGGAGTGATCCAGTCCATTCCCGGTTAGCCTTGCTGACCCCTGATCTAACACAATCCTGCTGGATCAGGCCAATGGCCTATCTAGTCCAGCATCCTGTTCTCACAGTGGCTGACCAGAATCATTGCTCTGTGCATGTGCTAGCTTCAGGTTTGAGGTGGCTCTGAGCAAAGTACATTCTTGGATTTCTCTGTTGGTGACCTGTGGTGGTCTTAACTGGGAAGTAGTGTCAGACAGCAGCACTCTAAGCAGTGCCAAATGATGGTGGAGGAGGGTACAGTTTTAATTTATCACAATGCCCTGGAGCAACCCTATGTTTGGGGATTGGGGGGAACAAAAGTGGCAGCTTGACTCAGTTGCTGGTGTTGCTTAGAGCACTGGGCCAGGGAAAACACTGAGGAGGACGGGGGGCAAGGAAGGTGTGGTCCCTTCCCAACTTCTGGGCCCCAGTAGCTGTCCAAGGATACTGGGTGCTCACACTAACCAAGTTTCCCAAGCACTCCTGAGTGAGCCACGCAGCTCTACCAATTTTCTGTTTCAATGGCATCACTGCTCCCAGTCAGAATATGGTCTCCCAAGTCCATATGCCCATGTGGAAAGAAATGCCTGCACAGTGCTTTGGATCTCAGAGATTGATAGTGAGGAATGTATTGTAATTTTGTAAATGTGCCTTTGATTCAGTGGGGGAAAGAAAAAGCTAAATTATACAACCAACAGCTGTAGGCTTCTTCACTAGGGCAGCGTATGGGGACGGGAGGTATAAACCCTGAAGGCTAGCTCATTATTTCAAGGTGTAAGATTTATGTGTTTGGCCTTGGAGTTCCTGGATTCATATCCTGGTGTGGTGTTGGGTAGGATGGCAGCTGCCAGGTTTGCAAGGATTTAAATGTTGTAATGTTTCTCTCTTGCTTTACATTCCAGAGATAATTAAAGCCTTCACCTGCGAAGGTCTGTTAGCGTGCGACGACTGGGAGTGAGAGTATAGAACAGAAGACGGGTTTTTCCATTCTGCACTGAGCAGACTGAGATGCGATTAACTTAGCAAAATGAGTGGAAATGAAAACTAAATTGGATTTTAAAGATTCTTTCAGTTTTAATAATAGAGCAGAGTGTTAGTGACACAGGAAGGGAAAATGGTTTTTAAAATCGTGAGTGTTATTTTTATCTTGCCACTTTGCCCTTTTTAAAATTGCAGAGTTGCAGGAAATTTAGAATTATAGCAGACCTACCAGGGTTTTGACCCGTCCAGGATACCAGAATCCTGACATTATTAAAACATATTTATTTTCTGTTTAATTATGTTTTAATTAGAAATGCTATTAATTTCCTAATGACATCACCGATGACTCTATTGCAGGGATTTAAAAAATGAGAAGTGATTTTTGAAAAATACGGAAAGGCCATTTAAGTAAGGTCATTTTCAAGCGACAGAAAACAGAACACAAAGACTTCTAGCTTACGTCTAGGTTTACACAGGGGAACAGAATGAAACATGTTTTTCTGAAGTTAAGAAGAGAACCGTTGCACTATGACAGAGGTTTTCAAGTTAAGGAACAAAGGAATGCTTCGCTTTATAAATAAAAAAATAAGAATGAAAGCCAGTGTGTGAAACCAATTGAAAGTTGTACTAGGGATGCATTTCACTTTCAAAATCCTAACATATTTTGTATTCACAAATAATAGGCCATGAATGAATTGGGGTAATTTTAACTTTGTTCTTTGAGGAAGCAAGGTGAATTGCATGCTTTCTGCTTTATATCCATAAATGAGCATCGGTTTCTGTATAATTTCTTCTCTTGCGTTGTCTCTGTGTGCCTAGAAAGGTCATAGAAGCCATCTATTATGCATCTGTCTCAGTGCTTCAGACTTATACAGGTGATTTCTTTGAGTTTAGTTTCCCTCTCTGTAGGGATAATTTTTGTGTCCCAATGCCATATGTTCAGTGTGGCTTGGTTTTGCCTTTTATTTTTTTTTAATCACTCACTTAAATAAATGCTTTTGTTTGTTTTTACTGAATAGCCGTTGGGCTAGAATGATAGATACATACATACATAGATAGGTTCTACATTAGTGCGAGCAGGTGAACTCAAAAGTGTTCTATTTATAGAAGGGCTAATGGATGTGTTTATCTTGACCTACTTTTTTCAGAGTATTTCACTGAGAATGTACCTCAGTTGTGTGAATTCAGGGCTGCCAACTGACTCCTTGTCTCCATGGCTTACTTTCCTCTTTTATGTAGATTCAATAATGCCATGCACTACAGAGCATGCTTTCCTAGTTGTTTCTCGGATGCCTCATCCGTTTTCTGCACGCTTTGCATTGTGTTCACTTGCAGTGAATAGGAAGTGTGGCATTCACAAAAGGAGAACGGTGTGCCTAGATTCAGAAGCAGCTGTGGGGTGGAGCCACAATGCTGGCTTCCCAGCAGCAGCAGTCTTACTGTCACTTACTGGAAGGGGGAGCTGTGCCCATTAAGGCTCATGTGGTGAAGTGAGGCAGTCACATCAGACTGCAGATCCAGCTGCATTTGCCACACCTGGTGGCGATGGGTGGTGGCAGAGGAGGCAACCGGGCACAGAGAGCCAACAAAGCGTCCTGGGTTGGCTCTGGTGGCCATTCATCAGCAGAGCCAATTTGGGGCACCCATACCACCCCAACCTCTCCAGTGCCCTGCCCCTCTGTTCTGGTAAGCGGCAGTGACTCTCCTCCACCTATCAAGCAACTTCTGACAAGATTCCACTTCATAGCAGTGTACTTATTGACATGGTAAAGGTAAAGGTAAAGGTAAAGGGACCCCTGACCATTAGGTCCAGTCGTGACCAACTCTGGGGTTGCGGCGCTCATCTCGCTTTATTGGCCAAGGGAGCTGATGTTTGTCCTCAGACAGCTTCCGGGTCATGTGGCCAGCATGACTAAGTCGCTTCTGGCGAACCAGAGCAGCGCACGGAACCGTCCCGCTGGAGCGGTACCTATTTATCTACTTGCACTTTGATGTGCTTTCGAACTGCTAGGTTGGCAGGAGCAGGGACCGAGCAATGGGAGCTCACCCAGTCGCGGGGATTCAAACCGCCGACCTTCTGATTGGCAAGTCCTAGGCTCTGTGGTTTAACCCACAGCGCCACCTGCGTCCCATTGACATGGTACTGTCTTCTAATCTTGGAATAGCAGTAGCTGCTTAAACAAGCAAGAAACAGATGGATAGGACCCTCCAAAGAGCTTGTTCACACATTACTTGCAAGTTGTAGAAATCACACTACAGTGGTACCTCGGGTTACAGACGCTTCAGGTTACAGACTCCACTAACCCAGAAATAGTACCTCAGGTTAAGAACTTTGCTTCAGGATGAGAACAGAAATCTTGCTTTGGTGGTGCGGCAGCAGCGGGAGACCCCATTAGCTAAAGTGGTACCTCAGGTTAAGAACAGTTTCAGGTTAAGAACGGATCTCCAGAACGAATTAAGTTCTTAACCCGAGGTACCACTGTATTCACCTTCCCTCTTCTTATGGTAGTATTGACCAGTTTTCAGGAGGCTCAATGAGGGCTTTAGGATGGGCTGCTGTGACTCTGCTGTGGGGAAATTGTTCTGCAGTGGCTTCCATGATGCGAAATGGGCTGTGAATTTCATACAGTCCCAAGTGCTGCATTGTATATAGTATGAACATAGCAGAGGGTCAGGACCTGTTTTGTAGATTATTATTTTCAAAATTATTATTATTTTCAGATGTGGAGTAGTGCTAAAGTAGAATCGTAGTTCAACTGGTAAGGAGACTCTTACGCTGTTTTGTTTATCATTCAATATATTTTTTATAGCCAGAAGCTAATCAATGTTCAGTGGTGGAGAGTATGGGCTTGAGATCTAAACTGTTTGAAGAAGCAGAGCAAAAAGCCATTTTGATTTCTTTTTTCTCTGTCACTGCTGAGGAGGAAACTTGAAAAACATAACATCTCAGGAGAATTTAGTACTTTAGCTACATACATGGGGCGTAAATGAATGATAAACTGCAGTGTAACTAGATACTGCCCCCATATATATTTAACCATTTGTCCCATGGTAATAGCAAAACTTAATTTATTGACCCTCCAACAATTATTTTGCACGCATTAATTTTAATAATTTCCAGATGTTGGTATACAAATGTGTACACCAGGAATGTGCTATATAAACTGTTACTTCAGGACAAAGTGACCTGAGGCCACTGCTGGAAGGTTTCATTCTCTTCTTAGGCACTGTGTGTGTGTGTGTGTGTGTGTGTGTGTGTGTGTGTGTGAGAGAGAGAGAGAGAGAGAGAGAGAGAGAGAGAGATGTGCTTAAAAGTGTGTTTGTTTTGCATATTCCAGTTTAACATGCACAATGTTTGTACTCCAAAGTAAGAATCTAGAGAGGCAAGCTACTTTTATTTTATTTTATTTTATTATTTATTTTATTTTATTTTATTTTATTTTTGGTTTTAATTAAATTCTTTGCATCAAAAGATTCCAGAATGTTGCACAAAAGTGTGGCTAAATAGTATCTATACCAACACAGAAGTACAATTTAAAATCAACAAATCAATATAACAAAAAACAACAAGACAAAATAAAAACCCCTCAAAGCTTAAAAGAAAATTAAACACAATTCCAACAAAACCAGCCTTGCAGTTTCTGTTTAGGAAATTATGTAAATATAATATTTCTTTAAATATTTATTTATAAATAAAATTAGTTATGTATACTGTGCTGCAACGGCATAAAATATGTACATGAAATAATAAAATGGTATTGTCAGGGAACTGCCATCGGAACTAGAGGAGGAGGCGAGGCTCCACAGTGATGCTGGAGAGGGGCCAAGCAGGGAGAGAGGCAGGTCTCCGGCTGGGGAAGAAAATCAGCGCAACACCAGGGATAGAGGGGGGCCGATGGGGGAAGCAGAGAGGAGGCTCCAGGACTCTTCGCAGGAGACCAGCGAGGAGAGCACAGGTCCTCCGCTGCCCACACCCACCCTGCGCAGAAGACTTCCGCGCAGGGAAAGTAGGCGGCGACTTGGCGTCAAAGAACTTCTTTGCTGGAAGAGGTTCAAGAAATGCCCAGTGACGGATTCTGCCAGCGACTGAACAGCCACGGAGTGGATGGCTGTCCAGAGAGAAACGGTTTAAGCAGGCAACCTAGCCCAGAGCGGCGGTAACTTACGCACAAGCAACCCCTAAAGCCATTACAGGTATCTTATATAATTTCTGAATTGATCATATTCTTAGAAAGCATGTATGTAGTTAATGATATTGAAAATGCTACAGTGCCTGCATTAATTAGTACATCAAAGCAATCCTCATCGATTGCTTTTCATATGACTTTCCTTTCTCCCCTTACCAGTAGGTGTCACTTTTGGGACTGTGAAATCTATTTTGTTGATAAGGCATGCAAACCCACACTTTTAAATGATTGTTTTACAGCTGTGGATTCATCTGTAAGTGAGCTGTAATGATGATTACTCCCCCTCCCTTAGTTTTGTCTCAACAGAATAACAAGCAGTGTGTGTAATCTACAAATTGATCAATATTTTCTGCAAACCGTGAGTTCTATCAGGTGCCTGGAAGAAGGAAGATGGAGTTTATTTTAGGAATTTTTTTTTAGGATAAATCATCCCTTAAGCACACTGAATTTGAAAAAAAAAATAGTATTTTTAAACTGAATACTTGGCACATACATCCCAATTATTTTAAAGAAGCAGCAGGGAATGGTCTGGGTTTAGTCCGCAGAGAACATTACAGCTGTAGAACATCTTCAAGGTCTTCTGACTTCAGTTTTTTTAAACTGGTAGGGTGGAGCTCACTATGGAACTGAAGGTACCGTATTTTTTGCTCTATAGGATGCAATTTCGCCCCTCCCAAAATTAAGGGGAAATGTGTGTGCATCCTATGGAGTGAATGCAGGCTCCTTGGCTTCAGCGATAGCAACGCGAAGCCTCTGAAGTGCAGAGGGAGCGCTCCCTCTGTGCTCCGGAGGCTTTGCGTTGCTTTCGCTGAAGCCTTTCGCTGAAGCCTTTTGCTTCAGCAAAAGGAACCCGAAGCCTCCGGAGCGCAGCAGAAACTCACGCTGCGCTCTGAAGGCTTCAGGGATAGCCGCCTGAAGCCTCCGGAACACAGTGGGAGGTCCTCCTGCGCTCTGGAGGCTTCGGGTTCCTTTTGCTGAAGCTGGGAGAGCAAGACTCTCCCGGCTTCAGCGGAGAGGGAGAGCTGCGCAGCGCCCCTTCAGCCAAGCGGGAGGAGAAATGGAAAGGGCTCCGTTTCTCCTGCCGCTTCGCTGAAGGGGCTCTGTGCAGAGAGGGGGAGATTTTTTTCTTCTTCTTGTTCTCCCCCTTTAAAACAAGGTGCTCCTATGGTCGGGTGCGTCCTATAGAGCGAAAAATAGGGTAGTTATGAAGCACTGTTGAATTCCTCAGTGCTGGACTGCAGCTCAGTGGCAGATCATCTGTTTTGCATGCAGAAGGTTCTCTCTTTAAATCCCTGCCAAAAATAATCAAGCACTGAGTAGAACCAGTATGAAATATAGATGATAGAAAAGCAACATGGAGCTGATGCACATGGTGTGTGAGCGTTTCCACCCCTCCTTGGAAAAAGTGGCATTTCTTTGCCCTCCAAGGCACCCTGACTTGTGGTTAACATGCCTTCCTGTTTGCTTCCCAGTCCTCTCTTCCCTGCATTTCCCTCTCTGAATGACCCTGCTGTACCTAATTATTTTTGAGCACAAGATTTGTATTTCCTGATGCAGAACTTGTTTTATATACAGAGCCTTGAGAGTCGCTGACTGTGGCTGGCTTGAAGTTAGCTTTATTTTGCAAGATCTGAAGAGCAGTCCCGTGGAGCTCATTATGTGAGTTTCACTACACAATAGCACTTGGTAAAAATATTGTAGATAATTCACGTTCGGTGTGTTCCTTCTGCAAGGTCTAATGCCAAGCCAATAAGCCAACTGTCTCTTGTTATTTGGAATACACCCAAGCCTTCACATATGTATTCCAGATCTTGTATTTGTGGGGCTTTCTCCTTTATGTTGAAATGAAAGTGCTTCCCCGCCTTTTGTTTTCCTTTTCTTAAATCAAGCTCTACTCTGCTCTGATTAAAAACATGTATTTTTCTTGTTTGCTTTGTTCATAAGGAGTGTGGAACAGTTTCCTATTTCCATTCCATCTTGTGTAAGCTTTGTGATTGTAGCCTTGCATGAGGTTCTCTGTGAATATATGTGTAGATGTTCATCTTAGGAGTTGGCTCCTATTCACTATTGGAAGGATTGCTAATACAATGGGAAGCCATCTCATCAGTAGAACAATTATTGTTGTTTACTACTTATTACTATTACTACAAATTTTATATCTCACTTTTCCTCCAAGGAGCATAAGATGGCGTACATAGGTCTCTCCCTCCCATTTTATTGTCACAACATCTCTGTGGGATAGGTTAGGCTGAGAGGCAGTGATTTGCTTAATTAAGGTCACCCAGTGAGTTTGGTGGTAGAGTGAAGATTTGACCCTTGGTCCTCCCAGGTGACAGTCCAGCAATCTAACCACTACACTGGAGTGCATAAGCTTTTACAGATAGCTTGGCCATATTTTCAGTTCTGTGGCTTCTCATAAGAAATGCAATAGGCTAAGGGTAGCATTTATGAAGGTAGGGTTGTACATCCGAACAGACATCATGGTTCCTGGCCTATTACACATGAACCAACTCTCTACCAGCTCTGAAGAGTAGCAAGTGTGTAAAGTATTTCAAGACGGGTATAGAAATATGAGCCTAGCCACAAGGGATAGTTTGTGTAATGCTGTATTGGGAAAAGGGATGCCAGTTAGCTGTGCTACTGGTTCCCTCTGTATGTTTAAAAATTGCTTATCTCAGGAGATATGTGCATTTAATGACAAAGTGAAGGCAACATGAAAGCCAGTTAAGCGAGTGTGTTTGCCAGTTAAGGCAGAAAGCAGGTGTCTTATGTATGGAGATCTACCAAGCCAGATTGTATTAAAAAAGAAATATTTCCTACGGTTTTGATTCTAACATTTTGAGTATGAAGTTACCAAGAGTAAATAATTATTAAGATACACATAACTATGTGGAATAAGATATTCTTTGTTGTATTATTGCATCTGCAATAATCTAATGTATAATTTATAATGTATAATATAATGTACGACTTTGTAGCGATTTGCCAAACAGACTTCTGAACACTATCCATCCCCACTTGCACCATAACACTTTTGTGGAGAGAGGAAGGCATTTGCATGGAAGGACAATCAGAAGTCAAAGGTGTGTTTAACCCTACCATTGCTTACTGCTTCTCCTCTGCAAACACCTTTCATACCTAGGCTGTCTTTGCCCTCCTTTTTTTAACCAGGTAGTGTCAAGGAACTGCAGTAAGTTAACCTGGAAGGGCATTTGCAGAGGAGAATAAATTAATGTGGGAAATGTTAAGCATTCCCCTGTGAATGAATTTTATTATGGGTTGGGGAGCATACCTTTGCTGAAAGAACTTAGAATTCTTCCCTTCCAATGACTTGTTTATTAGCATGGCCTTAAGTAATTTTGCCATTTTTATAAGAAAGTATGAAAACTGACATAAAAAGTGTGACAATTGTGAATCTTTTCCCAAAGAGTCACTAGACCCTGCTGGGTGGGGCTCCCCACCCCAATATGTGAGTTCTCATTGTCTCCCTTTCTCAGCTATCTGTTTCTTTTCTGGTTTTGTTTAAGATTCTTTTTGCTCCTCGGATTGTCTGCTGTCTCTAAGTTTCCCAAACTCCTGGGCCATTTTCTCACCCAACTTCTTCGTGTCTAAGTACCACTTCAGTCTCTAGCATTATAGGTTGAACAGGGAAGGTGTTTCCTGACCAGAGTGGGAATGGGGAGATATACACACCTACCCACACACCATTAAAGGCAGTTGTATCATCTCTGATGTCTCTGATAATGGTGGCACACTTTTATTATTATTGCAAACATTATTGTTTTTTTTTTAAAAAAGCATAAAGTGTTGTCTTCCAAGGCAAAGTGTGTTCTCCTTCATGGAGAGCACATGTTGCGGTGGGGTCTAACAAGACATCCCACTGTTGCTGGGCGGGTAATTGTAGTTGGCCACCATTGCGATTGGGCTCCTCTTTGCCGTTGGGGAGAATTTAATGTTGCCATTTTATGATTGACAGCCAGAAGGTTTTATATTCCCTGCATGCAGCGTTGAGCTTCCTCTTTTCGCTGCACGCATCGGATCACCCGCCCACCCTCCCTATATTTAGGGTTGTTCTCGTTGACCTTGCTATGCCTGTCATGGAGTCATCTGCTTTTGGGGCAGGGGCCTGGAAGGAATTTTATCCATTTGGCTGATTGGCTGCGTAGCAAATTGTCACAACTTGTAAGGTTGCGGTTAGGCATCGGTTTATGAATTGGTTGGTGGAGGGGCATGGATTGGCTGTGCTTGCCCCTCCAGTGCTGCTGCTGCAAGGGAATTCCGTTAAAGGAATCCAGGGTCTTGCCATTCTTTTGTCCGCACCCCTGTCAAGGGGCTAGGGCCACGCAAGAGCCCCTGGGAGCATTTGGGCAGAGGTGAGGGCATGGTACCCAGCTCCATCTTTCTCTCCAAAATGTTTTCCCTTTCTGACTTTTGCAGGCGTGCGAAAGTCAGTCTGTCCCCGGGCAGGGACAGATAGTGGCAATCAATGCCTAAGCAACCACTCACATTTTTTTTGTATTTTAATAAAGTTACGGCCAAAATTATGCCAAAAACCTTAAACAAAAATTCTGTGTGAATTGTGTTTTATTGGGGTAGCTTGGGGACTTCGACATGCAAATGGCACTCTAAGAAAGGCCTCAATGTTTATACAGGTTATTATCAGAGAAAGCTATTCCTTGCCTCTGTTAGCTTTTCTCCCTGATAAGATTAACACAGTAGCTGCCTCTTGGGCTGAAAGGCAACAGCCCCGTCTTTCATACTGTGGAATTGTGCAGTGGTATCTGCTGTTTGGCAGAATTTCAATGAGGCAATGCACCTTAGCCATCATGTAGCTCACTCAGGCTCACCTTCCCTCTGCTAAGTTTGAACTACATGTAAGAGCTTGTTTCACTTGAGACCTCTTCCACTGTGTGGTGTTGCATATCTAAACAGCAAGACACCCCACCCCCCTCATCTGAATGAATGATCCTGATATAATTCTCCGGGCTCTGAGTGCTCTTGTCTTTGTTATTTCACTCAGCGTCTCATTTCACACTTTTATTTGTGGTGTTGGAGAGAACAGTGCCTTTCCAGGTAACTGAAAAATGCTAGAAAAAGGGCATGAGTGTGAGGTAGGAATGGGTGAGGTAGTTGTAGACGGTGAAACCCCTCCGCAAAATAAACAAATAAAAGAATTGTGGACAGCAAACTTACTTGTGGTCCCTGCTTGGAACATTTTCTGCTGGTACATATTCCTTTTGAAAAAAAATCCTATTTTCCCTGAATGCATTGTTTCATGAAATTAATTAGCAACATAAAATTGATTAGTAACATAAGGGACACAATACCAGTCAAAATCGACAACTTCACTATTGTAATTCACTTTCCCACCAAGCGACTATCCCTAGGAAGCATGTATTCATATATAATAAATGGGAATGAGACCTCCAACCAAACATTGCTGTGTAGAGTCTTTCTCTTAATGGAGCCAGCCAGCCAGCCAACCACGCCCTCTTTCAGGTTATTCTCTGGACTGATCCTAGCATTAGGTAGAATGAGATAGCAGAGATGCTTGGTTGTCGCTGGCCTTTCTGTCTTGCTCACATTCTGCCAGTATGCCAGAGACAGCATTACAGCAGAAGCCCGTGACCGAGTGAGCCAGCAGAGGGACAGCAAAGCTAGCATAGGCCATGCACTACAGCAGGCATCATGTACATTCCATGAGTTGCTCTGTTTACATGACACACACTGGCATGACTACTGCTGCATTGCAGCATTTGATTGGATGGGCAGTGAGCACAGTGAGCACAGTCAGTGGCAGCAAACTGTTGGGGAAAAGGGATTGTTGCGTGCGCTCTGCATTCCCTAGTCAGCTGCCCTCTGAAGTGGTGGAAGTTGTGATCCAAATGGCAGTGGGATCCAGTGGCTTATCTGTCTGACTTCTGTATGTGGAGTTATTCCTTCATTTTAGGCAGCAAAATTTCTAGGGCTCAAGATTATAATTTGCCTTTGGGAAGGTATGATATAAATTGAATCAAGTAAATCTCAGTGTTGGACTGTTCATGGCTATTTAATAGAATCAATCATTTCTTAGCCAATGAGGAAGAGAGGTGACATACAAGAACCAGGGTTTTTTTTAGCCTACTATGCTGTTAACATATCACTCTGAAATTATATTGAAAATTCTGCATCTGTGCAAAAAAGTTGGTACAGTAGTTCCTAATAATATGTAATTCAGTGCATGCTCCTATGAAAATGTAGATTTGAACATACTTTTATGAAAACTATAATTGTACCAAATGTGTTGCTTAAAATTGCTGTATCATTGATTCTGGAACTTTCTCAAACCCCTAAATAAAGTATAGCATTTTCTAATTTTACCTCAGTAACAGGTGGGGTTTTTAATTTAAGAAGAAACTCATGGCAATAATTGCAGATACTTTCGAAGCTAGATGCTTTTTTTAGCAAACGAGAATTCTAAGTTACTTCCCTATGCAGGTGTCCAAATTACTCTACGTTTGGTTCTATGTAAAAGAAAGTCTATGTTACATGGGAAATAAAAGAGTAGCTGATTACGGAAATATTAAAGTTTTTTGTGATTTTTTTTTAAAGACACATCTGTTGATTATAGCATCATGATACCACTGCTCTAGTGAAGTTTACAAGCTTCTTTTACTCTTAAGGATCATAATTGAGAGACAAATTTTAAGCCTCACAGGATTACCAGACTCAACTTCCAAACACTATTCTGTTTCCTTAGAGTTTTAAAACTTCAGGGAAAACACCATCACCAGTTCCAACTTATGGCTTCCTGGAAGACAGGACATTTTTCAAATGTCCAAATATATTTTGTACATCCTCTTAAATAAGTGTGTGTTAATTTTTTAAAAATTTTTTTTATCCAGCTTTATTAATATAGGTTAGAATGGTGCTGAAACAGCAGAGGGAAAGAAAATCAATGTAGATAAAAATAAAACCCTGTTAATTAATTTAAGAACAAACTACATTAACTGCAACAGGGAACAACATAATGTGCTGTGCATAGCTACAACATTAAAATCAAGGCACTTCCCAAAAGACCTGTTAAAATGGAGGGCCCTTTACAAATCTTCCTTGTGAATATTTGCAGGATTGAGTAAGTGCAGAAGCAGGGGCCAGGTTGCCTGGGCTCTTCATCAATTGTTCATAGATCTACTAGTCTAGATCTAGGTTCCATGAAAAAAATGGATCTCTGTCAAATGTTCTCTCTCTCTATCTTACTCTCATTTTGGGATTCCATGCAATCTCCAGCTGAATCCTGGTAAAACAGAAGCCTCATGGGTGGGTGGTTCTCAGGTTCAGGAAATTGGAAGCTTGCCTGTTCTTGAGGGGTTTGTACTCTCCCTGAAGGAACAAGTCTATAGCCTGGGGTTACTCCTAGATCCATCACTATCACTGGAGGCAAAGGTGTCCTTAGTGGCCTTCAGTGCTTTTCTTAAAGTTTCAGTTATATCTGTTCCTGGACAATGATAGCTTGGCCACAGTGGGGGAAGCCTTCGTAACATCTTGTTGAACTATTGCAGTGGACTCTGCATGGGCGTATCCTCATGAAACTGCAACTAGCGTGGAATACTGCTGCCCGACTTCTCCCGTGAGCACTGCACATGACTTCTCTAATCCCATGCTTTTATTTTAATATCATCTCTCCACAGGATAACCAGTGGTTGTGCAGTGTTTGCAGTGCTAAAGTAGGACTTCTAAGGCCAGGGTTTATATCCCCACCCAGCCGTGAAGCTCACTGTATGACCATGGGCCATTCACTGTCAATTAGCCTGACCCTACATCACAGGGTTCTTGTGATTATAAATTTGGGAGGGGGAGAACCATGTCTGTTGTTTGGAGCTCTTTGGAAGAAAGGTGGAATATAGATGTAATAAATAAATACACATTTTAGTGTCTCAAGTCATTCTAGCAGCACCCTTAAAAATCCGCCCCTGAAGGTGAGAAGCCACTCCAGAGTAGTGTTCCATGAGATGTGAGGGACGTGCTGTTTGAAGGGAAAACTCTCTGCTTTCCCATAGATAAGCAGGTATCTTTGGATCACAGCCATCTCCTTTGTATTCATAGGGAAGAGAGTATATAGCCTGCACTGGTGAGGTTTTGTCTAGTATCCTTAAATATTTATGTTTTCAGTTATGCTCCATGGAGCAAATTTTAACTCACACACGCTAAAATCAATACATCTGAAATCACTTATGATTGCTAACATGTTGCTGGAAGACTCAGCTCTTTATATATTTGAACACCTTTTAAAATAAATAAATAACACCCACATCTTATTTGGAGTTTGTGTTTATGTTCCTAATGCAGTCTTAAGCAAGTTCAAGATGCTGGTTAACCTTTGAAATGTATTACTTGCCGGGTGCTTAAGAGAGATAGATGACTGAGAAGTGCATATTAGAGCCTCTCAAAACACAGGATCATCAATCTTCAAGGAGCTTCATCTCACGCAGCGAGCTTCCATCCAGCGCGTGCACAAAGCATCTACAACTCAGAGAGAAAGCTTGGTGCATCCAGCTCCTTATTTTTGCAGACTCTCAGAGGAAATGTCAATTGGACATTACCAGCTGCCTCTGCCTTGCTTTAATATCTCTTCAATAATTTAATATATTGTCTGACTCTCTCTGCGCTGAACTCATAACCCTTCACCCACCACTTATTATTTTGCTGATTGATGCCTCAGTGTGTAGAATCTAAAATCTGCGCTCTGAAATCTGCTGGCTACATTACAATAGTTTTTTGTGTCTCTTTGTTTGTACATGGGAGGAATAAAAGAAACACAATTGTCTGTGAAAGTTGCAGAGCTAACAATGCTGTGGCTCCTCCTCTTCTAATGAAAAGTCCCATAAATGGATGAACTAATAGCTACTGCATGCATAATTTTCAGATTAAAATGGAGTATGTATATGTAGCAACAGTTTAAATTTCCATTAAGGTAAACCAACGTAGTACCCTTTAAAGTTTTTTTAGAATCCAAAAAACAGTTCCGGAAAGTGCTTAATTGCTCTTCCTCCATCTTCCTATTGCTCCAGAGTTTAATGGAAACCCTTTAAGCAATTGGTATTTATGTCGGGGCACAACAGCCACAGTGTGTTGGCTATGGAAGATGTGTCTTTGTGGTAACTGTTAAATTGGTAGTTTCCAAACCACTTAAACAAACTTCATCAAGAGAGTTGGACTTCTATTGCATTGTGTTCTGCAGAGTAGTTATTCAGCAAGCAGCAAATTCTGTAGGATTTCTTCAAGGAGCCTGAAGCATGGGCATTTGTATTGGGGGCGTGGTGAGGGACTTAAAAATACAGGCCGCAAATATAGGTCTTTGATGAGTCTCCTGTTTGTGATAGTTTCAGTGTTTCCTTCCATGTTTATGAGTAAGGGAACGAGAGTCTAGGCCTGTGTGGGGAACCTTTGAACCTTCAGATGTTGTTGGACTTCCACCAGCCCCAGGCAATATGAACAATGCTGATGATGGGAGTTGTGGTCCAGCAACATTTAAAAGGGCCACATCTTCATCACCCCAGCATAGGAAGACCAGAATGTTTGCAATCAGTATATAGGCAACAACTGATTAATGCACTAAACATGTCACTAAAAGGGTGGAATGGGGGCAGAACGGAAAGGTGCAGGGCACACTTATACATGCTCTGCCAACGTGTTTGTGGCCAGGAACGGAACCACTACACGAAATGGTCACTGACTGTAGTTTACCTTCTGCTGTCCCATACTCCCTTGCTATATGTTTTAACACCTTGAACATATCAGTCCTCAAAACTGTTTATTACAAATGACTACTGAAGTAATCTACAAAATTTCTGGGCATTATCCGGAAATGCCATATTTGCCTAGCACAATCATGAGTATTTATAACCATCTCCTTTATTTCTGATCTTCCTGTATTTTATCAGTGTGAGGGGTCTACACGTGAATGGGGCATGGGGAGAAATCTCAGGGTTGTGTGCTTTCTTCTTTATGTGCAGAACATGCAGTGTGTGTGTTTGTGGTATTTTAGGTTGTTCTTGTTTTTACACTCTTAAAAAAATAGCATGTCACTGAATTATTCTTATGAAAAGAGCATCTAGTAAATATAATTAATAATAAAATGATAAGTGTCAATTATTGTAACTTAAGATTAAAGCTCACTGTGTTGTTTCATTTATCAAATTTATTCATTTGACTTTTTAAATAAACTTTCCTTTATATTAAGAATAGCACTTTGTGGAGCAATTTCAAATATTGCATACTTGAATATAAACCTTTCTTCATTACTGCTGAATACAAATAGTTATATCAAATTAATTTTGATATTTCTTGTGGGATGGGGTGAGGAAGCAATTCTGGAATAAATTTTGACATCCAAAGGTAATTCAAATGCTTATGTGGTACTGTCACTTTTGTTCTGAGCAGGATGAAGATGGAACAGAAGAGGAAAATAGCAGAGTTGAACCAGTCGGGCATGCAGATGCTAGCCTGGAGAATGCTGGCAACTATTCTTTAGAGTAAGTTTATTAATAGCATTGCATGTTTAATTATAACACCAAAGATACAGTACAGTAGCAACACTTAAGCTGCTACACTTAAATTATATTGTTGTTCAAATCCACTCTATACATTTTAAGCAGTATCATACCACTTTTTAACAGCCATAGGTTCCCCAAAAGATTTGTTAAGGGTAGTGATGGTTGTTAGGAGACCCTCCATTCTCCTCACAGAGCTGCAATTCCCAGAGTTCTCTGGGAAAATGGTTTGATTTTTAAACCACTCTGGGGATTGTAGCTCTGGGAGAGGAATAGGGGGTCTCCTTAGCACCCTTAACAAATTACAGTTCCCAGGATCTTTGGGGCTGAGGGAGAGTAATAACATTTAATAAAGACTTTCGCAACATTTAATAATGGCCTGAATTCATAAGATGCCAGTACAGGTGGCAACCATTTTGCATCCATTCAATTGATGTGTGACGTGCAAGTTGTTTTTGACCTGGGAGAGAGTGCAAACGGGGAGTTGCTTGTATTCATTATTTTTTTTAGCACAAGACCTCTAAGCATAAAAGCCCTGGGTAGATTTAGAACATCAGTAAGCACATTGGATTTTTATTTATTTTTTAATCAGGGAGCATTGGCCAAAAAGAAAAGCCATTTTGTGAAAAAAGCTGTATTGTTGCCTTCACTAAGAGTTATGTGTAAGGTAGATATGGAGTCTTTATTCAGATAACCAATTTTTATGTGGGAAGAATCTGTTAAAAGATATACATCATTATCTTTGGATGTGCCCATTTTTACCATGGCAAGAGAATATTGGCTTATTCAAGCTATGCAGAAAAAGAGAGAGAGAGAGAGAGAGAGAGAGAGAGAGAGAGAGAGAGAGAGAGAGAGAGCAATCACTCAACAAGTAATGAAAAATCAATTTGGCTGTTCTCTTGAATTTTTCCCTGCTGTGTTGCTTCCACTTATATTGCCTGGTACTCATGAAGTTGCACTATAAAATGCAGAAAACTCCCATGTTCATTCCCCAGTTCAGGGTGGGAAAGACTCCTGTCTGAAACCGTGTAGAGCTTCTATCAGTTCCTGTAGACTGTATTGAGTTGGATGGCTCAATGGTGTGATTCTGCATAAGGCAGCTTCCTGTCTTATCCCAGTAAAATGTGTGTCTTTAGAACTGCTGACCCTCACCCCCTAAATTTCTTGTTACTCTGACATCTCATAAGCTGCTTTGGAAATCCTTCTTGGTTTCAAAAACAGTTTTCTGTTAGACATTATCCTAGTGATGGGGCTGTTATTCAAGTGAAACATGTATTAAACACTCTTAGACTCTTAGATCATTCAGAATGTGATATTGGGTATAGATATTTTTTTTTACATTTGTTAATTGTTCTATTTAATGGAATATAGTATTGCTACTCTCTTAGAACAACTCTGTTACAAATAAAATATGAATTATAAAGACAATTTCATAGAAAATCAAAGTAATTAACATGTTTGCCTTTTCCCCAGTATCCGGTTTAAATAGAATTCCTACATGAACGGTTTAACCAGTGAGAGCTGTTCTCATTTAGTCAGTAGACCCTGTTTTGTTGGGTGGGGAATCCTTTGCTAATTTGACACCCCTTTCTGAATAAGCTGCCTTCATGGCTGACAATAGCTTTTGAAACTCAGGTCTCATGGGTCCAAATGACTAATATGATAGCATATAATCAATGAGTTGTTGAAACATGACATCAGGATTTCACCATATTTCAGAAAACTAGTGTAGCCAATAAGATTCCATATAGCCGCAGCTGCTGCTGCTGCTGCTATTACAATTTATTACCCACCCTTCACTCCAGAGCCCAAGGGTGGGTTACAAAAATTAAAACACAATATTGAAAAGAGCTTAAAATAACAAAATTACAGAAACAAGGTGGGTCCTAAAGATATACATCTCAAGTGTCAAAAGCCAGGGTAAAGAGCTGTATCTTCAAAGTTTGCAGTTGAATCTGCAAGCTACAGTTTATGTTGATTCTAGTTTGCTGTAACTTCTAAATTCACTGAGAATTGACAAACCATAGTTAGAGCCATTGTTCTACCTCAAGGGGCTGGCTGTACCATGGGGAGAGGAGTGAGCTCAGGAAGTTGAGTGCTGAGCAGACAGGAAATGAAAGCCACTCTAAACTATGGTTTGTATGTTCTGTGTGTAGAAGTTTAAACCATGTCGTGAGTTTTTATCTATGGGTATGATAAACCATGTTTTTCACTGTCTGAATGCTTTTACTGTCAGTGTTAGTGCTTATCCAAAATGGAATATCAGTGCCATTGAATATATCCACCTGACCACTTAGCCTGTATTGGAATATATATTTTTTAAAAAATATTCATGTATGTGGCATTTTCAAATTATTAAAAATAATAGATTGTATTTTATGGGGAGGGGGAATTGCATTTTAACTGTTTGCTTTCATACAATACAATTATTAGAAATAATAGATTTAATTTTTATTGGGAGGGGGAATTGCATTTGAACTGTCTGTTTTCATACAATACAATGGCTTTGCTCTCAATCCATGCAAAAGCCAATCTGAACCCCCACCTGTCATTGTTGAACATAATACAATTCATATAATGGATTAAGCTTACCCAAAACATTAGTTCACATTTCATTTGATTTATTAACTGAATTATTTTTGATGATTGATCTCCTTTCATGCCATCAGATTAATACTGAGGTATGTAACATTCAGTGCTCCTATCATCACTACCAGTTCTCAAATATCTTTGTGTGTGTGTGTGTGTGTGTTTGTTTGTGTTTGTGTTTATGTGTGTGTGGTCTTTTTTTTGGTTCATTTACGGTACATGTTCATGTTCCCTCATTCATCATTGTCTCACAGTGATATGGTAAAGCTCGTTGAAGTCTCCAATGACGGCGGCCCTTTGGGGATCCATGTAGTACCTTTCAGTGCCCGAGGCGGAAGGTAATGTATTGTGTAGGTTTTTAATTGAATCATAGCCTCCTATATTTTCGCTTCCACTTTTATCTTATGTGTAGCCACCTATGGAGGGGCAAGGGTGTCTGTTTGAAATAAAGCACGATCTTTTCAGAAGAAAATCTTGCTGACTCTAAGCCATACGAAAACCTGCCTGTAAGTTTAACTGCACTGGCCAAGGTGAGGATGACAGAACCTGCTTCCTAATTTATAACATAAATTATTTTCTGTCCTAATGTGGAGCTGAATTGCAAGGATGTGAATTATTTCCATCAGGGTGTCATAAAAGTTTCGTCTTGCCTTTTACCTTGGTTTAATATTAGAAATGTACTTCATGCAGCATTTACCCCTGGCTGCTTAGACCATCATTTACCACACTGGCAGCATCCAAAACCACGAAGACACACTTCTGTGTGTACATTTCCCCCCCACTCAGACTTGAAAGGAGTAAAATTTATAGTGACGGTGGTGTTAAATAAAGCCAGCGGCATGAAGTATAGCATGTTTTTTGATCTGCTGCTGAACACAAGTGTGTCTTATATTGCATTGCATGCAAAAAGAAAAAGGAAAGGGGGGAATGGGGAAAAAGATAACTATCTATGATTCCGAGCGATGGAGATAAAATGAGTGCCATGCAGATGATATGGCCATTTTCTGATCTTCATCTGTAAAGAGAACATTCAGAATCATAATGCTCACTTTATTGAGGCAGAGTTTTAGTGTTTAGGGTCTTTGATTTAATGTACTTGGAAAATTAAATGACCTATAAAGCAATTATGATTCTGTGCCAGGATTTAAAGCTTTGTGGTGTAAAAGAAAATCCTGGCAATTCCTTGAAGATGTAAGTAGGACTTCAGGAGGTGGGGTGGGGAAGAGAAAGAGATTACCTTTATCTTGGGAGAGTAATTGCATTCACATTTTCTGCTCTCTTTGGTGAGAAAGGACCAAACATGCATTTTATAAATGTAATCTTGGATTATATATTGAAGGGGTATTATGTTTTGACAAGTCCACCTATCCATCAGCAATTTCACTTTAAATTGATTAAAAGCAAATGTCACTGTATATCAAATATATCTTATCAACTGCTTTTCATACTTGATAAATAGGGGAGTTCTCTCTCTCCCTGCCCCCAAGAATGATGAATGTGGTATAGAAATCATTCATTCCTGAGTATTTTATTTTTTTTAGTTAATGGCTGACTAGGTACAATGGCATGTGGTGCTGTGACAAAGTAATAATTTTCTTACAGCAGCATTCCCTGGGGACTTGGGAGGTAAGACTAAATGCTGCTATAAGACTGTCCCTCTTGTGAATGATCTGGTATTCATTTAGCTATGTATTCTAGGTACAAGTGGTAGTTGCTGCTGCTGCTGAATGACCGCCCCTGCTCCCAAAGATAATAAACTATGATGTGTTATGCTTTAATGTTGCTTGGCTGTAAAGAAAAAAAGTAAGGCTTAGCTAAAGTGTTGCATTTCCTCATCAATAGTCTGCCACCTCCCAAATTAAAAAAACAAAAACAAAACTGATGAAAGTGTTACCGTATTTTTCGCACCATAGGGCGCACCGGACCATAGGGCGCACCTAGTTTTGGGAGGCGGAAAACAAGAAAAAATTATTCTGAACCCCAGAAGCCAGAACAGCAAGAGGGATCTGGCTTCTGGGATACCGTGTGGCTGTTCTGGCTTCTGGGGTAACCGCGCCAAGCCTCTTCAGGGCAGTGGGATGAAGGCTCCCCCTGCCCAAAGAGGCTGCGCAGGGCTAAAGCAGAAGCCAGGACAGACGCGTCGCTGAAGGGGCACTGCGCCTTCTCTCTCTCTGCGCAGTGCCCCTCCTTCACAGGAGAGGTGCTGCGCAGAGAGGGAGAAGGGGCAGCGCCCTTCAGCGAAGCTGGAGAAGGAACAGAAGGGTTCGCTGGACAGGCGCGTCACTGCGAGGCGGGAGGAGGAACAGGAGACCCTTCTGTTCCTCCTCCGGCTTCGCTGGACAGGCGTGTTGCTCAAGGGGCGCTGCGCCTTCTCTCTCTCTCTGCGCAGCGCCTCTCCTTCACAGGAGAGGCGCTGCGCAGAGAGGGAGAAGGCGCAGCGCCCTTCAGCGAAGCTGGAGAAGGAACAGAAGGAGACCCTTCTGTTCCTCCTCCGGCTTCCAGCACAGGAGCGTCGCTGCGAAGCGGGAGGAGGAACAGGAGACCCTTCTGTTCCTCCTCCGGCTTCCAGGACAGGCGCGTCGCGGTGAAGCCAAGGAGCCTGCATTCGCTCCATAGGATGCACACACATTTCCCCTTCATTTTTGGAGGGGAAAAACTGCGTCCTATAGAGCGAAAAATACGGTAATTCATTGAGTTGTATCCAGAGAAGGCAACTTACAGAATTTTCTCTTCCTCTTTGTCCCTCTGTAGTCCCTGTGCCTGCCACAAAGTCTCTCCAGAGGGTAAGAGGGACCTTTCAGATAGTGAGTGCTGTGTTGTGCTTGGCTGCCACAGAAAGAGGCTGGGGGCAAACAAAATTGGCCAAATGCATCTTCACAAGCCCTAGTTGGGAATCTGTGACAATTTGCAGAGGAGCAAAGTTACCCCTCTATAGCAAAGGTATAGCTCCCTTCACTGCAGAAAGGATCATTGGGGGCAAGGGAATTGGGCTAGGCAGATGGGGGCAATAACAAACTCCCTCCGTTTCCTCACGTGACTCTGATTTTGGAAGTAGCTAAGTAACAAGTGATGTTTCAAGCCAACTTCTGTTAAGAGCAAAATTAAATTAAAATCATGATGTTAGCGGGAAAAGCCTTGCACCTTTCTTTAAACAAAAGAAGCAAAGCTCGTAAGGAAGGGCTGTGCTAACTAGATCATCCCTCCTTGTTTGGATGAATCAGGGGAAACAAACTCCAAAGCCCAAGAAGGAGGGGGTTGAGAGAGGATCAGGAAAAAAGACAAAAGACATGAGATTCCAGTGCATAGGAGCATAGGTATGCTATCTTCATTTCAGTCATGGATAGAAAATGTATTACATTGTTGTGGAACACAAGTTCAAGCCTTTTTCGACGGCTTGGCCTTGACTCCTATGGTGAATTGCAGCTGCTATCTCTGCCATCTTTGCAATGTTTTTGCTGTCAATGGAGCTTATGTTTTGCACATAATGGCGCTATAAAGGCTGCATAAATCAGGTCAAGACATTGTGGTGAGGAAAAATAATATATTTCAGTCTGAATGGACATTATAATCTCAAAGAGCAGACTCTCAGGTCAGCCAAGAAACACTTCTCAGTGGCAACTTTACTGGTATTGCCATTGTGAGAAGTGTTATGTTTTCAGGTTTTAGGCAAAGATGAATAGGGCTGCATATAGGGTGGGAGGGCAGGAACAGGCAACCCATTAGTTTTTCATAAAAACCGGGGAGCTTTTATTTTTTTGTATATTCTTCTTCCTGTGCTCAGTAAAACCAATTGCCGATGTCATCCCCAAGCTGCTAAACGTGGCATTTGTCACTGTAAAGATCAAGGTATTCAGAGTGAAGGGCATTGCAGTTCATCTATCATCCACATCTCCGTGTCAGGTATTTAGAAACAAAACAGGATACTAAGTGAATGGCTGCTGGTGGTATTCAGGACCTTCAGCTTGAGCAGGGTCAATTTGAACATTACAGCGCTATTGGGGAAATTCCACAAGTCCTTGGAAGTGCAGTTCTGACATCAGTTTTTTTAACTGTGTTTCAGGGTCACTGAATGGGCAGTTGCTGCTGTTATAATAATAATGCTGTCATAATAAATATTGTTGTAATAATAACAACAAGATATATAGCCTGCTAGGGACGCGGGTGGTGCTGTGGGTTAAACCACAGAGCCTAGGGCTTGCCGATCAGAAGGTTGGTGGTTCGAATCCCCGTGATGGGGTGAGCTCCCGTTGCTTGGTCCCTGCTCCTGCCAACCTGGCAGTTCGAAAGCATGTCAAAGTGCAAGTAGATAAATAGGTACCACTCTGGCGGAAAGGTAAACGGCGTTTCCGTGCGCTGCTCTGGTTTGCCAGAAGCGGCTTAGTCATGCTGGCCACATGACCTGGAAGCTGTACCCCAGCTCCCTCGGCCAATAAAGTGATATGAGCGCCGCAACCCCAGAGTCGGTCACGACTGGACCTAATGGTCAGGGGTCCAAAGGCTATATAAAGACCTTATATAGCCTGCTATACTCAATGGTCACTTTTATTGTGTGGAAAATAAAAGTAATCCAGTTCTGAAATACAGGTTTAATGGTTCCTGTGTCCTCTATGTTTAGTATGTCCATGTCAAAAGTCATTGTCATATAGAATGCCTGCCTTCTGCCTTGGGATCTTTGTCTGGACATCCTTTTCAAGGGTCTTCAAATTCTGACTGGCCTTTGTGACCAACCACAAATGGGTGTCTGCCAGGATCTTTCTCTTTCCACAAGGAGCAGGGTCTTGCCTCTGAGCTCAGGCTGCACTTCTAAATGCAGTGGGAGGTCACAGACAATCCCGTACCCTTCTCTCCAGGTCCAAGATTGTATCTGGGGAAGTGGTGGACGATTCTGTGCAATGCAGAAACAAGCTTCTGCTGCTCCCTACAGCTTGGATCTAGAGGTGTGGGGTAGAGGCTTACTTTGCCTCTGGATTTGCTCAGAGCACCCAGTAAACAGCATAGTTACAAGCCACATATCTCTGTCTCAGCAGGAGAAAGACCAGGGAGGAGCAAATTGTCTCTCTTGGAGCCCTCACGCTCATGAGTTTGTACTAAGCCATAGTTAGTGAGAGGTGTGAACAGGTTCTTTGTGCAAATGATATACAAGAACAAATCCAGAAGAATCATTTCCCCTTTCCTTCAAATATTATATCATATAATAATTACAGTATAATTTTGTACTATAATAGCAACTGTAACCTAATTTGAGTGGTTTGGTATTAATCTATAGAAAACCAGCTGTGCATAGCATTGTTACAAAATATTCTCTCCTTGTTATAAATAAACCAATTAAATATCCAGGAATTTCACTTCAAAGAAAATTTAATCTAGGAGCTCAGGACATTGATCAGAAATTATTAAAAGAAACAATGAAAGATTTAGGTCACTAGACAAGATAAAGGTATCCTTTTATCTTAGTCAGGTAAAATAGCTTTGATAAAAATGAATCTATTACCTAAAATATTCTCCCCCCGTTCAGAATCTACCAGCGAGGCACAATTTAGCTATTTTACAATTATGGCAGAAAGTTACTCTTAACATTCATGTAGAATGGTAAACCTCCAATAGACGCTGGAAAGACATTATTTAAATCTGAATTACTTGGGGGTATAACATTATCAAAAATTAATTTATATTATTATGCATCTAAATTGATAATGAGAGTCTACTGGGTTTTATTGTATATAGTCACAAGCCCAGCAAAAGATGAATTAAAAATGCCCTTTAGTTAATTAACTTTGGTTTCCAAAATTGGATCTTATCATTGGAGAGATAGATAAGACTATACTAAATACATGGTGCAAATTAAAGGTTCAACGTAGCCCTGGATTATCACCATATGTATTTTTTTTTAAATTAATATATATAGTGAGCAGTTTTCCTTGATCCATCATTTGGAAAATCTTTCTTTATGGTACAACTTGGATTAGTTCAGTCTTAAATCTATGATGTAATAACATTCTCTCTCTCCCCCCGCCCCTTGGAAATTATAAATTGATAAAGTGCAAGGACCAAGAGCTATTTTTACTAGTATGAAATATTTCAAGAGCCAAACAAAGGATATGCTGAGCAAGTGGTATCAGATGCTTCAAGAGTTAGAAAAGTTAAATTTAATTTGGAACATAAATTGGAAACTGATCTGGACAATACCAGGATAGGGCTTGGAGAAACCCCTATCTGAAACCACTCCGCAGAGCCAGTATTAGTTAGTTGATGATGATGATGATGATGATTAAATTAAATTTCTAGGATCACCGGGCAGTTTACAATACAAAAAACACAAAAGTACATAACAGTAACAAACAAAACAATTACACACACCGTTTTAAAGGCAATAGTTTGTTTAATTAGCCAAAGGCAGGGAAATAAAGGAAGGCAAACTCACCTCCTTGCCCTTCCACCAGTAGGTGAAGCCATTTGTTCCAACAGGCTTCTGGGAACAGACTGTATAGTTTTAATAGTTTTTATATATGCGTGCAGTTTTACTTTCATCAGTGTTTAATTGTGTTTTTTTAATGATAGTTTTTTCCTACGTTTTTAGCAGTTCTCATTTGTATATGCAAGTCACCTTGAGTCCCATCAGGGAAAGGTAGAGTATAAAGAAATAATAATAATAATTTCATCTGCTTGCTTGCTAATGGCATGCTTCTCTTACTAGCCACCAGAAGGCTGAGATAATTTCTCAAAGGATAAAATTCATCTAAATAAAACTTAAATAGCAACACAACAGCATGTTGTAATAATCTGGCTGTGCTGCCAAGCAAAAGTGAGAGAGCAGAAAAATGTTGGATTCCAAACCATGAAAGATTGGAAGAGCAGGGTTTTTTGGATGACTCACTTTTTTCATCCCAAGATCCTGGGATGGTAACATAGAACAGAAGTAGCCAATGTGGTGGCCTCCAGATGTTGTTAGACTGCATAGTTGATTGTCAGGGATGATGGGACATAGTTCAATGGCATCTCGAGGGTACCATATTGACTAAGCATGTTGAATATGGAAATGATGTGTAGAAAGGGGATGACGATTTTATAGCTTCCCCACATACGTGACTAGTGCAATCAGCTGCTTGGCTGAGCCTTTTATTATATTGCTGAGATGCTTTAAAAAGTGTTAGATCTGAATGGAGAGTAGAGCCTATTTTATGGCAGAGGAGATTATCATAAACTAGGAGTGGGGGAAAGAAATCAGAGAAGCTCTGTATTCTTAGGAAAGTTGTCATGGATCATTAATTATCCTGACATGTTAGGAATTGCATTTTGACAGATTGACATACCATAGGCTTATGGATGGCTCGTTAGGGGATTTTGGTTGGAGGATAATCAAGTGGCTCTTTAAGATTCTGGAATGGCACACAGAAGACATCTAATTGTGGAGTAACTCGGAAAATCATAAATTGAGAATAGTGGGGGCTGGGTATCTTCACTCATTCACATAGATCTGAGGAGCATAATCAGACAACCTCTCTAACAGTGAAGTTGCAAGGCTTGAAATTCAGTTGCAGCCCTTCAACAGATCTCACTGTGCAAATAATTTTATCCAGTTGGTTGAGAAGGGGTACAGGTAGGCTAACTCATCTCTACATAAAATACATTGTTACAGATTTTAGTCTTCCATATTGGTTCTATTTCTGTCATGTGGTTTTATTTTTATATCCAGTGTGTGCACGAGAGCAACTTTCAAAATCTAAAGCTCATAAATCTTTTAGAAATTGCTCTTGCATTTTTATCTCAGCGTGGCTATGCCACCTCTTGCTTTGCAAGGCTGCTTGTTTTTCTTTTATTTATGCTGCATCAGCTATGAAAGCACAGTGAGGAGTAACAGCCTCATAACTGTAAATGGCTTAGAGGTGTTCAGCTCTTAATGCAACTTGAGCCATTTAGGGCTTCCCGACATTTTAGTTAATTTATTGGTTCAGGGTCGTCCCCCCCCTTTGTTTTTGCAGTTTTTAATTACTTATACTACCATACTCCTTGTAATATATTTGTTGATTGTGTTAATTTTTTATCTTGTATTCTTAGCTGAACATGGATTCTAAAGCATCTGTTTGGATTATTTACCGTATTTTTCGCTCCATAAGACGCACCAGACCACAAGACGCACCTAGTTTTTGGAGGAGGAAAACAAGAAAAAAAATATTCTGAATCTCGGAAGCCAGAACAGCAAGAGGGATCTCTGTGCAGTGAAAGCAGCAATCCCTCTTGCTGTTCTGGCTTCTGGGATAGCTGCGCAGCATGCATTTGCTCCATAAGACGCACACACATTTCCCCTTACTTTTTAGGAGGGAAAAAGTGAGTCTTATAGAGCAAAAAATACGGTAGTTTTCAATCCAAGTCCAAATACAGTACAGTCTAAAACCATTTAAGATACCCATTTTACAATAGCTTAAAAGTGAGGATTCACTGTCTACCAACCCAGGTGGTTATGTTCTACCCTCCACTGTTGAAAGCAGTATATATCTGAATAGCACTTAAAAGCCATCTCTAGCAAATGTTGTCCCCATCTTCAAAATGGTTTGCAGGGAGGGAGGAAAAGCCAGGTAACTACTGACTGGTCACTTGACCAGGAAAAGTACTAGAATAGCCAATTAAACAGTTGGTCTGCAATTATTTAGAAAATGATCCTGTGATTACTAAGACTCAGCATGGGATTCTCAAAAGCAAGTCAAATCTCATTTCTTTCTTCTTCTTTTTTTGATACAGTTACATGCTTGGTGGATCAGGGAAATGCTGTGGAAGTAGTGTATCTTGATTTCAGTAAGCCTTTGACAATGGCCTCATGATATCGAAGGGGATCAGAACCAGACAAGTACCATTTTAGGCCAGCAGCCACTATAGGCCAGAGGCCATGACCCTGAGGCTAGAGAATCACCTATTGCTTGCTCGCTTTTTGTAATCTCTACCCCCCCTTTGGAATGTACTGTTGAGGAACAGCAAGGAGAACACCCCCCTGTAACAATAGTGAAGATAAAGAACAAGTAGAAAAAGCTGAATAGTGTACCTTGATTCTATGGCAACATATATGTTAACACTTTGAAACCAATCGGCATGTAACACAATATACCCTCCTAGGCATGCCAACTCTAGGGGGCTGAAGGCACATCAACCCCCTTAATATTTGTTTTAAGAGAGCTGGGCCCACTCAGTCTTGAGGTGACCCTGCCTATTGCAGGTCCAGTGGCTGGCTCCTCCAGAGTGCTTGGCGTCTTCTGTTTGCACGTACAGTCACACATGCACAATGCATGTGATGTGATGCATGCTGGGGGGCCCCAATCTTGGGGGCAACCTAACGCCTCTGTACCCTCCTGATGACTTGATGTAAGCAACATGTATAAAAATACCTCCTCAACACAATACCTATGAGCCTCACAACCTTGGCCTCGTGGTTCATGAGGAGAGATTGATTTGGATGACATACTAAGCCAAATCTTGCCTTAGCCTAACACAGCTTGGGAGGGGGGAACCCATGGAAGAGCAGAGAAGCTGTGAGTTCCCCTCTGGCCACAGTCATGTGAACTAGGCTAGTGATGGTAAAACACATACAGCAGCAAACTCCTCAGGGAAAAGACAGGACCGCTTAAGGGACCATTTCTGCTTTAAAGGTCCATTTCTGTTTAAAGGCCACAGTGCATAGGTCTTATCTAAAGACTCTACAGGAATCTAATTTTATGAATGTGGAATTTATATATAAAACACCACTGCCCCACCTGGTCAAGGCAACTCACCATTTTATATAATGTATTAAAAGTAATTCTAAAACTGCTTCCTGAAAATATAGCCCCAGCCTAAAGTCCCTTATTATTGTCATTATTAATCCATTCAATTGCTAAACTGTCCTTCATCAACTATAATCCTAGGGTGGTTTGAAGAATCAACTTAAATACATTAAAATAATAAAAGTTAGTAACCAATTAAGCACAAAAAGCCAAAGTGACATAAAAAAAATTCTGGTTCTCTCTTTGGAAGAAAAGAAGAAGGCCTACCTTTTTAAATTATACCCACTGGGAATTATAGTGAGCAGGACTTTGAGCCAGGTTGCTGAATTTATCTACATGACCATATGTGCAGGTGTGAAGCCATATATGGTGTGAAGCCATATAAAAAGTGAGCTGGGGCGATTATGTGGTCTTGAATTTAGCAATGCCTACACAGATTGACATTCTAACCAGAGCCTAGCTCCCTTACAATAGCAGCCTGCCCATGTTTTAAAATCTGTTAGTGAAGTTAAATAGCTTTAAGGAGTGAGTTGTCTCCATCTTGAAGCACCAACCATGCAACACCCTCTCCAAGAAGTATTCTGACCTTGTTATATTTTCCAATTCCAAGTGAGAACTTTTATCTTTGCCGAGACATTTTAGTTGTGCACTCTATCCTATTGTATTTACAACCCCATAAAGTTGTTTTGATTTGTAATTTGGGTATATGACCATTTTTGGCTTTATCTTATATAGTACCCTAGTATCTAATTGATGAAGGGTGGTTCTAAAATCTTTTAAGTGAATACATAAAAAAAATACAATAGATGCATCTCATTTATTTAATCTTCTTTGATAATTGCAGTTTAAATAACTGCATTTAACTACCATGCATCTTTCAAAATAGCAACCTCCTAAATAAGAACTCCGACTGATTGTGTCAGCCTCTTTGTTTTCACTCCTTTCACCCCATGGGGTTTTGAAATTATAGTTAATGATTAGAAAATAAAACACAACTCAAGATGCTATGCAACAGAGTTCTAAAAGGGAGAAAGATAGCATTTGTAATTCTGGATTATAAATAATAGAGGAACCTACCAATGCAAAAATAGTTCTCAGATGTGTGTTATAATTGTATATGATAATTGCAGCTGACATAACCTCTGCTGGATATCTTTTTATTCATTTTTTAAATACTCGTGACAGAAGAGTGGGAGCAGGGATCTTAGCATCTTCCTTAGTTTGGTGAACCTAGAAGTGAATTTTTTTGGGGAGAGAGAGAGAGATGTTCATGTGTTCTCTGTAAAAATAATTAACCAGATTTGTTTCAGACTTTGAACAATATATTAAACTGCTGAAAATAGTTTCTTATGAGGAATAGACCACCCACCGTCTACATTTAGCACAAAATGAATGTGTTAACTTAGGAGATATTATTGAAATTTCCAGAGTCAGACAATATGGTTTGGATCTATGAAATACAGTTTATTGACTTTCTTTGGGATTCTCAGTATGTAATAGATGACATTTGAAACATAATCCTGGATGTTAAAGATGACATTGTAGGGAGGGAGAATAACTGTGTTAAAATTATCTGGCATGCCAATCAGTTGCAAAGAGCTAAAAGGCTTAAAAGTCATGAAAGGGTTTATAATCAGTAGAGGCCCCTAAAATGTCTGAAGGAGTGGCAGAGGAATAGAATCAGCCCTTTTGGGCTCTGAGCAAAAGTCAGGCTAGTCCAGCATCCTGTTTTCCACAGTGGCGAAGCAGATGCTTCTGGGATGTCTACAAACAGGATATGAGTGCGATTGCTGCCTCTTGTTGCAACCTCCAGATAAGTGGTAATCAACAGAATTCACCTTCTGAATCTGGAAGTTCCATGTATCTGTTTTGAGTAGTAGATCAACCTAACCTCCACAGTTTTTCCCACAGTTCCAAAACACGTGGCTGTAGTTACATTTTGCAAGGGGAACACCAGTAATGAGCAAGCTGCCTGCCATGGCTCATCTTCTCATTGAGTATTCCCAAGGTTTTCCAGGTCACAGTTTGAAACCACTGGCTTAAATCAGGAAAGACACAAAAGCTTGCATATATTAGAGACAAGAATGTTCTTAATCATGGTGGATTAAATACAGTGCAATGGTTTTTGATCCAGTGGGACTCATCTGCTATTGAAAGAGTAAGGGAGGTGATGATTGCCAGTTTCCCCTTCCTACTACATTTCTCTTTTTGTGAATCGGCCCTTGCACCCTCTTCTCTTATGTTAATGGATGCAGTATTTCCTTGGCAGAGGCTTGACTTATTTCTTAAATTAGGTGGAGGTACTGAGAATTTACTTAATTAGGCAGAGGATATTCTGGTTTAATGAATAAAACAAATACTTTGCTTTTTATAATCAGTTAAGGAGTTTCAGAAATTTCGTGATTTCACAAGTATGTTCACATCCTGGGGCAACAGGTCATTTCCATCTTAATTTCTATAATAGACCTGTGGTTTGAAAAATTACATTTATGATAGGATGTTAATATTTCATCTCTTCTCCCAGACACCTCTGCATTTAATAATGAGTATGTTAATTTTATTTCCGTATAATGATAGCTGTTGCTTCCTGTTTTAAAGAAAGTTATATTTTGAATCTTCTAATAATAATGCAAAACACACCTTACTACCTACACAACGTTTCTCATCTCCACTAACTACATAAGCTCTTAAACAAGTCGAAATCTTATTAATCCTGTCGTACGATAACAATGTGTAATAATAAAAAAATCTGTTCGTCAAAACTGCAATTACTTTCATTAAACAAAACCCACAAGTTAAATTAATGTAAGAGAGCTCAGTTTAAATGCTGCATCTGTTATTCACAAATATTGTTTTGTACCTCCTTTCTATAGTTGCTTGGGCAAAAACATGCACAGCTGAAGAGATGTAATTATCACACGGCTGAAGGCCAACCACAAGTAGGCCCACACATGGCAATTAGATGCTTTGTATATTCAATAAATACACAGCCGTGAGAGTGATTGGGTTCTATATGGGAAGTGAATGGGCATTTAATGGGGGGCTCCAACTCCAATAAGGAAGTAGGATAGCCTAAGCAGATTTGAACCTGTGTTCAGCTTTGTAAAGACAACACGCACACACACACACACATGTGAGAGAGGGAGAGACCAGGAAGTATATAAATTCTGTGTAAAAGTTTGCCAGATACAAGTCTTCAACCCACTTCTAGTAAAAACTTCTCTGCATTTCTGTATCCTTTATACATGTTAATTTCTCCCCAAACAGTTTCCCCAAAACCTCACTTCTGCTGGAGAAGTCCTTGGTAAAAGGCATAATGTCTAAAAACTACAATTAAAGAAATCGGTCACAAAGATAGCTTGGTGCAAGGCTATTTATTAGTAGGATCAGATGAAATTTACTCTGCTCAGGTGTGGCAGTTATATTGGGGTCTGAAAACGAACTTGACTAACCTTGTCAAACATCAGTATTTGTTTGTGCCAGGTTTCACAGAGCTAAAGTGCCCTCTTCTTAGTCCTACCCCACATCAGTATCTCTGGCCATAGCTTAAGCCTCCAAGAACCCAAATTTGCTTTGCATTCCTTGATAACTGCAGAGCCATCATTCTCAGAAACAACCCTTGAGCCAATACTGATATTAGCTTTCTCTACTTCTGTCTATAGGGCACATGTAGGTAACTGGGGAAACAAGGTCAAAAATGCAACTCTATAATTATGGAAAGTTCAGAAGAAAATTTTGCTTGTGAACCTGGTAATGTGTTTAGTACCTTTGCTGCAAGGATGGGGAACCTGTGTCTTTTGTAGTCCAACAACGAATGAATACGTCACACACACATGATGTGTGTATGCATTCTGTGTTTCCTGTGTATACATAGTTGAAGGCAGCAAGGCTCCAGAATAGGGATTGGGTTTTCTTATTGACCTTCCATACTTTATAAACGTATGCCCCTGTTAAAAGTAAGAGCAGCATTCTGCTTTATTATGGTGTTGTTATTTTTACAGAAGGGAGATTTTGAGGGATGGGAATAAACTGAGAAAGCTTAAAGATGCTCTAACTCTTGTGTCTGTGTGCACATTTATAGAGCTTAAGTCCAAGTGTTGAAATAGTAAAGCTCTTGTCACCACATTTTCACAAGCTTTGTTAGCCTAATTCTGTAACTGAAATAAACTCAATAACATATGCTAACATTCCCTTTCTACATCTAAATTATAGACACTGGTAAAACTGGAAATAAGCAGCTAATGTTTTATTGATGTCTAGATTGTTTTGAATTTATAGACATATTTCCTTTGAAGATATGAATGACCCACAACTGCCACCCAGCTGTATGAAAATGATTGTGACGTATCCTAATAAAAACTGACTGTGTTGTTGCCAGCAATGTAATAAGAACATTACTTGGGTTGCCAAAGTGTGGCTTGGCCTTCTCTGGCCTCTATACTCATGTGCTGATATCGTCCCTTAGGATAAAATTGAGTTGTAATTGAAATAACTATGGTATGAAGTGACACGATCCACTTAAAATTTAACCAAATATACACAAATGTGGTCTATACTTTTAAAACAAAAACTCTGCAAAAATATAAAATAAAATAAATCTCAAAGCAGACTGGTGAATTTTGTAATCACCTTTAACTCAGTCTGTAGCATGGGACCCACTGTTCATCTTTTTGCTGTCTTAATTTCTCTTTATAATTTATTTCCCCTTTCTCTATTCTCTTTACCTCTGACTCTCCTCACACTTCCCTCTTTCTCTTTTTACCAACATGTACACAAAGATAGAAAATCGTATTGAGAGGAAGGGATTTGTTGACATTCATTGTCTCAAGAGAAAATAGAATGTGCTTCCAGGGGTGAAATCAAACCCCTGGAGAATCACAGCACCTGCTGTGGCTGCAGAGGCTGGCAACTTGTAACTGCTGCCTTCCACTTGTTTTTTGCTGCATTAGCAGCACTAAAGTGACCTCTCTGGGTTTAAGCCTGGGCAGTGTGTATGGAGGTCCTGGGCTGCCCAGACAACAACACCCCGCTCTCAGCCTCGCTGACGTTTCCCAAGGAAAGCAGAACAATACGTTTGGCAACAGCTTCGCTGCAGGAGTTGGTGGAAGGAGGCATACAAGATACCATCCATATTTGTGTGTTTACTTTGCTAAATGTGGTATACAGCCTCTGCAAGTGTTGAATAATGGGTAGAGTGGGTCAGGACAAGTAACTGAAGTTGTGTGTTAGAATAATTGCAGATTTTGATTGGTGTTGTCAAGAGGTTGATGTTGTCAAGAGGTTGCCAGGCAGAATACCTACCCTCACCCTGTCCACCTTGTTCTGGAGAGAGAAAACATCTGGAAAGACTTACCTCGACATCTCTTCTGAGCACGTGCAATGAAAAGGACTCTCTGAAGCAGCATTATGTCAAGGAGTTTATTTTTATTTTGAAAAAGGTTTATCTTATCATTCAGTACAAAAAGGAGAAAATACATCAGTTTACAACACTAATATAATAATACAACAGACACAGAATAACAGCAGCCAGTTCAAAACTCTACTCTGTCAAAAGTTTTAAAGACACAGGTTCTTCAGATATCTGGGTGCCAAGCGATATAGGGCTGATGAGAGTTGTAGTTCAAGAACATCTGGAGGGCCAAGAGTTCCCCACTCTTGCTTTTGCAAAAGTGCACACCTTCCTCTAATACAGGTTTTCCCACATTGCGGCGGAATCTACACATATAATAAAAAGTTCTGAATATTTTTTTTAAAAAAAGCGTTTTTAAAAATACATTACATTTTCTATAAGGCTCACAATCGCTATCTAGTGTCACATTGTATATTGTACTTAAAACACATTTAAAACGTTTTATTTGCAGCTGCATAGCTGAGCCCTATAGCTGAGAGATGCAGGCAGCGCTGTGGATTAAACCACAGAGCCTAGGGCTTGCTGATCAGAAGGTCGGTGGTTCAAATCCCCATGACAGGGTGAGCTCCCGTTGCTTGGTCCCTGCTCCTGCCAAACTAGCAATTTGAAAGCACATCATATAAAGCAAGTAGATAAATAGGTACTGCTCTGGCGGGAAGGTAAACGGCGTTTCCATGCGCTGCTCTGGTTCGCCAGAAGTGGCTTAGTCATGCTGGCCACATGACCTGGAAGATGTACGGCCGCTCCCTCAGCCAGTAAAGTGAGATGAGTGCCGCAACCCCAGAGTCAGCCACGGCTGGACCTAATGGTCAGGGGTCCCTTTACCTTTACCTTTAGCTGCATCCTAGGTCACAGGCAGATCGAAGATGGGTGGCAACAGCAACACTACCACCAAAATATGTGGTAAAAGATTAAGAAATGAATCTTGAAATGCATGTTTGGTTTAAAGGTGGGTCCTGGGTCTGTAAATGTTGAAGAACATTTATCTGGAGTGACTTGTTTCTGAGGGCAGTGGGGGCACTTCAGCATTAGGATAGGGTTTATTATTCTGACCCAAATCACTGGAAACTTTGCAAGTGTACTGATAATTTGTCATAATTTATGTTCCAGAACTTTGGGATTGTTAGTAAAGCGACTGGAGAAAGGTGGGAAAGCAGAACAAGAAAACCTCTTTCATGAAAATGACTGTATTGTTAGAATTAATGATGGGGACCTTCGCAATAGAAGATTTGAGCAGTAAGTGCATCTTTACAGTTTATTGCTTTTCTTAACCTTTAACCATCACACATGGTAGTAATTTGGGGAGGAATAAAATGCTCAAGAACAAATTGCCTAAGTAAGTTCTTTCTTTAAAGAGGAGTGTGTTTGTAGATCATTACAGTGTTTCTTTAATTACTCAGTTTACAATTGCTACAGGATAATGACTGCCATTGCATAACTTTCCTCAATTTAAAATTGTTACAGGGCTGTTTTTCTTCCCTCTATCCCCTGTTAACTTGAATGGTACGGTTTGTTTATAGGTGGAGAAGCGCTTAACATTAACACACCATCGAAACCATTGTGTTCACTGTTTCTAAAACAGTAATGTAATTTTGCACGCGAAATGCACGTGTGTGTAGAAATGCTGAAGCTTCCACAAAGAAGTCAGTAAGATTATAACTTTCTGTGTAGCAGGGCATTGGGTCATTTTATTATGCCCTCCCCCCCTAGATTCTGGTTCTCATGAGTTCTAGTTCTCGCGGAAATTTAATTTAAAAAATAAATTATGGGGCAGGGGGGAATTGTGCAGCTTATATCACCTGAACATTCAGTAATATTTGTGGTGCATAGATTTTTGACAGAGAAACAATGCTGGAATCTTATGTTTTTATTTTGCAATAATGAATAATCAATCTAAATTAAAATATTTCTGACACTATTAGTGATAATTTCAATCCTTTAATATCCTGCAGTGCTTAAGTGCTTATAAAACTGCTGTATTGAGGTCAACTATGCATCAAATAAGAACATTCAAACATCACACTCAAATGAAAGATCCACAGCAAACCTTGGGTGCGTGCACACCCTCCTCCTGTGTGACTGTGAGGAGGGGTTTGGAAACTTTCAGTTCTCCAACTTTGTTAATCACAAGCTAGTTTCAGAAACTCATGGTTTGAATTTGACTTCTTTTAAACTAGCAGGCATTTAATGTTGACCACAGTCCTGCATCTGGGCGATATAAAGCAAAGCAAACAAAAGCTTATTAACTCCTCCTTGGCTGCATGGAAAGGGAAGGGTTGTGTTCAGGTTTGCTCCAGCTCTTTCACATTGTGTTAAAACCTTTGTTTAGCATGGCATTCAAATGTGGTGTTTCACTTGGGAATAAAGAACTGTGAGTTTAAGGACAAATTGTAGTAATACTCCTCCATGACCTTTTGTGCAAGGTAGTAGAATGCTTCTCATAAACAGCTCCACCATGTATTGGTTGGTTGTGTTGTGGTATGAGCAACATTGTGGATAAGGAAGACATCAGATCTAATACTGTAAACTGTTAATGGGCTATTAAGGGCTCTTGTGGTTATTTTTCCCCACATAGCACATTTCTTCTAAATTAGAACAAACTATGGTTGGATCCATTTTTTAAAATGAACAACAGTAAAAATAATATTTTATTGATTTTGACATTACTAGAATCTATGCCTCATTCAACAATTGAAAGCTGAAGCTTTCATTCTCTTCCTTTTGCTCATGAGAAAGGAGGGAGGACCACATGAGACCAAGTCTGGTTATGGCTGATATAATGCTGATATATGGCTGATATATAATGCTGCATCCTAATTTAGTCTGACTTCTTAACTGGGCCGCTAAATGCAACTAGATCAAATACAAAAAGTTTAGCATGAAAATCTTTCCGTCTGTGGGACGCATGTTATAATTTAACAGAAAGTGCTAACTAGACAGTTTAATATTATTTTGAAGTAGGTTTCCATGAACTTTTATGCAAGTTAATATATCATATTCTTAGATCACCTATATTTTGAATTAAGGAGATTTTTTAGGGGGGGGTGCTTACAAATTTCAAAGTCATCATTTATAAAATTTAAGAAAAGGACATGAAACCTTATGCTAATTTTAAAACCACATTTATTAATAAAAGAAGATTTTTTTAAAAAACAACAACTGTGCTGCCCTAAAAGAAATATACTTTTAGTAGAAAAGACATTTGGAGCAGATCACTCCAAGAAAATCAGCCTTTTAGTTTACAGTTCGCCTTTTTAGTTTACAGTTCAGTTTCAACAATATGTCTTGTCATTTCATGATGCCTAATTAACATCAGTAATTATGTTTGTAATGTCTTCTAGTCTGCCAGTCTTAATTTGCTAATTTCTCATTCATTCTCAAACCTAGAGCACAGCATATGTTCCGTCAAGCCATGCGAACACCCATTATTTGGTTCCATGTGGTTCCGGCAGCGAAGAAAGAGCAATATGAACAGTTATCACAAAGTGAGAAGAATGCTCACTACTCCAGTCGATTTAGCCCCGATTCCCAATATATGGACAATAAGAGTGTTAATCACACTGGACTTCACACATTACAAAGAATACCCCGAGTGAGCCATCAAGCAGATCAGACGGACTCTTACTCACAACTACCTCATAGTGTGAATTCATCAGGAAAACCACCCCTAGGCCTGGCATCATCACCACAAAATGTCCTTGCCTCCACTTCAAGCACTGGCTATAATACCAAAAAGATAGGGAAGCGGCTCAATATACAGCTGAGGAAAGGTAAGCAAGTTTGTTTTCTGCCTGCTGGGCATATAGTAGTCCTCTGAATGCTGTTGGCTTGCAGCTCCCATCACCTCTAGACATATTGGGCAAATGGACATGGATGATGAGGGTTATGACAACTGCCAGGTCCACTGCTTCCCCAGCCCTTCTTCATCATATCTATATCGTATCTTGTATTAATACAATACAGTGGTACCTCGGGTTACATAGGCTTCAGGTTACAGACTCTGCTAACCCAGAAATATTACCTTGGGTTAAGAACTTTGCTTCAGAATGAGAACAGAAATCGTGCAGCAGCGGTGCAGCAGCAGCAGGAGGCCCCATTAGCTAAAGTGGTGCTTCAGGTTAAGAACAGTTTCAGGTTAAGAACGGACCTCCAGAACGAATTAAGTTCCTAACCCAAGGTACCACTGTATATGTATTAAAGAAGATCATATCTTCTTTAATACATATCTTGAAAAACTCAATGTCCTTTTTCTATGCTGCTTCATGGCAGTGTAGAACATAAACTGGGTTTGGGTAAATTCTTTATGAGGACATAAGGAAAGTAGCACCTTAAATGGTTTTGACTCCATTATCAAGCTTATTGACTATAAAAAGTACTTTACACCTCTAGCAAAGCTGAGAATATTGGTCAAGATGCAAAGTACTATTCAGCTAGTAATGTGAGGCCCTGGGGCGCTTTTAGAACCTTGGCATTTTCTTCAACATGCTTTACCCTCATGCCACCTGGTAAAATGCATTCGAACCCAAAGGAAATTTCAAAGAGATAGGAGTCAAAGAGAAAAGGTCAGAAATTCCACTGTGCTCGTACAAAACCTAGCTAATGTGTTTCCAGTGGTATGCACCGATCTTTTCCAAGAGTCTAGGTCAAATATTTCTCAACTGAGTTCTTATTAAGTCCCAGATAGGTGGATTGTGACACAAGGATGTAAATGTGTAGCGTTTTAAATCAGACCTTTAATGTGTGAGCATATCTGAATTGCAAGGTGTGAATATATGAATACAAGGTGAAATGTGTATTTGTCATAATAACTGAAAATAAGTTATTAAGTATGTAGCTGTAAGGTCTTTTTTTTCATTGCAATGAAGAAATATCAGCTAGCTTCTCAATGCCACTTCTGTGTTGCTGTTGGCAAGCATTTTTTATTTATTTACATTTGCATGTAATAGTTAAATTTAGTGCCAGTCATTTTGTATTTTTATTATGAGATTTTTTCACATGGAACACATCAAAGGGGACTCTTACTGTGGCTTAATAATGATCAGTGATGTTATTTTCCTTCTATGATTATGTTCTATTTTCTGTGAACTTCATGTGAACTACCAGATTGCTTGTTTCTGGTTACTGGGTTTTAAGCTCTACAAACCTGGATGACATAAGGTTGAGTTGACAGTTTGCTTCTGTTGTTGATGCGCCTTCAAAAATACTTAAGGCCATCAGCTTAAGATGACATGCTTGGAGGGGGGCGGGAGAAACCCTGTTACTAGCTGAGTGAGGAATTGCTGTGCTTATAAATATAAACCCAGTCAGTATTACGATTTACGAATTTTTCACATTTAATGGAACAGATAAAGAAGAAGCCTACAAACACACCACTGGGACATTACACAGGCACCTGATTTTTCTCAGTCAGCAATGGAAATAGTGATCATACCATTTATATAATTGCAGTACTTTGCAGCACTAAGTAGTGGACAAAAATAGCGTTTTTTAGCAGTAAGGGAGAGTGATCATTTCTTTGGCACAAAGTGAAACGTAATTACCGCATTGTGGTTACGTGAAACTGTCTTTAAAGAAAACCACTGTTTATTTTGCAGCTGCTAGATTGCTGTAACTGGGGCCAGCCCTAGAAAGCATATTCCAGATTTTAAACAGATTTGCTATCCGTGGTCAATTTACAAACACTATTTGAACACCTATTTTTTTCAAATGACTTTGTTGTTCAAGAGGTGGTTACCTGGATATGTTTTCCCATGTATTTTGCCTATGCAGTATGATCGTTGTTGGAGCACCCTATCTTTTGAGGTCAGAGGAGTGGCAATCATGGAAATGACCTTTTTGAACGAGTATCCCAATTCCTCATATAATAAATTTTTATTGATTTTACAACATATATTAAAACACAATACAACTAACAATTGACGACACATAAACAGACAAACATGTAAACACGTATAATTTCTTAACCTCTCTTTCTTGAACCTTGTTTCCACGACTTCCCCATACCTCCCTTTTCTGCATCCCTGTTTTAAACTTTTCCAGCAACCCCTAATTTCAGTACTTGCAATTCAGTTTCTAATCTTTTTCCTCTTACCCAATTATTTATCACTGCAATTCTGTTTTACATTACCCATGACATTTTAGCACTCATTAATTTTACAACAATTCTTAAGATAAACTTTAAATTTCTTCCAATCTTCTTCCACCGTCTCTTTCCCTTGGTCACGGATTCTGCCAGTCATCTCAGCCAGTCCCATATAATCAATCACTTTCGTCTGCCACTCTTCCAGCGTGGGTAGTTCTTGTATCTTCCAATACTTTGCTAGAAGAACTCTTGCTGCTGTTGTAGCATACATAAAAAACGTCCTGTCTTTCCTTGACACCAATTGGCCTACCATGCCCAGGAGAAAGGCCTCTGGTTTCTTATGAAAGGTACACTTAAGTACCTTCTTAATTTCATTATAGATCATTTCCCAGAAGGCCTTGATCCTTGGGCACGTCCACCAAAGGTGGTAGAAAGTACCTTCAGTTTCCTTACATTTCCGAGTATCCCAATTCCTGATTATGTTGTATTTTTATTCTTATGCTGCTTTTAAAAATGGTTTTGGTTGCCATGTTTTTATTGTTACAATCTTCGAGGTTTATTTTGTTAAAACATGGTTTTCAATTGTGTTTGACATATAGCAAGTATTTTTAAACTAAATATTTGGGGTATACATTAGATAAATTTTATATTTTATTTTCCCATTACTTTATTTCAGTTGCAAAATTTGCTTCAAAAAATATCAAGTCTTCTCAATTATTTGAGTTAAGATTGTGAATGTCTAATTAGAGTAGTGAATACTGGCTACAATCCAATCTGGAATTATGCACATGACATGTAATCTCATTATAGTGAATGCATTTTAAGTGTGCCTAATGCTCTGCCAAAATATGGCATTTGCATCTTGATTGCAGAGATTAGATTTACATCAGTTGAATTCAATTTAGTACGTTTGCATTTTTTCCAGTTTCTAACTTGATCTAGCAGTTGCTTATAATGCAGCCACCAAACAAAATGCCCATTGAGATGAAGTATCCAGGCCCTAAGCCCATTTGGGTTTTCAAGGTCAAAACAAGCATGATGAATTGAACCGGGAAACTTTACTGGAAAAAGATATTGCAAGATGGGTGTTAGATGATGAGCTATCTGTGAGGTCTGCTCACTTTGTTTTATGTCGATTGGTGTTCCTGAACTGTTTTGAAGGCCAATCCCACAACCATCTTCCAGCACCTTACAACAGTCTAACCATTAACATCTTGACAGCAATATAAGCATGATGTTACAGCCTTGGTAATAATGGTTTCAAGTCTGCTTCTTCCAATAAAAAAAAAGCTGAGGTTGGTTGTTCTAACTAAATGTCGACCATGCCAACATCATTACACTCTTGCTTCATGCAGAGCACCCAAGAAGGAAAGATGGACAGCGAGCGTCAGAGAATTTTGAGTTTGTGCGGTTCAACTATTCCAGGTTAAGTGGGCCCACTAAATCATCTTGTCCTGGAGGTCCCCCCAAATATTGTAGCTGATGCTAATGCTGATGGGACTCTTCAGATCCCAGGTTTAATATTCCATATGATACCACGTAATATCTGGAAAGTGTCTTCTGCAGTGACATTTGGTACAATGTGAGCAGACAGGATTCCCCTTCACATCAATTGCTTTTTATTGTTAATGTTCACCATGGAAAGATACATGTCTTGTGCCTGTTCTCATTTGATTATGCTGAGTGCATGCATGTGGCGCAACAAATGAAGCAGAGCGCTTAAGTATACCCCCAAGTAGTTTATTATAAATGTGAGCAGAATGGAGATGTTGATTGTCTTTGATTATTTTTAATGAAGGATATTATAATATGACAGGCTTTACAGAAACCTAACAAACGTGCTTTCTTTTCAGCTAACAGGCAGCAGTTATTTCACCAATTACCGTCATTAGATTAAAATTTCCTTGCGGGCACATTAATGCACATACACATACATATGCCATTATCATGAAGTTCTCTTCTTATTTAGCCAGTCTGTTTGGAATAATGATTTAGAGTGTGCAAATTCTTCCTCTCTGATATAGAAGGAAGAGACTTGGGAAAAGAGAAGTCTTCCTTATTAAAGCTGTTCTTTTTGCAGGCTGTGTGAACTATGTCTTCTCACATGACAAAGTGGGATAGTCCTACGGTAATTGTGCTTGCTTCCATTATGATTTCTTAATATTTATTGCCATTTTGGCATTTTCAAATAACCTGATCTTTCATAGGAATTAGTTGTTTAATAAAGTCAGAAGAGAAGGTCAGTAATATGCTTCTGTCAGATCAGAATGTTTGTTGGCTTTTTCTAAATGAAAATTGATATCTATTTATCTTTTGTTAAAGGTCGGGGCTTGAATGTCTAGCATACAGATTTGGGGTTATTGCTGACGTTCTAATGTTACTGGGCTTTTGCAGTTTAGCCAGTTTTGCCATTTATATGTAGTTCCTATAAACCAAGACTGAATTCCTGCAGCCAATTTTGTGCACAAAAGATCCCCTTAATGTGTCACGTAGATTAATCTACATTGCAGCATGAAGTTTGACGGCATTGTTTGCATCTGATTAAGTCACAGTGAAAAGAAACTCATTACAATCAGTGGATTTAGTTAGTCATTACTAAGTAAAGTCCATTAAGTTCAGTGGGTCCACTATGAATATTCAACACCAGAATTAATGTTTTACAATGAACACACAAGTGGTTCCTGCTTCACTCCTCTCTTAGTGCAGGTGGGTGGGAGCAACAAACCACAATCCTGGCTTCAGACTGTGTCCAAACTATGGGTCATGATTCATTCTTCTCCTAACAAACCATGATCTGAAGCCAAGATTTGTTCCTGGAAAAAACCATGATCCCTGGCTTAAAACAAACCACAATCTCTTGTTTAGACAAATGCTAAAATAGAGATAATGCTTTGTTGCTTGTGCTAGTGGAGAAGCAGAATAGATGTGATCTCTATGTTCATAGAAAACTATTTACTTATGACATGTGAACTGGGCCACTGTTCCCAGTATCCTAGTTATGGCCAAGGGAAAGACTGAATGCCAGGGGCTCTTGCATAGCCTTCCCTTTTCTCTTCCCAAGCGCATTCCTCCCTTGCTTCTATGGTTCCCTTTAGTCATGATGAAGTGTTAGGTTGACAACACCAGCAACCAGATTTTCCTCTTTAACCAAAGCAGGGCTAGACCAAGACATCTTGCAGCCTGAGTTTATGTTTGTAGTCTTCAAGAACCAATATGGAAATTAGAAACAGTAGCTGTACACAATTTAGTTTTGCTTGTATGTAATCAAACGTTTGAAAATAAAAGGGGGGGAAATAACATACAGAAACTTTGGAACACATGTGAACAAAATAACTCATAAGTGGAATGATTCATAATTGTGTTCTTCTAATTAAATTATATACACAATCCTTTTATTCTTTATATTGACTACAGCTCCTGTCATCCCTGACAGCTGCCCATGCTGGCTTGAGTTGATGGGACTTAGGAGTCCAACAATATATGGAGGGCACCACATTGACTGCAACTGCATTAAACCATAGTATAAATATACTATTATTCTACTATGAATGAGGAATGTTCCAAATGTGCACTGCTGAAATGGCAAGAAGTTCATTCCTCCTCTATTCCTCACATACTATGTGGAAATCAGACATAATCTAGTGCAACTTGTCCTCTGAATCTGAACAAATGGTTTATTTCTCTCGAAACAAACTACAATAGCTAAGTCAAGCTTCTGCTTCTGCTCATGGTTTGCTTTGAGAGAAACAATCCACAAGCCCAGATTTGGATGATATGATAGGCCAGACGATGGCTGGTTTCCTGGCCTTATGGGAACAGCAGGGGAGAAGTGATGTTTTTGTGATTTCAGCAGTGTGCACTAGTTTATTTTGACTGTGGTTTAATTTGACATGTGAACCAGCCTATAGAGTAAAGGAAATGTAATATTTTAAAAGACAAAACAAGATTCCTGATTTAGACAATCCTGGATTATTATTTTTCTCTGGAGCAGCTAATCCACTAATTTACGGTTACATGCTGCTGAAGAATACTGAAGGGTTGAAATGTTCCTGGCAGTTGGAATTGTTATTTGCAATGTTTATTGGTGATTAGATTTATTTTTCTCTGCCTTGCAATAATAACATTATTTTGCCAACAGTGTGCTCCGACTCTTTTGTATTTTAAGCATTTTACTATTTATTTATTTATTTGATTATGTACAAACAATAGCAAATTGTAACATTTCCTCTTCATAAGGCCAACCAAGTTATTTTGGCACCAGAGACAGAAAAAAAACCTCCTTACACTTCCTGGCAGTATAAATACAATAATAGGAAAGTGAATCATTTATCATTTGCGTTTTTCCTTTCATAGCACCCAGAATCAGCTGCCCTGAGTAGCTCTGTCTAATGGTAGGGCTGGGCCTGAAAGGCTTGAAGTGGGTTTTACACTCCTTGGCTATTAACAGCAATGATAGCATTAACAGTGAAGTTCTGTTGTTAAAGGAAAGCATGGAAGAGAGCCGTCAATTCACAAGACAAACATGTTAAAACCATATTATGCTCTCCATCTGTTAACCATGGTCTGGAGGCTGGAAACATTGTTTTGTTCCAGCTGTACCCAACAGCCAGTTGAATCGTTTCCATCCATTCTCAGCCTGATATACAACAGAACTTCAGAAACTAACCTCTCCTGTCATGATGCCGTGGAAGCTATTCATCCTTCACCTTATTACATATGACCTCTGCAATGCTGAAATTTTGTGAATGGCGGTGCAAGGTTGGAGCAACAATGCTACAGAGTTGAAACGTGGGCTGGCTAATTTTTCTTCTGAGTAAACTGATAAAAGAACAGAAGGCATGTGACTAAGTACTTTCTGGGCCTAGAGGACACGTCCTTTGCTGTGGATTATGCAAGATGGCCCAAATTCTCTCAATTTTTCAGCAAACAGGCATTCTGAATACTTTGTGTAATTACATTGATTGCGCATGCAGCTGCAGTAATTTCTTTCTCCAATGACCAGTTCAGGTTTCTAACTGGTCATTTCAGCACACAATTACTGTGATTGTGTATGCAGAATTCTAGAGGTGTGGATCTCCAATATAAAAGGATCTTAAAATCAAATCTTAATCCTTTCAAAAAGGGTATAATTTAAAAATATTCTTGATCTATGTGACAGTACAGTGCTTAGTTTCTCTCCCTTCCAAATAGTTGTGTGGTTTTTTTAGGGGGCAGTATAATGGATTCCTAATGAAGCACACCAGACAAATAGTAGTTGTGTTTGATGAACAATTCACTAAATCAGAGCAAAATGGCACCTCGTTGGAGAGAAAAAGGCAGGGATACAAATGGGTCCATAATCATCAACCTATCCTCATTGTCATTGCTCTATTTTTATGTGGCATTCCTACATCCGTCACGCCTTTGCCAAATGTGGTACACTTTTCATACACTATGCTAAAAGCTTTCTGGTTGGCGGATGAAAAATCTAAAGATGATGATCCTTGCTTTTTCTATACATTCTACTAAAAGCTGAGAATGGAGAACTTGCATGCAGATAAGGTCTTCCTTGGTATTCAGAGGCAAAGTACTGTATTTTCCGCTCTATAAGACACACCAGACCACAAGACGCACCCAGTTTTTGGAGGAGAAAAAAAATATTCGGAATCTCAGAAGCCAGAACAGCAAGAGGGATTGCTGCTTTTACTGCGCAGCGATCCTTCTTGCTGTTCTAGCTTCTGTGATAGCTGCACAGCCTGCATTTGCTCCATAAGACGTGCGTTTCCCCTTACTTTTTAGGAGGGAAAAAGTGAGTCTTATAGAGCAAAAAATACGGTAAATAGACTCCCATCCGGAACCAGTTGGGGCAAGGGATGATCTAGTGTTAACTCCAGGTAGCAGGATCATCAGGGACAGAGGGAAGGATTAGCCACTTTAACTTTACTCAGGTTCTTTCTATAGATGCCAAGCATGGATTCTCCAGTGCCGTTTAAAGAATGTTTGAAGACTACACGGTGTTTTTTTTAAAGAGTGCTTTCATACAGTTATTATTTTGATTTGAGGAAGTAGAACTGGATTTTCAAAAATGTTCTAACCAGCCTTATTATTCAGTTTCACTTGTATCTAGAAAGCCTTTAGAATGAAATAATAATTATAATCAGTTTCACTCTGCCCAAAATAAGCTGTTTACTCCATGACGACCCCCACCTCTCTCTGTCTCTCTTGTGTATGGGGTGGGTGAGTAAATAAAGATAGCTTTCATCAACAGAAACCGAAGTGGGAACCTGCTGAAAAGTTTCATGAGGAAAATCCAGGCTGTCTCCTACCCATAGCAAATTCTTATGTTCTTAACAAATAGTAAATACCAGGAAAACGGAAGGAGGGAGGGTGTAAATGGTCAGGGAATTGCAGAGTGTTAAGCAATCAATACACTAGTCTCGCCATGTTAGCAGCCAGTACTCTCTGCTTTTGGAAGCCCTAGCACACAAAGCAGGAACAAAAATTAATTAGACACAAGACTGCGAATAACACTAATTGCAACAACGTGTCACTTTTTATTGGTTGCAAGCACTTAAGTCAAAAGAAGATGGGGACTTGGAGGGACTCCAGCTTGCCCCACATGAAAACACTCTGTGATAATAATCAGTTAATGGATGGAGACCGTGCAAAGTTCCTTTCTGGTATTAGCACAGTGGTTTTTCAAGTGAAGAGGAGGGGGATCTTTGAGTGAGCACCCATTTTTAAAAGCTGATTGGCATCTGAACAGCATTAGCAGTTGCACACACTGTCTGGTCTAAACTTACTATTTTTATTTTTTATTTTGGTTCGTGCCAGCTCAATTTGTTTAGTTAATTTATGCCCCAGCTTTCCCCCATGACTGAACTCACAACAGCATCTATAGGGTTTCCTGGTGGCCTCCCATCCAGGAGTTTGAGCAAGGTGGTTGCATCCTGTACCCTTAGACCATGCCCTGGAACTATGACATTTATGATTTTTTTTAACAAGTTCAAATAATTAGCAAAATGTATAAATGGTGTGCATATCTTTGTACAGGTAGCAATTTACCTAGCAGCCACATCAGTATTATCAGAAGATAAATAATATCCAGTTCTGATTTAAAACATCATCTGGTACAGTTCTCCTAAGACTTTACCACCTTGTGGGTTGGTGGGGAGGGTGCAGATCTGAATATTTCCCTGCACTAAAAACACAAAGCTTCTCCCCTTCCCCCCCACACATAGAAAATTAGCTGGCTGGTGAGAAGGTTTCTGCCTTATAAGTGATGTGCTGGTTTTGTAAGCTATAATTCTTTCCCCATACTGACACAGGATTGGACAGTAATCTAGTTGCTCACTCTCTTTTCCAAGAAGCACATACATATGGCTTCACGGGAATTATTCTGAAAGCAGTATTATGGACCCAGGTATTTGGAAATAGCCCCTTATGTTCAGTATGTTCATATTTATTCAATCTGTCCATCCATCATCTCTGGTGCAACTTGGTGCACACGTCCTCCTCACTCCCCTCCTCCAACACTGCAGGTAATGTAATATTGGTGTAGAATAAGAGTTTTCCTCCTTCCTCATTTTATCCTCACAGTAACAACCCTGAGATGTAGGTTGGGCTGGGAGAGCATCATGACTGATCCAAGGTCACCCAGTCAACTTCATTCCTGGGCAGGAATTTTAACCTGTGCCTTCCCAGTTCCAGTTCAACACCCAAAGCTTTCCAAGCTTTTCATGTTGGTGACACACTTTTTAGACTTGCATCATTTCACGACACAGTAGTTCAGTTTTACTAGCAAGCCAGAGTTTAAACTAACCCCTTTCTAGCCCCGGGAGGAGCGTGGGGAGTGTTTGTGCGGCACATCTACACAATGCAGCTGATACACTAATGTGTCACAACACACAGTTTAGAAAGCTTTGCTCTAACCACTATTCCATACTGGCTCTTTTCTGGGGAACTCTTCATCCAGGCAATTCAGAGTGGCATACCTTGTCAGTTTGTTTGGTTATTATATATAACAGGATCCAGAGAAGCCTTACTTTTATGTCCTTTGAAACCTATTTCCTAGTATAGTGATTATGGCATTTGCATGCTATCTCTTTATATGAATGTCAGTAAACCCATAGGACATCAATAGGTAAGATACAGCCCTTCAAATGTTGTAGGGCTAAACTCCCATCATCACTTACCATTGGACTTGATGGGAGTTGTAGTCCAAAACATCTGGAAGGCTACATATTTTCCATCCTTGCACAGGAGATGTACTAGGAAGCTTCTAGGAGAACTACTAGGCTATTATTCTGAAATTATTGTAAGGCTCCTGGACTTAAACTTACTTCCTCATCTCAGCAGCTCCCAAGGTATTTAATAAATAGTATGAAAACCTCTCCTGCCTCTGGAATAGCACAAAATCTATCAACACTATGAATTTCAAACATGCAAAAAAATTCTTCTGCTCCAGAGGCAGAAGAGGTTTTAATACTATTTATAAAATACCTTGGGAACTGCCGAGATGAGAAAGTAATTTTAAGTAAAAATGGAACAGCAATATAATCAGATCAGTAATATCCTTGTAGTTTCTCTTATGGATTGTTTACATCCAGATAGTTTTCTGTATCTTGCTCAGAAGGGCTGGGCTTGGGGGTTGGTGTGTGTGTGGATCATCATAAGCTCAAGTCTCATGCAAAAATCTATCTATATACGCCAGGGAGGGATAAGGACCTTTTGGCCCTTTAGGTATTGGTGGCTTGCAGCATATTTAACACCTGCCCATTGGCCATGCTGGATAGGATTGATGCAAATTGTAGTCCAGCATAATCCAGGCAGTTGCAGGTTCCCCATCCCTGATAAACACGCACTCCCTCAGTCTCAGACAGGTGAGGTACTAATTTCCTTCGCTCACACTCAAATAGCAACTTCCTTTTTTTTTTTTTTTTTTTACTTCTGGAGATGCTTGTAGTTAGTGGTAGAGCACAAAGTTGCTGTAAAGCAAGCCTTTTCCATTCCTGACAGATAGTATCATGATGTATTTAAGTGTTTATCTTATATTTAAGAACATGTTCTTATGCTGTGATTTAAAAATAAAATAAAATTTAATTTAATGTCTGTTGATAAGGGTTGACATAAATATGGGTATGTCTGGATGGGTATATCCAGATCACTTCTTAGGGTGGTATCAGTTTCTATGTATTAATTGTGTGGCTATCAGATCAATAGGATAGCTTTTGTAAATTGCTGCATATTTTACTGGGGTGGTCACAAGAACATCTGGAATTTCTTTAGTTTTTGTTAGAGTTTCCTGCCTTTCAGTTGCAGAGATAATTTCCCCATTAAAGCAATAGACCTTATTTTCTGATACCATTCATTCATTAGACTGTCCCCTAAGTTTTTCCTTTGTTTGATTATTCTTAGTCTAGCTGCTATGAATAAAATTTGTTTTAACTTGTTGATTTTTTATCTGCTTTTGTGTGAATTATCCTTAAAGACAGGACTTAACCAGTAAGCTTTTTAGTTGTAAAATGTAGTAGCAGAGATTTTACAATTTGTTCTGTTTCATTGTAGCCACTTCTTAAAGATGGGGAGGTTTAAGATTGGCAAAATAAAGCTTTACAACATCATTTATGTGTGTTTGAAGTTAAAGCTTGAAAGTCTGTATCCCACTTGATTGTAAAAAGCAAAGAGGTTTTCAAGAAGATAAAACCATAAAATCACAAAAATACAATACAGTCATACCCTGGTTGCCGAATGCCTCGGAACTTGTACGTTTTGGTGAGTGTTCTGGTTTCTAAACGATTTTTGGAAGCTGAACATCCGGCGCAGCTTCCACAGCTTCTGATTGGCTGCAGATGCCCCTGCAGCCAATTGGAAGCCACACCTTGGTTTCTGAACCATTCTGGGAGTCGAACGGACTCCTGGAATGCATTCTGTTCGTGAACCAAGGTATGACTGTACATTAACACTTACAAGAAGTTAAAATACTAAAACAGATTAAAATTCATGCCATATTTGTGCAAGTCTCTGTGTAATGTGCATTGCATGCAAATAACTGTGAATTTAATTGTACTGATGGTATAATATTTCTTCTAAGTATTTGTTAGTGGTTAAAAAATATTAGGCGGGGGAGGGGGGGAGAGCCAGAGAGTGGTTTGATGTGAATAGATTTATAGATATAGATATATAATCATACACAGATGGACTTAGGAAACTTACAGCATTTTAAAATCATTTTTGCAGGTACAGAAGGCCTAGGATTTAGCATCACTTCTAGAGATGTTCCAATTGGCGGCTCAGCTCCAATTTACGTGAAAAACATCCTACCAAGAGGTGCAGCTATTCAAGATGGAAGATTAAAGGCTGGTGACCGACTCATTGAGGTGATGAAATGTTGCAAAGCTGTTAGGGAGTTCTATTAGTCCTTTCAGCAGATTGCCTGCTTTTGTATATCATTTCAATGAATTTTCTACTGCTTCGCTGCCAGTTTCCCAGGGCATTGTCTTCTGGTCTTCGTGCTTTCTGAATAACAATATTAATAAACACTCATATTCCAGGTAGCAGCTTCACTCGCTTTGCAAAAAGCAGTCTCATCTTGAAAGTTTGTTATTTTGTTGGATGGCTCAGTTTTGACTTGGGAGAGAATAATTGGATATGGCATCTATTGCTTTGTTCGTGTGCTTAAGTTTTTTATTGTGGCTCTATTTCAGTAAACAAAATGAACAGTGTAGTATCACAAGTTATTTGGGATAAGGGATAAGGCTGCACTTCCAATATAAATCTATACAGTTCTGTAACTTATTCTTTCTCGTGTAATGTCTCCCTGCCACCTGCAACGGTATCCTCCCTAAAGGCTGATTCATTGCAGCCTTTTCAGCAAAATATATTTATACTGACATAGAGCAGTTTCCTATCTACACAACATCAGATTTTTGGACTACAACTCCCATCAGTCCTAACTATCATAGCCATGCTGGCTATGGCTGATGGGAGTTAAAGGCCAAAGCATTTAGAGGGCCCCAAGTTGGTGCTGGCTGCTCTATATTGTCACACAAATTTGAGATGTCCCTGCCTGCTCCATATTAAAGAATGATGAGTGCAGCATCAGACATGCATATAAGGGTTATTGGGATCAGTAGCAGAACTTGGAACCTCAAATTTCAGTGGCACCCTGTGCAATGCCAAAATCTGGCTCCCCCCAGCCTCGCCTTATGTGGGATGTCATAGTTACAACACCTCATAAGCTTTGCGCCTATAGATCTGCCTTTGTTGGGGTACTTGGGGTCAGTCCTTTGAGAACATACATATGTACTAGCATGAGATTGGGAGAGTACAGGAGGCTGGTACATAGACACCAGAATTTAGGAAGCAGAAGGTTTATGGGAAATCTGTGTAGATAAAAAGTATGTAACTTCAGTAAATTGTTAAATTTATTACAACTTCTTGACTGAAGGAGTGTAGCTAATAATAATTAGTATGTACCACACCAAAGGGTAAAAATATAGAAATCTAATAAAATTGGAAGGGGGGAATGTAAGATTGCAATACATTTTTCCTAATGCTATTTTTATTATCTGATATTGCTATAGGAAAGACCTAGAATTGTTTGGATTTCTTGAATAGTATATATTTAACATATTTGGAGCTCTTTCAAGGTTATTTTTTAGTTTAATGAGTTTTGTAATTGTTTGGCTTCAGATATCTACAGCATTGTAATGTTTCTACCTTTCCCCCAGTGAATTGTTCTCTGCTTTAACCTCATCCAAGTTTTTGTCTTGTGGGGATAAATATACAGTCAAAACAAAGGAGGAGGATATGGGCAATTCTATTGGAATGTGTAGATTAGAAACACAGTCTCAAATGGAGCAAAAGAAAGGGGAGAAGAGTGAGGAAGCAATGAGAGGAAAGGGAAGTAAGAATGGATGCTCTTTAGTTGGTTCAGAATACCTTCTTTCTCACTGATCTGTGAAAGAACTGTTCCTCAGATCCTGGAGGTGAGATCCTAGTTGTTGTTGTTTTCATCACAAATTTCCTGAGGCTGACCAATGCTTTCAATGAAATTTGCACTGCAAATTCACAAGTGGTGTAAATTTCACTAATTTCTTCAACTCCATTTGTTATCTCTCTAGGCAGGCAGATATGAGTAACCTTGGCTAATTATTTATATAACAGTTGCGTTTTTCCAAAGCATTTTTTACCAGATGGAGGGGGGCAACATTCCTGATAAGGATAACTCCCCCTGCTGGACGCAGGCAGGATCTTCAGATTCTTGTTCCCTCTCCGGGGCAGGGGCAGTCATCCCATCTCTTTAGATGCTAGGGGCAGTTGGCTCTCCCCATGAGAAGCACTTGTCTGAGTACTTGTTTCAGTGGATTTTGTGTACAATCTCAGTTGTCCTCTCTTTAGTTTTTGTTTTCCATTACCCCCCTTTGTTTTTCATCATATTTTCTCCTTCCCTGCCATTCTGGGAAAGGGGAGAATGTAGTAGGTGGTTGGGTTCTGGGCCTGAATGCCAGACAACCACCTAAGGATGTCACAGAAGCAACAGGGACAGGAGATTGCATTTCCCCCCTCGTTTTGGAGAGCAGGAGTGCCATTTTATATTTCTCCTCAGCAGTTCTTCTGGAGGCCCCAACAGCTTGAGACCTGACTCCTGCATCTGGGAGTTTAGTGGCTTTCATGTTCTCTGTGCTCACTTCCTGATTGATTGGGCTGAGTTGGGTCTCTATCTTATTCCTTGATGATTAATTGGGAATTTTGAAGAAAGACAACAGTGGGTGAAGTCGTGTTAGGCCTTCCTGCATTTTTCATTGCACCTGTGCACCCAGAATGATTAACTTGCCCCTCACGGCGATGGCAAAGAGGAGGGAGTCTATGCACACTCCCTTGGAGGATCCAGGCAAGGGGCCCCTAATGATTCTCTGGGTCAGATGGGGGTGAGTATGGAGCGCTCCCCCAATGATTCTGAAACTTTTCTTCAGGCTCAGGGTCCGGAGGAATCTCTGGAAGTCCACTTAGTAGAGACCAGGGATAAGAAGAAGGCTCTGCCTTCTGTCAAAAAGCCGGAGAAGAAACCATGTCAGTCTCAGTTTTTTCAGGCACCTGCAGTTCTCTAAATCTTGACCTTTCTCTTCCCTTCAGTACAGATTGACAAGATAGGAACACCATTTTGGGAGTATTATCATAGAGAGTTTGTGCTACAAATATATATCTGTTAAATATACAAGCAGCAACAAAACATGAGACATGAAGAAACATAAGGACTCGCTGTCCCTTCATAGGTTTTTTTTTTAAAAAAATCCTGATTTGTGCTGGTACTCATGCCGTGTAGAAAAAATAGTCTTAACTGCCATGCCCATTATTTACTCACTTTCCTCTCAGAATGATGCAAAGTTATGAATACGACTTGACTTAACAAAGTTTGCAGTCTAACATGTAAAATGCTCCTGATAAGTGAGGCCGAAGAGGAATATGGGCTGAAAGACTGTGAGGGTTAATAAAATTACCCTGCTAATGTCATGCAAACCGTCTTCTTTCTTCTTGGTGGCCAAGCATCTCCTGTATGCTCCATTTCTTTTGTAATTTCTAAGGAGGGATAAGAAATGTCAGCCTCCTCCCACGCTATTCTATTTAAGAATGTTTAAGCAAAAAGTGGGAAATGCATTTACACATTTCTCTATGTATTTTCACTATAGATTTTGTACTGCTCCAGAGAGCCTGCCACTTTGCCTTATGATCTGCAAGGGAAAATACAACGGTTCCTAATGCAGTCCTCTAATACTGTTGTCACATTATGAACTCATGATGCTTTCACTACTCCACTGCCTTCATATTGAGAGCTTAGAGTTGGAATAAACCATAGGAGCTATGCAGCCTGACACTGCTGCCCAGCAGCTGAAAATTGTGTATTTTAGGTTTCCTTGATGTATGACCGTTTAGACTTTGAAAAATCTCTCATGTCAGATAATCTTCCTAAACAACATAAAAATAAATAAATGGGGGGGGGCAGAATAATGAGTATTCAGTCTTACATTGAGTCTCATGAACTGAGCTGTGCTACTGCCTTGTACTTTGTGCCCCACCTAAGAAGAGCAGGTGAAAGGTCCATCTAGTCCACCATTCTGTTCTGCCAAGGGCCAAATAGATGCATATGGGAAACCTACAAGTAGGATCTGAGGTCAGCACTGCACTCCCCACTTGTGATTACTATCAAGTGGTATTCAGAGGCAAACTGCTTCCAACAGTGGAGGCAGAACATATCCATTGTGGTTAGTAGCCACTGAGAGCCTTATCCGTGCATTTGTCTAATCCTCTTCTACAGCCATCCATGTCCATCTCAACTCTACAATTCTATGATTCTAGATGATCCACATGGCTCCAAATCCATACTGCTGAATATTGCCATCACTTTTACTGAAGTAAAGATAGTTACTTCCAGTGCATAGCACTTATCTTCTAAAGTAGTTTCTTCCTTTTTTTCCAATCCAAAGGTGAAAATAAGCTTAGCCTGACAGCTTCTTGTTGCCTCCTTTGATTGCTGTTATAATAGCTTGCTGAGCACTGAAGTCAAGGTGACTGGTTCTTTGTAATTTTCTGGGTTTTCTGTTACACTTTTCAGCAGCAGCCACAACAAAGAACCATGTATGCTTTCCTGGGACATTACTTGTCCTCAGTGAGTCTCCTGGGATATCACTTGCCCGCAGCGAGTTCTCACAGATACATGCCAGTGGATCTCAAGCTCCGCCCCCTTCCTCTGCTTCTTCTTCAGCTGTATCTTTTAGCATTTTCTGATGTATGTATGTTCATTATGCTGACTTCTACCCACATTTATTTTGTGCCTTTCTACTAACTGAGCCTCTTGCTTTCTTAACTCTGCTACGTCCTTACAAACGAAAAGCCTCCCTGATGTTTTCTATCATGTCTGGTCAGTTTCAATTCAGTATCCCAGTTTCACTTATCTGTCAGGGCTTCACATGCTCCTGGGTGTGCTTGGATATATTGCAGACAAGCAAGCACACTTATCTTGGCATCCAACTCGTATTGGGATGTTATTTGCAGAGTTGCAATTTGTTTTCCAAATTCAGGCACCCTGATCATATCTAGATAAGTTCTGTGGTTGTGTTGCCTTTGGAAGTGGATCATCATTGCCTGGGCCTGGGCCTGTTCTCATATGTAAGAAAATGCTGATTTTTAAGACTTGTGTGTATTGCTATTTAAATGCCACAAACAAACCACTGAATTGCTCTGCACATAAGTCATTTGTGCTGTTTCTGAACGTAGCTCCCAGTGTTTACCTATGTAAGTGCCTTTCAGGCTGTTTACCAGTATAGCAGCTTCTGAGTGCATCACAGTTTCAGCCCCAAACTATGGCAGAAGGCAGAAGTGGCTGGCAGGGAAGGGCACCACAGTGGACCAGCACTGCCTTCTTGCCATATACTGGGGCGAAAGAGCAGTGAGGATAGAGCAATGTGGTCACACCGGCAGCAGTGCTTGATTGGTTCTGCTAACGTGCCAGCATCTGCACAACCTCAACAATACACTGCCCTGGCATGTGGCAGCAACACTGGTGCTTGGAGGCCAGGTCCATGGCAGTGCCACTCTCCACTAATTGCTCTTGTTGATAGGGGAACACAATGGCTGTTAACACTGCCCCCAGAGAGAGTGAGAGAGAGAGAGAAGAATGGGGAGAGGGGTGAATTAAAAAGCAGAGCTGGAGTTGCCACAATGCTGTTCTCTTTCTGCCTGCATGAACAAACATTGCAGGGCTCTGTATCTGTATTTGCTGCTCAGGAATAATCCTGCAGTTTTTTTCCTGTGTTGTGTGCAGCTGGAGAAGCCAATGGGCTTTCTCCAAATTTCAGCCCCAAACACAGGCATGACTTTTCCCTAAGACAGAATATGTCACCTAGTTCTAGCTTACGGTGTCCTGGTTTGCGCAAAAGACTAAACTATTGTTAACACAAACCATAGTTGATGAATCATAGTTACAGCAGAACTGTAACTTGTTTGTTAGGTCACTGAAGAGTTAAAATTACCAGTGAGAGCAGCCAAGCCTTGAGAACGTGTGTGTGTGTGTGTGTGTGTGTGTTGCTTTTCACCTAGAAAATTGGATAACCTTTTGTGGAAAAATCGAGTGTTTTAAAATTTATTAGTGTAATAAGGTACAAGATAACGCAGACCCATACATGTTATTGGGAACTTTGACATCTAGTTACAGGTAGGAAGCCATGTTGGTCTGCCGTAGTTGAAACAAAATAAAAAAATTCCTTCCAGTAGCACCTTAGAGACCAACTAAGTTTGTTACTGGTATGAGCTTTCGTGTGCATGCAGACTTCTGAAGGTATCTGAACCAGGATACTGTGCTGCTCTGGTTTATCACAACAATCTTCACCTGTTGCGCACAGGGTAATTCAAAATCCTTTTTCCTCCCCATTGCAGGTAAATGGAGTTGATTTAACAGGAAAAACCCAAGAAGAAGTTGTTTCCCTGCTGAGAAGCACCAGGATGGGAGGGAGTGTAAGCCTTATCATTTTCCGCCAGGAAGAAGCATTCCATCCAAGAGAACTGGTGCGTATTTTATTTTATTTTTTTTAAGTGGCTATGGCACATTAGGTGAATATGAGCAAATAATGTGAAGACTTGCTGTCAGACATGTGCGGCTTGAAGTGGAGCTTCTACTACATTTCACATGGACATTTCCTTTTAGCAGTGGTCTCCAAATTGGATTTCCACATTAATATGGGAACTAATGTTTTCAAATCATGGGTGACAGCAAATGCAGATTATAAACTGTTGCATGTACTTTGCTTGAGTGCCTATAGACAACTGATTATTCTCTGTCTTTTGCACTTTTGTGTGCCTGTTGGAAAGCTTGCTGTTTGTCACACTACATGAACATTTTTTCCCCTATCTCAGAGCATTTACAATTAATCTAGAACAGGATGTATGAATGCTATGATTTGGAAATGAAGAATCTGTAAGGGCAAAAATGTGGTTGTTTCTAATATTATAGCTACATGGGAGAGACACCCCACAGTTATTAATTTAGCAAGGCAATTCAGAGAACCCCTGTTGTACAATGTATCTTAAAGAAAATTATCACAGTATATAGACTGTGCACAAATGTTTCCACAATAATTGCCTTTGTGGGTGTACCAAATGTTGATTGTATAAAGCTGCCTTTTTTTTTTGGACCAAATCATTGTTCAGTTTCTAAGAATTCAAACTCCTCCATCCTATAATAATCTTTCTCCCTCTACCCCCCCCTTTAAGTTCTTCTAAATTTAAGAACATTGGTCTCTATCTCTCTTTGGTGTATTGAATGCTGCAAAAGGAGTGTCCTAGGTGATAGGGAACTTAGGAAATGCAACTTTCCATGGCACTAGTATTCATTCTAAGGACATAAGTACCCAAGAAATCTATGGATGGAGACCAGTTGGTGCCCTTGCATTCACAACTGGACTTTTGACCCAGCAGGAACGTCTGATAATTGAAGAGAAGGGGTGGATTGTTTCTTCCCCCTGCAGACCCTAGCACCCCCAAAAGCCCTCTTGTGAGTCCAAGATCGCCAATTAGATTCTGTGTTATATTTCCCAGCACCCTGCTCACTTGACACACTTCAGTGAAACTTCCCTGCCACCAACTACCATCACTACCAAATAATTCAAAAGGGTTAATGAGTCATGATGTTGGGACTTGTGGAAAGATAGGAGTGATTGTGGGTACGTGGAAAAATATCTGTGTTCCTAGAGCATGATGGAGTCTGCATTTCAGCATAGGGGATGGTAGAGCAGGGTTTATTCTGCTTTGGAGGGTGGGGAGATGGTAGCAATGGACAAATCCTTAGTGTGAATGAACTATTTAGGGGAGGCATGGCCTTCTGTACTTGCATTTGGGATAGATACTGAAGCCACAGGAGTGTGTTTACTCTCAAAGATGTGCTACAGTGTGAAAACATCCTGCTTCTTCTGGTGAAAACTCGTAAATGGGTTGTTAATCTAGAATTGGAAGGGAACTTGGGGGCCAATTCGTTCAACTGCCTACTCAGTCTGCAACGCTGGATGCAGCATCAACACCCTTGACATGGCCATGCAGTGTCTGTGTAAATATCTTCAAGTGAACAAGAGCCTACTCTCTCCTGAGCAGGTCCTGGGTGAATTCCAGTAAACTGAGCCCTCAAGTAAACTGGCCCCAAGCTATTAAGGGATTTATATACTACTTGTCCTGGTCCTCACTGCAGGAAGGACAAGGCAGACACAGCACTGGGGACTGGGCAAGCAAACAGGCACTCATTAAGTGAGTGGTCCCACAAACTTTCTTCATGCTGACATCCCCATGTCCTTTGGAGGCAGAGGTGGCATCGGTGCCAGCTCAGCATCTGATTTATTTTCACTTGCCTTCTCCTTTGGATGCAGCTCCTCACTGACATAAGGAGACACCAGGGGACAATTCCACAGCAGGAGGTATCTGCCTTGGACTGTCAGATGTCATAGGGCAGAACACTCCTCTGCCAATTCCATTCTTCGTCAGGATCCGGCCATCCCCTCCATGACTATTCTATGGAATTTGTGACACTAATAGTAGCACGTTTCACTTGCCCCAGTAACAAAGTGGCAACCAGTGCAGATCTGTGATCACAGGTGATCAGACATGGTCTCTCACTCAACTTGCAAAATAGCATAATGTGGATCTCTATATTGTCAAATTATGCTGGAAGGATCTCATGCACACTTAGGATACAGTCACCTCGTAAAGTCTAGACCTAAATGGCAGGCTTGATATGAAAACAATTGTAGAGTGGTTTACACTAATAAATGGAAACACTCTTCCAAGACGTCCATTCTTATTTGCTGTGGTTGACTCAAAGTTTCCCTCTCCCCGTCATCATTTTGCCAACTTGTAGCTGTATTCATTTAGACCCAAGTGGCCAATATGGTTAAGGAGTTCATGTGAAAACAGCACTATTTTGCTTCTGATCAAGAATTTGGGAGATTGCAGGCAAGTTTCATTATATGTTTCTTGTGCCACCAACAAAACCTCCCCCCTTCTTCTCTTTTGCTTTGTTCTCCTCTTGATTTTAGGGATTAGGGAGTTCTTGGCTCTGTTCTCTGTCTTTTGTCAACCACAGTTGGGCTTTAACAAGTTATTCCCTCTAGATGAGCTTTGGTTGCCTTTGTCTGTGTGCAGGAGATTAATTAAAATTGCCCCTCAAAGGAGAGTTGTGTTTGCTTAATGGCTCTGAAGCACATTAACATGGCTTGATGGGCAGGAACTGTAAAATGCATCATTCTGTGTGTGCACGTAAGGGATAAAATGTTTAAGGAAATACATTATTTTCATGCTGTAAATTCTCCTGAGTTCTATTCTCTTTTTTAAATACTATTTTATTAATTTTTACAATAACAAAACCCCATCACATAACAACTCCCATACATGGGATTTCCAAAATCCCTTGACTTCCCTCTCCTCCCCTCCTTGGTTCTTTTGTTTTACATTTGTTCATGCACGTCCATAATATCTTTGATTCCGATCGTCTTTATCTTCTTTGGTGGGGACTTCTTCTTTTTCATATTCTGGGATGATCGTGGCCGAGCAACTGCTACCAGATACAGGAGGAGATTCTTTTGCTCTTTAGAAACATTTAGTCCTTTAAGCCCAATGAGGTTTTTTTGGACAAAGGTTATTTTAAGCATTTTCTTCAAATCATTATGTATCATTATCCAAGCTTTTTCAATAGCCTTACACCGCCACCAATAAGATGCTCCAATGCCAAGCATTCTGAACTGCCATACTTGTTATTGGGAACCACTGAGTTTGATGGAATGCTAGTTCTATGAAGGGTAGTTGAAATTAGTGAACCTAAGTTATCCATGCCCATTAACTTCAATGGTTCTATTTTGAGTAAGACTAGCTTTGGATTTGTGTGTCAATAAGAGGCCATGCAAGTCCAGGTGGGCTAGGCAGGAAGGGGGGAAGCAAAAGAGGAACCGAGTAGGCTAGAAAGCAGGTAAACTGTTAAATCAGCATGCAGGTCAGTAGTATAATGGATTAGTTGCCAGACCACTGTACCTGGTCAGGGACCTTTTGCCTGAAATAATGGAGGCTGAGTGAGGTGAGTAAGTGAGGTGGAATACAAGGAAGTAGTTTCCTCTTTGAATGGAGTGCTGTAATGGAACCGAGAACTAGGTCTGGCTTGCAAAGTCCCTGGTCTTGGCATATTATGCTGTGTAAGGGTGGGACCCTCTATTAAGGACACGTTATAACAACCGAAAGAGAATAACATCCATTAGGTTACCACAGAGTGTTTTAAACATTGTCACAGGTACATCCTGCCAGACAGAAGCACAAGGAGGCACTTGTCCCAGCCTCTCAGAATTGGCATATAAAGTGTCGCCTGTGGGCATTTGGGACTTTTCACAATGTGTTTTGTGTAGCTCTGATCTCTATTCCTATGCTCCATTTGAGAACTAAACCCCTTGATAGTCCTCTTCTTAAACGTTGGCAAATGTCTTTTCTACCCTTATTCTTATTTTAATTTTTGTCCCCGCTTCTTCTAGAGTACTGAACAAAGCCAGTCACAAATTCCAAAGGAAACGGTAAGAGTTTTGTCTTTCACGTGTCAAGAAAGGTTGCAATGATTTATTTATTTATTGATAATTAGCAAATTTGGGCCCGTCCGTCAAAATAAAAAAGGGTTTTTTTTAACAGACAATTCTGTTCACTGTATAGGCTGTAGGTGGCTCTCTCCAGCCTTAAATTGCATTTCCCTTTATGTCTAGCACTTACTTCCCATGTGCTTCACGATCATTTGCGCCTCTATATGGGGCACATATGCATGCAGACAGTTCTTGTTTGGATACATAATAAGGTATCTGGTTCCTAGAAGCTGAGATAGTTTAAGGCTGAAATAAAAACAGAGAGGTCTGAATTGCAATCTAACATTCCCCCTCACAAGCTGTCATTCTTATGTTTTGTAACCAGTTTTTAAAGTAACTCCAGTGTAGTTGAAGAAAGAATATCAGATTTATTTACAAGCTAGCTGTAGCAAAGCTCCTCAAGACATCCTTAAAATGTTTCTGATGAAGAATATCCAGATGTATATTACAGGAACAATTAAAGCACCAAGTGTTTCTGGGTTGTGTTTTCTTTTGCTTTTAGAAATGAATCATCATATGAATCAGTACATTGCAATGCAGTCCTGTTTACTTTTCATAACATCTTTCATAATGTCTTCACCTCAGTAAGAATAATGGATATGAAAAAAGGGGATGAGAGAATTGCTTTAACTGAAAATTGCAATGGAGCATATGGTTAGCTGAGGTTTCTAGGATTTATCTGCTTCAGTGTTTTCCTTTTCATATTGGTGATTTGGGGCTTCATTAATGTTGTCTGTAGACGTTTCAAAGCAGTACCCCAAAGCATCTTCTCGTATTGTCTCTTGTGTACAAGGTTTGACAGTGGTTTTAAGGAAAACAATAAATGTGATTGTTTGCTGGTTCCTTGGAAGAGGCTCCAAGGAAAGTAAAAGAAGCAGGTAGTGTAGAAGTAGGAGTGGTCATTTAGAAGAGATTGGAACTGTCCCAATACATTTCACTGACTGAGATGGAGGAGCAAACAGCAAGCCTACCTTCCTCCCCTCAAGTCAAGATGCTTAGTGCTCAAGGCTGGCTAAGTTACTTTGGCACCTGAGACATCTTATCTTGCAAGCATCCCCCCCCTGCCCACAGTAAAAATATATATGCAGTAATAATACGTTAAAACTACTTACAGTAAATCAGATCACTAACAGTTTGCCCATTCATGACACCCCAATAGTGGGGTTGGCCAAAGGAGCAAAGTTATCTTTGATGGCTAAGCTATAATGCACAAAAAAGCAAATTAAGCATTTTGAAGCAATGCTCCCATTTTGCTCCTCCCTCCAGCAGGGAAACAAACCGCAATGTGGCTGACTTAGTGTTACATGTGCACCAGCTTTCTTGGTTGGTTTCTCCCAAACAAATCATGAACAGGAAGCCAAGAAGAAACCTTGGCTAAAGAATGTGGTTTGTTTGGAACAGAAGAAATCACGAGCTCTGACTCACACCAAATGCTAAGCCAGCTGCTTCGTGGTTTGCTGGAGAAAGGGAAGATAAAATTGGGAGAGCTCAAGCTTCATGAAGCAGTATGGCGCTCATGTACAACTGACTTAGCTTGCCCATGGTTTATATAATCATAGAATTATAGAGTTGGAAGGGACCATGACGGTCATCTACTCCAACCCCCTGCAATGCAGGAATCTTTTGCCCAACGTGGGGCAAAAGCAGAGCTTGAGTGTGCTCAAGATTGTCAATTCAAATCCCATGTTACATAATGCAAATATACCAGGGGTCCTCTTTGTGGTGATCTTGGTTATTCTGCCCTTACAATCGGGGTTTCTTTAAAGTTTTTTAGAGATCAAATGTCATGCCTGAACTCTTGTCATTATGTGACAGGGAAGTGATGGCTATGTTCTATGATTTGCAGAGGTGTCAAATGCTAGCAGCCTGGCCAATAGTGAAAAAATATTCTCTAAAATTGCCATAAATTGAATGTGGAGCTTTGGATAGGTGCTTTGAGGGCCTTCTTAGCCTAGGAATGCTGACTGGAGAGAGCATGTGGTAGCATCCCCACTCCCCCAAGTTCCTTAATCTTAAATGCATATCAAAGCTTTTCCAGCAAAAACTCAATTGCACGAGCTTGTTTTGTAATATTTCACATGCTGACTTCCTTGCCTCCCCCCAGCCTGCTGCCTCTTTGCTTGGTTATGCATCATTCCCCATTTGGTTCTCCTGCCTCGTGTTGTCAGACCCTTCAGTTTCTTGTTCTTGCAGCTTTCTGTGTTATTGTACCACACATATGGTCTCTCTTGTGCTGTTAGTCGTGAGTTCAGTGAGTGCTGCTGTCACAAAGTTGACAGCAGAAGAAGGGAAAACTAAAAAAGTAAGGATAATGTGGGGAGAATGGGTGAAATACAAAAATGAAATGAGAGTTCCAACTTTGAAGCACAAAATATCAAAAGTATTTGCAGCCTGAAGTTAAAAAAAAAGAAGACTACAAAATGACTAGTTAGAAAGAGAAGCCATTGCTATCAAAGTCAATTTTTCCAGCTATCTTAGTGCCTTCCCACTCCCAAACTAACTTATTGTGTCAGATTTAGATACTTTTCCTCACAGAAGTTCTTGCATTGGATGAGTCTGCATTTTCCAAGAACTTAAAATAGCAATTACTTGACACACAAATTGGGATACTGAAGGCATTATGGGATATATTTTGGACAATACCTTCTTGATTGAGAATACCAAGCTGTATCACAGAGATGCAGGAGCTTTCATGAAGTACTTTGAGTAATTTAAAAAGTAGCAAAGACTCACTCTACGCACAGAGAGACACAGACACAAATACACACACACACACACACACACACACACACACACACACACACTGTCTCATTTAGTGAACCCTATTCTTTTTCTCTCCTGTAGCAAGACTGCATATAATTGTCTCTGACACTAATTATTTAACTTTGCTTAACTCTGGGTTTCTGGGATAGAAGAAAGGAAGTTTTCAAAACCATGGAACAGAACCCTTCTGGAATTGGACCTCAGATGACCCCAGAGAGTTTGCCCTGTACTTTTGCATGTATATGGCTGGCCTATTACATCTGGCCAACTCAAAAGTGAGAAATGCCGCTGATCTCTTTGGACTTTGGCTGGCTGACTGCTAACCTGCCTATCCCATCCTTAGGTACTCTAGGCGCCTGCTACCTCCCAAGCTGTAGGAAGCTGGACCTTGCCAGTACCCAGACCTATGTGCCTGAAAACTGTAAATGAAAAATAAATAAATATAGGAAGCTTTTGGCATCAAGGAGAACAGTATATCGATATGATCTTAATGTCACCTGCCATGTGAAAATATTTTATTCGTCCATCCCTAATTAAGAAAGTACAGTACAATAAGTTACTCTCTTGATGAATGCATTCTGTGGTGTCCCAGCTGGGATTCCATTGGCTACCAAACTATACTAGAAAAGTGTAGCCAGCAACTTCCTGCTCTCATGTTGAGTTGGCTTCATGGATTCCCATATGGCAGTTCAAAATCTCTATTATATACTCCTATCCAAAACTGAGCAGATGCACCTTCTGCTAAGCATGGTGATTATTTTGATATGAAAGAGATTGACTGCAATATGAAAACCAGTAATTTGTCATTACATTTCTGTTTCTGAGGATAATTATCTTAATCTTGTTACAGTGCATAGAAATAAATTGTTAATTATGATATGAGAAACATCTGCCAATTAACCTTTGCCCCTTCTTCTCAAAAGTCAATAGCGCTAGGCTAGCATTGTGCATTTTGAGTTATTTTTTCCTCCCTGTTTTTCTTCCCTTATCCCAAATCTGACAGCAATCTTTGTGTTACCGTCACCTGTGGGGACTTAAGAGTGTATTTGCCCACCTTGCTTGATTTCCTTGATAGAGTCTAAATGGCTCCTTGGAAACGTGTTTGAATAAAATAAATGCAAGGAGAATAACACTTCAATTTGCATGAAGGTTTTTTTCAAAAACAAAAGTCCCTTTCATGCATGAATCAGGTGAAAAGAGATCTCATGTAGAAAGGGGCTGTAGGAGCCATGCTGCGTACCTTGTCCTCAAGGTCAAGTGATAACTTAGTCTTGTCCCTGACATCCATCCATTGGGCATGGATGTCTGTAAAGGAAATCCTGTATGTCTCAAGGCAATATATAGACATACCATAAAACAGTTAAAAAAATTAAAACAATCCAAGCCCAACTGAAAATAGGTTATTAAAAATGCAAAATGAACACCTAAGGCCATGACCTTTTCATTTAGCTGGAAAAACTTGTATAGATCTCTGTGTGTATGTGCCATGTGCACAGCTTAGGGGGTTGTGTTGTTGTTGTTATATCAACCTGTTCATAAATTCTTACAAATTATCTGGAACCCTTCACAATTTGGGTTCCAGCTCACATGGAAAGCCTGTGAGCATAGAAGTCTACATACCGTATTTTTCGCTCTATAAGACGCACCAGAACACAAAACGCACCTAGTTTTTGGAGGAGGAAAACAAGAAAAAAAATATTCTGAATCTCAGAAGCCAGAACAGCAAGAGGGATCGCTGCAGAGTGAAAGCAGAAATCTCTCTTGCTGTTCTGGCTTCTGGGATAGCTGTGCAGCCTGCATTCGCTCCATAAGATGCACACACATTTCCCCTTACTTTTTAGGAGGGAAAAAGTGAGTCTTATAGAGCAAAAAATACGGTACATAGTCTTTTTCCTAGAAACATCCACACTTACTGCGTGACACTTGGGACCAGGGTCAGAGGTCCTCCTCCCCGGTTCTGCTGCTGTTGTGCTGCTAGAGACTAAAGCACAGTTTGGCACATACTTTGTCTTCCCCAGGCAAACCCCAGGTGGTAAACCAAGAACAAACCATGGTTATAATTCATGATCTGTCTGGAATGAGGCAAACCACAAGCATGAGATTGGATGTCATGTTAAGCCAAATCATGGCTTAGTCACAGCAGAAAGAAGAGGAGCCAAGTGGCTGTGATCTCTCTGGGAACTAGCACATTTCCTTGTGTGCTCTAAGACCAGCTGGTTGTGAGGCATTTGGGAAGCTCTGTGTAGAGGACCGAGCACCCCTTTGAACTATCTCCCCCTATTCCCTAGGCTAGCTTTGACAGATGTCAGTCACCTGACATGGTTGATATGTCAAGTGAGGGGTATCCCACATTCCTCTCAAAGTTCGCCTGTGTGGTGTCATTGGGGCAGTTCTGACCCGCAAGGACAAAAAGATTCCACACACCTCCTTTAAGTCATGGTTAGGCCTGGTGTTACATGTGAAATTGTATAGGAAATTGTAAATTCAATCATAGGCATGTCAGTGATGAGCAGCCGTATACTGAGGGCTTCCTCAAGCCTGAAACCAGCCCTGGACTACAGAGGGTTGAGGATGCACACCAAGGACAGTGATGTTTCAGGGGTTAAACATTATTTGGATACTTCTTGGATACTTCACAAAATCCCCTCATAAACTGGTTTTCTTTTTCTTTTTCTTTTCTTCACATGCTGGGAGTTTCTTATTTGCAGCTCTATAGACTCCTACCCATGACTGATTCACCATATGGTATACTGGGCCCCTTGAATGAGAAGTGGATGATGCAATATATTTCTCTTTTTGTGCACAATTAATAACTGGGTCAAGATTTCCCCCCCCTAACTTAATAGCATTTATACACTGTCCTTTCAACAATGTCCTCTGGGCAGTTCACAAAAATGTGCATAGCATATTTTGAAAATATATGCTTTTATACATGCAGTATATAAGGTGTTTCACCTCTTTTGGAACACATGTGGTCAGATTATGCAACATAAAATCAGGGCTCTGTCTAGTCTACTGTCCTGTTTCTAGTAGAGACTTCCTAGCTAAGTGCTTCCATAAAGCTCACAATAGCACATGAAGGCAACAGTCCTACCCTCTTGTTTAGCTTCCTTTACACACCCCAAGCTACTGGTATCTAGAGGAATGCAATCTCTGAACCTACTGGTCCTGTTTAGGTATCATGACTTACACACATTGGTAGACCTGTACTCCATGAATTTGTCCAATTCCATCTTAATAGTCCTAAGGCTGTGACCAGACCAAATCTAGGGCATAGGAAATCCCTTTGGAGCAACTTTCCCCAGATGTAGAGCCCTAGATGTTGGACTACAAAACCCATCTTCCCCAGCCAGCCTGGCCTGTTGTCGGGGATGATGGGGGTTGTAGTCCAACAATATATGACTGGACAAGGCTGCTTAAGGTAGAAGATATTATTAAACCTCAACCAGTTTTTTAAAAATAGGACTCTGGGGAAACTTGAGTATTTTTGGGGGGAAAAAATTAGGCGCTCCTCAATAGGATGATGACTTTCCTCTTAATAACTTTCCTATCTCTACTGATTTTTTTCCGGCAGTGCTCAGGCTGCAGGCAATTGGATATATTCTAGGGTAAACTGCATGACTAATGATGAGGTTCAACAGGACTTGCCAGCATGTCATACGAATTAACCTAAAACATATAATAATAATAATAATAATAATAATAATAATAATTTATTATTTGTACCCCGCCCATCTGGCTGGGTTTCTCCAGCCACTCTGGGCGGCTTCCAACAAAGATGAAAGATACACTAAAATGTCACATATTAAAAACTTCCCTGAACAGGGCTGCCTTCAGATGTCTTCTGAATGTCAGGTAGATGTTTATCGCTTTGACATCTGATGGGAGGGCGTTCCACAGGGCGGGCGCCACTACCGAGAAGGCCTTCTGCCTGGTTCCCTGTAACTTGGCCTCTCGCAGTGAGAGAACCGCCAGAAGGCCCTCGGAGCTGGACCTCAGTGTCCAGGCAGAACGATGGGGGAGGAGATGCTCCTTCAGATATACTGGACCGAGGCCGTTTAGGGCTTTAAAGGTCAGCACCAACACTTTGAATTGTGCTCGGAAACGTACTGGGAGCCAATGTAGGTCTTTCAAGACCGGTGTTATATGGTCTCGGCGGCCGCTCCCAGTCACCAGTCTAGCTGCCGCATTCTGGATTAGTTGTAGTTTCCGGGTCACCTTCAAAGGTAGCCCCACGTAGAGCGCATTGCAGTAGTCCAAGCGGGAGATAACCAGAGCATGTACCACTCTGGCGAGACAGTCTGCAGGCAGATAGGGTCTCAGCCTACGTACCAGATGGAGCTAGTAAACAGCTGCCCTGGATACAGATTTGACCTGTGCCTCCATGGACAGCTGTGAGTCCAAAATGACTCCCAGGCTGCGCACCTGGTCCTTCAGGGGCACAGTTACCCCATTCAGGACCAGGGAATCCTCCACACCTGCCCGCCTCCTGTCCCCCAAAAACAGTACTTCTGTCTTGTCAGGATTCAACCTTAATCTGTTAGCCGCCATCCATCCTCCAACCGCTTCCAGACACTCACACAGGACCTTCACCACCTTCACTGGTTCTGATTTAAAAGAGGTAGAGCTGGGTATCATCCGCATACTGATGAACACCCAGCCCAAACCTCCTGATGATCTCTCCCAGTGGCTGCATGTAAATGTTGAAAAGCATGGGGGAGAGGACAGAACCCTGAGGCACCCCACAAGTGAGAGCCCAGGGGTCTGAACACTCATCCCCCCCCACCACTTTCTGAACACGGCCCAGGAGGAAGGAGCGGAACCACTGTATGACAGTGCCCCCAGCTCCCAGCCCCTCAAGACGGTCCAGAAGGATGTTATGGTCAATGGTATCAAACGCCGCTGAGAGATCCAGCAGAACTAGGAAACAGCTCTCACCTTTGTCCCTAGCCCGCCGGAGATCATCAACCAGTGCGACCAAGGCAGTTTCAGTCCCATGATGAGGCCTGAATCCCGACTGGAAGGGATTCATGCCCCAGAATCATTTTATGGCAGAGGAGTCGAAGTTGCTCAGGCAAATAAATGTGGAGAACGGTCACCAAAGATCAAAGAGTTGACAGTGACTGACCGAAATTCATGTGTCTCAATTGGTTAGGATCCTGGAATTTGTACTTTAGCACAAAGTGATTTATTTTGCTTACTAACCCAAAGAGTTTTGTGAAAGATACCCACTTGCAAACACTGTATACATAACGGTTGGGACTTTGATAAATACTTTCCCTAGTATATGATTGTATCATTTGGAGAGGAATTCTTATTAGCAGATGGGTAGAGGTTTGATACTGATGAGGTTGACAGTATTATTCTCTGCGTTGATTGGGAGTATTGTGAACACTGCTTATTATTTCTTGTGACTTTTAGTGAGATAAAGAAAAATGCAGCCTTTTGTCTTCCAATAATGTGAGACTGGTCACGTTAAACATGAGGGTGATTGCCTTTGGTTTCATATCCATTTGGGGGCCGTTTTGAATGGTTTCAGATTACATTTTTAATAAAGATGCAATCGGAAGAAAAAAAATTAAGAGAGGGAGAGAGAGAATATGCAATCCACCCCAGGGTACTGCTGTGTTTAGTTTATTTTACCAGAGTAGGCAAGCTGTTTCTAAATGGCTTATTGGGAATAATAATGCCTGGAACTAAAGCAATAATCCATAGGGAATCGTTTTATCTAACACACAATCTCTTTCTCTGCCTAATTTGAATCTCTATGGATGTTGGAAATTAATCTGTTGAATTTTGGTGGTGTCCTTTACTGGTGGTTATTCCATATCAGTTTATGAAATATATGTATCTTGATGTGCAAAGTTAAGCTGTTTCATAAATTTGTACTTGGTTTGGCGGTTCGAATCCCCGTGATGGGGTGAGCTCCTGCTGCTCGGTCCCTGCTCCTGCCAACCTAGCATGTCAAAGTGCAAGTAGATAAATAGGTACCGCTCCAGCGGGAAGGTAAACGGTGTTTCCGTGTGCTGCTCTGGTTCGCCAGAAGCGGCTTAGTCATGCTGGCCACATGACCCGGAAGCTGCCTGTGGACAAACGCTGGCTCCTTCGGCCAATAAAGCGAGATGAGCGCCGCAACCCCAGAGTCGGCCACGACTGTGTTGGGTATTTGCAGTTTAGTAGCGCTGCAGAGAGCTTGCTGGGGAGACCATGCATTAAAAAGGGACTCAAAAATAACTTAAACAAGGTTTTAATAACAAAAACAAAAACTCATTTTACACTAAATACATCAACAAACAAACATAACCCAACCACCAACCCATCCCCCAGGGTAATGGGAGAGCTAGGTGCTGCTCCTTATATACTACACCCAAGTGCTGACACAGCTTAATCAATACAACTCAGCAGCACCTGCTATGTTTCACAGCTGTAAAGCTGGGTCTCATTATTTTGCTCTGGCCCTTGCTCTGGCCCCTTAAAGACATACACATCAGGTAGAACAATGATGAACCTTTACATTTAAAGAAACCATTCAACAGACTGGACCTAATGGTCAGGGGTCCCTTTACCTTTACTTTTACTTTGTCCATGATGGTTGAATGTATGTGCTAGTTCCAAACTTAGTTTTAATATTTACAAACATGAAACCAATTGTGTTCAGTGTGGCTTATTACCAGACAATGCTTTTTGGTTTAAAAAAGAGAGAGCGAGAGATACTAGCACTCATATCTTGATAAAAGTTCTGTGGGTGCCAGTACAAAATCACTACCATAGCATCACAAAAAGAGGTAATGATACCCTATACTAATGAGCTTATATGTGAAGTTTGCCTGCCTCCTAAGCCTTCTCTTCGCTATATCTTGGTCTTTGTTGCCCCTTTAGAGTTGCTAGGTGACAACAAAAGTCAAAACTTCTCAAGTTCCTCTTGTTATCTTTAATTAAAGGTATAGCAGCCCTGGATACAGGGTCTAGACCAGGGATGTCCAACAGGTCGATCGTGGGGCGCCCCTGGTTGATCCTGGTCTGATTGCGTGATCCTGGTTGATTGCCCAAAGTTTTTGGGGTCTCCCCCCCAAAAAAAGCTCAACAACTTTGGTCAATACAATGGGTAGATCACTGCCAGTTTTTTGTGGTTTTTTAGCAGGAATATTTCACAGTCTAGTTGGACACCCCTGGTCTAGACCCGAGGGGGGTAACCTGTGGGCCACAGGCAATGCTTCCTCTTGTGCTAAGCGGCCTGCTAGTTGCTGCCTGCTGCTATGGCTAAAATTACACGTTCTTGGGCTATCAAAATTGCATTCACTGTTGAATTTGCTACGCCACTGCTGCCAGTTATTTTCTTCCTCTGTACTATTACTTCAGCCATCTTACTATTTGGTAACTATCTCTTTTAGGTTCCTTGGACCTCAGCCTGCTCCACAAAACTACCCCAGTCCATAAGACCTGAGTATAGTATTAACACCATGTAAAACTGACAGTTATCTCTTTTTAAATTTATTTTATTTTTGCATTTTTAATTTTACAAGCAATAACAACAAAAAAGAAACAAAATGCAGACAACATATCCCCTTTGAGTGCCCCCTTTTGTGTATCCTTATATATTTGCACTCTGCATCTCATCACGAACTTCAATTATATTATAAGTCCTTAATCAATCCATAGTTCAAATTTTTACTACAAGTTTTCTGTTAAACCTGCTAATGAATGTAGTTGTTTACAATAATTTTTCAAAAAACATTGTGTACTTCCCCCATTCTTTATTCAGATTTGACTCTTCCTGGCTCCTAATTCTTCCTGTAAGTTTTGCCACTTCAGCATATTTCATTAATTTTATCTGCTACTCTTCCTTGGTTGAAACTGTATTTTCTTTCACTCTCTTGGCCATCAATATTCCGGCAGCTGTGGTCACGTACATAAACAATTTCTTCAGGTCCTTCAGGATATCTGTACCTAAAATTCCTAAAAGAAAAGTTTCTGGTTTCTTTGGAATGGTTATTTTCAACATTTTTTTTCAACTCGTTATATATCATTTCCCCGAAAGCTTTTACAGTGGTACCTTGGGTTAAGATAAGACCTTAATTCTTAACCTGAAACTATTCTTAACCTGAGGTACCAGGTAGCTAATGGGGCCTCCTGCTGCCGCCGCGGTGCTGCCTCACAATTTCTGTTCTCATCCTGAAGCAAAGTTCTTAACCCTAGGTACTATTTCTGGGTTAGCGGAGTCTGTAACCTGAATCATCTGTAACCTGAAGCGTCTGTAACCCAATGTACTACTGTACCAGCTTGCATGACCACCATATATGATTATATGTGCCCTATATCTCTTTACATTTCCAGCACATATTAGAATTTGATTCACACATTTTAGCTAATTTACTAGGAGTAAAATACCAGCAGTACATCATCTTCATATAGTTTTCTTTCGAAGTATAACATACTGTGTATTCCAGATCTATATTCCACAATCTCTCCCATGGTCCTAACTCAATATTATAACCAAAATCCCTCGTCCAGTGTATCATCACTGATTTGACCTGTTCATCTTTCATTTGCCAATCAAGTAGGAGTTTATGCATTTTAGAAATTAATTTGTTTTTATTTTCTAGCAACTCTTCTTCAGATTGAAGGGTTTTATTTGAATAACCTTTCTTTTTAACTGACTTAAATACCGTATTTTTCGCCCTATAGGACACACTTTTTCCCCTCCAAAAATGAAGGGGAAATGTGTGTGCGTCCTATGGGGTGAATGCAGGCTTTCGCTGAAGCCTGGAGAGCGAGAGGGGTCGGTGTGCACCGACCCCTCTCGCTCTCCAGGCTTCTGGAGAGCCGCAGCGCCAGCCCCACAAGGTCGGGGGACAGCAGGGAGGCGGAACGCCGCCATCCCGCTTTCCCCGGACCTGGTCTGCAGGCGGGCGGCGGGGACAAGAGCGCTTCTCCCCGCTGCCTGCCCCGCAAGCTCCGGGGACAGCGGGGAGGCGCAGCGCTTCTTTCCGCTGTCCCCGGACCTGGTGTGCAGGCGGGCGGCGGGGAGAAGAGCGCTTCTCCCCGCTGCCTGCCCCGCAAGCTCCGGGGACAGCTGGGAGGCGCAGCACGTCTTCCCGCTGTCCCCGGACCTGGTCTGCGGGCGGGCGGTGGGGAAAAGAGCGATTCTCCCCGCTGCCTGCCCCGCAAGTGCCTGGGGGGGGGAAATTTTTTTTCTTTATTTCCCCCCCAAAAAACTTGGTGCGTCCTATGGGCCGGTGCGTCCTATGGGGCGAAAAATACGGTACTTCATTAAGCTGGTGGTATTGCAGCCAATCGGTTACTAGTCCTTTTATCTCTTCGAACCTCCTTAATCTGAAATCTTGATCTACTTCTATTGATAAGACAGTTATCTCTTTCTTTGTGGAAGATGTTGTGGGAACATTCTCACAGCTTTGTTCACTGAGCAGATGGGATGATGGTAGCATTCCATCCCACCTGAGTGCAGTACAGTAGGCCCACAATTTACACACATTTGAGTTATGTGCATTTGGCTTTACACACTTAGCAAATTAAAAATAAATTAATAAAATGGGGGAAGGGGACAGGCATCTGGGGGAAAAGACTTTGGCAACCCTACTGGCCATTGTGTTTTGACTATACTCGATTTTTGCTTTAGGCGCAGTCCCTGGAATGTAAGCCCCATGTAATTTGCAAGCTTTTTGTACAATATGCAGATGCTACTAAGATGGGAGCTGTAACAGAGAAAGGTTTCAGGCCTTTAATTTGGATGCTGCTCTAGCATATTAAATAGTGTCTCAGTGATAAGATTAAAACTAAAACAGACTCTCCCAGTCTACCATGGAATCTCAAACAAGCCTCCGCATATAGTTTCTGAAATTCTGCAGCTACTGTTAGATTTGTACTAATGTAGAGCCTTTGCCAGATGTGACATATTAACTTAGCTAATAAGAATAATGAGCCTCCGTCTATATGTGCAAATAAGATTAATTAATGTTTACCCTAACATGTGGCAGAAATTAGAATATTGCGCTTGGGAACAGCTGAAGAGAAGAGAGCAATGAGTCTTCTTTGTAGCTGTGATCAGCTGTATATGGTTTTCTAGTTATGCAGTGGGCACTCATGGTAGCACCAACTAAATCAAAACTATGATCACAGTTTGCCCATGAGGCTCTTTGGGCAGAATGTTTTGATCTACTAAAGAAAAACAGAAACTGGCTCAGTGAGCAAATTGTGTTAGTGCCCCAGTGTTTGAGGTTGAATTACTTAAGTTTAGTAGTTTTCAGTAGCTGTACCCAGAAAGAAGTTTTCAGTAGCTGTACCCAGAAAGAAGTTAAATGTGAAACCGTGAAGGAATGAGCTTGGCTGACCCCAGCAAGCATGGTGAATTGTTAGGGATGATGGGACAGTTCAGCAGCATCTGGAGAACCAGAAGTTCCCCACCCCAACACAAAACATATTTCGGGTAACCAGATCCCAATGGCCTTCAAGTAAAGCACCAGTAATGCTCCTGAGAGCTAATGTAGCTGATAAAGAACTGGTGTTTGAGATGCTCAGTCCCAATGAATAATCTTGCAGCCCTATTTTGTTCCAGTCAGAGTTGCTGGATCAGTTTCAAAGGAAGCTCTAAGTACAGCATGCTTCAATAGTTTAAATGGGAAGTTAGATAATAATAATAATAATAATAATAATAATAATAATAATAATAATAATAATTTCATTATTCACCTGCTATTTAACCTATAAATTGCTTTACTCAGTTATATTCAAATAAATGTGCAATTACAAACACTTCATCTTTGTACCTATCTGAGTTACACTAGGCCATCAAAGATTTACTCAGAATATAAGAAACAAAGTCTGCAGCTCACTGCTAGACGGAGAGGCCAAGCTTTAACACGTCCTTATAACAACACACTTGGACCATAATAACCTCAGCATGCAGGTGCAATGGTGGGGAAAACTTCACCTATTAATTTTCTGCCCAGAGAATAGTCTGAATGTGACACAGTTCCACTGCTGGTCTAGCTTTGAGCACAGCCTGGGGCCAGCTAGGTAAAAGAATAAGGTAGCAACATAACAAATAAGTCACATGAGTCCAGCTAGAAAAAAAAAGGTGAAAATCTTTTGAGTACTTGTACTATACATTCTCTTTGCCTTTCTGATACAGTGTTTTGGGTATAGATTTCACAGGAAAGTTCCAAATCTCTGTGTGTTTAGTTATTGGAAATATTTTACTACAATCTTATAACAACAACAAAATAGAACTGTTTGGAACATTAAAAAGTTGGCCAGATAAGTGGGTCCTACAAAGCAAAATACCTTAACTGTCAAATGCCAGGGTAAGGAGGTACGTGTTCAACATATGAGAAAAGTTATACAACAGAGACACATCTGTCTGGGGGTAGGGAGTTCAGATTCTACATGCACAATCTTGTTTCTGCTGCCCCAATTTGGACTGCTCCTAATTTTTGATAACTTAACCTGAGCTAAATGCACACACCCATTTACTTTTGGCTTTGGTTTAGTCTCCTGCTTTTATTTTTCAATTCTTTTGTAACTTCTTATCTATGTGTCCCATTTCTTTGTGTTTCCATGCAATTCATTTTTTATTTCACTTTATCATATACACTTTCTAAACAGGTGTCCTTTACTTAAAGATAGGCACCATACCACAGTCAGCAATTTTTTCATGAGTTTGGTTAGCTTGATTTTTTTTTTTAATATCAACAGCATTCAGGTCCTTCATTTCTGCTTAATTTATGCTCCTTCAGTTTATTTCCTGACTGTTACTAATTGCTGCTGTCCAAACATGCGCCCCTTATCTACAGTTTTCGATCTGGCCTTGCCTTACTTTCCTTCCCTTACATGTACAATATCCTTAAGTTCTTTCATAATTTTGGTCTCTCTTCCTTCATGATTTTTTACAAATCCCTTTGGCCTGACTTATTTTACACCTTAGGTGCTTCCTGTCAATTGAACATTCTTCTTGATTTGTTTGAAGGGAGGTAAACAACATTGGCTATTTAATGAGCATTCTGTGTGTGTAGTGAGGGTAGACAGCACTATGTGTAAGCATGTGTTATTCTGTACTTTGCATTGGCTTTTTCCATCACTTAACATAAAAGTCCAGTCTTTTGGGGAAGTGGATATGTTATGCAACTATAATTATGCAATGTGATTTTGCTGTTATGTCATTGAACCCCACCTGAAAATAGTGACAGTCTGGAAGCACCCGATGTTTCTTTTCCTCTCCATTCAGAAATTGATCTCTTATTCAGTCTGTGGTCATTGTTTCTCCATCAAGGTCTATAGTAACTGTGAATAGTTAGCTGCATTACACTCCCCTCAAAAAATAAACCCCTCTCAAACTGACTGCTATTTTCCCAACATTCATATTTTTGCCCTAGTATCTCCTCCAAACTTCCTTTCCATCATTTTTCTTTCTGTACATATCCCTTCTTTGTGGCCAAATACAGTCAGCCTCGTCTATCTATCTTAACATAATCAGGAATACAGATATGAACACTATATATTTCCTGATAGTGTTATTTGCTTTTCTTTTAACCTGAAAAGTATTCTGGTAAGATCAAACTAATACCATAACTTGCATGGACTCTTTTCTGTGTGTTCCATGAATCAACTACTCACTTCACTTTCGTTTTGTTTTTCCCTTCTCCTTTTTCTTCCAACAAATGTTAACGCTGAGTGGAATGCTCTCTGTCTTCAATGTTCCTTCTCTATGTGCCTGCACATCTAGTAGTATTGCATGTTCTCCCCCCCCTTAAAAAAACAACAAAAATTCAAAATGTCCATTTTCCAAGAAGGGTTTCAGGGGCAGGGTGAATCTGTGCAGCATCATATTCACTTTACTTGGAGTGTGATAAGTGACAGACAGCTGTTACTGGTTTCAGATCCACAATACTTTTAGCCTGTTGCAAGGTGGCTTTGCAATCATTTCAAGATTCTGATGGAATTTAGTTTGGGCAATGAGAGCGTTGCACATTGGGCTGCTCCATCATCATGCATCAGGACAAGAGTAAGGATGTGTTTGCTGAGCACACTGGGGCTGTGAAGCCAATACTTTCGGTCACCTGACTGGGAACCATGTGCAATTCTGCACGGAGATTACTGTAGAAACTTTTAACTTGTAATAGAAAAATCTGTTGTGTGACTCTCTCATAATGGCTTTTTAATCTTCACATCCCAAAATTTATGGCTGGTCCTTTATGTTCTGTCATCAACTAACATTTGGAAATACTGGTTGCCAGTTCTTCTTTGCAAAGCAAAGAACACAATTTTCAGTTCCCTCCCCATTAGAAATTACTGTGTCTTCACCTATTTGTGTTCCAAACTTCAGCTAGTGGAGGTGCCATATCCATTTTGGGTACATTTCTTGGCTTCTTGTTTCTATGGACAGAATTAGAATGAGAATGGATTAGGGTGGCCACTTGTACATCACAAAAAAGGAGAGAAAGAAGACACAGATTTGCATAAAATATGCATATGCTAACAGGTTTATAGATGCAAATTTAGAAACAATGTATATATTTTGAATACAAATACAGTACATTTCACCTTAGTGGGGAAGGTTGTGAGCAGCTGACCTGTGTGCCTGCTTAGTCAGATGCCCAGATAGGCAACTTTAAGGCCCCTGTTGCTCTCCCTTCATTTTTAAACCAGACTTTGTCTGGACAGCTCTTCAGATAGACAAACCCCATCAAGCAGAGGACTCTTCTCAAATCTCTTCAAATAGAGGACTGTGTTCTTAAAGTTGGAGTTGTACACATAGGATCATAGAATGGCCTGTCTATAAAGGCATACAGGAGGCAAAGCTAACAAGAGCTGAAAATATACCTGGGCTTCATTTCAGGTGAGCTGGTGGGGGTTTACAAAATTTCTGGAAACAAATGATGGCATGTCACTTACTGTTCACCGATGCTAGGTTTGAATTTGAGGCAAAGAAGTCACCTATGTAGTTTATCACCCATTGCATTTTTATTGCAAATTACATACTTGAGCAGCTTCATTCATTCAACTGAAGTCATTTCAGGTGACCTTTTCTTCAGTACAGCAGCTCTGAACAGAGCATTGTGAAGTTGCTAATTGTTTTGGACATGGTATGCAAGAACTCTTGAGGGAGTTGAGCCTTGTTGTTCAACGATTACAGCACACAAATTGACTTGGGTGTTTTATTTCTGTGGTGACGGGGGCATGCGAAGCAATAAATTTCTTTCGCGGATCATCTAATCATGAAAATAATGTTGAGGTATTTTGATTGACGTGCTGAAGCTGTTAATTTGGAGCATATCAAGATCAAATGGAAGTTATTGCAATTAGTCAGTGATTGTGTTATATTTTCAGTTTCAGTTTTTAAATGCCACATTTTACATATTTCCCCTTGCATTTTAAAGCCATAATTCATGATCATGGGATGTTGGTGACACTGTTGTGTTTCACATGGTCAGTGTTTCCTTCCTTCTCAAAATAAAAGTCTGCTTTAAGTTTTGGAGTATTCAGTCTCAGTATTTTATACTGCCAGTAATTACCGTAAGTGGTGGTTTGTGCCTGTTGGGCATAACCTGTAAGGCACTAACCTAGTGCAGCCTTCAGCTACCTGGTACCATCCAGATGTTTTGGACCACAGCTGCCATTTGCACCAGCCAGCATATGCTGAAGTCCATTAAAGTAAGTTCAGCTAATACTATGTAACCCAATGCTGCTTATTTATCCTGGAGGAGTTCTCTCAACCAGAAGTCTTCCCCAGACCTACTTCTGGAGATATGGTAATTTCTTAACTAGCGATATGAAGGACTAAGCTTGGAACTTTATACCTAAAAACCATTTGCTCTCCCAGTGGCTTCTGCCCCAAATAACATTGCTGTCAGTGTAAACTATAGTGCAGCATAACATCTGCACCAGTGCTAATGCTTACCATGCTTAATTTTTAACTGCTGCTTGAAGTTAGTTTCATAACACTGCCTGAAGCTAGCCATGTTTTACATTAGCTTTGATAACAGTGGTAACTCAACTGGGATGTGAAGGATGGAGAGAATTCACATAAGGTTGGATTGTCTCAGGAAATACTCGCATCATTGGGAAATCATTGCTTACTGGCATACACAAATAGCTGATAGAAATTGCTGGGAAACTTTAGTTCTTGACCCAGGAAGTACAACTGTTACAACTTCTATGATGTATGAATGACAATTGCATTAGCACTATGGGCACCTACTTATTGTTAATGAAGGACTTTGTGGCCAGACATGTTTTATCCAACTTGCAGGGGAAATGAATATTTGTTGGGAGTTCTTTGATTATACTCTTAAGTGCTGATTCAGTTCCAAATTGAGATTAGCCCCCCCCCATCACTATTCTATTCTTTAGAAATTTGCTGTTGTCATTAAGTACTGTGGATGCTGCTACTCTTAGTGTACTATTTCTTCTTCTGCTCCCCAGAAAGATGTATTGGGAAATAACTGGGGAGTACTAGTTAATTCTGAAGTCCCACATGTGTGGGAAACTGCAAAAGAAAAATGACTGACTGTCTGAATTCAAAAAGTGCATGGGGCATGACTCACTCAATAGCCCTTAAAGCCCACAGCAGAGTTTAAAATAGAGATATATGCAGCATTTACAAAACATAGGAAATATAGGTTGTCAGATCTTTGAATGGCCCAGTATTGTTGTAGGCATCTGTCTGTCTTGAGACAATAGAGTGCACATCCGGAGGTGATGTCAAACCTCTGCATTAGCAGCACCAAAGTGACCTCCCTGGGGCGCAAGCCTGGGCTGTGTATATGGAGGTCCTAGGCTACTCAGACAACAAGACCCCTGTCTCAGCCTTGATGTGGTCCAGAGGAAAGCAGAACAATATATTTGGTACCAGCTTGGCCAGAAAGATGTGTACAACTATTCAACTATCTTGGGACTCCACTCTGGATTTGTGTAGGGTTTACTTTATTCTCCTGAAGATATCCCACAAAGCAGCACAGGTTTATGTTCAGAGTTTTCCTTCTGCTAGATGGGCTACCTTCCCAGTCTGACAAGCCCTGTTTGCCCATCACTTCCCTCTACAGCACACGCAGAATCCTCCTTCTTGACCATTGGATCCACTATTGGTCTAGTCTGCTCAATCTGCCAGAGCCTGTCTTTGTGTTTGGGGGAGGTCCCTAACTCACCAAGGGTTTGAGACCCAAAGGTTATCCTCACCTGGTTTAACTGGCCAGTCGAAGCTGTTCCTAGGGTGTGGCTACTGTTGTATGCACAGTTTCTAGGAGCCACAGGTGAGAGCTGAGTGCAGGGTGGGGACCAAAGGTGGACAAACTACAAAGCACAACATGTCCCCCATCAGAGGTATTACCCCTCCCCTTTACAGCTTCTCTAGAAATGTACTCCTTTGTGGTCCTTAACCCCTTCATCTGCTTACTAGCATGGATGTGCATGGTTGGGTTTGACTGAAAAATCTCCCACAAGGCACACTATACTCAATAAATATGGGTAACATTATGAAGTCTGAATCTACACTCTGTCTCCATCTTCTAGCAGGAGACGGAGCTTCCAGTAGTTAGAGCAGCATACCTAAAGCAAATGGTTACCACAAGTGACCAAGCAAATTTATAATCACAAAATGGCAAGATATAGTTTTTAATTTTAATCTAGCAAAAACAACAACAACGTATTTTATTTCTATCTCTGAATTCTACTAAGCATCAACCACTCACTCTTTTTATGTCAGCAAGCCACCATCATTGCTATTTATTTGGAGTCAGGCAGTGTACTGTGAGCAACAAAGGTAGGAGTGTAAAAGTAGAACAGATGTGAAATGTCGAAGATATATTTTTTTTAGTATTCACAGCTGTGCCCCATATGACTTTTCTGGCACCCAAGAGCAAAGAGGCTTACCGTTACCTGATCTCATCTGTAATGTTTTATATGACGTTTCTTTGAACATTATTAATAATCCCAACTGCAAAAGAAAAATGGAGCACATGACTAATGGGTATTTATCTATTTGCCTGCTGTTTGTATCCTTCTTGCTGCTCAGAATACATAAATATTCAAATGTCATTATTTGGAAGGGCAAATGAACTTGCAACAGAAAATGTGTTGGTTTTTCATGCCGCCAATAATTATTTCCTGTTTGGAAATGGAATGGTTCAAATTTGTATTAATTCAGAAAGTATCGTATTGTATTAATTCAGAATGCATACACACATTCTTTCTCCCTTTTTCTCATTTTCTCTCTCTCTCTCTCTCTCTCTCACACACACACACACACACACACACGTGCACACATGCACAACAACTGTTACTAGGAATTATTATTTGAAGGTGTTGCCAGATGCACTATTATCACAGATTTCTGCATAGAAGAATTTCAATAGGAATGTTCATGGTATTGTAGTTCTTACATGTTTAAGAAAAATTAATAGCTGTAGTTAGAAGATAATTACAAAGAAGAAATGCTTTTAAATAATGCCATGGCTAATCTTTTCCTGACAGAAAGCAGAAGAAGAAGATCTTGTCCTTACCCCTGATGGCACCAGGGAATTCCTCACCTTTGAAGTTCCCCTTAATGATTCTGGATCAGCTGGGCTTGGTGTTAGTGTGAAAGGTAACCGGTCAAAAGAGAACCATGCAGACCTGGGCATCTTTGTCAAGTCCATTATTAATGGTGGAGCAGCTTCTAAGGTAAGTGGATAAATAAGTAGCATTTTTAAAGGACCTGGTAACTTTCCATTATTTATTTTCTTTAACATGTTTTCCAATTCTTTCCTGATTTTTCCTTTGAATCATAAGTATATTTCATCATTTTATTATATTTTATTGCTATGGAACATCTACAGTTTCCACCTTGATCACCAATGAAACAGCAAGACACTATTAAAGAAAATAAAACATTATTCTTTTATGAGCAAAGTTCCAGACCTGCCTACTTATAAAATGGTGTGGTCAATGAGAGATTTTGCAGCCGACCAACAACAAGTTTCCTAGGACTCCTGTGGCCCAATCAGGAGGAACATCTACAATCCTGGGTTCAGTATTCTTGGAGGTCTTCTGCCTGACCATGCAGATTTAGCAGCACAACCTATCTGAACCATAGAGTGGTCATTGCCTGTAGCACCCAGCTAGTTACACAATAGACCTGAAAGAGGTGGGAATGAATGATACGAGTCGGACATATGGCAGCGAAGTGAGTACCTTCTCCTTTTTGCCAAGACTAGAGAGACCAACAAGTGTTTTGCTCTTATAGGAACACATGGTGTTGCCTTATATAGAGTTAGACCATTGGTCCTTCTGGCTCAGTAATGTCCACACTGACTGGCAGCAGCTCTCCAGAGTTTCAGACAGAAGACATGCCCAGGGCTACCTGGAGATGCCAAGGATTGAACTTGGATCCTCCTGCATCCAAAGCAGATGCTCACAGCCCTTCCTCACATGAATTGCATTTGCTTTCAAACCATGGAAGACACCTAATTGGAAAAGAAGTCCATAGTGATGCCAGGGAGAAAGCTCTCTTTCTCCCTTTTCTGGCCCCAGGGACAGAAGAGCCAAAAGTGATGACATACTCCTTGGACTCTAAATAATAATAAAAAAAGAATTCCTTCCCGTAGCACCTTAGAGACCAACTCAGTTTGTTATTGGTATGAGCTTTTGTGTGATTGCCAATAACAAATAACCAATACCAATACCAAACTTAGTTGGTCTCTAAGGTGCTATTGGAAGGAATTATTTTTTATTTTGTTTCAACTATGGTAGACCAACACGGCTACCTACCTGTAACTAGATCCTTGGACTCTGTTATAGATGGGATTATTCACATATAAATGCACAATGCCACCATCTCATAAGAATATTGAATGTTGTAATATGAAGACAGGAAGGTCCCAATGTTCAGCGGAGCTATGTTAACAATGCTGTATAATTTTATTGTAACTAGTATGGCTTGGGGATTACTTTCAGGGGCTCAGGGAGGAAAGATGGGAACAACTCTTAAAAGCACATTTCACTTAGTATGCTGTTTACATAAACAGATTATGATAATGATGTGAAGTTCAAATATGTATATAATTGGGAGCGATATCTCTGTAGTGATTTCTTCAAAAGTCATTATAGTTGTGTTCGCTTAACCATAAACCCTCAGGATTAAGATTTTTTCTTCCTAGCTAAAAGATGCCGGAAAGGTCCTTTATTTTTTCCTAACGTGGACATTATTCCCTTGCCAGGACGGAAGACTCCGAGTGAATGATCAGCTAATAGCAGTAAATGGAGAATCGTTATTGGGCAAAACGAACCAAGATGCCATGGAAACCCTGCGAAGGTCCATGTCCACAGAGGGAAACAAGCGTGGAATGATTCAGCTCATTGTGGCAAGGCGAATAAGCAAGTGCAATGAGGTAAGAGCTGTGTGCCTTTTATCACTGATAAGATTTTGTTTCATAGGGAAAATTATACGATGGGAGGAAACATGGAAAAGCCCATTCTTAGAAGTATAATTATCTGATTATAGTATAATATACCATAATATAATTGCACTCCAGTATCTGTAAGTAATTGGGATCATGATGGCATAGAAACAAATAAAATAAATTTGGTCATGTTTCACAGGGACCTTTTCTTCACACATACCTCAATGTAATTAATATGATAACTATTGAAATCTGTATAGTATAGCTTCAATAGCACTTGTATTATACCAGCTACTCTGGCTTCCAGTATGTTTTTCGGTCCAACTGAAAATGCTGGTTTTTAACCTTTAAAGTACTAACCAGTCTGAGCCCAAGTAATCCGACAGGCCACCTACTGCTGAACCATTCCACCCACACTCTGAAATCCCAGTTGGAGACCCTCTCAGTGTGTCTATCTCCTAGGTCTGTGAGGTGGGGTATCATGGGGGAGAGGGCCTTTTCCGCAGAGCCTTTGGAACTCTTTCCCAGTAGAGCTTCAACAGGCAGATACACTTCAGGCCTTTTGGGAGAGACTCATTTCCCTTGATTGGCCTTTGTGCTAGCTGGATGGAGGTTGGAATATTATGTTGTTTCTATTGTGAATCTCATTTATTCTCACTTTTTGTAATTTTTTAAAAAAGGTTTTTTTTAAGGTTATATTTCCATAAGCCACTTTGCCTTGAGAAGCAGAGGTGGGCTGGCCACCTTATCTAATGTTTAAAAAGTTGTGGGAAGGTGTCATTTGGCTAAAACTGAGTGGATTTGGGGCTTGTGAATTTCATTAAAGAGTTCTCACCCTTTGTTCCATAGTTTAAGTACTTAGAAAATCATTCTGTTTGAAGCCCCCTCTGCTAAGAAGAAAAGTTTGGAAGCAGGAATATATCTGTTTTAAGGGAGGGGGGGATCCGTACCACACATGTACTGTGGAATGAAAGCAGAGCTTACCGTTCCTGATGTGGTTCTGACACCTTTGATGGCTCTGTTCCATTCCATTTCTGCATTAATATGTGACTCTAAAATAAAAACAGAAACTGTACAAAATTCCTGTTTAACAGGCTGGATCTAGGCACATCAAAGAAGCGTTTGAGTTAAATGTGTTGTAAATTTAAACAGGGAAAACAGGTAGAGAAAAACGGGACTCTGGTGGCACAATGTTATATCGCATATACAACACATATAAATCATTTTTTCTTTACCAGTGTAGCCAAGTCCATAGTTTATCACAAAATATAAATTTAAATATGTGTTTAAACTTGGTAGACACATTTCTAAACTTATTTTATCCTAAACTACTTTTTGGATACCTATTTTGATACATCCCATTTATTTGATACATTGAGTTGAAAATGCATCAGAAAATTTGAAGAAGTGCAAGATATCAAGGCTGTAACGCCATCCTGTATTCTTGAGAACTTTTTCAACCGTTGTTTTTTGGAGCAGAACTGTGTTTTTGCTTTTCCATGCAACTGACGTTGGTTTATGAGGGAAAATCCAAATTCCACACCCTACCAATACCATTTGGACCAACCAAATGGTGCAGAACAGGGGGGGAAAGCTTTTGAGTTCTCCAGAACAATTAATCAGGTTGGATCTTAAGCCATGGAGTCACAGTCTTTAGTTGTAGTATGGAAGGAACTAGCAGACTTCTTTATATTATGTTTCACTAGGTGCTGTGCAGCTTTCAAGTTGCAACTGGGTCTGCCCCTAGTATCTCTGGGGCAAAGAAGCATAGATAAAGTGCATATACATACATTTGTATACATATATTTAAATGTTGTATAAACACCTCTGTTTCTGCAAAACCCTGAATCTGACACTGTATAGAGTCATAGAATCATAGAGTTGGAAGAGACCACAAGGGCCATCGAGTCCAACCCCCTGCCAAGCAGGAAACACCATCAGAGCACTCCTGACATATGGTTGTCAAGCCTCTGCTTAAAGACCTCCAAAGAAGGAGACTCCACCACACTCCTTGGCAGCAAATTCCACTGTCGAACAGCTCTTACTGTCAGGAAGTTCTTCCTAATGTTTAGGTGGAATCTTCTTTCTTGTAGTTTGGAACCATTGCTCCGTGTCCGCTTCTCTGGAGCAGCAGAAAACAACCTTTCTCCCTTCTCTATGTGACATCCTTTTATATATTTGAACATGGCTATCATATCACCCCTTAACCTCCTCTTCTCCAGGCTAAATATGCCCAGCTCCCTTAGCCGTTCCTCATAAGGCATCGTTTCCAGGCCTTTGACCATTTTGGTTGCCCTCCTCTGGACACGTTCCAGTTTGTCAGTGTCCTTCTTGAACTGTGGTGCCCAGAACTGGACACAGTACTCCAGGTGAGGTCTGACCAGAGCAGAATACAGTGGCACTATTACTTCCCTTGATCTAGATGCTATACTCCTATTGATGCAGCCCAGAATTGCATTGGCTTTTTTAGCTGCCGCGTCACACTGTTGGCTCATGTCAAGTTTGTGGTCAACCAAGACTCCTAGATCCTTTTCACATGTACTGCTCTCAAGCCAGGTGTCACCCATCTTGTATTTGTGCCTCTCATTTTTTTTGCCCAAGTGCAATACTTTACATTTCTCCCTGTTAAAATTCATCTTGTTTGTTTTGGCCCAGTTCTCTAATCTGTCAAGGTCGTTTTGAAGTGTGATCCTGTCCTCTGGGGTGTTAGCCACCCCTCCCAGTTTGGTGTCATCTGCAAATTTGATTAGGATGCCCTTGAGTCCATCATCCAAGTCGTTGATAAAGATGTTGAATAAGACCGGGCCCAAGACAGAACCCTGTGGCACCCCACTAGTCACTCTTCTCCAGGATGAAGAGGAACCATTGATGAGCACCCTTTGGGTTCGGTCAGTCAGCCAGTTACAAATCCACTGAGTGGTAGCATAGTCAAGACCGCATTTTACCAGCTTCTTTACAAGAATATCATGGGGCACCTTGTCAAATGCCTTGCTGAAATCAAGGTAGGCTACATCCACTGCGTTCCCTTCATCTACCAGGCTTGTAATTCTGTCAAAAAACGAGATCAGGTTCGTCTGACATGACTTATTTTTCAGAAATCCATGCTGACTATTGGTGATCACAGCATTCCTTTCTAGGTGCTCACAGACTGTTTGCTTAATGATCTGCTCCAGAATCTTCCCTGGTATTGATGTCAGACTGACTAGGCGGTAATTATTTGGGTCCTCTCTTTTCCCCTTTTTGAAAATAGGGACAACATTTGCCCTCCTCCAGTCTGCCGGGACTTCGCCTGTTCTCCAGGAATTGTCAAAGATGACTGCCAGTGGTTCTGAGATCACATCTGCCAGTTCTTTTAATACTCTTGGATGCAGTTCACCTGGCCCTGGAGACTTGAATACATCTAAATTAGCCAAGTATTCTTGTACTATCTCCTTAGTTACTCTGGGCTGTGTTTCCTCTGCTGAATCATTTGCTCCAAATTCTTCAGGTCGGGCATTGTTTTCTTTATCGGAGAAGACTGAGGCAAAGAAGGCATTGAGGAGTTCAGCCCTTTCTGTGTCCCCTGTTTGCATTTCACCATCTTCTCCTCTGAGTGACCCCACTGTTTCTTTGTTCTTCCTTTTGCTACAAACATACCCATAAAAGCCTTTTTTGTTGCTTTTAACCTCTCTAGCAAGCCTGAGTTCATTCTGTGCTTTAGCTTTTCTGACTTTGTGTCTACACGTGCTGGCTATTTGTTTGAATTCCTCTTTGGTGGTTTCCCCCCTTTTCCATTTTTTGTACACATCCTTTTTTAATCTTAACTCAGTTAAAAGTTCTTTAGATAGCCACCCTGGCTTCTTTAGGCACCTTCCATGTTTCCGTCTCATTGGTATTGCCTGAAGTTGTGCTTTTACTATCTCCCTCTTAACAAACTCCCAGCCATCATGAACTCCCTTTCCTTTTAGTATTACTGTCCATGGGATCTCACCCAGCACTTCCCTAAGTTTTATGAAGTCGGCTTTCTTAAAGTCAAGAAATTGAGTCCTAGTATGCTTGGCTGCTCCTTTCCGCTGTATAGTAAACTTTAGAAGAGCATGATCACTCGCGCCTAATGATCCTTCCACTTCTACCCCACTAACCAGGTCATCAACATTGGTTAGGACCAGATCTAAAATGGCTGTTCCTCTTGTTGCTTCTCCCACTTTCTGGACAATGAAGTTGTCTGCAAGGCCAGTGAGGAATCTGTTTGACCTTATGCTCTTGGCTGAGTTTGACATCCAGCAAATATCCGGGTAATTGAAGTCCCCCATTACTACTATCTCCCTTCCTTTTGCATGCTTGGCCATCTGTTCCAGGAAGGCATCATCTATGTCCTCCGTTTGGCTTGGGGATCTATAGTAAACTCCCACAATGAGGTCACTGTTATTCTTCTCTCCCTTAATTTTGACCCAAATGCTCTCACTTTGGTTTTGAGGTTCTAAATCTTGGATCTCTTCACAGGTATACACATCCCTGACATATAACGCCACTCCTCCTCCTTTCTTGTCTGGTCTGTTTCTCTGAAATAGATTGTATCCCTCCATTATTACATTCCAATCATGGGACTTATCCCACCAGGTTTCAGTGATGCCTATTATGTCATATTTAGTTTGCTGTACCAAGAGCTCAAGCTCATCTTGTTTATTTCCCATGCTTTGCGCATTAGTGTACAGACATTGAGGTCCATTAATCATTCCCCCGTGTCTCTTATTTAAGGATTTTTTCCTCCCACCACTAGGTCTGCGTGCTGTTTGCTCCATTTGGTCTATGACATTTGGATGATCATCTTCATCAATTGATAGACTCCTACCTTCAGGAGCACTGTCTCCCTCCCCCACATTAGTCAGTTTAAAGCCCTCCTGATGAGGTTTCTGAGATTTTTGGCAAAAACATTCCTCCCAACCGTTTTGAGGTGCAGCCCATCGCTTGCCAGAAGTCCATCTTCAAGAAACTGCATTCCGTGATCTAAGAATCCAAACCGTTCCTGTTTACACCATTTGCGAAGCCAGCTGTTCACTTCCACTATTTTTCCCTCTCTCCCTGGGCCACGTCGTTCAACTGCCCAGAGCCTCGTAGTCTCTTTTGATCTTCTGGAGGCTATTGCTTGCAGTGTCATTGGTTCCCACATGAACCAAGAGGAAGGGGTATTTGTCAGTGGGTTTTATGATTCCTTGCAGTCGTTCAGTTACATCTTGGATCTTAGCCCCGGGGAGATAGCACACTTCCCGAGACATCTTGTCAGGCCCACAGATCACTGCTTCTGTTCCCCTCAGTAGGGAATCCCCTATCACCACTACACGCCTCCTCTTAGGTTTGGTCGGGGTTCTTCCGTGAGCTGTCCGTTCCACGGTCGCCTGCACATTCCCTGAGGACTGACTTTGCTGCTCGTCTTCATATACCTGATCGACTGTAATGAGGGAGAGATCCTCAAATGCTCTTCGTCTTCCATGCTAGGGGAGAGGACCTCAAAGCGATTGTGTATTTCTAAACAATCAGAGCGAACCCTGGGCCTCCTACTTCTTTGAGTCACGTTTCTCCATATATCTGGCTCCTGTGTTGGTGAACTAGCCTCCTTCTCAGGGAAGTCCCCTGTCTCCTCCTTGGTGGAGACGGTGTGCTCTGTTGCTTCCAAGAAGAGCTCCAGCTCTCTAATTCTTTGGAGCGTAGCTACACGTTCCTCCAGTTGCTGGACTTTGTCTTTTAAGAGGGCAATCAACATGCAATTGCTGCAGGTAAAGCTGCCTGCAACCTTTGGCAAGATGGCAAACATTGCGCAGGAACCGCAGGCGACTGCAGCTGTTCCCTCACCCTCCATCTTGAGAACGTGTCGTTGAGGGTGGCTACAGCGGTCCTCCATCATAAGAAGCGTGAAGACAGGACAAATAACTCCCCCCCCAAAAAACCTAGGTTTCCCCGAACAAACGTTTGAGACTAGCTCCCCTAAATCTATAAGATGGATCAAACTGCACGCGCCGCTAGGTGCGCGCCGCTGCCCTGCAACCTCTGATAAGCTCCTCCCACAGCTAATCACCTGCCTCAACAGAAACCCTGCCCCCTCTGACCTTTGCACAGGGAGAGCAGTTAATCAGCCACAAAGAAACACACACACGAGAAAACCCTTTTTGCTCCTTCTTCAGCTGCTGCCCTGTAGAATCTTTCTTGTTAAGACTGGGTACAATCCAGGCAAAGCCAAAATTCAGAACCTGGTGTGTGTGTTTGCATTATTGTACACCCTCAGGATAAAAACTTATCAATATACACTATTGTACCGTTAGTGCTCAGGACGATAAGCATAAATACAGATTTAATGTCACATACTCTAGGAAACATGTAGCTGGCAGGTTGTTGCTCAGCTTCCACTTATTCCAGTGCATGGCCTCAATAAAGCATGTTTTAAACAAGTGTGTTGAACTTTGGCCCAGGCAAACAAGGTAGACGCCAGAAAGTCTCAGGGCCTATAAATAAAATGCATAGCGGAGTTAAGCACATTGAGAAATAGCCTTGTGTATCACTGCACAAGCTGCCTTCTGTTAGAGCTTAATATTAGGGGATAGACAATGTCTGCCTTGCTTTTCTCCAAGCTTTTGTCTGGGAATATTAAAATATGTTTCTCTTTCAGAAGTGGTTGCATAAATCCCCCAGATCTCTGTTGTTGAAATGGCTACCTCTGCCGTTCAGCATGTCACTGGTTTGTGTTAGGGCTGGAAAACAGTATTGGTTGGGAAGCTTATCAAGGCATCACAGCTATAACACAATGTGAAAGGTTATGTTCAACTTGTTCAGCCTCATAATTGTTTTCTACATCCGATTCCAAAGATTTATAACTTTGTAAGTCTACATTTGAATCATGAGGGATGTTCAGAGAGGTGTTGCTGGAGGTGGAATTTTGATTGGAGAAATCATTGTAGCTGGTAATAAGTTGAAAAATTCCCTTTTCTGTTTTTAACCCAGAGGCCACTTTTTTCTTTGGCTGTTAGAATAATGATAGTACTTCAGACTAATGTGTTCTGGGATTTAAATTGGAGTTTTGTACATTGTCTTGTAATAAAAAAGAAGGTAAATTGTGACTTTTAGCATATTGGGCCACAGAGATTGTATTCATTTTAAATACTCCTAAATTGCCAGACTTCTTCTTCTTCTTTTTTAAGGTTTTTAAGAGCAGTACAAGCCTTTCACTGGCATCGTATTTTAGACCTCAGTGGCCACTGAAAACTGGGCTCTACTTCAGTTGACCTGAATTTTATTTTTTATTTTTTTACAATTATTTGAGTGAAACAGTAAAAAAGTTTAATTAAAGGGTAGTGTGTGTGTGTGCACATGCGTGCATGCGTATGGCCCTGCTTCTTGTGAAAGGGTACAGGGTCTTCAAATTTGGCAGAGGGACCTGCTTCTCTTTCTCTTCGGTTTTTGAGTGTCTGTTCTGAATCCTCCAAAACCAAACATTCCCTGCTTCCCAATGTTCATTACCTACCTTCATGACAACCCTAGAAAGATGACAATCAAAGTAATGATGAGAGGAAAACTTAATGTTACCACGTACTGTTTTGGCATCGCTTTTTTTAGATGGTCATTCCCCCCTACTTTATTAATACACCACCTGGCAATTATATTGTTGAAATGCCAGTGGTCATTTAACTGTCCCTTTATCATTTGTTAGATAAGGAACAAACAGGTTCTGGTTAGAGCAGGTAGTATTTATCAAGTACCTAGTATTTATCGAGCAGCTTGTTCTTATCTAGATGATGAAGGACCATGCGGCAAAGTCCCATTTCTTAGTTAAAACATGGCTCTGTCTGCATAAGGACAAAAGTGCCTGTTTTCGTGTGGGCTGCTTTCCTGCTCATGACTGATTTGTGCAATAGCATTACAGCTTCTGACCAGCGACTAAGAGTGACGCTGTGATAAACCTTTGTTTTGTTGCCAGATGTCATTCTATTCTTGAAAGAGATTAGGGAACAATGGGCACCCTTTTTTATTTTAACTCAGCCCAACCCCCACCTGTTTTGACTGTAGATACATGTATGACATTAAGAAAATAACTGCTGAATAACTTGTGGACAGTAAGGAAGGAGTGCATGCTTAAAAGTGCCATAAATTTTTTATAAATGCAATTAAAAGTTGAGCACTGAAGGTTGTTGTTGTTGTTGTTTTGGAAGTATCTTAAAAATCCCAAGAGGGCTGTCTGGAATGATGCTAGGGTTAAGCAGGTGGGTAATCACTGGATGGTGGACTAGATGGGCCTTTCGTCTGACTCCTTGAGCAAGACTCTTCTCATGTTCTCCCATCTCAACATTTCTGTCTGCATGGGGAACAGGGAACATTTCAGGAGATGGTGTATATTCCACAGCCCTGTTTGTCTCTGCTACATGAAACAGACCTCAAAGCAAAGTTCAGGAGCCACTAGACCACCGTGTCCCCATCCCCTCCCTTCCTGCCTAAGCTACTCCCTTGGTTTGTAATTAGCATGCATATGCCTTGTCTAACAGGGAAGTCTATCCTACTTGAAGCAGATGTCCTCACTAGTAGAGGAAGTTGTGGCATGGGTGTTTGGAGAGATGGTTGCTTAGGCTGGAGCCTTGCCTTGCCTGAGAGATTCTTTCCCATCATGAGCAGCTATCCACCACATATGATGCCAGGGTAGATAAATAACATGAAGCTAATTTTTTTCATACATATCTCAGTAATATGTATTTCATACATATCCATGCAAGATTGGATTTAAATATATTGTTATGAAAGTTGCCCACCATACCCAGTCTCTGCCAAGCAGTAGCAAGATTCCAGAGTTATGTTTCTGTTGGGAATCAAGTTCTTAATAAATATGGTTTATTCCAGACATATTTGCACCAGAAGCTTTCAATGCAGGAAGTGCACAGTTTGCAGCATTCATATCTCAAAAGGGGCTTGTTCCTCACAGGAGTGCAGCTTTGGATTCCAATACTGTACATCTCTGTCCCAGCCTGCCTTCAGCTAGCCCACCAAGTTGGTCTGCCCTTCAGCCCCTGCATGGAGTTCTACCTATTTCCTGCTTTTCTTTCCCAGAACCCCCTTGCCAGGCAACTCCCCCTTTCTGCCTTCTCACCCCCCTCCTACCTGCTATTCCAAGCCTAGTTTTAAAAGATGACCATTTTCCTGTAACCTATGTCATCTCTCAGCATAACACTGGCAACCTCCTTTGACACAGTCCCAAGGATTTCCCCGTGATGGCCCATCAACACCTTTTGTCATGCTTAACAGGTTCTCCTATCTTGGCCTGGAAAGAGAGCTTAGCCTGTATTTTTTGCAGTGCTTTGCATCTTCCCTTCAATGGCTCCTACCACCTTACTAATTTCTAACATTCACTAATTCTAGCAGTTATGGGTGCCCTTGCACCCCTAAACTCAAATCTATAACATCATCATCATCATGTTGTAGAGGTGTGTGGGATGTGGGGATGGAGAGAGATCCATACCATGGCCACATTGCAAGTTCTTTGGTGTGCTGAGATTTGAACTGGAGACATTGGACTCATAGCTCATGCCATTAACTACTGTGAACACAAAGTAAGGTCTGATGGTCTGAGGCCCAGGCATAAAGTTGTTAAAGTAGATAAAGCAGCCTAGGCTCTCCCGTATGTTCTGGACTACAACTCCCATCAGTCCCAGCCAGTGCTTGGGCAAAGGCTGAGATAAATGACAGGATAGACCTTGGTTCTGCACCTTTCCCACCCCTTTCTGTTCTCTTCCCATCAGCAAAACTTGCCCTTGCTTTGACACATTTTCTTTATGCAACCCTTCTTGCAGAAGAACCAACAAAAGTGTTTTTAAAAGGGCTTCTGTGCAATCTTCTCCTCCCCTTTTACAAAAAAACTTTTGTTGGGTTGTTGTTGTTTTTTTGCAAGTTTATAAAAGGCATTGTATCTTTAGTTAAATATTTGTGTGGCTGACTGTTGATGTCTTGATTTAAATCTGGCTTTTGATATGCTAATTTGTCACTGAATAAAGTCTTTTTCCCATGAAAGTGGTAAGACATGCCAGCACTCTTTTCAGAGTGCAGCCATTAAGCAACAGTGCTGTTGTTTACCCCTCTCTGTAAGCTGCTGCTTACCAGTTCACCTGGAGCGAATGCCTATTCCTCTCCCTAGGTTCCTAAGCTGCCTCTTTCTCTGTGCCTCTTTTTGAAAAGAATAGAGGGGAGAAATCTACTCAGAGCTCGATAGTGTTTAGATATGCATTGTCCCTTGAGAAATGGTTATATTATGTGGTTCAATAAAGAACTAGACATTTGTTATATAAACTTGAAGATACAGTCCTATCTCCCTGGGAAAATAAGTCATGTTAGTCATTTAGGGTAATTTTCACCCTTTGTTTGAAGAAAGTTAAAACAAAGTACAGTTCATTTGTGCGAATACACTTGGCATGCAACTTTCAGTCCCTGGATAGTATCTCTTTCTCTTTCCTTTTTAATAGCATTTCAGAATTTTAACATTTTTATTCTTCTTAAATTTGCCTTTGATTCCTTTACATCAGAGGCTTTGAATATTGTTTAATTTACTTTTCAGTGGAACTGTCAGTAGTAATCTGCAATTTTAGGAGGGGGGGGGAACCTGAATAAAACAAATCCTCGATTCACAATTTAAACCTTATTGAGCCTAATTCACTTGCATGGCAAGTTTATTATTCTCCTGCAGCCTGACGTGCCTCCAATGGTAATTGTGTTGACCCTTCTATGCAGTAAATCTCCCTAGTGCTGATCAAACTGGGAAAGATAAGGCTACAATTCAGAACTTCATTAAATATCTCATTTATATTAAAAAGACGATAGCTTTGAACAGAAATAATACTTTATACAGTCTCTCCTCTGATTATGCTTCACCCACTTTGAAGTACTGCAAGTTTTACAAATCCCTCCTGTATCCATCATACTGGTACTATGGGATCCCCTAAATAACATGGGACAATGCCTTTGGGTCGATTGCAGAGATCTATCCTGTAAATACCACATGCACAAGGTCAGACCTTTGTAGTTCACATTAATTAGAAGTTGCTACCCCTTAAGCCCGATCTCACTCACTGAAGCGGATTAGAATCCCAACTTTCTCTATTAGCATGCATAGAAATAGTGGGAACCGACCATCTTGATTTTACCACCTGTGGCTGTTTAGGTGAATAGAGGATCTTGAGAAGGGATAATTAATCTGTATTTAATATCCTTAAGTATGTGGTGAAACATTGTGAGTTAAGAATGCTTGCTAAAATTCCTTTTCCAGAGAAAAACTAAATCAAAGCATCTAATAGTAGATAAAAATTGCTTACAACAGACAAATGATCAAGATGTCAGTAAAGTACCATTAAAACAGATCAAAGAGAGCAGCTCCAAAAACACTTTGGAAGAAGAGGGGTGCCTTTCCCCTTCCCCCGCTCCTGTCATAGCAGCAAGTGGGGGCCAAGAAGAACAGCCCAGGCAGCCTCCTCTTAGGGATTCCTCAAACAAGAAGGTCTTATAAAGGCAGCAGCATGAAAATAAAGAAGGGCCCCGTCAGACTCCCATGGAGAGGGCATTCCACAGTGTGGGTACCACAACTGAGAAGGACCCATTCCTTATGTGGCGAATCTCAGTCAGTGGGGGAACCCAAGCAGGATGTTTAAGGGCCTTCAGTAGAGCCCGTTATTTGCAGAGAGTCCCGGATTTAATCTCCACCATTTCCTTCCTGTAACTTTGGAGATCCACTGCCTGGCAGTAGGTAGATAATGGGGCAAGGCAGTTTCCTATGTTGATTGGATTCAATGAAGATGTGGTCCTTCAAGTAAATAGATCCCAAACTTCTCAGGACTTTAAAGGTAAGAACCAGCACCTTGAATCGAGCATGAAAATGAACAGGTAGCCAATTACAATTACTAAGGGCCAAAGTAATATGCAGGACCAGGATAATATGTTCTAGTCCCAGACAACAATTTGGTGCCAGCATTTTGAAGCAAGATTTCTGGATGCTTTGTAACAGTAGCCCCACATTGAGCATATCCAGGGCTTTTTTTCAGCCAGAACTCACTGGAACTCAGTTCCGGCACCTCTCAGGTGCCATTATAAGAGAACAAAGGTGAATTCTGGCACCTTTTTTAAATAGAAAGATAGCACTAAACATAAATAACACTAGCCAGGTCCACATTTGCAATGGTTAATGGATAGTTTGCGTTGTGTCACCAGGTAGTACAAGTGAGTTAGAATTAAAATATTGGTTAAGTGATCTAAAATCTTACCTCTGCACTGGTCCTTTGTGTGTGGCATATGTAGGCAGCTGAAAAGGGAAAACAGAGGGAGAAGCCACTTTATCGCCTTCCTTTTGCTACATGATACCAAGCATAAATATCGCTCTCCTTCTTACAACTTCTGACTCTTCATAGCATGCTGATTTGTGGCACCCTGCTGGGTGCAAGGGCCTTTGAAAGCCACTACTGTGCCTGCAGGGGGCTTTAAAAAGTGGGACAAAATTCATGTGTAGTGAAGCTGATGAGATTTTGCCTAGACCCTGAAAAGATGAAGCCTCTTACCCTTAGGGTCAGAATCACTTGAGTGCATATGCAGAACCTGTCTCCCCGCTACCACCAAATGCAAGCGATGTTCCTAATTGCAATCTGTGCAAAAATAATGTTAATTCCAGATCAGAGTTCAGTTCTAAATATGCAGGTTATTTATTTGTGTATGTTCATATTTATGGCTTTGGGCTTTCTGGGTTGAGTGGAGTTGGGGAAATTGTGTAATGATTGCATATGAAAGCAAATGGTTCCAATTTTAGAATGTGGTTAGAAATCACATACCAAATGGAGTGTTGTTGTTTTTTTGTTAAATCCTTTTTTATTTTGTTTCTGCACCTCTCCACAACTGCTCTGATGGTTCCTGTCCTGACAAGCTGTCAGTCTGCGAAAGAGGTCCAGGCCATCTGCCAGATAATTTTGAAACATACGAGGTTGCTTGCTTGCTCAAGGATATGTGCAGTACAGATAAACCAAAACATGGTGCTTTGTCTTTGCATGTTTCCTGCTGAAAAGGGATGGAGTCTGACAAGGCTCCATAGGAGGTACAGTGTGAAGTGGCACAGAAAGTTGGTCATTAAGCAACACTGTCATTGCAAATTATTGTGGTCCAGGGTGAAGAGTTCTAGCTCATTTGGTGCCCAGCCAGGACCAGGCCTAGAGCAAGTTGTTATTGTTCTCCCATGCTGTTAAATGGACCTTCAGCACTGTTATTTCTCTCCTTTCCATACAGTTGGAATCACCTGGGAGTCCACCAGGGCCAGAACTGCCTATTGAAACAATACTGGATGACAGGGAGCGTAGGATTTCCCATTCACTGTACAGCGGGATAGAGGGCCTCAGCGAATCGCCCACCAGGAATGCCGCCCTGAGTAGGATAATGGGTAAGTCAAGCAGACTTGGCTAATTATGTCTTGGGGATCATCTATTTTTCTAGGTTTACAAAGAGGTGGTTGATGCATTATGTATGTGGACAGCATGGAGCTTGAAAATTATAGTGACCAATTTATGCCTTTCCCCTTTCTCCCAAGTTCGACATACAGGCTTCTTAATGCGAGTCAATAAATTGATATAATAAGTCTCGGATCACAGAGCAGGTGGCAGCCACAGGAACATTTTAAAACGTTTTACTCTGTCTGAGGTGGAGAGACATGCTTTATGCCAGTCTATGAGGGCCTGCCTAGTGCAGCTTCATTAAATGTAAAGTCAATGAATGTTATGATTAAGGATGTATCAGTTAAGTTTCCGCATTGATTTTACCTCCTATTTAAGTTCCCGCACAGAAACCAGATAAGCTCATGTGAACCTTATCCAATTTGTGCTTAGTATGACGTTTGTTTGGGGACCTTTTTGCTTTTCTGCTTTACATGCCATAGGTTTGATTTTATGCATCCTTTGTTTGAATTCAGTAGTCAACTCTCTTCATGGCCCCCAGTGGATAATGAGGTTATTAGTACTTGCTCTGTAGCAAGTCATCCCCCCCCCCCCCCAGATTCAGTTAATAAAGACTTACTTTGTCACAGGATTGGCTGGGTTTTCCAAGCAGCTCAGACTGAGATTTAGTTTATTCAGATTTTAAACCATTTCAAAATGTTTAAAAACATGTAAAACCTGCCATGTTGAAATACGTTTATTGGTAGATTCATCTGCAGCTCTGAAACTGAAACACAGATGTTAAAATGTCATTTTTCATGCATTGACAGAGTTGTTATGGGCATCCATAGATTGATTTTGGAAATCCTTTTTTGAGTGCCCACAGCAGTGGTGTATCTATTTCTAATTTCATTGTTTAACTTTAGAAAATGAATTCCCTTTTCAAATTGAAGTGCCATAGGAGTCCCACTGGTATGAAGGTTAAATAGATTAAATAGTTAGTATGCACAAGAAGTGTAAGTGAGCTCTTCCCACTTACATATTTGAAGGCTTCATTCCTGCACTCTGAATCACATGCATATATGACTTCAAGCAAATAAACAAGAAGCCAAAGTGCAGGATCTTATTTTGGATTTTAATACTGCCATGTTTCCCTTTTGCTTATATTGTCTCCTCCCATGGGGTAAAGGCAGCAGGGATATGGGCTAACCTTCATTCCTTCTTAAAGCCATATGAAATGTGCCATTAGTTTTCTGTGGATGAATTCAGTGTTTCTTAATCACTTTCCCACATGGAATGTATTCATTAGCAACAAGCCAAATGGAGAAGATGCTTCTTAAAAGTGCTTGAGTTTATTAAGGCCCGGCAAGTTTTGAAAATACAAATTTCCTTCTTTGTGGCCAGTCTGAAAGACTAAGCTTCTCTAGGGCATTTTTGAATCAATTTCCCAGTGTATTTATTAGAGCAACTGATTATGGTGATGTGAGGGGTGCGGGGAGAGATCTGTATTTTTATTTACACACACACACACACACAAAACTTTATTGCGGTCCATAGACCCAAAATACACAGTACATTTTTTAAATTTACATTGTCACTGTTGTTTTAATTTCATTTTTACATTATTCCCTTGTATTTATGCATGCATATTTGTACTTACCTTCACACTGATTTGAAGCCACTTTGTGTCCTTCCTAAAAGAGGCTCCTGGGAGGCTGGAGGGACATTGCTGGAACAACTCTTGGGTTGGAGCAACTGGTTAAAATGTTTTAAACGGTTCTAATTTTGGTTCCTGTTTTGTTTTTGTTGGGTTGATGTTGGTTAAATGTTTAGTTGGAGTTGGAGGTTGTTTTAATTTGGGTATAACTGTAAACTGTTTATTATTGTTATTATTGGTTTTTGTTGATTTATTGGTTTGTTTGTTGCTTGTATAAAATACTTTGTTTTGTAATGTTTGATGCTTTGTTGTGTTTTTATATATGTTGTAAGCTGCCCAGAGTGGCTGGGAAAACCCAGCAAGATGGGCAGGATATATATATATATATATATTAAAAAAATATTATTATTTTCTCCCAAGTTTAAAACTGTCAGGGCTTTTTAGGAAAACATTGGGACCTAGGGAAGACAGGGGCCCTCTACATTCTTTAGGTTTGTGTAATACATTTATATCCCACTGTTCTTATTTATGGCATGCAAGGAAACAGATATAGGGTTCTTAAGTACTCTTCAATCCAAACTCCAAACAAGAGTCAAGATTGATATATCATGTCTTCAGGTAAGAACTTGGAAGCACAGAATTCTAGGCTTATTCATGGAATCCTTGTATCAGTCTCTTCGTCTGCATGGAGCTCCGGATGCAAGTAAAATAGCTTGTAGCAGTTTCCTGCCTTGGATGCTTTTGTTCTCACATCACAAGCAGCAAGCCAGCCTGGTGCTAGGTTAACAGGGAAATTATATCAGGGCAAGGCTGAGAAGTCTCGTGGCTGCATCCTTTTTCCATTCAAAGTTGCTTGCTCCCTGCCTGCTAGTTTGCTGGTGGTACCACTGTTATAAACCTGCCTGGAGAAATGCTTGGGTGTACAGTGTGGGCCCAGAGCATCCCTAAAACTAATTTGTTGATTAGATTTCTAACCTGCCCTTCACCATAAATGCTCAGGGCAGGGTTATAACAATATAACATGTCTTGATGTTACAGCCCTAAGGCAAGGCTAGAGAACCTGTGACCCTCCAGATGTTACTGGAGTGCAACTCTCCTCATCACTGACATTTGATCATAGTGATGGGAGCTGGAATCCAACAGCATCTGAAGGGCCCCATGTTCCTTTTCTTTCCCCCAAGTCCTACATTTAGACTTGCTTCGATGGAGAATGTAGGCTGGATTGGATTTATCCTTGCAAGGTGCTGCAGGTGTCAGATTGCACATAGGATTATGGGACAATACAACGTACATTTTATTTTGGTAAAAATTCTGGAACAAAGAACCTACAAAGCTGCCTTATGCCGAGTCAGATCCTTGGTCCATATGTCTCAGTATTGCCCCCACAGTTTTGGCAGTGGTTCTGCAGGATTTCAGACCAGGATATGTTTGGGATTGAACATGGGGCCTTCTGCTAACAAAGGAGATGTTCTAGCACTAAGCCTTTCCCCAAGAAGCAATGGCCGAGTCACATTGTTTGAAGCATAACACCTAGCAGTTGCCCACATCTGCATCAAACCTTAAGTAAAACACATAGATTCACTGTTAGATATGTAGGCACCTCAGATATGACATCTCCATGTTTTCTTGGGCTGCTACACTATAGTCCTGAAAAAGGACTATATATGAGTGTCCCTGATTTTTATTTTATTTTATTTTTGATGGAGGGAACCTAGGAGTTTCCTTTGTTCCTTGGAATCCTCCTAGCAGTGTTGTGAACAAATATGCCTTACCTATCTGAAGGCTCTGAGCAGTGGTAATCAATGTGAACGACCAAGGTTGGTATCCGATGTCCTTGTTCTATTAGTGGAAGGATTTATGCCTTCATGGGGGGGCAGAATTATTCCTGCTACCTTCATGCATGTTCCACATCCTCCCCCAAGTTACTCTGACGGGCTTGAGGGAAAACACTGAAAACTGGGGAAGGGGACATCCGAGAGGGGAGAAAGTTCTGTTCTGGAAGCATAAATCCTTTCATCAATGGAACAAGTTACTTAGCACAACGTTGGATGCAATCTCATAAATTATTTAACAGATTGGCATGATGCTTCATAGGCTTTACAGGTATAACATAATCCTAGAACATTTCCTTGCACAATAATGAAGGAGTGCTACCTAAGCTGTAACTGTAGAATGATTTCTTCTCTGTAGCAATCCCTCTGATGTTTTCAGAAAGTAAGGATTTCCCCCTAATTATAGAATTCCTTGCTGGATTTGTGTTTCATACTCCTATGTTAATAAGTACATTTTAAAAAAAAACAAAACAAGCCCCAAAGCATTTGGTATTGCCACATGCCAAAACTTGCATCAATATATTTTTACCAACTGAATCACAGTAGTGTAAATTTGCCAGCTATTTTCCAAATTTCTGCAATAACTGAGCTTGTAGAGAAGAATGACATAAACAAATATGGAAAATGGATTGAAAAGTTTCTCCCAACCAATTAAAGGTTGAGGGTGTACTTAAGACAGCATTTAGTGGTTCAGTGTGTTTAATTTTAGGATCATTTAAGTGAACTGTAGTAATTCGATTTCAAGTTTAATCAATATACGTGGATTGTATAACTCTGCTCTTGCAAGAAGTCTCAAATATTTTTTGAAGGATGCATTTCTTGACACTGCTTCTATATTAATAAACAGTTTTGCAAAGCTTATGTTGCTTTAAATTGTGGTATCAAATGAAAATCACTATATCTTGCCACTGTGTTAGGCTGAATGTTGGACTACTTTATGTTTAACTGATTTCTATCCTGCCTTTAAATACAAATACAGTATAAATGCTACATTCTAGATTAGCTTAGACAACAATTAGATAAAGATACCCTCTTAATCCATATTAGATGGAACAACCAATGCACAGGTACCATAATAACTACTAGTCGAGCCAAAATACAGGCATATAGCAGAGACCACCGGTCCCACTTGCCAATATGTATTTATAGAAAGCGGCTGTATGTTGAGGTCTTGCAAGGTCATTTCCTTCTTACAGGAATTATATGTTGTTATTTAGTTGGATAGTTTTCCCCACCACTTTACGCAGACAAGGTCCATGGGAAATTGCATTGCTGGAAGAGCCTATGAGAGTTCAGTCAACTTTAGCTTTGTTTTTAATCCTTTGTATGATGTGGCCCTTCATGGATCCTCAGTGTAAGGAGACCACACAACCAGCAGTCATGGTGGGGGGATGAATCCCCCTCTTATGTACCAAGTGCATCATTATACCAAACAGTTAGGGTCTCTGTTCTTGTTATGTTGCCTGTCTATGCCCATAGCTGATTTTCTTTTTATTCTTGTAATGCAGAGAATTGCCTTATTGACATATGAGGTTTCCATGTATTATTGGTTTTCTAGTCCACTTTGCTCAGAGTAGTACAGTAGCACTCCAGAGTTTTAAGGAGAGGTCTTCCCCAATTATGGTACACCTCAGCTGAAGATGCTCGTGACTGGGATCTCCCTTATCCAGCACATGGCTATACCAAGTTATTGCTCATCTACAATATAGAATCAGAGATGTCAAAGGTCACCCGCTTGACCTTTGTAGGCAATCCATTGCTACAGCAACCCTGATTGGTGGCATTTGCTTAAAAATCTTGTAACAAATGAGGATCTATTCTATTGTCGAACATCTTGTATGATCAGGATTTTTTGCCTAATGCAGGGATAGGGAATTGTAGCCCCTCTTAGACTACAATTCCCATTATCCTTAATTGTTGGCCATGATAGCTGGGGTCAACTGGAGCTGTAGTTGCATATGTAACCAATGTACTCCATCATGTATTTGAAGATGAAAGTCATATAGCATCTTAATTATATCTTCTGCAAGTTAGACATACCCAACTCAGAACTTTGTTTTTCAAATCTCCTCTGGACACATTCCAGTTTGTTAATATCCTTCTTAAACTGTGGTGTCCAGCAAAGGACGCGGTACTCCAGATGAAGTCTGAACAAAACAGAATAGAGTAGTACCATTACTTCTCATGGTCTTTGCACTGTTGATGCAGCATGTTACTAGTTAGAAATAATAGCCATTTTTTCCATTGGTGTATTGCATCTGGCATAAATCTGAGGGGTCATCTGCTTCTCTCTCCCATTCCTCTCCCACACAGCTGCAGTAAAATAAATGTATTTTCTTTTACATTTCAGTGCAACTACTAAAATGTCATCATTCATTCTTGCTGAAATATTAAGAAGTGCAGAGAAAACTTAGACATGCCACTGAATTGTTTTTGCCTCTCAACCTTGGAGGCTTCATCTAAAAAGTGCCATAAGGTTATACTGTTTCGCATTCAGCTCTTTGGAGACATTATTAGTCACAGAGTTAACAATCTTGTAGGCATTGTGTTTGGAGACGAGTGCATTACTAGGCTCAACATTAACCTGTCTATCAAAGAAGCTTTTGCTGGGCAAAGAATTAGCTGCTATGCAAACTTGAACACATTCATTTCAGTTTGACAATGATGGGTCTACGTGTAGTAGAGTTCTTTTTCGTCTAACTTTCCCTGCCTCCCTCCACCCCCCAAAAAAAACTTTTAAAAAGAATTGGATCTCTCTCTGACTCTATTTTTAAGTTGTTCATTTCTCACAGCTGAAATGACCAGGGCTAGCAATGTTATTCTTTGAATTAATATATATGGAATGAATACAGATGATGCTTTGCCATATAGACACCATGCCCTACAGAGATGGAAGTCTATAGAACAGGGATGGAAAACCTTTTGACCTCCATATGTTGTTAGACTCCAGTTGTTGTGTGCCCCACCCAGCAGTGTCCAATGGTTAAGAATGGTGGGAGTCTTATATGGTCCCCTGGAGGGTATATATATTGCTCATCCATTTCCACAAAGTAAAACAGAACCTCGTCCTTTGCCTCTTCACGTGGCATGCACAGTCACTCAACATACCAAGCCACTATGCAGAATATGATGTCTGTGCCTCACATATTAATATCTAGCTCCTCCCCCATCTCTGTTTAGTTCATCTCTGTAAAGGTAAATGTAAAGGTACCCCTGACCATTAAGTCCACTCGCGGACAACTCTGGGTTTGCGCATTCATCTCACTCTTTAGGCCGAGGGAACAGGCGTATGTCCACAGACAGCTTCTGGGTCATGTGGCCAGCATGACTAAGCCGCTTCTGGCGAAACCAGAGCAGCACACGGGAACGCCGTTTACCTTCCCGCCAGAATGGTACTTATTTATCTACTTGCACTTTGATGTGCTAGGTGGGCAGGAGCTGGGACTGAACACTAGTTGCACTCAAATGTGTTGTAGCATGCAGACTTAGAGACTGAGTTACAAATGAGGAAGTCCCTAGTTCAGTTTTTTTCTCTGACATGAATTCACTAGGTGGCCTTATGAAAACTTTTTTTCTCTCCGTAAGTTCCAACCACCCTCCCACCACTACCAATCTTTAATAAGGGATCAAGAGACTGTATTTCTGGCATTTTGTTCTGTGTTGTGGTAAGGTTGTTGATGAAGTAGTCTGCAACCTGTGAAGACTTACAACAGTATAAATAGGTTCCTTTTGAAGTTGCCTTATGGCTCTTGGTTTGTAAATTGCTTTGTAAATTGTGACAAATAGCATAATGTTTGTGTTGAGTGCTCAGTATGTTTAGTTCTCTTCCGCTTCCCATTTTGTGCAGGTAAATACCAGCTATCTCCGACAGTCAACATGCCGCAGGATGACATGGTCATTATAGAAGATGATAGATTACCAGTACTACCTCCACATCTCTCAGACCAATCATCTTCCAGTTCCCATGATGATGTGGGCTTTGCAACAGTAGATGGTGGAGCCTGGAGCAAACCAACAATTAATGAGTCAACAGAATGGTAAGGCTCATGTCCACACAAACCATTACTTCTACTTATCAACAGTTCATGTGCTTTTCACACCTGCATTTTTCAACACGGAGAGGAGCAGAATTATAGGCTTATCTTCGAAAGAAGACTTCCCAGCCCTCTTTCTGAGTTGCTTGTTCCTATCTAAGAAGCAGAGCAGAAGAGAATTATGAGAAGGTTTCACTTGGCCAAGGTTTAAGTTACTGCTCAATTGTATCTGGGCTGCCAAAGATGCTTGTGTATCTTGAACCACAGCACCCCCCCCCTTACTGCATAGCAATATACTTCTGAAAGTGAGGAGCATTGTAAAAGCGGTTAGTGGCATCCACAAACTGAGATCTGAAGAAGGAAGTCCTTCTTCAGGTATCCTCTACCTTTGGGTGCTAAGGAGTGGTTAAGAGAGAGAGCTCATTTTCTGTGATAACCTCAAAACTTCAATTACTTTCATTTTGCTACATAGTGACATTCTACCTGGATTTTTAGATGGGCTGTTTTTCATTATTATTAAATATTTCTTAGTTTACAAAAATATGTGTGATGTCTCTTTTTCAAGTTATGTTTTCTTCAGATCAGTTTCATTTGTTGTGATACATTAGTGTAGCATGCATTCCCCACCTCAAAATATCTGCAAATCTGGGGACTATGATTATCAGGTTGCACTGATACACATTGTGTGTATATATCATGGGCTGGGGGTAGGTGTTACTTTGGCTTTGGGTTGTTTACTGTCTTCTGCAGGATAAATATTGCATAATTTTTGTGTGGTGCTATCTGTACTAATCCAAGAGAATGACATTAATTTGTAAGCCTTGTAATTATGTTCAGCAATAAGCAAAATAAAAGACCTCTCTGTGGAGCCCCCTGCTAGGGTGGTGGCAATAATTAACACAAGCAGGTTGAAGTATGAGAATTTTTCTGAGTCCCACACTCTCCTGGGTATAGTATAACTGTGTCAGCAATATCTTAATAAGAATTAGCACCAGCAAGTATCTCTTTGTTTGGATTTGCATAAGTCAGCTATTTATTATCTATATCTATATCAGTGTGGATTAGTATTAAGTGGCATTTTCTCATACCCCGTCTAAAGAAACGGTTTATTTGCTGTCTTAAAAGCAGCTTCTTTATTTTGGTCTTTTGCTGATGACTTTTGTTTTTTCCTTCTGAATGTTGAACCTGTCCATTTGAAAGAGGCACAACTGCAATTTCAATCCTGCAAACACCCATCATTGTATTCACATGGGAAATACATTAAAAGCTAAAAATTTGTGATGGGGTTGGGGGGTCGGATCACGAAAAGCATGCAAAATTGCATGTAATAGATTATATTAGCATGGATTTTTCCACTTGAGTATGGCAAGAAAACCTCAGCAGAATGTAAACAACACACACTTCTTTGACATTTAAGAATGCAGAATATTTTCCTGCTCACACATTTCCCAGACACAAGAAGAAAGAGTGAAGCGCTATTAGCTGTCATTAAATTTCTTATGGAACCACCTTTAATGTCTTTTCTCTCAGAGGCAGAGATGCAATTATGAAAAGGGGCAGATCAGTTTGGAGTCTTACTTGTGTTGATTGCATTATATTTGTTAAAAAATAAACCCAGTGAAATTAAATAAACAGCAGTTGAGTGGATTTTTGTATTAATTTCCTGCTGCTAATGGACAAAGGAAGGCTTGTAAAACAAAGGTGTATTCTGTGAGTTTGCTGCAAGGCACCAAGAGGTGAAGTTAAGAATATGGATGAAGGGTTATCCAAACAAGAATGGCAGCTGTTCTGAATCACAGCACAAAATGTAAGCTTTTTCCAGCCTGACAATATCTCCCTAATCCTTGATGAAAATGTTATGAAAACAAAGGGACAATGAGACAGGATTAATAAGTGGAATTTTAATAACATTGAGGGTCACAATACGGTTACATTCTTTAAAGAGTCAACTGTCGTTCCAGAAGCTTTAGTTGTTATAATACGCTTTGCTGCTTGTTGGTTTTATAAATTACAATAATAATAGACAGAAAGTGACTTTAGCATCAATTTGAAATATTAAGAACCACTATTTGGCATTTTTACTTAACTATACTCACTGACTTTTGTGCTTTTTTAGTTCCTGCAACAAACCTCTGTTCAAATTGTTACCATTTGAGGTGTGTTTTGCTTGATAAAATACACTACTCATCAGTTGTGTAATACATTTTCACTGTATCCTGGGCATAAAATTCATTGTGTAACAACTGTGATAAAAGAAGCACTGAATATTTTATTAGCTTTAGAAATAGATAACTGAATAATTATTTATAAAGTCCAGATTACTTTGCATAGTGGAAGCAGTTTCACTGTACCGCTGTGTAATACAGTGGCTGCCAACCTTTTGGGTCTGATGGCACATTGGAAATTTTGAAAAGGTGCTGCTTTCAAGGGTGTAGCCTAACTCAAAAAAGCTGCCACCATGAGGGTGCCCTAACACAAAATGGTCTCAGCATCACCTCCAAGAGAGCAGAAAAAAGAACACAATATGGTTGAAATATGGAAAAATCTATTGGTTTTGCTTGTTAACATTATTTAAAAAAACTTTTTTTTTTGCAGATACTGCTAAATCTTGGTTGTTACATTGTTTTTTGCTGGTGTGTTGCTGTAGATTATAGCTAGAAAATAAAAGATGATTGAATCCAGGAGTAATTTTTAATTACACATGCATAGTCACAAATAAAAGACCTGGGAGGCTGCCAAGTTTGTTTTTTAACTATCTCAGCAGCAGATATGATTGACTAATTAAAACCGCCCCAACACAACCTTTGTCCAGTCACTCTCTCTAAGCCCAGCCTGTTGAACTCATCACATAGGGTGGCTGTGAGGATTTTAAAAAAAGCAATGGCACAGACCCCTATAAGCCATCCTGAGCAATATGGAGGAAGGGTGGGATGGGAATTTGATAATAAGCAAACCAACCATATTTATATCCCACTTTTTCCTCTCACGAGCATATATGGGGGTTTTTACAAACCCATTTTTATTTTGCTGGTGGATAGACTTGTCCAAGGCTCCTCCAGCAAACCAAATACTGTAGGTCTCTTGATACCAATTATTCCTTCATTTGTTCCACTTCCTCTTTGGCCACAGTTCCGTGAAGAGTGCAATGGATGCTGCATTTGATTATTGTGTTTCACCTACCTATTTAGAAGGGGAGAAAATTAATTTTAAACCTATATCTGATTAATACATACAGCTTAGGCAAGATGGCTACATGAGCGTGATCTCATCCTTGTGCTGCATACTAATGTAGAGTAATGATTTAGGAGAGAAGAACACAAAGTTACATACACACCTACGTACATACATACATATATCATTTTATTTGTATGCCATCTTTCCATAGTTAAAGCCATGCTAAAGGTGGCTGACAACATGAAAAAAATACATAATTATAAATACAACAACAACAGTAAGGTAAAGGTAAAGGGACCCCTGACCATTAGGTCCAGTCATGGCTGACTCTGGGGTTGCTGCGCTCATCTCGCCTTATTGGCCGAGGGAGCTGGCGTACAGCTTCCGGGTCATGTGGCCAGCATGACTAAGCCGCTTCTGGCGAACCAGAGCAGCCGTTTACCTTCCCGCCAGAGTGGTACCTATTTATCTATTTGCACTTTGACGTGCTTTTGAACTGCTAGGTTGGCAGGAGCAGGGACCGAGCAATGGGAGCTCACCCTGTTGCGGGGATTCGAACCACCGACCTTCTGATTGGCAAGCCCTAGGCTCAGTGGTTTAGACCCGCATCCCATAACAACAGTATTCATCATCAATAAATAAAACACAACCAAAATGCAGAACAGTAATCACAGTAAGATCTGAAAATATCAGAAATTTATATCAATAACAGCAACAACTCCCAGCCCAACAAAAAAACAAAACTCCTAAACAATTCTCCAACCCAAGAGTTTGTTCAGCAGACTCAGCTTTTGGAGCTAGATTAGTCAGGGCAGCACCCTCTCATGTCAGATGGGAAAAGGCCTGCAAGGCAGGGAGCAGGTCTTCCAGGACTCAAAACCATGATCATCCCACACCAGCAGTGCCAATTCCCACAGCACTGGACCATTGCTGCTTTATAACATGATCCATTCACGTGGTTCCTGGCTGCAAAAATTACTACTGCATTGCTGGAACCAGAAAAAGAGAAAGGGGCAAAACATAAAATCAGAAATAGACTCCCATCTGCCCGGCCAGTATGGCCAGTGGTTAGGAATGATGGGACAATGCTATCCCCCACTGTTAAAAAAAAGAGAGAGAGATGCTTTTGTTTGTGTAATATGTCCTTTGAATTTTGACTTATTCACTGTCCTAGTAACTTGTTGCAGTGTTTCATTTATTATGTTTTATCAGACTATAGATATATTGTGCATATTGCACATAATAAAATCTCATTTTCCCCCTCTGGGTCCCAGCAATGTGGGCGTTCCTCTCTCTCTTTCTTTTCATCTTTTGTACATTCCACACCTTTCTTTTCTGCTCATTGGGAGCAGCCCCTGTGGGTGTGATAGTTACACTGCAATGATGCACATGAAGCAGGCCATTCACATGAATCTTCCAGAGTTACGTACATAGTTATTTATTTCCACAGCATGAATGCCCCTGTGGAAACTTGGACCACATAGTGTGGAGGATGCTTGAAGTAGATTTCCCAGCTGTTCTTTCCATAGAATCACATTGCAAATATGCTTGTCACTTGATTATTATTTTTTTAATGATATGGAACATTATAAGTTGCCATTTTTCAAAAATTGTTGCTGGCTCATATTTTACGTAAACATTTTATTAGACAACTATGATAGGTGTGTGCTTTGTATGCTTTAATTTCCCCCTTTCCCTTACAGCACTCTGAGTCCAGATGTTGATCCAGCGCTTGCCTTCCAGCGAGAGGGTTTTGGACGCCAGAGCATGTCAGAAAAGCGCACTAAGCAATTTTCAGATGCCAGCCAGTTGGACTTTGTTAAAACACGGAAATCCAAAAGCATGGACTTAGGTATTAAATTTTGACTTCTTTTTTTTACCCCTCCCCCCGTGTTGTATTTCAACATGTTTCTTCAGGTTGCAATTATACTGTTTGTTTTTCGTGTTGCAGTTATATTATTTGTTATGCCAAACATTTGATTTGTCCGTGCAGCTGGATTCAATATGTGGCATGAAGAAGTCTTAATATGGTCTGATCCAAGAGCATTATGTGTGTCTATGCAATTTAAATGTTTATATATTTCAAACATTATGCTTATGCAGATGCATGTTATATACAATGGTTCAGGATACGTGAATGTGTGAGTGCATATGATGAGGTACTTTTCAGGAGACAAAAAGCCAAATAATTCAAGTTTGCATTTTAAAATAATTCCTAAACAACTAACGTCTGTTCAGTTTTGGCACTGATAAGGCCTTGTACTTAGGAATGATTGTAACATAACTCCAACCTGAAACGTCAGCTCCTGCAATTGGCAAACAATATAAAGCCTCCAGATTTTCCAGGCCTAGGGATCTGGTCAATGGGATCTGGTCCAGTGCACTCTGGACTCCATTTCATGGTCTAGCCTAAGTCCTGGTTCCACGATAAGGTCTCAGATCCATATTCAAACATCAGTGGGGCTTTGAGTTGTAGAAAGAAAAGAAAAGAAAGAAAACTTGTCCGGTTTGGCATCCTCAAACTGATCTTGATTACTCCAGAAAAAAGCAATGTGTAGGATTGCATCCTGAGGGGCATCATATAACAATATTTTTTTACACTGACAAATTCAAGATCAGTAGGCATGGTAGTCTGCTTCAGCAGTAACAATGAAGAGCCTTATGGCCTTTTAAAGACTAAAGAATTTATTGTGATGCAAGTTTTCTGAGCCAGAGTTCATTTCCTCAACAGCATGAAGTGGCACATAAGTGGACTGATATTAAAACCATGGAAACTGGAGGGGGGGGGGATTCAGAAAGCCAAAAATGCCAAGACATGAAAGATGCAGTAGCTGGTTTGTCAAATTACTATGCAGAGCACAATTAAATATAATATTCAGTTGGGTGAAGACAAGAATGGCTATGATCCATTCCTGACTAGAGGGCCCTCATGATGAATAGGCCTAGTAAGGTGAGTAGTGTAAGCGCATACCTAAAGACTGTGTTCAATGAATTTGACCACCCCATCAACCTATACGTGGATCATGCCATGTGGCCAGTTGGCTCCACCGTGCAATTATGTATACAAACACCAACTTACCAAGAAAACAGTATACATGCTTATATGCATGTTCAGCTGTCACCCAGAGCACGATCCACTGTCAACAGCCAAGATCAACCATTGTTTTTTGCTCTGATCCTTCAGAAAGGAATGGACACCTGCAGGATTTACCTTGAGCATTTTGTAAACTATAATGCCCACCTAGAGAATTGAATAGATACGCTGACAAGGTCAGATAAGGTGTTCAGGAGTTACTTACTACAAGACATATTTTCCAAAGTGCTGACAAAGTGCCAGTCAATACAGGAGACAATGGCAGAGGTGTCAGTTGCTATGCAGATGACAAATTAATATACGATCCAATCAGAGTAGATTCTCATCTAGTGGTTGCTAGTGTTGGGTAGTATAAATAAACACGTAAAGAGAGATTATTAGTTTCTGTAGTGAGGTAGCCATTCCCAGTCTCCTTTGAGATCTAGGTCTGCAAATGTCAGATGTTGCAGGAATTACAACATTGGCCAATATGGAGACGGTGGCTTGTATCCATTTCATTCACTGATGTTAAGGAGCTGTTTCAGTTTGTAGTCTGTAAGCAAGTATGGGTCCTGTGAGGATGTTGTGTGTTTGTACTCCCTCTGCTGGACCTGTTATGTGTCTTATGACTACCTGGCCAATCTGCTTCTTATTTTATTTATTTTAGTAAGATTTATAGACTGCTTAATCACTAAGTTCTGAGGATATATGGAAAATATGTTTTGTGTGTGTGTGTGTGTGTGTGTGTGTGTGCGCGCGCGTGTGTGTGTGTGCACACATGTGTGTGTATGAAATATATATTGTCATGTGCAGCTTCCAGTTTGTATCTGCCTAAGTTGGTGTTTATATGCATACTTTCACTGTATTGTCTAGAAAAAAAAACCTGCTGCATGGAATGGTCCTGACCAAAGATTTATGGTGTGGAAATTACCCCTCACCCCAAATCCCTTCTCTTGATATTTGTATATTTATCCACTTGTGCAATCACTTGATGAATTTGATGACCTTTTCATGGTGCCACAGTACTCTTCATTGTGGAAAGCTGAAAATGCCGTGAGTGGTAAAATTTGATACGTAGCAACTCTCACTGAAGCACATGTTAATAGTAGCAAGATACCTGCTCTTTAGAAAATCAAAACAGGATACCATTTAATCAGTAATGGGATACATAAGAACAGCATTATTTTCGTATTTAATCAGCAGTTGTGGGAATGGATCATGTAAGGAGCTATATTCTAGAATCTGAGAACATTTTATAAATGCTCACTTGTGGGTAGCATATAATAAAGTGCCATCCCCATTTTATTTGTATGATGTATGAATTCTCAGAAGGGTTAATATTTCTGTAAGTAAGGGAGTGCCATGAACCTTGTAGTCCTGCAGGGATATTGTTAAATGAAGGCAAAGAAAATTTGTTTGTCCACCTTGCCCCCTGTTTAATTGTTATAATCATTTGTCTCAAGCATTTCTAACCAAGCCTTTTATGGCTTTCTTTTAAGACATTTCAATGTATGCAAATACATATTGCTTTTAGAAGAGCCTACGAGGCTTTAAAAACTCAAATCACTGCATTCAGACATGTGTGGCAACTTGTCTCTGCTAGTTGTGTATGCTAGCATGTGAATAACATTGTTTTTGGCTGTGACATGGAAATGACTGACATAACGCATGATGGTTACTAGGTTTGTTGCCGGGCTTTATTTTGCCCCATCAAGATAGTCTGCATAACATTGCTTATTTGCATGAAGAATGATGTTTCCAGTGTCCTCTAACTTTAAAGAGAATATAAACAGTGGATGCATGTGGGATGTGGGCACTAACAGGGCTAACCGTTATACATTTACCTTTTAACAGTAGCTGACGAGACTAAGCTCAGTACAATGGATGACCAGAAAACAGGTAAGAATTGACTGTAGGGTGGTTGCCATAGAAACCTTGGTCAAAGCAGCTTACCACAGTTACATAGCTGCCAATCACAGTGCATGGGAAAAATAATATTTCAATAGTTGCATGACTTTTTCTATTGTCACAAATAATTCAGATTATATGGAATAGCCTAACGAATGTTCAGTATCATAGAAAAATAACAAGCGTGCAAAAATTACATGTAGATGAGTGAGTCTAGGAACTCAGTCCTCAAAATGTAGTTGTTAAAAGACAATATTATTCCCTAGAGCTTTTCAACAATACGTTCTTTGGGCTACAGACTCAACAGAGGAAAATGCCGTTAGAAATCCTTGGTATTTATCTACAGGCGCTGATGATGCCAGACTTTGAAATTTGCTTTTAACTGCAAAGTTCCATCATCTTGGGTTATGTGCCTAAATGGAACTTCTGTCTTTGCAACAAGTAGGCAATCGCATAATGTGGAGGTGCCGTTTCATACTGTCCATATACTCTCCTAGTTGGATATTAGAACAAAAGACTCAAATAAAGAGATTCATGTGCTATAAGGCAAGCATTGCAGGCCTTTTGCTTTTTTCTGTAATGGTCATGATGCCAGCTTCCAAAGAATGAATTTATTACCAATTAAAATAATGCACTAGCTGCAATTATGAGCCTTTATAATTTATTAATGCAAGTTAGCTTTTGACCTTTGGAATGTTGTTTTAATTAGGGTAGATCTAGAGGACACAGTAACATTCCACACACAAAAACAGTAACATTACTTAGCTCTAATTAGGGACAATTCACCTTTTAGTCCTGAAAATATTACTTATTTCTAGCATGACTCATTGAATAGGGCGGCCCGTGTACACTGATTATTAATTTTTCTATAGATAATTGGCGCTCTGTTTAATCACATCGTGAGACATAAACAGTCAACTGGAAAGCGAGATTTAAAAGAACTGGTGGGATGGTAGCATTTGTAAAACAACTGGAGTAGCTTGTAGATCTTAATAAGCGAAAAGGCACAGCCTTGCAATAACTTGCATGCATATATTACATACTGAGATTAGTCTTGTTAAGTGGCATTTATCAATGCATGCAAAGTTTAGATGTGCTTCATTTTACATGACTGGTTGAGCTCTAAAGAGCTAGATTTATATTATTCAGCCCTGTGACTATTGCCTGAGCTGACAGGCATGAGTTAAAATGATGTGATGAAATGGTAATTTAACAAAAAATGAAATTTAGTTTTCTTACTTTTCGATCCTACACATTTTTGCTGCATTTATGCCTGCAAAGTGGTTACAACGGCCCTGTTAATAGTTTAATATTCTAGTTTTATGACATTGAGCTTGTTTGTACATCTACCTTGAAAACTTAACATGCCTGAACAGCAAGTTTCTCTTTATAATTCATATCGTACAACACAGACTCCTGGGGTTTGTTTTGTTGTTGTTGTTTACCCACTGTGCTCACAAAACAAACAAACCCACCCACACATCCATGAGTTCTTACCAGCTTTTCTTTGTTTTGGCATAGATTCACATTTTCACATCCCTCCAGTCTCATCTATTTTAAATCACCCAAAGAAACAGATTGATCAAACATTTGATCAAATCCTTCTTGATTTCCCCTGGTTTTGTATACTACCCTCTTACTCTGAGCAAGTCAAATCAGGTCCAAACCCTTTGGGTTCAGGATGTTAGCATTCTTTGAATAAGTCTTTGGCACAACCTGTTATAAGTGACCTGACCACTAAAAGGACACCTAATTTCTGGAATTATTTGTAAAAATGCAAAGCGTTCCATGTGGCAACCTCCGTTAACAGCCATGAAAACACACTTGGATTACAGGGCAATGACCCTTAGCCACAAACCATCTGAGCCAACCAAAATAAATATTTGGTTTTTTTACTTAATGCAGAGCAGATTTTTCATATAACCTGTTGTTTTCAGGTTATGAAAAACTGAGATGTTGAATGAATCCATGTTACCAGTTCAGGCAAAAAAACATACCTTAGGTTATTAAAGGTAAATGTTTAATATGTGTGGTAAAACTGATTCATATTCACTGAAATATATAAACTTCAAAACAGTGGAACATATGTATGTTGGCAGAATAAACTGGAACATATTTAAAACTACTAGTTGGGTTTTATTGTGTTGGCCTCAAATGGAAAGTAAGATTCTCACTAGGATAGAATCTATTATAATAGTTTTTTTAAAATTATTTTTCTTTATTCAGTTCACTTGGTTTGCCTCATCATTGTCAGTGTTTACAATTTGTTCCAAAGGTCAGAAGTCTATTCAGTAGCAATTGAGCATGGCTCATTTATTCAACCTTAGCATACAGTAACTATTATGGGCTATTTCCATATTCACCTTGTCATAATGCTAACAATAGCTCTCTGGGAACAAAAAGCCTTATTCAAACACTCTATGTTCATTATAGCCATTCATCAGTGGGGGAGTTTTAATGATCTTTTCCAGTAATGGATGTAATTGCAGTTCTAGGTTTTAGGGTCTTGTCCCCCCCCTGACAGGTCAAAATACTACCCCTTTATTATGTGGACTTATTCACTTATCAACACTGACTATCTAGTTTCACTGAAATTATTGGGACTGTACCAGTGAAATAGTGAAAAAAAGCACAGATATCAAGAATCTGAGACGTTTGTTCCCAAACATCTGCTTGTTGCGCTGATAAAATGTCTTTACGATGCTAATAAGACACCATAGCTAAAAATGATCTGTGATTAATGATTGTATAAATGCACTCAAGTCATTAACCTTAGAAGAAATGCATAGCTGGCCATAGCCAATTCTTAAGACTCCAGGGCTGATATGCTGATTTCGGCCAACTGGTGAGACATGTAGTTTTCCACATCTGCACAAATTCCCCTTAAACCCTCTACCTGGGTTACATCCATCTGACTGTTGTTGATCCCAGCTAGGCTGAACATGAGGAAGCACCTAAACACCATTTTGAAATATCTGTTTAACTGGAGTTTTGGAGCGCTTTGATTTAGTTTAACTGTTGAGCAATAGGCACATCTAATCTTGAACCTGAATAGAGGGGCACTTTTCTGTCCACTCCATCTGTTGGCCCACTGGTTTTCCTACGGCAAACCACAGTAAGCCAAGAACAAAGTTTATGAAAAGGACTACCATCTCCAGTTCAGACATAACTCTAAGCCAGGGATCAAGGTTTGTTTTCTCCAGTGGTAGCAGAAAGGACAAAGTGGCCCAGATAGCACATTCATGGTGATTGTTGTGAAAACAAGGCCATTATGTCAAAGCAATGTTAGCAGTTCAGAAAACTCTATTAAAATAGGAATTCAACCTGATTCTCTCAGTTTTAGCATTGTGATTATTATAAAGTGCACTCAACATTATGAATTATTGTTATTTGAGCCAGAACATTGTAGCTACGAATAACCTTATTCACATTAATTATATGTTATGCATTTTATGCTCATATTATTGGCAACATCATCACTATTAAGCATTCTCTAATTCAGTAATATATTTCAGAAGAAAAGAATGAGCCTGTGCTAACCTATTCAGATGAGGCATTGAATTAAAAAGGGACCTTTGTAATCAGGGATACAAAGTGAAACAGTGAATGTATGTGTTGTGAATTTCGAGAAGAAATGGTTGAAAGGCTGAATTTGACTCTGTTTGTTAGAGTATTCTGAACCATTGCAAGACTTGTGAACAATCCATATGACTCCTGCCTGCTTCAGTGGGTTTTGTCTTGGGAGGCCTTTCCCAGGGGATTGTGCTCCTTTTCAAAAGCCCCTTAAGATGCAATCACATTCAATTTACTAGAGAAAAAAGTCCCAATCCTGAAAAAGTCATCTTTTGAATCCCATTGAAACCAATGGCTTAACTTACAACACAATGTTATATTTGTCTGTGAAAGAGTAAGTCTACTTGACTTTAATTAGACTTATTCCGAAACAAGAGTATGCAGGATTGCAGCCTTAGTTGTGTCTTCAACCAAGCCCTGAGTTTTGAGAACCCTTTCCTTGCAGTGAAGGTACCAGTGAAACTGAACTGTTAACACAGAAATTGGCTTTTATCATCGTGGTACATGTTCTGCTTATGTAGGGTTATTTCAGTCTTTCAGCGTCTGCAAACTGTCCACAGTTATGTTGATGGCCACCCAAGTTCAATAAATATCCTTACCATTTCTGCAATCCATTATTAGTTTTACAGTACTCTGGGAACATTAGGTCATATCCCATCACGCTTTTCCTTTGGGATAGTGCAACTTACATAAATATTGTTCTCACAGTGAGCCGTACTGGGTAGCAGGAAATGGGGCCTTTTCTTCAGGGTCCCTTATGAGCATAAATGGGTACGTAATGTAACTACTGTTTACAAAAGGAGCATGGAGCCACTTGGTAATTAGAAAAAGATTGATGTGCATTTCATTTAAAATATATATTGAAATGCTGAAACTGAGGGAACTTAAAGTTGCCACATAATAGGATAATGTTTTTACTCCCATTGGTTTAAGGAATAAATCTATTCAGCAGCTGCTTTATTCACGACTGCTTATCCTTTGCACTTTCAAAAAGTTCACCAACTTTTTTTGTGTCGCTGTCTCTCAGATTGAATTTGTGTAGACTTAAACGTTGAAAAATAAACCAATCATCAAACTAAATATGAGGGTTATATAACTGCAGTTAGCTGTATAGTTTTATATAACGATAGCTACGTTGATGTAAAATGCAGGGTAGTTACCTACAGTGAATTTTTCTCTTAACACATTGACATATGAAATAGTCCTCTGGAAAAAATAATAATGTGCAATCTTCACACCAGACATTTCTTTGCAAGCATAGGCAAAGGGTTGTTTATGCAGCTGGGAAGAACTGAACCTTCCTTTTCCTTTCTTGCTCATCCCACCAGCTGTCCTTTCTCTCCAGTTATACCCAGGTCTCTTCCCTTTCAAAAAATGGGGGACCTGTGGGATGGGAGGTATTTGGAGGAGGTGTGAATTCATTGTATTTATACTGATCTGTGACTCCACAGACACATAGCTGTTTCCAAACAACTATTGGAACTGCTACATCAGCTCCCACATGCTCTGAATGCAGCGGTGAGCATGACTTAAGAATTGTATTGGGTTCCCTATAGGCAGTGAACTCCATTATAGCTGTTTCCCTGTTCTGTCATTCAGCAGTGAGTAATCCCTTAGTAAATTGCCTTGCAAGGCGGTGGAGCAGATGCAAGTCTGGCTCCATGCTGACTTTGGTTTGCAAATTGGGAACCAACTCACCTGCCCCCTCACCTCAGAGCCTTTTCTCCCTGGAACAAATTCTCCCATAAGCCCACCTAAGGACACCAGTGTTAACCACATTTGGAGCTCACCAGGATTTCCCTGGATGTGGTATCTGAAACCCACTTAGTTTTAAGATCCTGGTGTAAGGATCATCTAACTGTATAAAAGAGCTTATATCCCAATGGTTTCATATGTAACTCGGGAACCTGTAGAAAAACTGCTCCACAATTGCAGAATTGTCTTTGGTGAACATCTGCAAAGGACATGGAACAGCGGAAGCTGCCTTATACAGAGTGAGACCAGCGTCTCTCTGGGTTTACATGCTATTCCTTATTTCAGCTGCCTTTGGAACTGGGGGTTAGGTTAGCATGGGAAGAATATCAACACACCACAGCATGGTAAAGCTTGTGTTTTAACCTTCTGTTTTATCTTGTGAATTGCCCTTGAGATCTTGTCATGAAGGGTGGTATAAAAATATAAAGAAATAAAGAAATAAAACAGTGACCAATACATTTCCAGCAACACTCACTAAGTCAGCATTGGTCATGACAGCTGCTACATAGGGAAATTGCACTTGGCTAACCCCCAACCTCAACCAGTTGACCACAGGAGGGGGTTCTGCCAGTATTTGCATTTCAGGGAATGGTGTCACTTACTTAAGTTAGTAGTTTAGTTTAGTTTAGGCATAAATAACACTGACATAAAAATATTTCTAGAGAGCGAGTTTCCTTGCTTTGTTTAGAAACAGGGATTACCTTAGCATGGTAATAGCACCAATAATTCCTACAAAGTGTTTCATAGGAAATTTTGATGACAACCACTAATAAACCCAGGAGAAAAGTTCAATTAGAATAGCATTTCAAAAGTTACATTTTATTGGACCAATCCCTTAAGTTTTCAGTGCAGTAGTTTGTCCATGAAGTTCACGGACATGATTCATACACATGCTATTCAAAAAATATTTTGTTTATTTTTCCAATGAATAGAGAATTTTTCTTTTAGTTTACTAATGTTGTTGTGAGCTAATATTCTCTTTGCGAGTGTTTGTTGGAGATTATTAGTGCTTTTATCATGCTGGGGTAATCCCTGTTCCTAATCAAGGTTAAAAAATTTACATTACTTGCATTTAGTCCATAATAAGTGTTGACATGAGTTTTAATGTATTATAACCATATTAACTAATATGGGTTAATTAATCCAAAAGAAAAAAAAATCTATGTAGACAAGCTCTTGGGAACAGTGTAATATTTAAGTGCAGGTTATTAAAATTCACTCCATGAAAGAAGCTAGTGAGGCAGAATTTTCCCCAGATACTGTTCTGAGAATGCAGGCTAATTTTAGGTCAATAAAATCTCCTTAATGTTCATTATTTCCAGTATTTGCATAGGATTGTTTTTGCTGTTTTAAAAAACAAAATTAACTGGCTATGCCAATCAAGTATATAGTGCTGACATCTTTGTACTCTATTTTTTAACCAGCTTGGTAATTATTTTATTCTCATTAAAATGGTTGAAATAACAGTGATGACTTTAACTTCCCACCAATTTGAAAAGTGGGATGCTACTAACCTTGTCAAATTCATTGTGTATGACTTGACACGCTCATTGCTCCAACCAACAAATCTGCCTAGAATTCCCTACAGAGTATAGAGATAATGTGAATAATGTTAAGCACATTCCCGTAGACTGTCGCTGTAGATGTGAATAATCAAGTGTGAGGGTCCTCCCTGCTAATCCTAATTATTTTTTTCTTTTTAAAAAAATATTAAGGTTCTCCAACCAGAGATGTAGGCCCCTCATTAGGCCTGAAGAAATCCAGTTCATTAGAAAGTTTGCAGACAGCAGTCGCTGAGGTAACTTTGAATGGTGACATTCCCTTCCACCGTCCACGGCCGCGGATAATCAGAGGGCGAGGGTGCAATGAGAGCTTCAGAGCTGCAATTGACAAATCGTATGATAAACCTGTTGCAGATGAGGATGATGAAGGCATGGAAACCTGTAAGTAAACTCTTCCATGTACACTGCTTTTAAAAATTACCTTTTAAAGATGTTTTCACTACTGATGGTTCTTTCAGTTAATTCCGCCCCCCCCCCATCTTCACCCTGCCTGCCCCTTTGATCACACCATGTCTTTTGTCAAGGTAGCTTCCTACCTTGTTAAGTTCTCTTTACTCCGCCAAGATTTTTGTTCACCACCTTAAAGCTCCCACCTGCTCTGACTCTGTCTTCTTTGTGCAAAATTTCCACAGTTCACTTAAAAGCGGTGTAGCCACAAAGTCAATTCACATTGGAAGCCTTCAAGTGAGTTCCTGTTCACAGTGTATAATAGATAATTCATCCTTCCTCCTCTAGCCAACACCTACTCATCTCAAGATTTCTTGCTTTCATTTCTCTTTCTCTCCCAACCATGTCCCCATGTGCTTGAAAAAGCCTTTCTCTCTGTCTCTGTTTTCTTCTGCCTGACTCCTTCCAAATTCTTCCACCCTTTGTAAAGCCTACTTTCAGCAACAACTTCGACCGTCTTTTACTTGGTCCACTCTGATGTCTTGGTCTCTCTCCCCCAACCCCCATCCCTGCTGCTCCATATCCTGGCTTTTATGTCATGTGCAATCTCTCTTGGATAGAGCACCATCTCTTCTGTGTTCTATATGGTGTGTAGCACATTCTTGACACACTCCCATTACCTTTGCCTCAATTGAAATGGTTGCTTCTGCCTTGATGTCCGTTTGGATCCATGTAAATACCATTTGCGTCTCGAGGCCCCAAGACCCACCCCCAAAATAAAGACACAAGGATAATTATATTAGTTTAAATTTTTGGGCAACAATTTTGGCCACAACTTTATTGAAATACACTCACGTGAGCAGTATTGGCTTAGGCATTGACTCCCCACTATAACTGGCTCCACCTCTCAGGATGATCATCAAATGGGGTAAACCAAACGAGGGAGCTAGGTCGATGAGGGCCAACCAGCTCACCCCGGTGTTCCTGTGGTCCTGGCATGGCCCTAGCCCCTCAAGCGGACTTCGGATGAGATCCAGGACCCCCAGATTCCTTTAACGGAATACCCAGTTCCTAGAGGGGCAGGTGATGGCCAATCCCCACAATCCAACTGAGCCAATGCCAATGCCTAGCCACCACCTTACAAGTTGTGGCAATTTGCTAAGGGGGAGGCAAAAACCAAATGGCTAAAGCCAATCTGCCAAATGGAAAAATTCCTACCCAGCCCCTGTTCCAAAACAGGCGACCCAAACCAAAGCAAGGCCAAGCGACTCTAACTAAACTAGGGAGGGTGGGCAGGTGTTCAACAGTGTGAAGCAAGTGCCTCTCACTGCATCACACTGCTGTTTTTAAAGCCCCTGGGATCACACCACCCACTGGCTATTGGCTAAAATCGCCTGGTGTGATCCCAGGGGAATGGCCAGGACTTCTTGCTCCTCCCCCCCCCATTTTAATCCTATCAGGTGAGCTCTTGGGTCCCGCAAGCAACCAGGACCCTCTGTTATGAGGCTCCCATATAACGAAAGAAGAGCATCGCCCAAAGGGTCAGGCGGGGTATATGGAGGAACAATATGAGTGGAAACGTTTACATAAGGACTGCAGCAGTTGCAGGAGCATCTCTGTCTACCTTTGGGTAAAGAGAACATTAATGCTTGACAGTGTTAGCGTAATAATGACATCTCTGCAGGCTTGCATCACACTCTAACGTGCTATGGATTTTGTGATTTGGTTGGTTGGTTTGCAAGCTCTAAAATACCGGGTACTCGTTTGTCAAAATGAAGATTACTGCAAATTTTAATGTACTTGGACCTCAGCAGAAAAATGTATGTTTATGTAGCCAATATTATACCCTCCAACATTCCTCAGATGAAAATAGAGACATTTCCCACTCCCCACAACTGACCCTCCTCAGCCCCCCATTTTTTGTCTCCCCTCCGCAAAGCATTTCTACCAGTAAAAGGGCAAGAGTACAACCACTTCACCAATGGGACCCAGCACACATGCCCTCCTCTGTCCTGAAAAAAGTCTTAATCCTGATTTTATTTTATTTTATTCTTTGGTAGATTTACAAAAAGAAACACACACAGCAATGAATGAATTTTTAAAAATGGCAAGATTAGATGCAGACACGCAAAGCATTTTTTTTAATAAAAAAAATCAAGATTCCTTGTGTACCGTCTTAACAGCAAGACTATGAGTTAAATGAAAAGGGAAGGGGCAAACACTTTGGTTCTAAAGTTTAATGAGAGAGGGACTTTCGGGTTAGTGCCATCGGCGAAATGGCGGAGTTCCTCCAGTCGGAGGAACTGGCTCCGTGGAAACTGGGTCTACCCGCCACGGCGAAGGTGGGGACCCGCTAGAAATCCCAGGTGGAAGAAGCCTGGGAACGTGGGGTTCGGCAGAGCACCAGGAGCGCCTCCCCTACTCGCGGGGGACCCCTTTTTGGGACTCTGGAGTGAAGTGGGGTGATCGGCGCGGTGCTGCGAACTGACTGCTATTTTCATGGAAGGAAGCCGCATTGCCATTGCCGGAGAGCGCTGACTTTTTCCTGCCGACAGTTGGACTCTAAACAAGTACCCGTGAGTAGAAACGGAAAATTGGATCAAGAAATATCTTAATTTGGCACCGAAGCGGGAAGGTTCAAAACAGGAAGTCCGCCTTCCGCTTTCTGTAAATAGATTGAAGCAAAAATCTTGTAAGCTAATAGCCTGGAAAGTCGCTTTACAAAGGTCGAAATTTCCTTCATTTATAACCATTAAAACCCCCTTGGAAGCAGGAGAAAAGGGGGGAAACTAAACTGTTCAAGCCTGCTGGAGAGGGAGTAAAGGAGAATAAGTTTCCACCGTCTCAAACCTGGGAACGGGGTGTCAGAGACAGAAATTATCGGAGACGTCCATTGACTGTGAATTGAATATTTTGACAGATAGTAAGAAAAAAAGTGAAACAAATTGATTCTAATGTTGCCTGTTGCATTTTAAAGAAACAAAATATTCAAAAATTGAAAGTAACTTTCTTTTGTTGGACATGATTTAAAAAAGATGGACACAAATAGAAATTGTATCCTCTAGAGGGAGCTTGTCAAATGGTTGCTGCAGTTCACTTGGAGATTTCACAGCTGTGAGATTAACATCGTGGGACCAGACTGTGACCTTGAATAAAAATGTGTTTGGAAGAAGTCCTGGTGCTTGCTTTTTGCAAGACAAGTGCTTTGTTGGAGCAGTTGCATGAGAAGGTGGATTTGATGAACGAGAAGTTGGATTTGATGACTGTTGTAATCAGTGAATGTGGACAAGTAGGGAATATTGACATAGAAATCATACAGTGACCAATTCAGGAAACTGGTTCGACTGGGCAAATGCAAGGGCAGACAATAATGAAGGAAGCTACGGTGCTACCTCAAGCAACACAAATGGAGAGACCCGAGGCCCTGCAGGAGCATAAGCCGCTGTTTTGGAAGAATGAACTTGAATTAGGCCAGAGGGAGTTGGGAGCTGAGGAGGCTCTCAACTTTGGAGAGATTTTGAAATATGCTGTCAAAGATCTTTTGGATTATATTGATGACTGTGGGGAGTGGGACTGTGGGGAATGGGCTGGTCTGATGCGGGGAGTTGGACATGAGTATGGGTGGAAATTCCCCGGAGACCTACTCCCTAAGGAGAAAGGAAAGAAACTAAGAAAGAGACCCACAAAAGACAAGGAAAAGTGCAAAAATAAACAAGAAGAAAAAGATCTGCAGAAGGGGCATGGAAGAGACTTAAGAGCCTCGGATATCAGACTACCAGGTTGATGGACTAGATGGAATGGATAGCAAGGACTGACATAACCCGAGACCAGAAAGAAGGGACGTTGGATGAAAATTGGAAGAGTCTATAAAGAAAATTTTTTATTTTGGGAATTAGTGTAAAATTAATGAATATTAGGGAGAATGTTGGAATGAAATTGTCTGGCTTTAGCAGAAATGATATAAGGATAAATAAGTATTAAGTTTTTTAAGTTTTAAGGTATTTTATGGTATTTTATGGTAAGATAAGGTCAAGGTATTTTATGGTAAGATAAGGTTAAATAAAGTAAGGTAAATTGAATAACAGAATATGGTGAAAGATGGATAGGATATATAGAGTCAATTAATTGGTTATAAGCTAAAATATAGAAAGGATTTGCTGAAACAATGATTGAATCAGGATACAAGAAGAGGGAGGTGTGAGGAAGTCGGGGAAATAGGCAGATGAAAGATAGGATATGGAATGACTGATTTGTTTTTAACTATTTTTATTTTTCTGTATTTTGTATCTTTTTGTCTTCTTTTTCTTCATTTTTTTCTCTTTTTTCTTTTTTTTTCTTTTTCATATTTTTGTATTTCCTCTGAAATTTTAATAAATATTATTATATATATATATATTAAAGTTTAATGAGAGAGAGAGAGGAAATAAGTTGCATTTAGGTTGAAAAATTTCAGCATTGGAAGTTCATCCATAAAGTGAAGAAAAATTACGGCTGTTCTTTAATTAGAATATGTAAGGTTGGCAGATCTAATAAAGCATAAAGTTAATGATCAGCTATTACCCACCCTAATGGGCGTTCATTTACATTTTCAGTTCTTTAACCCTAAGAGTGACCCAACATGAGAAGAATGTCATTAACATAAAAGAATCTCTTCAAACGTAACCTGTATAATTATTGAATGGTGCAGCAATGGGCTAGTAAAATGACAGTCCATGCTCAAAAAAGAGTGAATAGCAAATGAACTTAAATGGGGCAGAATTAAATGGAAATTATTAAAATTTTAACCTTAATGTTGTAGTATTTTGAATGTATCCCAGCAGGTCCCCCCTACCTATCTAGTTACTTTACCTTTAAACATTAAAAGTTTATGAATGGAAAAGAGCTGGGGAAGCTGAGGTAATTAATTACTTGGCTTGTCGACTGACACAAGGAGTTGGAAAAATGAATCTGCAATCTCAGCTTTTTATGAATGTGTTTACATTTTAAGAAACGCCTGTCATAATGAGCAAATTGGCTCCTACAAGTTCACTGTTCTATTTTATATTAGTTTTTCTTTTTTAAAAAGCCTGCTTCTAAAAATATTGCATAATTGAATGTAAGGACATTTGAAATATTTCCTTCAATAGCAACAGCAGAATTAATTCAGCTTCATTTCAAATGGCAGTTCAGAGCAGCTAAATGTTATCAGTCTTGTCTAATTGACCCAGTGACACAGGGTGGAATCCAGTGGAAGTACCCCATAACAGAAGTGAGGGGAAGGGTTTTTTCTGATTCCCTTGGCAGCCCTTTATGGTACCTTTTGATTTGTTCTGCAGGGTTCCCCAACAACCTAGAGCTTGTTTTCAGAGGGGGGGTGTGCTCAGGCCTGCAAGAAGGAAAGCAAAAAAACCCTCCCCACCTTTTCAAAAAGTGGGTCAAAAGCCCTTCTTCTGAGACTGAGGGAACAGTTGGATTTCACCCATAGGAAGTGGGGCACAAAGGGGTGGATCCCAAGTGCTCCATGTTTAAGCTTTTCTCACAGTGGGTCAACCAGTGCCCATAAGCAGCCCACAAACTGGCCCTGAGTGCATCAGCATTCTTCTCACGTGATTCCCAGCAACTGATACTCAGATGTAAACTGGAGGCAGAATATAGCCATTGTGGCTGGTATCCATGGATTGCCTTCCCCTCCAAGCATTTTTCTAATCCTCCTTTAAAGCTGTCCAACTTGCTAGACATCCCTAAATATTGTGGGGGATGAATTCCACAGTTCAACTATGTGCTGTTCGAAAAAATGCTTTCTTTTATCTGCCCTGAATATTGCAACATTCAGGATGGCACCGTGCATTTTGAGAGAGGGAGAGGGAGGAGAAGGAGAAGGAGAGAGATAACTATAGAATGATCTGGCAGGTGTACTGGGCATGTGACTATTTGATATTGGATGCAGACGTTCCATTTTAGGTAGGGATCAAGTGTGTTAAAGTGGCACTATACATGCCACTATACACTATACAGGTGGGGAGGGGAATTAGTGTTCAGTTAAACCCTATGGAGGTGGGTTGTGTTCAAATCCCCCTTGCAGCTATTTCTCTCCTCCCCTAATAGTTCAGAATTTAGAAGGCTCCTTTCTCTCGTTGTAAAAGCAATGACTTTCATTTGGTCAGCTGGTGACCCTTTTGTACTCGAAGATAATAGAATCAGAGAATTGTAGAGTTGGAAAGGGACCACAAGGGTCATCTAGTCCAACCCCCTGCAATGCAGCAATCTTTCACCCAACATGGGTCCTGAACCCACAACCCTGAGATTAAGATTCTCATGCTGTACTGACTGAGCTATTCAGATAAGTTGTTCTGAATTGTTTCATAAAGAAATCTTGATCATGTCCTGCAATGAGTTCTAAAAATATACTTGCATACCATGTGACCACATTTACTGTGGGGGCTTTTTAAAAACCATAATATAATTGCTGCACTCAGAACAATTGGCCATTCAGACCGTTGAACTGAGCCTGAAAGACAGATGGGAAGACCTTAAGTTTGGCAGAGGGTACCTATAGATTTTAATGGGTATAATCAGATAGTCACAGCTGACTGCTTGGGGTATTTGGATCATATGAATCACAGGGCTTGTTTTCGAAATCTTGGAATAGCTGATAAGAAACAGTTCCTTTCTCTGGTGCGTTGTCTGAGAGCAAGCTATTTGAATCTGAATAAATTGGCAGAGCTTTCTAATCTCTGTTGAGTCTTAATTGCTAGAGACTCTGCTTGTATTAAATAACACAATACACAGTCTAGCTCAGTTATGGAACAGCTTCACGTTCAATAACTACAGTTTCTTATGAGCATTTTCTCTGTTTTGTGACATAATTAGGAGAGCAGTTTCACAATACTTTTCTTGCAGTTCTCTTAAGCAAAACACATCTTTGCTCTTGGAATCATACCCTAAAGAACAATCTGATGTTTTGGTCTTAGTGGCTAAAATAGGAAAGGGGGATTGTCGTCTGCACTTTTTCATTAACTCTTCCCCCCGACCCAGTGATTTTTTCGTAATGTCATCAGTGAACTATGAACTATCACAAAAATCAGAACTTGAATTTCTTGCCTGAACAGGAATAATAATGAGGCAACATTTTCTTTCTTCAGGAATACATACCCTGTTTTTCTCTTCCACAAAGGCGTTGGTCAAATCAACTTACAGATACAAAAGAAAACATAAAACCATCAGTGACTCCAACCTTAAAACTCAAACAATCACACTGAAAACAGCAGCAACATCCCTTCCAATCAATATATTAAGCAGTGGTCGAATCAAAAGCTTGTTTGAAAATAAATTATTTCAGTTGCTGGCAGATCCCAACCTCGCAAAGCGGTTTGGGGAGGGCAGTGCGAGAAGGAAGCCCTGAGTCCTTTGATCCCTGAGCTGGGCTCTGTGAAAGCAGTTGAAAGTTCTGTTGTTGCATGGGAATTGTAGAAATGAAGTTATATTAGAGATTGTACGAAATGAATTGCAAAGCAGCAGGGAAGTCCAAACCTACTGAATGAGTGTGTTCCCTGACCCTCAGTGGATGAGATAAGAAAAGTCCTGCTGGAGTAGGCTGAAGGTCCATCTTAGTCCAGCATCTTATTTCCCATAGTAACCAACAAGATGCTCTGGAAATCTACTGGAAAATGTTGTTGGAGTGTGAGGTATACATCCCTAAAAGCAATGTGATGCAATACAATAAAAAGCAGACAAGTAAAATATGAGGGAAACAGCACTCCTTGCTGGTTGCCCCCAAAGCAAGTGATATTCAGAGGCATACTGTCTTAGAACATGTTTGCAATTTTTCGCTAATGTATTGGCAAAGCTGAGGTAACTGATGAGGATCTCAAGTTTTGAATATTCAGTATATAAATAATGTGAATTGCACGAGGTGTGATTGATTGTTTTTAATAGGAAGGGAAATGTGCATAGAAATACTTCAATAAGCAATTAAACAGCATTATTATTATTATCATTATCCTTGTTGAATGTCAAGTATTATAAATTAGTTTTAATTAATTTGTATTTTTAACATTGCCTTAAAGCACAATGTCCTTGAGTCCTCACTTCAGATATTGCATATTGCATCTTTTTCTCAGCATTGCTCTATCTTTGAAAATCACTGTGATACCTCAGTGCCCAAGGGTGATATAGTATTATGGTATGTTTTACTTATTCACCAGCCTAAATGAAAGCCAGTGTGGGACTGAGTTGGTGTTTGAACTTGAAATGTAGGATTGTGCCTTGAATATGAACATGCTCATCTTTCATTTCAATATCTCAGTCTTCAAGGTGTATGTTGCATTAAGAAAAATTTTGTATCCTTCGTTTTCTCCTGAAAATGGGTGTGAAGAATGAGCCAATATTCAAGGTTAAAATGGAGAATTATGTTGTAAATGTACATAGTGGATAACATTGTAAACTCAACTGTCAATATATAGACCACGTTCAGATTAGCATATCTTGTCTTAATAATATTAGATATGAATTGGTCTTTTGGACATAAAGCCCAGCCCCTTTGCCTGAGGGAGCAAGCAAACCAAGGTATTCCATTGCACTTTGTTTGCTATGATTAACAGCTTTGGAACAAGCCAGGATATTAAGTCAGCTTCAAACCATGGTTTAATATCCTGGCTTGCTGTGAAGCAATTAAGCATATTTTCATGGTTAGCATGAAATAGCAAACTATAGTCAATGGAGGACTCTCTAGTTTGCTTCCTTGCCTTCTTGGGCCAAGGGAGGATCAAATGAGCTATGTATATTTATCCAAAAGACTCATTCATTTCTTGGCTTATTAAGCAATATTGAGCAAGCAAGTTAAACAAAAAACCTCACCTTGTACAGTAAAATATGTGCAGTTTCATGGACCCCATGTGTGGAGCTTACCAGATACAAGCAGAGAAAGTCATGTAGTTTACCACCTGGGTGGTTTACTGGAGTGTAGTGGCTGTTCATTCTGGATGAACGGATAAGGGGTGTTCAACTCTATTTGTCTTGAATCGCAGCAGATAATTTTTTTTAATCTCCCCCCCCCGCCCCTACTAAAATTACCTTACTCTTTCAGTGGAGGAAGATACTGAGGAAAGCTCACGATCAGGTAGAGAATCTGTCTCTACGTCGAGTGACCAGCCATCCCATTCACTGGAAAGACACATGAATGGCAGTCAAGATAAAGGAGACCGGAAAAAAATTGGGAAGGACAAGAAGAAAGATCGAGATAAAGAAAAGGATAAAATTAAAGCCAAGAAAGGAATGCTCAAAGGCCTGGGGGACATGTTCAGGTAGGATTTGTATATGCGACTAGAGTTTGGACCTATGATTTTCATGGCAATGTATATTTCAATATGCATTTTCAAAATGCCAGCAATTTAAGCATGTCTTAAAGGGACCATTTAATGCTCCTTCACTCTGTCATCATCTGTAACATGACTCTAATTCTATCAGTGTGGATTCTATTGCACCAAGATTGACATAGGTTTATGTCATGTTTTAGTGAAGCTGCTTATGAGGTGGAATAAAACAAGTGACATCTATGTTGCATCTGCACAAGGATCGACATTTGTACAAAACAAAACAATACTCAGTTAGCGCTTGATGTTTCTTGCATGTATGGTGATTCATTATTGACACACTACTAAAACCCAGTTCACAGCAACAAAGGCTTCTTGAAATGTAGGTGTTTAGAGAAATTCATGTTGAACCCTGGAGATCCTCCATGGTTTCCCCAGTTTTCACTCTTGCCAATACAACCTTTCTGGTTTTGATTTGGAATAGAGAACATTTCCCAATCTAAGTGAAGAGCTGGTACACATAATTACCTTGCCCTGTAAGGCTTTTATTTTCAAGCAATTGCTATGCTCCAGTAAGTGTGGATTTGACTTGATTTATTATCTATATGTCTCTTTTCCAGCATCAATGTTGATTTCAAAGCTGATGACAACAATAAGAACACATTAGCAAACAAAAACACTTTAATCAATATAATCCTATCAAAAAGCACATAGAGTATTAGTGAGGGGGAAAAAAAGCAATCCAATAAAAAATGATGCAGTTTAATACCAAAACCATAACAATTCAAAAACAATTTATCCGAAATGGCTGATAAGCCGCAGCCCAGTACCAGCTGACATAATCCCTCTAGGAAGGGGGTTCTGCACCGCACAGTCTCAGCAGCAACTTTTTCCATAGCTTAAGGCACAAGGGAAGAGGGGCTGGTTTCACTTAGCCTTGAGATGGAACACACACTGCTTTGTAAACAGGATTCATTGAGCATTAACAATGTAGAGTAACTCAGCTATGTTACACTCAGTTATGTCACCTAGAAGTGATGACTAAGAACAAACTCCTTGTTTCAAACTCCTTGAAATATAGTACAAAAACAGACAAAGGCTATTGGGAAGCCATTGAGGAGTCACAGTATAGTACCCAGTGGCGTAGCGTGGGGGGTGCAGGGGGGCTGGCCGCAACATCTGGGGGTTAGGGTTAGGGGACGCAAATCCACGGGTTAGGGGGCGCAAATTACTTGCCTTGTTTTTGTACATGTCTGTTGTGCTTTCCAGCCATGTTTTTCTACGGTATAAGGCAATGGGACAAGCAGCGGGGCAGCACATCTTCAAACATTACATCATACACTTTCCCCCTCGTTTCAAACTCTGACCCGCTCCATAGTGCATCTACTAGTACAATTTTTGCTTTGAGGGAGTATTGTATGCTTTCTGTTCTCAAAATATGTCTCTCATCTCCCCGAGGGAGAATTTGTTAGCCATAAAGCTATAAAGTGACTTCCCTAGATCCTTCGAAGTTGTGCTTTCCCATGGGCTTCCAGAAGGTTTTCATAACAAAATGTAGTTGTGTGCTGAGTGAGCGCCAATAAGTTGAGACTGAATCCTGACAAGGTGGGGCTCTATGGACTGACAAATCTAGGGTTCAGGAATTAGGCATTCTTCTAGTTCTGGATGGGCTTGCATTCCCTCTGAAAGAATGGGTGGTGCTCTTAGATCCATCACTGTCGTTGAAGGTGCAAGTGACTGGGGTTGGCTTGTAAGGTAGTTGTGGATGTTCCTAGATAGGCATTACCTGGCCACAGTGATTGGGTAACCTTTGAGATTTGTTCAGAAGATGCAGCTAGTGTAGAATTCCATGGCTAGGCTGTCATTTGGGACTGCTGATTGTGAACATACCACACCAGGCCAAGTTCTGGGATCTTGTATTGACATACAGTATAAGGCCCTATATAGATTGGGACCTAGATATCTAACAAAGCATCTTCTTTATGAGGAAGACCCTCTTACTGCCACAGTTAAGTGAAATTCACCAAGTGGCAACAAACAAGACAACCTTCTTGGTACTGGCACCTTGTCTATTCCTTACCTTCTCAGATACAGCTGATGCTAACTCTTATGAGTTTTTTTGTGCCAGTTGCAGACCTACTTATTCACCAAGGTTTTTATGCAAGGATTGCAGCATAGCTGTTTTATTTTTAAAGTTGCATTTTTTCCCCTTTCTGTTTTGTTTTAATGTGTATTATGTATTTGCTTTTAATGTAATGCACTCTGGGATTGCTTTGGCAAGAAATGTTTTAATTAGATAAGACATGGAGCCAGGAAACCTATATAAACAAGGTTAAAATTCTTGGTTCAACTATGTAGCTCATAGGGTGGTCTGTGGAAAATTAGTATCTCTCAGCTTAGCCCACAGAGTTGTAAAGATGTCCTACTCTGCCCTAATTCCTTAGAGGATGACCAAAACACAAATGTACGTAAAATAACATAATCACCGAAATTGTTGTATTCCCTTGATTGGGAGACCTTTTTCGCCCCCTCTCTATTAGTCTTCCACTCTTTTTTTTAATATAGGATTTCCACTTCCCTGATTTGAGTTCTTAATCACTGATCCACCACTTTTTAATTGGTTTTTTATCAGTTGTAGTCGTTTCTCTCTGTGTGTTTTTAATTGTTATTTAAATTGTCTTACTGAATATTTTCTCACTGAGCCTATCCCCAAGAAAATATATAAAACATTGGCCAGAGGTATCCAGGGAGGCTGTTGAGTGTGCTCCACAATAAAGGCTGTTCAGTATGCCTTGAGAAGATAGATGGGCATGCACAATGTAGCGAGACTTTGCTGCAATAGAAATAAGCTTTCCTTCATCTCTTACCTCTTTGTATATGTTATTTGTGTGCAGGGCAATGCCATTTCACACAGCAGCTGTGCTGTACTTTCAGCCTCACCCTGATGCAGGGCCATACTGGTAGTGAGGTACTTGCCTCAGGTAGCAGGTTGGGCATGAGATGGAGGGCAGGAAGTGCCAGAGAGCTATTGGATAATAGAACTTTGTGTACTGCCTTCAAAGATACCCTACTGCATACAAGTGTGGTGGAGGTTGTGGTCCTATTGCCAGTGTCTTGTGAGGATAACCGTGATCGTTGTGAGGATAATCTGAAGAGAAGTGTCATGTACATTGAAGTGTAGGTTGGTTCAGGCATGATCCAAGACTGAGATTCAGCTCAAAAGGGATTTATCGGAACATCAGGAACAAGAAGAACAAGAATGACAAACGGGGCACTTGGCCCAGTATAGTACCTCGGGTTAAGAACTTTGCTTCAGGATGAGAACAGAAATTGCACGGCGGTGGCGAAAGTCCCCATTAGCTAAAGTGGTACCTCAGGTTAAGAACACGAGCGCCACAACCCCAGAGTCGGTCACGACTGGACCTAGTGGTCAGGGGTCCCTTTACCTTTACCTTTACCACTTTATCCATGAGAGAGTCACCTTTTTTAAAAAGGAAGACAACAGACATTCATAACTTAAGGTGGGCACAAATCTACCCAATTAAATATAATAAACTGTAAGATAATATATGGCAAACAAGTGTTTTCATTTTTTAAAAGTTGTGGGTTCATTATTGGGTTATAACCTTGATTCTTAAGAGCAGCAACCAATGCAATTATTTTCCATATATTAACTGGGAATTTGTGACATTTATTTGGGTAGATTTGTGCACCCTGTGATAGTTTGGATCCAACTCTTGCCTGTCTCTCAGATATTTTTTTTAAAGTTTTTGGGGATTAGGCCCTGCCAGGGCGTCCCTAGGCATAAGACAGCAAGACACAAAGGCCAGGATACATATTCTGGGAACAACTCTCTGGTATGGGGTGACTCATTGCTTTGTAAATATCAGATTTTCTTCTCAAGGAATAAGCAGTTAGATGTAAAAGCAGTACAGACCCCATGAACCAATAAAGTGTAAGCTGCTTCCCTTCCTTTTTTAGTTACTGTCAGCTGCCATGTATGCAAAGCCTGTGTTTCCTTGTCCTTAGCTGATGTTGTATCATGTCACATAAAATATTGAAAAATCTGTTTCTCTGGCCTGATGTTCAAAGCTGTGCTTTTCCCCCTTTCTCTCTCCTTAGTTTGTGTTGCTTTCTCCTCCCCTCTCCTCCTTGCTGTTTCACAGCTACGGATGTCTGGAAGACTGAATTTGACATTTTTTGTTTTTCATTTTTTAACTGCTTGTCTGCTCATGTTTTTCTAATGGCTGGTACAGAAGTAGCGTGACACTAAAAGCAGGGCACCCTTTTTGGACCCAGAGTGCTCCCGCTGTGCTCAGGAGGCTTTGTGTTGCTTTTGCTGAATCGATCCCTCTTGCTCTCCTGGCCAGCAGTTTCTGTAAGGAATAGGGGAAACCAAAGGAGAGGAAGTAAGAGGGTGAGAAGCCAGGTAGGAAAAAGTGTGAAGAGATTAGGAGAACTGTTACAGGAATAAATAGATTCAGCTTTCTGTCTAAAGAGGTTTCCTGTTAACTTGAGACTTAAGGGGTCTCCCCCCACCCCATGTGCCAAGTGCATTTTGTTCTGAAAACAGACACTAAATCAGGAGTCCGTGTGATCTACATTAGGGTCATGGTATGATCTGATTACTTTTGAATAATACATTGTTGTGGTTTTGTGATTGTAGTGCCTCAGGGCCACAACCAATGCTCCTTCCTAGGTGGGGATTTCCAGGTGTGGCTTCAAAGAATTTAGGGGAGCGGGGAATGGTGCTTCCCTTGTGACCAACACTAAGTTCTTCACCACATTGCCAAACCCCAAGGGTCTCTGTGTGCTTTAGTATCCTTGAAATCCTTGAATTATTAGCATCAGAAGAGTACAAGTTAAAACAGAAAGCTATTTTTAAGTTCAAAGAAGCTGTTCATTTATTTATGATCTGTATACTGCCCTTTGGTGAAAAATTCCCAGAGCAGATATTACAAAAATAATTAAAATACAAATAACAACACATCCAAAGCACAAAGTCAGTGAGATTTTAAAAGCTAGATTAAAAATAAAATAAAAATCAATAAGATTTGACTAGTTGTAGCAAGTATGTTCCTTAGGTAAACAAAACATGCAAAAAGTGCATGTTTACATGGCAGTTTATACAGGATATATGAAAATCAAGTATAAGGGGAAATTAATCATGAGAATCTTGAACTAGATTAGTGGTGTTTTTTATTTGCAATATTTCTTGAGAACATAAAGCCCCGCTGGATCACACCAAAGGCTCATCCAGTTCAGCATTGTGTTCTCACATTGGCCAAGCAGTTACCCATGGGAAGCCTGCAAGTGGGATATGCATGCAACAGCACTCCCCCTAACTGTGGATCCCAGCAGCTCATATTTAGCCATGCAGGTAGCTGATAGTCATTGTGGCTAGTAGCCAGTGATAGCCTTATCCTCCATGAATTTTCCAATCCTCCTTTTAAGCTGTTAAAGTTGGTGGCCATCACTACAGCTTGTAGCGGTGAATTTCTTAGTGTGAAGAAGTACTTCCTTTTGGATTTGGATTTGATATCCCGCTTTATCACTACCTGAAGGAGTCTCAAAGCGGCTAACATTCTCCTTTCCCTTCCTCCCCCACAACAAACACTCTGTGAGGTGAGTGAGGCTGAGAGACTTCAGAGAAGTGTGAGTAGCCCAGGATCACCCAGCAGCTGCATGTGGAGGAGTGGGGAATCGAACCCGGTTCACCAGATTACAAGTCTACTGCTCTTAACCACTACACCACACTGGCTCTTTTGTGTATGAGTGTGGTGTAGTTTCAGACTAGGACTTCTGAGAACAGGATTATTGTCCCCACTCAGTCATGAAGCTCACTGGGTGACCTTGGGCCAGTCACAGTCTTTCAGCCTATCCTGTCTCACAGAGTTATTTGTAAGGATAAAATGAAGTGGGAGTAACTATAAAAACAACCTTGAGCTCTTTGGAGGAAAGGTGGGATATAAATGTGATAATAAATAAGTAAAATATCCTGAATCTTCTGGAATGGTGACCCTGAGATCACTGTTTCAACTGAGGAAAGAGTTCAGTTATCCTAACTCAAATGTATCTGAAAATTCTACTCAATAATCACAGCCTGTATATATTAGCAAATGAGATACAATGTCTTAACATGTGAAACCAAGAAACTATTTCCTTTACAAACCCTAAACCTGCAAACACCTATCTTTAGAATTCAAGCTGAAAATGATATTCCACACTGCTGTTCTTGTTAAATAAGTATGATTCAGAGGGGGTTTGCAGAGTGTGGGGTCTATATATCAAAATATGGTGTTTATGGCATTTAAAACATTGGCTGTGCAGTGTCTTGCTTTCAGTATTGTAGATTACAGATGGGCAAGCCATTCGATTGGGAACCAATGCAAATGAAATATTCCCATATTACCATTAAATTGAATCCTACAATTACATTTGAAATGATTACTGGGAGCCTTGCAGTGTTGCTCCATCCAGTCCTTCAAGAGGAAATGGATAATTTAGTTTAAAACCTTGTTTAGCTGAAATCAGATATACTGTTGTCTCTTCTTGTACAGCCACTTCCAAAGTGCACAGAACACGTCCAGATTCATAAACATATTATTTGGAGCTTTGAATTACACATTCCAGCCACATTAGCCACCTGAGACCTCTGACTGGGCATTTGGGAAAACAACATGCACAGACTATACTTTCCCATTGCGTAGCTTGCAGGTTTTATTGTCTGCGCCATGATTTTCATTTACTGTGGCTTATTATGTCTGGGGATAGTTCAAACGCTACTGAAAAAGCAGGTGTTTTCTTCTTTTTAAGGGTGGAAATCAATATAAATTTATAATTTTCCACTGTTTTAGACGCTAATCAACCCACAATTCCAGCAGCTACATTTCAGATGTTTCATTAACTTTATAATTTTTCCTTGATTGCAAATTTGATTTATGTCCCTTAATTGGAATGGTTTCTTAAACAAAGAGAAGCAACTAAAAGCTTGGTGCTTTTAATCACCCTTTTGGTTCATGCTGCTGTTGAGTTTACATTTGTGTTTTTCTGCTAGTGTGTGTGTATACACACACACACACACACACACACACACACACACACTTCTCCCTTTTTTCTTTTTAGACTTAGGCAGGAGACGGGCACCCTCAGCACATTAGGCTTCAATGCATTGAAAGCATAGAGGGTCCTCTGCAAGGATTATTTCACAATTTAAAAACTTGAACTTGTATATCCAGCGGGGTATAGTGTACAGTTTTTTAATCTGAAACAGTATCATAGTTTTGGTTTTCATGCACCAAAATAAGTGTCAGGTTGACCTGCTACTGAAGACAAGTCCACAGCTCCTGATAACATATTCTCCCAGTATTCTTCTTTGCTTGTCAGGGAGTTTAAGTGGAGAACCTCTGACATCGACAGCACAGTATCTGACTGCAAAGCAAGCCCAGAGAGGCACATAGCGTGACAGCTGAGCCTTCTAAGTCCCTTCCTGACGTTTTGGTAACGTTTCTTTACAGACCTGCCATCTGAATATAAAATGCAAGTGTCAGGCGTGACACCTACTTTATAATCTCTGTAAAGCAAACCTTTTCGTAGGAGAATTTGTTGACAGTTCAGAGATTCAAAGTCAATTTCAATTCAAGCCTGTGTACAAGGTGTGTGCCCCCCCCATCTCATCTGCAACTGATGTGAAAATTGAAGGCTGGTGACTATTCAGCCCATAGCGAAGTATGGTAAATAAATATCTTCTTGAGGGTTGAGGAATCTGCTAGATGAAAGAATATGTTAATGACATTCCTCCCAGTGTATGTTGGAAACATTTCTTTTGAGATTTAATTTGCTATACTGATAGTTGCTGGATTTCTGCAATAGTTAGCATAATCTTTCAGAGCTGTTTTTGTAGGGTTTTGCTTTGTTTTATTAACTCTTAAGCCTTCTGGAAATAGCCTTGTTGAAATTAATGTTTGCAATGCCATATTTATGATTTCAGGAGGAGACATATATCTGTGGGTGGGTGTACACATTGATCCTACCATAAATAAATTAAAGCTTGAGTGCTTCAGATTGACACATGCTTGAGTGATGACCTTATGTTTGGGGATACAGCTTTAACTTTAATATTTCATTTCAGCCTATATAAGCAATAGTCTTGGATTCCCATTGTGTTGGAATGCTAACATGTCTTGAAAGGATATCCTTTTGTTAATCATTGGTTTAGGAGCAAAGAGTTGCTTACAAAGGAAATAGCCATTGCATATTAGCCTTTGGTCATGAACACAATTGAGTCCTGTTAACCAGAAATACATAGTTTAAAAGCCTTATTGCTATAAAATGTTGTACTAAAGCCTTGGGAATTGAGGTGTGATGTTTCCTAGGCACAAAAGTGTACTTTGGCTGTGGCTTAGTGATTGCATTTCCAAATTCTGGTCTGATAATAATTCGTATACAAGATGCCCACTGTGGTTGTTGAAATTGCAATTAAAGATACAAATCTGTAGTAAAGAATGGCACCATCCATGCACAAGAGAAATGTTTGAGAAACTGAACAGGTACAATATATCATTAGGGGGAAATCTGTAAGGAGGGATGGGGGAAAGCATGCTCAGTGGTTACAGAATGTAGAGAGTCTGTTGGGTAGAAATTGGACAACAAGGGAGGAATAGGAATGGAATGGTGTATCCTTGGAACCCTGGACAGAAGTACTCCACACTGCATTGTTTTGTTACAGGCCCTATTTGTACATCCATAGAATATTGTGAACCGCTAACGTACTTGTTTTTGTAGATTTCTATTCTCCAGATTTCCTTCTCTAATCACAGTTCCTCCGGCCACCTGCTCAGTGTATGGGGGTGGGATGTGCACACACGTGCAAGAAACTTTGAGCATAGGACCGTCTCCGCGTTTGGGTTCTACATATGATAAACAGTAATAGATTTGGAAAGGGCACCACCATTTCTTTGGAATGGAATGCACTCTTCTGTACAAAACCTCTTTTTAAGTATCGCTATAAACAGCAGGAACTAGCAGCAAAGGGAATATGCGACGACAGACATGTATCAATGTCACCATTTTGATAGCTTTCAGGTCAGTATTTTTTTGAGAGCTGCAGTAAACCTTTTACTATGCAGTAACATTTCAGTATACCACGATGAGCATTTAGTCACAGTTAACTTTTATAACCTAAGTGCCAACTTTCACTAGGTGGGAGGGCAGAGAAATTCTGCTGCACATAGAATAAAACAGGTTGATGAAAATGAGACAATCCCACATCAGGAAAAGCATATAGGCTAGTTTGGATAATGAGTGGTACAAAATAGCTTTATGGGGAAATGGTGCTGTTTAAAAAAGTAGAAAAGAGGAGGCACCTATTCTGCTTGTTTTACCTCCACCCCAGGAAGATAAGTAGAAAAGGTAAACTTGGCTCAACTTAGGGCTAGTAATTTTACAAAGTTTTGCATGAGAGAGATTTAACAGACCCTCTTCCCATTGGTTTCAAGGCTTCTTCACCAGTTACAGTTTAATAAATGACTTTTGTGTCTCCTCCAATAAGTGGAGTGGATGTACATATTTATTTTGCCACATTACGGCGTGCTAGGAAAAGCATCTGTCTAAACTATTGGACTGCAAAAGCACCGTCAGTCAGCACAGAAAATACGTAGCTATATGCACCAGTAGTCTGATGCAGTATAAGGCACCTTCAGATGTGCTGTATTCTCTTTCATTCATTTTCCCATCCAAGCCTACCTCAGTATTTCCAAATGCCTAAAACCAATCCAAATTAACTTTTCCCTGCTTCTGCATAAGCTTGGGATCAGCTGACTCTTCTCTGTAAGCACTTATTTGTTGATGAATATGTAACAGCTGCTCTGTATACCTGGGCAATTGCTCTGGATAAATCTGAAGCAATGGCTTTTGGTTGATAGTTGCAAATTAATCAAGTGCAAATTAATCAAGAAGTGCATCATTTAGACCTACCTCCACGCCATTTGGTGGAATATAACGTTTGGTACTGTAGTTCCCGTTACACATTTGTGAAGGACATGAAGCCCACACAGCTGTTATGGTTCTAGAAATATTTATTTCCCATCTGCTTACTTTCTTGATATGTTGGAAGACCTTAAAAGCTGGAGAGACAAGGAACATTTTCAGTGTCCTTTCTGTGTGCTCCCTGGAATGGGTACCCAACACATTGAAACTGAATGTGCAAATCAGTTTTCAAGGTCTGAAGTAATATCATATATTGCTTAATTTATTCAGCAGAGGATATTCCTTGGGAAAGCTACATCAACAACGATTTTTCTAGTAATTGACAGGAAAATGCTGACGTATAAAAATGTTTTACAGATAATGAGGTCTGCAGGGAACTTTTAACGTTTGGGAGGTTCCAGGTGAACTGTCAAGAGCTTGGTTAACCTTTTGTGTGCATATGTAAAACTTTGCTGTAGAATCATTGTATTTAAAAAAAGAAGAATGGATTGTCACTGACCATTATTCACATTAAGTTGCCATGAGATAATTTCTTATCCACCACCCATACCCTTGATGTTTCTCCTGAACTTGGTGGCTTGTGGTTTTCTTTTGTTACATTTGTAAAATCTCTTCTGTGCCCAAAAACAAAAGAGAAAACTCAACTTATAAGAGAAACACATAGCCTGATGAGGCTTTGCAAAACTCCCCATATTCTTACATTCTGCTTCCTGTTCCTTTGTCGAAAGGTAATTTGTCCAAAGTTTAAATATACAGCGTTGACTGGATCACCTCCATCTGTATGCTTATTGACAAAGAATGTTCAGAAGCTAGTGAGACAGGGCTTACCTTTGAATTAGCCATGCTGGTTTGGTTTCAGCAAGACTTGTTCTTCTATATCAGAGGTGCCAACCTGTTTGGACTAGTGGGCAAGAGAGTGCTGGGGGCATTGCTCACAAAATGGCTGTCCTGGAGGAGGCATGGCCTAACACAAAATTTGAAAGACAACCAAATCCATCAACTCCATATGTTTATCATGGGATGTCAGCTATGCCTTGCTGGTCCTGATTATGTAGATAACATGCACACTCAGTACCAGGAAAAATGTGTCTGTGGGTGTTAGGTGGGCAACCTTTGCTCTATTCTATTTTTAATAGTGTTTTCCACCAGTTTTTCCAGAACAGACATCCAAATGCTCTCTGGATCACCTTTTAAAAATTGGTGTTACGTTAGTTACTTTCCAGTTCTTAGGTGTGAAGACTAATTTTAGAGGCAAACTACATACCTTTCTAGCAAGATATGTAGTTTTTGCCAGAACTGGGATTTGAACCTAGAAGATCCTGGTTCACAGATCACTTTCTTAAGATCTCTAATTGTGGTTTCTCTTTTCCATTCATAGTTAATGACATATTATGAAAAAAATGCCACTGTCATTGCATGATTGTTTTAAGTTACAGATTATTACTATTTTATGTGTTTTTCCTCCTTTTGAAATATGATTGCAACATAGTAACACTTCCTCTTTTTGACAGCATCCCCCCAAATAAATTGTTTTTGTTTTTACATCCACATAACTTGAAAAGTTATGTCCTGTGTCTCATTTGTATTTCCTATATTGTCCCCTTCTGGGAAAGTACCCATAGTTTAAATTGTAAGAAAACCATGGTAACCAAATGCAGTAAGATTTGTTGGCTGTGACATGTCAAAGCGTTGTTTTTAACAAAAGAAGCTGATGGCAATGTTCAAATGGACCCTTCTCATCATATGGCTGCTTTGCAGCTCAATCAATCTCTTATTATTATTATTATCAGAGTTATTCAGGCAGAGGCAGTAGCGCTAGTATTTCTCATAATCAGCCCTTGAGCCAGATGTAATTTGCAATTTGTAGCATTGTATTTTGAAACAATAATGCATTAAAATGTACAGAGCATGGAATTAGAAGTATAGTCGCCAAGAGGACATATTGGAGAGCAGGCTACTGCCTGGATGCTTGTAAGTGGACACTGCTGATTTTAAAAGGACCATAATGCAATTTTATTAGTATCTAAATTGATTTAGACTAGCTGCCATCAAAGTCTCTCTCGTTTCACAAGCTGTACAGCTGAATGGCAATAGAATGAGTGCAAATTAACCATTTTTACACATGGTTTTTAGACACCAAACCTTTACTTAAGAATCTGTAGTGTAATCTTCATATTGCTTAAGTTTGACATTAACTGCTCATGCTAAATCCAGCTGATCTCTTCAGTAATACAGGCAGGTGTCTTTACTGTATTGTTTCCAGCACCCACTAAAAACCTTTTTATTCCAGCGAGTATACCCAAGCATGTAATTTTAGCATGTAATTTTGAGACATGGTTTTAGTAAGTGTAACTGTTTTATAATTACAGCCATACCTTGGAAGTCGAACAGAATCCATTGCGGATGTCCATTTGACTTCCGAAATGTTCAGAAACCAAGGCGCGGCTTCCGATTGGTTACCAATTGTGCAGGCGCACCGGAAACAATAGCGGAAGCCGTGCTGGACATTTGGCTTCTAAAAAAAGTTCAAAAACTGGAACGCTCACTTCCAGTTTTCAATAATTCGGGAGTCAGAACGTTTGACTCCCAATATGTTTGGGAGCTGAGGTACAACTGTACTGGTTTTATTTTACTCCCCCCCCCCTTTCTAACTTCTTATTGGTATTTTTAATGCCTGTTTTAGACTGTTTATTATAAACCATTTAGAGTAAATTCTAGAAAGTGGTAATAAATGTTGTTAAATAAATAAATAAAATGCCCAAATATTCTCCTGTGTCAAAAAATTAACTTCCATATTCAATACAGTTTGGATATTGCTGTCTCTAGAGGCCTTCCTAAAACCTTTTTTTTTTGTTGTAAATATCAACTGTTTATGACTTTTTAACAATGTCATACATGCATGCTACTTACACATGCAGTGTAGTAGATTTTAGGTATACCTGAGTATAAATGCTATATGAAAATGTGTGATGTTTTATGAGCTAAAATTGACTCCCAAGTTAAGTTTATCTCTCTTATTTACAGCTGTTTTAATAGCTGTCATAGCATCCTGCTGCCTGGATCTCTATAGAGTTCCCAAGTGTTTAGTTAGCTAACAAAGCACCACAGCCTTGATTGGATAATACTGACTGGAAAGAGAACATTTCTAAGTGCATTAAGTGACAGTAATGTAAGGATATGTTGTCCATTAAGAGTGCATTGCCCATTAAAAGCAGATTTAACTTGTTCATATCTCTCAAGCTGTTGTTTTTTAAGGACAAAAATCTCTCTGGAGCTGAGCTCTATGCATAGTTCAAGCCGTATCAAATCTGTTACTATCAGGACTGTTGAGTGCCCACATATATTAAAAAATAGTAGTTCTTGGGATTTTTGCGCTTTTGCTGTTCCTAATCAATCTTAGAAAAGCATGGGTTTTACAACATTTCCGTTAAAATTCAGTGTTCTATTTCTGTGGTTGCACTCATCACTGCTGATTACCAAGACTCTTATGTTTCAATAGAAGCTTTTCTATTCATAATCCTTCCTCCTTGATTCAGTCATTGAAGCAGCAACCTGCTATTTAACACATTATAGTTTGCTCCTTTCATGTAATTTACAAGAACTTTCAGTATTTAATTTAATCCCTGAATAAGTCTGGCCCAACCCATAGCCGCGGACATGCCTTGGACCTGGTTTTTACCTCTATGGATGTTGGTGATCTGACACTAAGTAAAAGCGAAACAAAAGAAGTGCCATGGTCAGATCACTTCTTGGTGTAACTGGACTTCTCTGCGACCCATCTCCTCTGCAGGGAGGTGGGACCAATTCGGATGGTCCGCCCCCGCCACTTAATGGATCCAAATGGTTTCTAGAGAGAGGTAGGGGATGCTTTATCCCATGTTGATGTCCTTTCAGCTGATTCCCTGGTGGCCCGCTGGAATGTGGAGTTAACCAGGGCTATTGACTGTTTGGCTCCGAAGTGCCCTCTCCGATTGCATGGAGCCCGGACAGCCCTGTGGTTTTCCACGGATCTGAGGGCAATGAAACAATCATTGAGACGGCTAGAGCGCCGGTGGCGGATAACTCATTCTGAATCTGACCGGACACAGGTTAGAGCTCAACGTCGAGCCTACCAAGTGGCGATAGCGACGAAGAATTTCTTCACCGCCTCTATTGCATCTGCAGAAAACAGCAGCAGGAGACTTTTTCAGGTGGTTCACAATTTAGCGGAACCACCTGCAACATTGGGGCCCAGTACGGGCCACATGATCTCCTGCAATGATTTTGCAAAGTTTTTTGCAGATAAAATCGCTCAGATTCGGGAAGAAGTAGACTCCACTGTGGGAGCAGGGCCGGGGCGGGAGAGTGCTAGAGCTTTGTCTAGTCAAGTTGCGTGGGATCATTTCCAATCTGTTACCTCCGAGGATGTGGACAGGCTGCTTGGACGAGTGAAACCAACCACCTCTCTCCTGGTGGTTGCCCATCCTGGCTTATAAAAGCTAGCCGGGAAGGACTGGGCGATGGGCTTCGTGGGGTGGTGAATGCTTCCCTCCGTGAGGGAGCCTTCCCAGACCCGCTGAAAGAGGCGGTTATTAAACCGCTTCTTAAAAAACCATCTTTAGATGTGGCCACGATGGCCAACTATCGCCCAGTCTCAAATCTTCCATTCTTGGGCAAGGTGATTGAGCGAGTGGTTGCTGAACAACTCCAGGCACACCTGGAAGAAGCGGACCACTTGGATCCCTTCCAGTCAGGATTCAGGCCTCATCATGGGACTGAAACTGCCTTGGTCGCACTGGTTGATGATCTCCGGCGGGCTAGGGACAAAGGTGAGAGCTGTTTCCTAGTTCTGCTGGATCTCTCAGCGGTGTTTGATACCATTGACCATAACATCCTTCTGGACCGTCTTGAGGGGCTGGGAGCTGGGGGCACTGTCATACAGTGGTTCCGCTCCTTCCTCCTGGGCCGTGTTCAGAAAGTGGTGGTGGGGGATGAGTGTTCAGACCCCTGGGCTCTCACTTGTGGGGTGCCTCAGGGTTCTGTCCTCTCCCCCATGCTTTTCAACATTTACATGCAGCTGCTGGGAGAGATCATCAGGAGGTTTGGGCTGGGTGTTCATCAGTATGCGGATAATACCCAGCTCTACCTCTCTTTTAAATCAGAACCAGTGAAGGCGGTGAAGGTCCTGTGTGAGTGTCTGGAGGCGGTTGGAGGATGGATGGCGGCTAACAGATTGAGGTTGAATCCTGACAAGACAGAAGTACTGTTTTTGGAGGACAGGAGGCGGGCAGGTGTGGAGGATTCCCTGGTCCTGAATGGGGTAACTGTGCCCCTGAAGGACCAGGTGCGCGGCCTGGGAGTCATTTTGGACTCACAGCTGTCCATGGAGGCACAGGTCAAATCTGTATCCAGGGCAGCTGTTTACCAGCTCCATCTGGTACGTAGGCTGAGACCCTATCTGCCTGCAGACTGTCTCGCCAGAGTGGTGCATGCTCTGGTTATCTCCCGCTTGGACTACTGCTATGCGCTCTACATGGGGCTACCTTTGAAGGTGACTCGGAAACTACAACTAATCCAGAATGTGGCAGCTAGACTGGTGACTGGGAGCGGCCGCCGAGACCATATAACACCGGTCTTGAAAGACCTACATTGGCTCCCAGTACGTTTCCGAGCACAATTCAAAGTTTTGGTGCTGACCTTTAAAGCCCTAAACGGCCTCGGTCCAGTATATCTGAAGGAGCATCTCCTCCCCCATCATTCTGCCCGGATGCTGAGGTCCAGCGCCGAGGGCCTTCTGGCGGTTCCCTCATTGCGAGAAGCAAAGCTACAGGGAACCAGGCAGAGGGCCTTCTCGGTAGTGGCGCCCGCCCTGTGGAACGCCCTTCCAGCAGATGTCAAAGCGATAAACAACTACCTGACATTCAGAAGACATCTTAAGGCAGCCCTGTTCAGGGAAGTTTTTAACGTGTGATATTTTAGTGTATTTTTGGTTTCTATGGAAGCCGCCAAGAGTGGCTGGGGAGGCCCAGCCAGATGGGCGGGGTATAAACAAATTATTATTATTATTATTATTATTATTATTATTATTATTATTATCCCAGTGCTGTACATGTTGAACAACACTTTTCCAGTATTCTTGTTCCAGGAAGCTTTTGATAGCATATTCACCCCAAAGTGTCCTTAGTGTCATGTCACTTAATAAACAACATACATGCATCTCTTTCAGTACATAAATGTGCTTTTGAACAGAGAGAACTCTACATAAAAGCTAGCTTAAATCTACTTAGTTTAAATTAAGTGGAAAGAAAAATGACACACATTATACCACTTTATCCCAACCTCTCCCACCAGTTGCAACTCTTCCAAAAAATGCAATTGTCAAGAGTTATCTTCCATGTAAACACTAGATCAACTTTACTTAATTCATAGATGGTGCTTTGGTGGTTGATAGTTTGGAGGTGTTGGCTCTCACTTTTAAGACCTAGATTTCTAAATCTTTGTCTATTTTTTTGGGCCCGTTTTATGTTCCTTTTGTACTGCTGTGCAGGATTGATATTGTTAAATCTTTTTCTGAATGTGTGTTGGGGTTTTTTTAAGGGATTCTATTTGTTTTATAACTTTCTGTTAGCCACCTTGAGTCTCTTTTGAGAAACAGATGGGATAGAAAAAAATAAAATAAATAAATGCCAGAATGTGTGAGAGACAGAAGAATACCATGCAAACCAGGGTTCTCTGTCATAGGAGTTGGACGGTCACCTTCACAGAGAAATGCAGTTGAGGTCACATTTACAAAATGGACTCGGAACTTGTAAGACACGTATTCAAGTGTGTAAGAAACATTGGATTGTTGGGTCTGATCTTCTTGCTGCTGTTTTCCTTTTCAGCTGCAGAATTATCTTTTCTTTTTTTCTGACTCATTTCTCAGGATAAGTGGTTTCCTGGTTTGCAAAGCATGCATTTGCAACCTGTATTCCCCTACTGTCCTTTTTGTGAAGCAAATGCATGTTGTGGATTTCTGGGTCTTGAACCTCCAGCCAGTTACCATAGTAACAAATTGCCAACCTGAGACAAGAACCTAACTGGGCAGTTGTTTGGGGAGACATTTGTAGAAGGTAGCGAGTGGGAGATCTAGTGGCGAAAAAAAAAGTAAGGAAAATAAAGTGAGAAATAGCTGTCTAAGATAGATCAAGGACAAGAGAATGAAGGGCAGGATTTTCATTAAGCTGTCACATAAACTAGGAAATATTTTGAACTGTGCTGTTTAGAATATAATACATCGGCTCTGTACAGAGAACGAAGGCAACTTGTCAAAGTCCAGAATGTGGCCTGTGATATGACCCGGCTTCTCTACTCCATATGTTATTTCTCCCTGGATAACGTGCCACCGCACAGGCATGTCTTGTGAATGTGGAAACCAGAGGATTGCCATTTCATTTTTGAAATGTTTAACATTCTTTTAAACATGCAAAAAATAAAATCTGAAATTGTATAGGAACATTGTATAGGAATTGTATGGGAAAATTGTATAGGAATTGTATGGGACACGAGTGGCGCTGTGGGTTAAACCACAGAGCATAGGACTTGCTGATCAGAAGCTCAGCGGTTTGAATCCCCGCAACAAAGGGACCATTGCTCGGCCCCTGCTCCTGCCAACCTAGCAGTTCAGAAGCACGCTCTGGCGGGAAGGTAAACGGCGTTTCCGTGTGCTGCTCTGGTTCACCAGAAGCGGCTTAGTCATGCTGGCCACGTGACCCGGAAGCTGTATGCTGGCTCCCTTGGCCAATAAAGCGAAATGAGTGCCGCAACCCCAGAGTCGGCCACGACTGGACCTAATGGTCCTTTACCTTTACCTATAGGAACATAGGAAGTTCCCTTATGTTGCCTTATATATCAGGCCATTTGTTCATTTAGCTCAGCATTGTCTGCATTGACTGACAGCAGTTCTCCAGGGTTTCAGGCGAGGTCAGCCCTACCTTGAACCTGAGAGCTTCTGCACGAAAAGCACGTGATCTGTGACTGAGCTTACAACCCTTCCCTCTATCATTTACAGTGATACACTGATGGGGAAAGGCACACCTGGCAAACAACGCCCAGGCACCTAGCTATTAACAGCACAGGAGACGCACCATTCTGGAGAAGCATGATCTAGGTCACTTGATGGTGGCTAATCAAGCATTATGGTTTTATCCTTCTGTCTTTCAGTCAGAACTTGAACAAATATTAGAAATGCCATGAGGTTGCTGTGGGAAACAACTTCTGCTAAGGCAAGCCATCCCCACTCAGGTTGTAACAAGTAGTGAGACTGTCACCATCCTGTTTCGAGTGTTTACGTCCTCACTGCATATTTCTGGCATTTGGAGGGATCAGTCAACCCGAATCCATGTGGGAAATGCTTCTTTGTGTTGCATTCAAGGCAGGGAACATATCTTGAAGGAAGGGCACTTTGGTGGCATAGTCAGATTTTTAAGTGTGTGTGTGTATGTGTGTAAACCACAGTGGCTCTCTCTCTTAGAATCCTAAGAAGATGGCTTTTCATCATTAAAATGTTAATATTTTCTTGTTCAAAATAGTGGCTATATAAATATGCATATTATGATGATATGTAGGAAATCTCTTTGGTATTTTAGAATCAAGCCATTAAATCCTTTTTGGTTATTGTGAATATAATCAATGTTCTTATTTCTTTATCTTTTCTAAACGATGTCTTACCTTATTCTAGGATTATGTTGGGCCATTCTTTTACATATACTTACAAAATGTTAAATATGTATAACATAAAATGCCATCTGTTTTGATTATAAAGTGGGAATTGTTGCATTGAGCGTTAAAGTGCTTTGATGGCAGACTGAATGCTGGAGTTTAGTTTTAAAATGTAACAATATTGCTTATTATAGGGAAACTGCATGCCCTTGGCATCACTGATAGGAGACCCAGACACTGTTTGTTAATTTTTAATGTTAGTACTTTCTCTGTTTGTGGTGGTGGTGGGGAAGTGCTGTTGAATTGTCTCAATCATTTGTGTGTGTGTGTGTGTTTTCATTAATCAACTAGTGCATGCTTTCCCCATTGCTCTTTATTTTAATGAAATCTGTGAATGATTTGTCAGACAGCAGTGATCTCATCAGTAATGTGTCAGAATTAAATCCATTTAGCAGATTACATGGACATTATTTTTATTGTATCAATTTGTTCTTTCAAAGTGGTGTTGCCGCTGCAAACACGTGTATCTCTTTCAAACTAGATTGTTAAAATGTAAACAGTACAATTTGTTTTCTCAAACTGAAGCAGAACAAATAAGCTGTTGTTTGTACCTGCTAGCTTTATATTTAAATCTATGCATTGGTTTTACTCGTCCTTTTAGTTCAGAACTGGGAAATATGACACCAACCAGATGTTGATGAACTACAACTCCCATCATCCTCAAACAGCATGGCTGATAACAAGGAATTATGGGAATTGTAGTCTAACATCTGTAGATTCCCCATCCCTGCTTTGGAGAGACTGCTGATGAGCTGTAGGAAAGTAATTTAAAGCCTACCAAAGAACATTCTGTTTACGCTATTACTACAAAGATCCCTGAACTCATGCCACTTATTTACATCTCTGATCAGTGTGGTGTAGTGGTTAAGAGTGGTAGTCTCGTAATCTGGGGAACCGGGTTCGCGTCTCTGCTCCTCCACATGCAGCTGCTGGGTGACCTTGGGCTAGTCACACTTCTTTGAAATCTCTCAGCCCCACTCACCTCACAGAGTGTTTGTTGTGGGGGAGGAAGGGAAGGGAGAATGTTAGCCGCTTTGAGACTCCTTAAAGGGAGTGAAAGGCGAGATATCAAATCCAAACTCCTCCTCCTCCTCCTCTTCTTCTTCTTCTTCTTCTTCTTCTTCTTCTTCTTCATGCATCAGGGGGTTGAAGGGAACTGATAACTCAGTCGGTATAGCATGGGACTCAATCTCAGGGCTGTGGATTTGAGCCTCACATTGGGTGAAATATTCCTACATTTCAGGGGGTTGGATTAGATTATCCTCGTGGTCCCTTCCAACTTTGATTCTATGAAAGACACATATCTATTTGATTTTGGGTATGTCCCCAGTGGTTTGGTTTTGAACTGGACTCCTGTAGTAACCCCAGCAAGAACTTCCATGGGAATGGGTTCCATAGTTGAACTATCTGTCCTGAATCTTCCAACATTCAACTTCCTTGGGTGCCCATGAATTCTCACAGTATGAGTGAGGAAGAAAAGCTTTTCTCACTTTACTTTCTCCATGCCATGCACAATTTTATAAACGTCAACCATGTCACCTTGTACTCACCTTTTCTCTCAACTAATGCTGCCACCTTTCCATATATGGGAGTTTCTCCCTCTCCTTCATCATTTTGGTTGCCTTTTTCTGGCAGTTGCCTCCCTGTGGTGGCAGAATTTGTGCTGGATTAGGACAGGGGTAGGCAACCTAAGGCCCGGGGGCCGGATGCGGCCCAATCGCCTTCTAAATCTGGCCCACGGATGGTCCAGGAATCAGCGTGTTTTTACATGAGTAGAATGTGCCCTTTTATTTAAAATGTATCTCTGGGTTATTTGTGGGGTATAGGAATTTGTTCATTATTTTTTTAAAAAATATAGTCTGGCCCACCACATAGACCGGCCCCCTGCTGAAAAAGTTGCTGACCCCTGGATTAGGACATAGGTTTATACCTGGGCATCCCTTCATTGTCGCAAGGAGAATAGGGAATGTAGTTGTTGTTGTTGGCCTTTATTGTCATAAGTTTAAACAGTAAAATCAGACAAAGTCCTTCAAATACATTAACAATCCAAACACAAACAATATATAAAAAAAACCAGATAGCCACCATTGAATAAATCAGGCAACTTTAGCTTTAGCTTTAAGAATCTTGAGAGAATGTAGTTACAAGTGGTTCCTTGCTCCATGGATTGAGCAACAGGGACTTGCTTTGGAACAGGGCTGAATGCAAATGATTTCATTCTGAGGCACGTCCATTCTGAAGCATGTTAGAGAGGCTTCCGACAATTTCTTACTGTAAGTGCTTTGCTATGGAGATGGCAATGATGTAGTATCAGTACTGAGAGTGCCTTTTCTGTTATGCTCCAGGCCTTGTGCCCCAAGGATTTCCCCCTTCCTACCCTTTTGTTTTATTCAACCTCACCGGGGCTTCAGCTCCCAGAAATCCTACAATTAAAACAAAAAACTGCAAGCCCAATACCCTTGCACTATCCGGGAATGCAGATGTCTCTGCAGATGTCTCCCACCTGGAAAGGGGGCCTTTGTTCAAAAGGCCTTCAGTTAAGAAACCGGTGGTATGTTTATCATTATTTTGTTAACTTAGATCTCATCCTACTTCCTGCAAATGCAATTTAGCACATTGTTGTTTGACATCATGAAATAAGCATTGGTTACATCCCCCCCCCCCCCCCAGTATTTGTTTGAGTTGGTTTTATTTCTTTTAAGTTTTATGCTGGACTTCCTTCATGTCACTCTTGAAATGTCCCAGGACTGACATGTTTTTCATCTTCAGAGGGAAGTACCCACTCTCCAAGCATTTACAGTTGTCCAGTCCATGCTATTTCCATTGAAAAGTCCTGTCATAGGTTTATAGTACTCATAGGACAGGGTGGTAGACCTGCAGGTCTCTGTCTGCCTCAATAGTCAGATGGAGTGTGCGGAGGAGGAAATTGGGAGGAAAGTCGAAATGGATGGAAGAATGGGAGTGGGGAAACCTGAAGCAAGCAATTCAGATTTCTGGCAAGAGTGATCTGTTCCTCCCCCAGCAGCTCTGCAAGACAGTGCTTTGAAAGGGATTCTGCAAGATGCCAAAATCTAGATAGCAATAGAATGCACTGACAAGAGGGAAGATGTTTTAGGATGTTTGCAAAGAAAAGAACACAGAATCATTTTTGCATATAGAATGATGCTTGTCCCAACTGTCACAAATTAGTTGACTTGAGGACTTACACATCATATCGTTTTGGAGAGCTCACAGGTATCTTCTCAGAGTGCTCTCTGACCTTTTTTCTCGTTTTTGCAAATGGAAAATGAGGGAGTTAAATTAACAACCCTGGAGTATCTTGGCAATTAGTGAAGAGGATTTCATCCGCTCACCCTCATCATTTTCTCACACTTTGGGACAGGCAGGATATTTTTAATTTGCAACCGTTATTTCAATCTGTCATAAAAATAATTCTATAAAAAATTGCTTTCGTTCCAATTATACAGGAACTCTAAGCTGTGTTTTTATTTCCATCTATAAGTTAATGTAAAGCCTACATCAATAAATGGAAGGGAGAAACACATACACACTCAGAAAATCTGAGTGTGATATTCAGTTTGTTGATATTTAATGGTAAGCTATTCACTAGCACTGAAAAATACATTAAGCAGGGCAAAATATGACATCTTGAAGTATCTGGGGAGAAGAAGACATTTAACATTTCTCTTGGATGTATTTTCCTTACTGTGAATTAGAGTTCTCTAATTCCCCACTCCACCCCCATTTTCTGATGTGGAGCTGGATTTTGACAGAAGTAGTTTTTTCTTAACAGATTATTTGCTTGGAGGTAATGGTGGCCAGCTGACTTTTGGTCTTAGTGACATGTAATGCAGATGTCTTAGACCATAGCTGGACATTTAATTGTGGCTGGAATTCTTCACTCCCCAGGCTGAGAGGCCCAAGGTCATCTGATGTGTTTTGTGGCTTATTGAAGGTTTGAATCTTGGTCTCCCAAATCCTGGTTCAACGCTCTAGTCCAGGCATAGGCAAACTTGGCCCTTCAGATGTTTTGAGACTACAATTCCCATCATCTCTGACCACAGCTAGGGATGATGGGAGTTGTAGTCCCAAAACATCTGAAAGGCCGAGTTTGCCTATGTCTGCTCTTGCCACTACACTCTAGGGCTCAACTTGCTCTTTCTTTAGATCAAAGTACCCCCAACCTGGTGCCCTCTAGATGTTGGAAAGTGATTGAACCTTTGTACAGACAACTCCCAGTTTACGTGGGGATTACATTATGAGGCACCATGTGGTTACATGAAATCACACATATATGAAACACCATTGGAAAAGCCTGCAGACATGCTGTAAACCTCTTGAAACCATTGAAAACCCTTAAAAAAACTACCAGCACTTAGTGGATACCACAACCAGTCCCTCCAAACCTCCTTGTTCAAACTCCAACTCAGGCTTCAATGTTCAGTGCAAGGGCTCCTGGGATTGCACTTGCAAAGGCTTGTGGGATTGCTGGATACTGTTTTCGTACCTTTTTTGCCCTTTCTGGGCTCTTTTAGGGTAACTTCCACCATTTTAAAAGTCACTTCCAGGTTTGATGCAATGCATGCTTGCGTGTCAATTGGTTGTTGCCTGTAGTTGCAACATTTTTCTCTCACATGTGAATATTCACCCCTCTGCCAGTTCTGTCTGGACAGTTGCCTGGATCCATTTTCCCTGTAAGCTTTTTATTCTTATCTTATGTTGTGAACCTGTAGTGTTAATACTGCTGAGTGTGTTACTTTGTTTTTATCAGTTTCTGTGAATGAATTTATTTTTTAAAAAAATGATGTGCAGTGTGGAAAAGTTTGCTTTGTATATGTTAATCACACCATTCCAGATCTTTCTTTCTTTCTTGAAAGCCCAGGGGACTTGGTTGATGTGCGATATATACATGCAACAAATAAAATAAGAAAGGAGGAGCTAGTAGATTTGTTTCAGTATGCAGAAGTGCTGTGCTGTAGTTTATTTATTTATTAATTATTTAAACTTAGGCTGCAGGCTTAAAACAAGAAAGCATTCTTGGGGTGGGGGCTTTGGATATGGCATAGATGTTGATGCACTGCTAAAGAGGGAGATTGCCAGTGTGACAGCATATATGCCATCAGAAGACCTCATGGTGCACCCTTGGAAACATCTGCAGTGCTGGCTATGTGTGTCAAGGGTGGCAGAAGATTTGCAGAATCCTAAGCCTTCTGGTCCCAAAGTGAGCCCTCAGTGAAACCAGCCTTGGAGCTGGTCTACTTAATTCCCTTCCATCCATTGCAGTGGGGGGCAAAAAGAGAAGTGGCATTGAAGAACAGAACCAAAAAAGTGAAGGGAAAGGTACCCACCATACCCACTCACTGGATATGGCAAAGCAGAAGAATCTCTTCCATTCATGGCGTAATTTAACCTCCATGTACACTGCTTAACTATATCTGCACCTTGCACTTAACGAGTAAATTAAGCAGGACGTGCAATAAAATGGTTCAGGTATTAATCTAAAAATAAACATCTCACCAGGAGTGCTATTATAAATATAAGCATCACTGAGGCTGAACTGTTCAAACTGATATTTGTTTGATGATTACCTTGCCGTTTCATCCCGCCCCCTTTGTTTGAGTGTCATTCTATAACGAGCACAGAGTTTTCTATGTGGAGAGTAGAAGCCTACACAATTATGGTTCATGTTGACAAGTTAGAACTTTTGTTTTGTTATTAACAGGTTTGGCAAACATCGAAAAGATGACAAGATTGAGAAAATAAAAGTGCAGGAAGCTGTTACTTCAGAAGAGGAGAGAATACGAATGAAGCAAGAACAGGAGAGGTAGACTTGGTCTTTTGCTTAAATCTTGATAGAGGGCTTTTTTTACGTTTGGTAATTTACATTCCACTGGAGTTCATTTTTAGTCAAATGACTCAGATACAAATATGTTTGTAGAGCTCATGTAACTAATGGGAGAAAGCAGAATATATATTGGACATCAGCTAGGATAATTTGACAATATTCAGAGGCTGTTATAGCAACCAGGCATCTGTTTCATGATTTGTCATCCCCACTCCCCCTTCTTTACAGGGGCAACTGGAGTAATAAGTACACCTGTGCTAGAATTGATTGTCTAGACACTTTCAAAAACATTAATATTTATATGGAATTGGAATAAATTTTGTATCTTTTCCTGAAAACATTTGCGTATCTACTTTTGTTGATTTTACACTGTGTCTTCAATTGAATTTGAAACTCCTCGCTGGAAATAAATATTGTCACTGGAGATCAACCTTTTCCTGTTGTCCTGTAGTGTTGTGTAGATTAAATAGCTGGGTATAAAATAACTAGTGAGTACTCCTTGCTGGAGTATTTCCCCCTCAAATTTAAGATCTTCATGCTTTTATATAATTACTTCTGTCAAATTCCATCTGTATAAGCCCAGTTTTCCAGTAACCAACCAAATGCATCCCCACGTACCTAGCTAATGCATACTTCCCCAACTTTTCAGTGCAGTTATGCCCACAGAAAGAAATGTGTGCCTGGAATAACCTGGAATTGCATTGGATAAGGAGGCTTATATGAGGCAGGAGCTGTGCGTGTATACAGCGCTGCTCCCATGTGCATAATGGACATCTGGACCAGAGTTCCTAGCTACAATCATGCACCAAATAACATTAATTTAATTCTCATAAATGCTTATATCCGAACGCAGGCCTGCAATTCTAGTTTGTCACTTCCAGAGCACTACAAAATCACATTGAAGTCAATTAACTTGATTAGCTTTATGATGCAACAGTTGATTCTAAATTGCTGCCACTATTCCTACAACATTTTACTTTGCAGTGAAGTTAAACACTAACAACGATGGCTATTTATAATTCGAAAAAGTATTAATAGAAAATAGGTCGCTGACTAATTGCAGCATGCTGCAGTATTGACGTTAATGAAGCTATTCCAGTTTAGATTGCATGTTGAACTGTAGTCGGATACCTTTTTTAATTTGCGTCATTAAATTACCTCGGAATACAAATATGCGCATAATTTTATAAGCAGGACTACACATTTCATTGTTTGTTTCGATCAGGAAACTCTTAGTACTTTACATGGGATGTCCGCCAGCAGTTTTGAAAATTCTTCCCAGTATAAAGTAGTTTCTTGGGCTGGGATCCAGAGAGGCCTCTATGTACATGAGGGGTGGGCATCGTTTGCTGCAGCCCTCGTGTCTCATAGAATGCTGTCCTAGAGCTTAAATTTAGCAAGCTGCCAGTCTTCGGGGAGGCTTTTCAGGGGAAATAGAAACTGAGGGGGGAAATATGGCAAAACACATTCCCCTCCTTTTCTGTTAGCATGGCTTCAAATGTTACAAAAAAGAGAGGAGGGAACCTGATAAAGCAACAGAAGAAACAGTTTGCTTCTCATGGCTTTCTAATGCAGGCACGAATATGCATGCTTTTTTTATTTCTGATTCTGGAAATATAAATTGGGCTAATTGTAAACATACCCTCAACAGTAAAATTAGATTCATGTCCTCAGTTTAAAGCAGAGGTGGGGGAATCTGTGGTTCTCCAGATGTTGCTAAGCTGCAACTCTCTCTCTCTCTTTAATATAATTTTGTATTAGTTTTTTAACATATCATTTTCAACAGTAATTAAACAAACTTTTACATCTTATTCAAATTTTTGACTTCCATCAGTCCTGTCTGAAAATTTTCCAATGTAATCTCTCAGTATGCATTTCTTATCTTCCCTATTACATTTCAAACTCATAACCAATATCTCTATCTTTTTCTACTTTGTAACACTTCCTATATTTCTCCTTACAAAACGTCTTGTAGTCCTACTAGCATAATTTGTTGATTACAGTTGCTCTTCAAATAATTCATATACTTCTTCCAATCTTCTGTAAATCTCTGGTCCCGCAGGTTTCGAATCCTTCCTGTCATTTTGTCCAATTCTGCATAGTCCATTAATTTTGTCTGCCATTCTTCTTTCGTCGGAATTTCTTCTTGTTTCCATTTCTGGGCTAACAATACTCTTGCCGTGTAGGCTAAGCTTCAACTCTCATCGTTCCTCACTGTGGCTGATTGGACTTGTGGAGTTCAATAGCATCTATGTTCCCTAGCCCTATATTTAAAGAGAGAGATCTTGATAGCCAATCCCTGGTAAGGATCACTACCTTGTACCTTTATTCCTAGTATTGTGTAAACCCAAGGAACAGAAGCAATAATCCATCATAACATATATTTTAATAAGTGATGGTATATTTGTTGTGCACTGTATTTACTATGCACTAATGTAACATATGAACTTAATGACACATCTCTCAAGAACATTTCACAAACTTGGATTACGCTTAAACTAGGTATGATCATGCCATAAGCATGTGATTCCCCCCCCCCCAAATACATACTTCACTCATACGTTACATATCTAAGTTTACAAATGTGCACATCCAAAAATTGTACTGTAAGAAAGCAGCCCTAAATATTAAGCCATATCATATATATATATATATATATATATATATATATATATATATATATATATTTATGGATAATTTTACATGAATTGACTCCCACATTTTGTTTCTGCACCAAGCATATTCCAGTTGGAATAATTACTTTAGTGATACATTCACTGGGCCTGCATGATTGCAGGGAAGGTGTTGGTCTTGAGATCTCCTGTGCTACTTGTTCCCTTTTCCTTTGAAGTTGGGAGTTTCTTTCCAACCTACTTCCTACAGTGCCAGTTACTAATGTGTTTCCCAATGTAAATTGCCTATGATTGTTATATTCTCATGTTTTTCTCTTTCATTTTATTGAGTGATGATTGTTTAAGAAAAATAACAGTGTTGACAATAGCTCATTATTATTCTAAAAAGAACAAATCAGGGGGAAAAATGTTAAGATCCAACCCATTGTAAACTGCTTGTAATAAATATAGTATATAATTAAGGGGACTTTAAATGGCTCCTCACAAGGAAACTGACCATCTAAAAGGGCTGCCCTGAAACTTACTGCTGTTAGGAGAAGCAGGGAGTGTAAAACAGTATAATAAAAAAATTCTGTGGCTGAAATTTTGGGCAATCCTTGAAAAATTTATTAGGGATCCAGCAGAACATTTCAGTTTAGACAGTAGCTTGTTTTTAGAAATACTTCTGTTTTTCTTCTTCCTGAAGAAAAATAATAAATGAAAAAATTTTTCTTCTTCCTGTGCTGTTAATGACACAAATAACTTAATATCAAATTTGCTTGCTCTAATGATGAAATGCACGGGGGAGCTAGGTTTGGTGTAATGAATTTGCTGTGTAGAACCAAAATGCAGCGAAAGTCCACCGGGGTCAGAGAACAAGTGGATGCTCCATTAAAAAATCAATCAGGACCACAATTATATAAAATTATTTTGCCCTGACTCTATAATTTTAATAGTGTTTTGCTTGCATTGTATTTTGCTCGAAGTCTTGAAAGTATTTTGTTCACATTGATTAGAAGACAAGCAAATTAATGTAGCTTAATTTTCCATTGAACGAATTGAATTAAGACTGCCATTTTTATACAGTATCCCACTGCTTTATTATGAATCCCATCTTGTATGAAGCAAGATTCCTTCAGCCATTCTTGGTGCATCCTTGAAACCCATATAAAAGGAAGCTATTTCGGAAAAGGAGATTATTAAGTGTGCCCAAATATATAGTAAATATTTCTTTACTCCCGTTATATTTATTTATATTATATAAATATCAAACATGGCTGATAAAGTTTCAATTCCTGATACTGGCCAATGAAAATAAGGCATGGTCCTATAATAGTACTCAAGTAATATGATCTTTTTAAAAAAAGTACAGTAGTACATTGCATTCTACACATGACACATATGTCAGTGCACCTGTATTGATAGAATGATAGCATTTTGATCACCATGTAGATGAAACTAGGAAAAACAGATACTCTCCCACAGATATATGACCCTTTCCCTTAGTTATACAATTATGTCATTCCCTATTAAGTGCAATATAGTAAGATATTCAGCAGAGACAGAGAGAATGTGTTAAGCCTGCAGAGGGGGTAACAGCACAGGATTATACAACTCCCATCTCAGTTTAATCTTTGCAAGGATTCTTGCTGGAGTCTCAAGGCAAAATGTGAAGACTTGCTAACTGAGAAAGAGGCAGAATGAAGCAAACAAGGTTTTTCCATACTTGTAAACTTCAGCTCCTGAAAGAAGCCACTTTCAAGGATTTAGTGTCCGAATCATAGATGGCAGAAGCATAATGGTAGTTTCCCCTGTCATCAGTGAAGTCATGGAATCTACGCAATAGGTGCCCATGAATCATATTCAAGACAGCAGTCTGTTGCAGCCTGCTAACTGGGAAAAGAGCTACATTCTCCAAGCAGCAATATATTGTGGCTTGAATGCAGGGGAAACTGTGACATTACCGAAACAGAATTGCTTCCTTAAGGGAAAATGTCTGGATCCCATGCAACAAATGGAAAACCGCTACACATTTATCACATTAAAAAAATTGATTTTCCAGAAAGGCCCTAAAGAAGAGATTTGAGAGGCGCAAAAGCTTACAATCCAAACATTTATAATCTCTGTACAGCTTAGATATGCATCCTTGTCTGTCAGTTCTTTTGGCAGTGTGTATTAATTAAACAACGATAATAATACAATTTAGATATTTATTTATAAATGCATGTTTACTTGTTAATCGCTTAACTATTGGCTGTCTTGGTTTAGAACAGAAAAAATCATGTTGCCAGTGGTTAGCTCCCAAGGGCAAGTTGGAATGACATTACTTACAGGGATAGCTAGATTTTGGAGGGGGTCATGATGGGGTTTTCTTGAAATGCTGTTTTAAAATATTTAAGAGCTCCTGATTTTGTTGACTTGCAAAGAGCTTCGGGAGTTAGTGCTAAAGATTGATCAGTCTCCAAAAGTTAACAGTTGTATTTGTGCATTTCTAAATGTGAGCCATCATTTGAAAAAAAAACACAAATCAACCACCCTTGGTGTTTATTGTTTCAAAACTTTGCTACCCTTTTGCTTCTTAGTCAAATAAGATGACATTTATGAAGTGAATCTGTTAGTATCCTTCTCTTTGCAAATTTAGTCAGTGGGTATCAGTGCTGAAATGAAAACAGCCTCTGTCCTTCACACCTCCTGAACCAGAAGGGGGAGCTCCCCGCACTGGTTTTGTGGGTCTTTCTGATCCCAAGTGTGAAGAAAGTGGAGACAGAAATTTGCCAAGTGGAATGTCTAGGAGCTCATGGGATTGAAAATAATGACTGCAGCAAAGATTCTCAGTCTTGGTTTCTAAATGTATTGTGCATTGCCAAGACTCTTCAGTTGTAAGGATGGCATTAGGACGCTACTTTATATTTAAGAATGTATTATAAATGGCTAAAAGGAGTACAGTAGTCTTTCCAAATAATTTGTACCATGATATTTTTGTCATCAGCCTGTCTCTGAATTGAAAAGTGATGTGAGAAAAGTTTCTCCCTTGGAACCAGAAGGAACTCTTAGTGAGGTTTTAAAAGTTATAAGCTTCACAGTCTCTGCTGGAAGTTATATTTGCAACAGATTACCGTATTTTTTGCACCATAACACTCACTTTTTTCCTCCTATAAAGTAAGGGGAAATATCTGTGCGTGTTATGGAGGGAATGCCCACGGGTGGCATGCCTACGGATTTTCCTCCTCTAAAAACTATGTGCGTGTTATGGTCGGGTGCGTGTTATAGAGCGAAAAATACGGTACTTACTTAAGGCAGTAGGGACCTAAAACACAGTGAGACCTTCTTCCACGTCAAGGTGATGACTGCTCACCCATCATGTAAACAAAATAACTAGAAACTATGTGGGTATATGCACCATGATTTGAAGATGCAATGCAGACTGATATGTGTATGTATGTATATACATTTAACAAAATTAATTAATGAACGTAAGTTAAATATAAATAACTTACAGTAAAATGCTTTAATTGCTTATATCTTACCTTTTGCACCATCTTGGAATGAAATTATTTCTCAAGTATGCAGTTACACTGTCACCAGATTACCCTACAGCAGCATATAATCAATCCCAACATTCCTAATATTTCTAAATCTCTTTTCATATAGTAAATTACCGATCTCTATGTATTCAGTAGGGTTGCTATCTTTCCTTAATCTCTTAGCATTATAGCCACCAGTTGTTCCCACATCTTCCTAATTATATATTTTTAAAGTTTTGAATCTTCTTCCAAGACTTGCCGTACAGAATTCTTGCCATAGTTAAAATATGAAGATTTCCTGAGACCCAATATGTTGATGGGGACATTCAAGTTTACATTGTTCAAGAAGCATGCTGAAGAATCTCATCTTTCTGGAAAATTTAATTAGTCACATTTACTACCATAACTCCATAAATGGTAAAAAACTTCTTTTCTCTCTGTACAAAACCAGCATTCCTCAGTTTTCTCGTCACACCAGACTGTCCTATATAAATGTCATATCATCACAGCAAAATCATCGCATTCTTGCCCAATAGTACTTAGTGTTAGATGTCACAATAAATTACATTTATTTAGATTGTGGACACCCAAAGTATAATCATGAAATAGAATGTGCATACATTTAAAGGTATATGTGCATGTACACATTTATTAATAGATAATGCATACTAATTAATAGACTATATTGATATCTTGTTCTGGAGGACTTGGTCCTCCAACAATGGTAATTTTATGTATTGTCTGTTCCCCTTAAGGGTGTTAAAGCCTACACCTCTCAAAGATAATACAGCCTTTCTTCATCTTCCTTTAGTGCCATTAAAGCTACAAGCCTTTTGCTGTAAAAAAGTATACTAATGAATAGAAATGTTACAAGAACAGAAGTCTTGTGTTTTCCCTTCATCATGCATCATCCATTTTAATTAGAGGAAAGGGTAGTGAGCACAGTGACAAGAGTGTGGAATTAAAATCATTAATTGATGTCAAGCTGAAGAGAGGCTGCTAACATGAATTTAGTGACAGCAGGAAGGAAATTAACCTTATTACTTTATTTAGAGCATTAGTTTATTTAATATTTTTGTCTATGCAAATCCGGAGTGCTTTATTTATGACAATGGCAAAGGACAAATAATTCATTAAAAATGTGAATATTAATTATTTCACAGCAATGAATCTTACAATAGGCTCACTGTTCTTAGAACATCCATTAAAGTTGGTAGACATGGACCTTAATGCGCTTAGATTTTTATTTTCAGGGCCAACATTCTTACATAAATGAATAGGTGGGATTGCTCATGTGGTTTGTGTTAGAAAACCACCTGATGAAAAAATGCATCAAATGGCATTGTTCACTTTAACGTGGACTATAGTGGAACAGCCAGAAAAACACATTTCTTATAATTTTGCATATAGTGCCATTTGAGAAAACTGATTGTATTCGTTTTGTCAGTGAAAGTATGGTCAAATAACAGCAAAGATTTAATGGGAAGCATACTAACGTATTCTTGAAAGGACAATAGCACCATCCTTGCAGATCATTTGTGACCTCAGGGGTCATGATAAAAGAATAGTGAGAGTGTTGTCTTCCAGTAAAGGCCATCTGGAGCTATTAAAATATCAGATGGAGTCAGGGCTTCAACAGCAGGATGCTCTTCTGGTGTATTTCCAGAATTCCCAATGAGACCATAATATTTTTACTGGGAAATCTACACTTTGTTTCTTCAGAGCAAAATATTTTCATTGCACTTGTAGACTAGACAAAGAGATTTGGGAGTAGAAACTCTATCGACTGTAAATACGAACTGATATCTCACTTCGGTATTTTTAATTGGTGCAGTAATGTTTTTTTGTTATAGTCTTCTGAATCCTACTCAACACACAATTACTTGTACTTTGGCCATGACTTGACACATATATTTGTACATGGACCACCCTATTTGACAGCTAAGGAAAAACAAATATCTCTGTGCCATGTAATCCATCCTAGTTCTCGGTCTTCTCTGTAATGTCCTTTCGCTTTTAAATTTCCAGTGGTCCTCTGCCTTAAAAAGCAACACCAACAAAATGAGCAGCCCGCATTCGTAATTAAGATTTAGTTTGTTCAAATGTATCGTTCAAGGGTTTAACGGTGGCAGTTAGTTGGAAGCTGTTAGACTTTCATAGTTGCACTGCATTTCACATGTCGCAGTACCAGCAGAGACGTAAAAGTTCACAGGTGCACTCTGCAGCATCAGACCCTTGTCTGAAATCCTGCATATCTGTTGCTAGTTAGTATAGATGATAATGAGATAGATGGCCCAGAGGTCTGACTTGGTATAAGGCAGCTTCACATGTTCCTGTGATCTTACATAAAGATTTAGGGAAATAGCCCTTTCTCTTGAGCGACATGCCTAACAAACTGTGGCTTGGTACATTACAACATCCAAAGTACTCACTAAACCCATTCACACCCAGTTACTCTTTGCAGAGTCAGGGCAGTTTACAGGATTAGTAGTGCTGATCTATTTCCATGTCACATTGGTATGTTTACGATAGTTGCGAGGAAAGAACAACAGGATATGCAATATAGCAAGGCAGTCATGACCAAAGTACAGATTCCTTTCTAGGTAAAAATAATATATACTTTTTAGAACATCTAGAATACTGTGTGTTCTTTTGGGCAGGTGGTGATAGTAGGTTTGTTGGTCTGCCGGCCAAGACTGATAGCTTATAAAACAGAAACAGGGTTTCTCCAATTTGACCACCCCATACTTGCAGGGCTTAGGGCAGGCATAGGCAAACTTGGCCCTCCAGATGTTTTGGGACTACAACTCCCATCAACCCTAGCTAACAGGACCAGTGGTCAGGGATGATGGGAGTTGTAGTCCCAAAACATCTGGAGGGCTGAGTTTGCCTATGCCTGGCTTTGCGTGATATAGATCTGAAGTCTTGAAAGGCACGCCCATTACAACTCTTCCCTCTCCCTGCCACAGCAGATGAGGGACCCTCTTAATACCAAATAACCATTTAAGGATGATTCATTCTAATACGCAATTATTGGAAGTGAGCTGCTCTTATTGCTGTTAAATTTAACAGTGCCGGAAAACCTATCAAATTATCCAACTTGCACTACAGGAGTCCAATACTTTGCAGCTAAAAGCGCTTAAACATCATGTTTACTCTAATTTTTAAAGGCAGCGGCAATTATCTGAATAATCAAAGGGATAGTGAATTCTCCGCATGTGTCTCTGATTTGTAGCGTTAGTCAAGCTGTAACATGCATTTCTAAACTACTTACGCCTCCAGTCATTTTGGTGCTGCCTGTGTGTTTTCATACCAATTTTATACCTCCACCCTACCCATAAATGCAGTCGGGGGAATTTTGTGTTGCTGTCTCACATGGTAAAGTGCCCAAGGGTGCTGCTGTATCAGCCTAGATCTGTGCTATTTGTTCTTATTGTCTACTCCAGGGGGAACCAACATGCTGCCCTCCTGATATTGTTGAACTCCAAATTCCATCATGGCCAATCGCTAGGGATGATAGGAATTGTAGTTCAGTGATGTCTGGAGGATGTCAGATTGACTACCCCTGCAGTAGACAATAGGCACATGTAGTGTGTCCTGATAAAATGCATTTTTCTAAGTGTACCTGTATGATACACAATATTTGAAAATACAATCTTTTCAGATCTACACTTTCCATGTGCAGGTGCAAATATTAGTAATGCACCTAAAAAACCAAAATGTGTAGTTTCTAAATGGGAATGGCTAATATTTCTGGCCATAATACTACTGTATTAAACATTATCTAAATTACATTCAAATGTCTATAATACATAATTCACAGAAGAAATGTGGCTGCAATATGTGGAGATGCTTATTTTCTTATTAATTATAGGTATTACTCAATGAGATATTTATACAGTCAATGAGATATTTATACAGTCAATGAATGAATGATATGCTATCCTCACCGAGTCAATGGAAAGTTTTCTATTGATTTAAATAACGTCAGCTTTTAACCCTCCGAGATATTCTTACGAGTTCTTTATAGAAACCATAAAGCGGGATTGCTAAAAAGCATTAAATAATCTGTGAATAGATGAAGGGCAGAGTTAGATTAAATATAAGATTAAAACCTCCACCATATGGTTTTAATGGTAAAGGATACTGAAAGCATTGGGTTGCAATGTGATATCGTTATGGTGTGAAATACATCATCATACAAACACCAATGATTAATAATTACCACATGCAACAGAATCAAAGCACTTGTAGTTTTATGAGGCAATCTGCAAGCCACATATGGCAGGGTAAGAATTGTTTGAGTGACAGCATCTTACCTTAATGAGAAAGCAAGTTGAATATCCAGACTAAGGGAGTTCCGATGCTAAAATAAATAGCATAATAAAACTAAAATCTCTACAATGACTATATTCAATTCCACTGTTGGAGGCAGCATCTGAATATCAGTTGCTGTGAATCACTTGTTAGGAGAGTGCTGTTGCATTCAGGTTATGTTTCCAGGCTTTTCTTGGATATTTGGTTGGCCACTGTGAGAACAGGATGGTGAGCTAGATGGGTCTATAGCCTGATCCAGAAGGTTCATCTTATGTTCTTGGGTATAATGAGCCCATGGAGAAGGAGGACAGGAGGAATAACACCCAAACAGGTATTTGGTACCATCAGTATGGTCACATGGAAACACTGCTGTGCTGCCTGCAACTTGCAGACCTTGAGTTACGTATGTTATATGTGTCTCCCCATCCACAAAATTTCTGAAGAGTTAGGAAATGTACTCTAGAGTTCAACTTTGGCTAAAGCCCCATGATTCTTAAGTACTGCACTCTAGCACTTTTGTGATTTCCCCCCCAGTAGGTTTTACTTACCCATGAATATAAACATTTTTTTTTGCACCCAGCTTTCAAATATATTTCTAGCCTTATTTCTCATTTCCAGAATTCAAGCCAAGACTCGAGAGTTTCGCGAGAGACAAGCTCGGGAACGGGATTATGCCGAGATCCAAGAATTAAACAGGACTTTTGGATGTGATGGTGACTCAATGTATGCTGGAATTGCTTCATATAATTCCTCCATAAATAGTGGCACAATGAACAATAGACCACAGAGCCCTAGGGAAGGGCCAACGGTTGAAGCGTTATATGCCCAAGTAAAGAAAGCACGCAATTCCAAGTCTTCACCTGCAGACAGGTAGGCACCAGGCTGCAGTCAATATTCTGCTTTCAATGTCTGGTTTGTATTTTATTTTATTTTATTATTTTTGGCTGTGGGAGGTGACTGTTCATCAGCTGTAAAGCCAGAACTGCATTTTATTAATGGCTTTTTAAAAGCCTTTGTAGAGAAAAATATTGAATTCACACAAATCAAGTCATAATGGAATGAGCAGTACAATCTTTTCAGATGATCCTAACACAATTCATCATCTCCTGGAAATGCTTTTGGATCCAAATTGCACTGTTTAGTATAATTCAAATTAAAGTCAAACTTGGAACAGCTTCTGGTTCAATTATTGGCGGTTCTAGTAATAAGCTGTGGTGCTTGTGGGTAGCATTTGACTTTGGTTTTCCGGGCCAGCGCCTGGGAGAATATTGCTTTTGTTTTGGAAAGGGGGTGCAAACAGAATTATTTAGGCCACTGTTTCTTGACCCCAAGGTGGGTCTCTCTGTCAGCCTTTTGACCGTTTCACACCAATTCCTGCAATAAACAACACATTTTAATCTTGAAGCTTTAGATCTGACAACCTTCTTGCCCAGTTTAAAAACTGTGGGGTTTTTTGTTTTACTGATTACCATACTAGAGGTTGCTGCTAAGCTGTTTGTGGACCTTTACTTAATTTGATCTATGATTGGTATGCTAGTAACAATTCATACTAAGCTCAAAGTAATAAAGATACTCTTTCATTGTTGTTGCTCATATTCCAAGCTGAACTGTAAGACTGGGAAATAAATGCTTTTCCCTGTTCACATCCACTTCTAGGCAGGTCAGGTTTCACCAAATCCAGTGCCATGCATGTGAAAAGAAGACGGGCAAGATATAGAAAGTATAAAAACCAAACAAAGGGATAGAAGTAGAGAGTGGAAAAAAGAAGTGAAGGGAGTCAGGGTATATAAAGATTAAGAATTTGTAAGAACTCTCTGGGCAGAGGCCATAGAAAACATGCTTTGCATTCAGAAATCTCCAGTTCCAATCTTGATCATTTCCAGTTAAAGGTGCCAACACAAAGAAAGATTCCCCGACTTCCAGAGTAGACAATACTGGAATATATAGACCTAATGGCCTGACACTATAGAATTACTTTGTATTTTTATAGACTAGAGCAGTGCTGGGGAACTTTTGAACCACAGGCCAGCCAGGCCTCCCCAATTGACCCATGAAGTCATTTGGGTCAACCCACACCACTTGTTGCATATGGGATCAGGTGTGGGGCAGGTAAAGACATGGCTGAGCCAAAAGTGAGGTTGATTATCAGTAGCACCTGCAAGGTTCCCTGCCCATCATTTTTGAAGCACTGACAAAGAGCTGGATGTTGCAGCTTACAGAGTGCTGTTCATGGAAGCCCTTTTGATCACCTAACCATCCAGGCAGTGATGATCATTGGGGCTTCCATGAAAAGCACTACAGTCGGCTAATTGCCAGGGTCTTAATTCATACCAGTTTGCAAAAACTAGACACAAGACATCATTGTGATGTCACGTGATTGATGGGTGGTCACACCCCAGGATTAGGGACTATGACAAGTTTGACACTTGGCTTTGCAATGTTTTCCATCTGAGAGGGGCAAATGGCTTTTCTTGCACCTTTCCCAATAGCAGACATCAGAATATCTATCTATGGAGCTATTTTCTAACTGTAAGCTGCAGAACCTATTGTTTCCCTTCTCGTTATAGGCACAGAATGTGATCCATCCATTTCAGCCTTAATACAGGGCCATAACTGCGCTCCTATAATTATGCTAAATATTACTGTAGATGGGACCAGTCTGCTGCTTCAAGCTTTTTGTTCCATTTCCCAGACCCAGCTTTGCTCGATCTCCTTTTACCTATCATTCTTGGTGCCGTAAGAAACAACAAATATCAGTAGTTTCCCAGAAGGTTTTATTGAGCTATTTAATTTCTAATACAGCTATTATGGTGCAGCACAGTATGCTGTGTGTAATGCCAAGAAAAAAATTACATTCGGACCAAAGGTTGTTTTAAAAGTTTTCACCTGAACTAAACTCTAAGGAAAATGGTCCAGCACATAAGTGCACTGTTGCTGAGAAAGCAATCTTAAATCTTTTCCAGATTTTCCAACATTATCATTGTGCTTAATGTGAAGCTACAAAAAGGATTTGTCTTAAGTGCATTTTGTTAGTGTTAATATGTAGATTGGCAACGAGTAGCTCCAGGTTTCAGGACCCTTGGCGGGCAGCCTCCTATATGAATGGGGCCCTCCTGAAGATCACAATAAGGACCAGCTGCTTCTTGGCACACACAATTTTGTATTTCCTATAATGTCCTAGATGTTGCATGTGCCCAGGGCATTGTGGGGAAAACAAAATGGCAGCAGCCATTTGGCCATCATATGTTTATGGCAGGCACCGTTTTGCTTTCCCATAATGCTCCAGACTAACATAACATCAAGGACATTGTGAGGGGGGGGGAAATGTCCACCGCCAGCAAATTTGCAGCCACCAGATCTGTGTTCTCTGGTAGTGGGGGTGCTGGACCAGGTAGGCAGGCATTAGTACAGTGGGACCTGCTTTGGTGCAAGTTGCCTGACAATGTAGTGTGTACATGTTGCTGGGCTTGAGTCAAGATGTGGTCAAGTCTACAAGCAAGTCGATAGTCAAAAGTCCCATTTTATATTAAGGGTCCCATTGAAATCACTGTAAAAAGTTAGTGATAACAGTGTGAAGGTTTTGTTAAAATTATGCCAGTTTCCATCCTGATCCTCACAAGTTTATATTCCAATAGATTTAATTCCAATCAAGTAATTTCCTTTGAAACATAACAAAATGTACACTGGGTAATGTTCAGAGAAATTAAAAATTAAGTTATTTTCCATTACAAACAAATGGTTGGATTTTTTACCAAACATTTCTCATCAAGAATTCTCTGGCATTGTTCACCAAGAGTTACCGGTAATTTTAATTTATCCATGGTCATTGCTACGTTAGTTCCTTGTTTTATTCAGACATTATTTGGGAATCCTAAGCTGTATTCCCCCCCCCCCCAATGGTTACCTCTTCATTATAAGCATCAGAGAATCACAGAGAGTTGGGGGGGGGACTCTAGATGGAGTTTATAATTGGTTTATTTCCTTCTATTCCTTCTGTTTCCATACCAAACGGTGTCTGGAGAATTGTATTCCTGTAGCAAGAGCTTTTAGCCAAGCTAAGAAGTGTGTTGCTGGTGCGTTTTACATCATAGGGAAGAAAGAAAGAAAAAGACTGATCAATACTGGCTGTGGTTTTTATCATTATTGCTATAATAATTATTTCAGATTGAAATGATGCTGCTAAATGTGTGTGTGTGTGTGGGAGAGAGAGAGAGAGAGGGAAGGGTCAGGGAGAAAAAGAGAAGGAGGAGAGAGAGAAAATGCTGTGACCCACCATCCAGAGAGAGAACCCCATGAAAAGACAGCTGCTAATGGACATTCACTGGCTGTCGCTGTGCCATCAGTTTCCACCAAGAGTGCATTGTCCTCAAATATAATTGAAATGAAATGGGCACCATGCTGCTGTAAACCTAAATAGCTTCAAAATAGTAGGCTAGAATCACCCAACTTGCTGCGGACACTTTAATGGAAGCGTAAATACCGTAATCATATGCTTTTTGCATTCGCTTTGCCATTAAAAGGGAAAAAATGAAAAGGGAAACCTATGCTGAACTGGTTCCTGTTCTGCTAAAAGTGGAATGAGGTTATGTCATAGAAATATATAGACTGAAGAATTTTTGGCCTGGACAGAATAAGCAGGGGGAAAATTCATCTCGTCCTTTGTTTAGTCTATTGGGAAAAAAACATGAATGCTGAGTTTTAAAAATTGTCACACATGATCCTGATACACTGCTGTCATAGGAAAGCAACAGACCATTTTATTTTGCTGTTGTTTATCTCGTAATATTTACCTCAGCTTAACTTCTGAGAGGAAGTGGATTATTCAGTAATACAATTTAGAAATGCACTGAAAAAGAATAAAAAGACTTGCTCTCGGAGGCCTCTATAAAAAAACCACCTTCTGAGTCATATTTTACTAGAGCTGTAAAATATTACATAGCAATATCAAGGTAAATATTTCTTTAAAATGGAAAAGCAAGATACTAGAATATTATATTAAACTTCATTATTTGTAATGTCAGTCATGTGAATGATCTTTAAGGCTGAGGTGCCACTGCATATAAATCTAAGCTTTCTGCCAAACCTATAATAGATGGAGAGATACGAGTTATTCCTCAGGATAACACTTTCTGTAAGTGCTGGAAATTTATTTCTTTTTTCTCTTTAATAGAGAGGTTTAGACTTGCTATGAAGTCGTACCTTAGAACTGCTATGGCAAAAGTGAAAGGTCACAATTTTATTACTATTCCCAGCCGCAATGCATTCTGGAGAAAGCCTGTGGATTTATTAACTCCCCCCCACCTTTTGCTGTGGTTACTTATAAGTCCCCAAATGGGCAAGCTTGCTTATGTTGAGTTGCACCTCATTCTGCGAATTAGTCCCATTGAGGACAGTTTTAATGAGTCTGCTAGAAAGGGAATGCTTTCACTCAACATAGTTATGAATAACTGTGTGAGGTTGTTGTTTGTTACGTGCGCCTCAGGATCTCGAAAGTTAGTTCAACTGCTGATGGCCTCAAGGACAGCCAGACCTGCTAAGCTTTTTTGAGAAAGGGGCCTGTTCCCTTTTGTGAAGCAAAAGAAGAGGCCCCTGAGGCAACTCACCTTCTCACCTCCTTAAAACAGCATCAGCATTGCACTCAAACATTGCTCTCTAGTGTCCATGAGTAGGGTTATGAAAGCCCTGCTTGTGAATGAGTGTGCCTACTCAAACGAACCTTGGGATTTGATACCTTTCATTTCACAAATTGAACCCTGCCAGATACCTAATGTGTTCCCTTTCAACTGACCTCAGAAATTTCAGTATAATAGGCTGATCCAAATGATCATGAGATTAGTTTCATGAACCTAAGCAATGGTTAAACTTGTTGCCTTCAAACCTCTCTCACACACAAAACACCCACCCACACCATGGCAAACTACTTTTTAATCTGATAGATGTTTAAGGCAGCTTATGATCTGCCATTGGGGTTTGCTGTTGAAAGTGTGAGAAAGCACTTTCAGGGGGAAAACACGGATGCAGAAACTTTGTGTGGCTAGAGAACATAGGAGCCAACTCCTAGCAGCTGTGGGCCAACCACAATAAAATATTTGAGGGGGCCGTGCCCCCACAAAGTTGATGGGCATTCCCATTCAAATGGTTTGTGTGCACTGCATCATGTAATCGATTATGTGGGGTGGGGCTTACCTGGGCCCCCACAATATTTTATTCAGGTTGGCATCCCTGCTAGAGAACAAAAACTTGATAGACTTTCATGTCAGATTGGTAGCCAGCATACAAAGGAAGGCCCTGCAGGGCAAACTGTACCTGCTATATTCTGTAATATATGTTGTCACATCAGCAGAGTTGCCAAATCTTGGAAGTAAAAAAAAAAAAACTGGTATGTGGATTTGACCTGTGAGCATGTTATGGTAGCAAGCACAATGGCAAAGGCTAGAGATCTGATAGCCCTGAAAAATGGAAGAAATCAGGGAAAAGGCCATTTTGTCTTGTTCCAAGTATTCCCATCCATTTTTTTCCAGGTGGCAGGCATGTGTCAACCAGTCTTGCACATTTATGCACTTAGGAGATGTCATTCAGTTAGCAGGTGTTGTGGACTAGGTAAGAGTCCTGAAATTAGCTTGCCACTATGAGGCTCTGAGGGTGAATCCCCAAACCTGATTCTAGGAACCAAAGCATGAGATCTGACAATCCAAAGGATTTGACAGGTGAACACATTCAAACAGCCTGGCCTCTGATATGAAGCTGGACAAGTTAATTGGTCAGACTTTTAAAATTCCAGCTAATTTCCTTCAACATACCTGTATTCTTGTTGGATAACATGTATCTGATGAGTATTTTTTTACTGGTTTTTCTTTAGCTATTGGTGGGTTCCCAGTTGTTACCACAAACCCTTCTGTCCGGATTCAATGGGAATATGAAAAATAACCTTTTCTTGTCACCATAAGCAAGCATATCCTGCTGAGGAGCAGAGAATATTGATATTATAGACAAAGGTGGTCATGAGCATCACCAACACCCCAAAAAATCCTGACAATGTCTGACTTCTGAATATTGCACTTGATTTATAGACTTTGATATGCAGTTTTCTATTTTACTGCTGCTTGTAACATGAACCAACAGGCCCTTCATCTGTTCCCCAAACAAACCAATAAGAATTGTTTGCTCTTCCACAGACTCTGAGTAAAGGAAGCAATTGGTCCCACTAACTTTGGTATTTAGTGGTCTTAGGTTACTACTCTCCCTCCTGCCAAGACGGATGCAATAAAAATCCGGTTTTAATATAAATTCATGAGGATTTATGCAGAGCCCCTATTGTGAAGTATATTTGCTGTGACTCTGTTCAGTGTTTGGGTTATGACTTTGAAGGTATAGCGGGGAGGATTCATAATGAGTGTTAGACAGATATTCTTGAGTCTTTCTAGCAAGACTAAGCTGATATGGCTGCAAAACTAGTTAACTTTGCAGTTACAATGGACAAATAGTTGTGGCTTTCTTGCCCCATTTTTTCCCTTCCTTTATCGCCTTAATGAGGTTTGTTTTATAATCAAAGGGCTGAAACTGTTTGTTTATTATTCTTTTTTTTAAAGCCTGACATGGTTCTTTAAGACATTCTATACATGGGAGAATGTATGGAAAGATAAGAAAGGAATGGGCTTCCCCTAGCAGGTTGCAAAACAGGAAGAGAATGAGAGGCCCACCCAAAAGTTCACCTTATAGATAAAATAATTGAAGGTCACTTAACAATCATTCTTTGTTATGAGCTAGCAATAGCTCAATCCAGTTCTGCAAATGTTTTACTTACGCACAACAGCTGTCAGTAGCAAGCCAAGAGAGCTTTTTTAAAGTACAATTTACTTTAGGAGTGAGTCAGAACTTGTCACCCTTAATCAGTGTAATGCTACAATTTATATGCAGAAAAGGAATGGTAAGGCATGTTACTGCTAGAAGATGAAAAAGGAAAACTACTTTTGTTTCCCTCATGTTACAGAATGCCGCTTGTTAATATGGAAAATCTTTGTAATCACAACAAACCGCAAAACTTGGTCATCTCAAGATATCTGGGGGTGCGTTTAAAAGGGTATTAGGTTAGCACACAATTATTTGCCTTCAGGTCACCTTGGTACTCTAAAAATCTCACATTTTTGAGATAAATAAAAAAACCTTAAAATGTATCTATGCACAGTCTGAGAAAATCCATATTTTGTTTGGTTCATGAAAAAAGTGGTGCTGGGGAAGGGCTGTCACTCAGTGGTAACATGCCTGCTTTGCATGCAAAAACTCCCACATCCAATCCCTGGCATCTCATGATGGGGCCAGTAAAGACTTAAATCTGAAAATCTGGAGAGCCATTTGCAATCAATGTAAACTAATCTTCCCCAGAGACATTCTCTGTGTGTTTTTTTCCATTACAACTCCTATCAGCCCCAGCCAACATGGCCAATGGTCAGGTACGAAAGGAGTTGTAGTCAAAACTTATGGAGGGTAGCAGATAGAGGGAGGTGGCTGAATGCAGAGGAGTGATGGAAGGCAACAGCTCAGGAACTCCCATGGGAAGAAGGCTCAGAGCTCAGGGATTGGGGGTGGGACAAAAATAAGTGATCAGAAGGAGAAGAGAGAACAGACTGGGAGGAGGTGGTGTCAGAAGCTGAAGAGGCAGCAGGGTTTAGTAAACAGGCAGAGGCTGTGGCAGAGAGTGGTCTAGACTCAGAGGCAGGGAAGGAGGGAAGGCCAGGAGGCACTGGTGGAGGAAGAGGTTTGAAGGGAGAGCACACCGCCCCTGGCAGCACAATCCCGGTGGGGTGCCATCGCAGCTGTCCCCCCTGCCCGCACTGGGCACCACGCCCCTACGGGCGGGATGCCACGCCCCCAGGACACATGCGACGCCCCTATGTGCGGCGCACCACGCCCCCAGGACACCCACCAGCCCTGCCCCCACCTGCTCTCCGCCGCCTGGTGCTGGAGCATGAAGCTCCACCACTGCCAGGAGGCAGTGGAAACAGGCTGCAGAAGAATCCAGGGCATCTCCCCCTCCTACTGTGACCAGCTCCCCTCCCCCTCCCAGTCTCCCAGAACACAGAGAAATGAAGAGGGCAGAGCAATGATTGATAAGCCAGCAGAGCCTTAGGCTGCTGGGAGACGATGTTTAGAAAGCGGTGGGAAGGCAGGGACCTTCGGTCCTCACAACAGCCTCATTGGGGCAAGACCTACTGGGAAGAGCTGCTTTGATCAAGTCACTTTGAATGAAGGACACTGGTGTTATTTTATTGCTGCCCCTATTCCTGACTCTGGCTCTTGACAGGAGGCTTGTGTAGACAATACTGAGCTAGAAGAACTGACACAGTATATACGGCATCTTCTCATAAAAGCATCATAGGCATATCATCATGGTCTCTAGACATCCTTAACTGTCAGCTCAATTCAGCTGTTCATCCCTGTAAACCTCTAGACCTGTACTATCTCATGGATGACCATGGTGTTATACACCAAATTTCAGCTTTAGTTATTGGTTCCAGAACTGGACTCATAATGCCAAGCTTACAATGAAATAATTACTTCTTCAATGTATAGTAATATATAATTGTTGGATGTACTCACTGCAATAATGGTCAAATGCCAACATGGTGCCTTCCAGGGGTTCTGGACTGCAATTTGCATCAGCCCTAGCCAACATGGGCAATGGTAGAGGAGCATGGGTGTAGCCAAGGGAGGGTGGGGGGGCATTTAGAGAGCCAGTGTGGTTGTAGTGGTTAAGAGCGGTAGTCTCGTAATCTGGGGAACCGGGTTCGCGTCTCCGCTCCTCCACATGCAGCTGCTGGGTGACCTTGGGCCAGTCACACTTCTCTGAAGTTTCTCAGCCCCACTCACCCCACAGAGTGTTTGTTGTGGGGGAGGAAGGGAAAGGAGAATGTTAGCCACTTTGAGCCTCCTTAAAAGGGAGTGAAAGGCGGGATATCAAATCCATTTGCCCCTCCCTAGATCAAGTAAAATAGAAATACTTAACTGACCACTCATGTCGGTTCTGCCCCCCACCCAACAAAAGTCCTGGCTATGCTGATGTAGAGGATGATGGGAGTTGTAGTCCAAAATACCAGGACAACAGCATATTGGCTAACCTTGGCTTAATGACACAGTATTGGTTTTATTAGATTTGCAATTCTGTTACACTGATCTGAAAGCTTACATTTCATGACATACACAATAAAAATTGCATATGGCATTGGATGGTTACATGCTAAATGGAGAATTGGAACTGTTCCTTGTGCATTATTGGTACATAAAGTGTTACTTTGCAGTTGCTACAATCTTATACATATCTATTAGGCCCCCTTTCCATTTAACTTTACTGATGTGGCTGTTCACCTTTACTGATGCAGTTACAAGCCACCTGGCAAACCACACAAATGATAGACCTGCAGGTTTCCTGACATATTCACAAACCATGCAAACAGCACCTGCCCCTTAGCATGTTCCATCACTTGGAGATTTGTAGACATGATGGAAGCTTAAGTACATGGGTATACATATACACATACACATATACATTTTCTGGCACAGGAGCAGATGTGGAGGTGGTGTCAACCCACTTAGAAAGTATGACTAAAGGATAGGGATGAATGCATCCAAATTGTGTTAATTAATGAGATGTGATTTAAAGGTTGCTGAAATCAAAAAGGCTTATTCATTTTTCATCAATAATCACTCTCCTTAATATTTCATCAAAACTCGCCAATTTGCAGACCACCTTCTAGTCTTTGATTCATTAAGACTGCAGACATAATTTAATCTTCTCTCGATTCCCTTTTTTCTCATTCAAAGATAGCCTCTTTCATCTCTATGACACTGTTTAGATGTTTCTAACATTCAGAGGTTGCTAATTGATCTAACATATTCAAAACTGTACTTAAGGCTTAGACGTCTGTTTAGCAGAAGCACTGCTTCCTGGAATTTGTGTTTGTCTTCAAAGTTTCATTAGATTCTGCTTAATAGGTAACAGTGTATACATTTTATTATATATATGGTGGAAATAAGAGCTATTTGGGCTCCCTTCCCCCTTGCATTAGGAAAATAGAGTTGCATTCATAGGTGTATACTATAAAAAAGTACAGCCAGGACCTCAGCTCTGCTGCCCTTTTATACTTTGCATGCTGATTGCAGCATCTGGGCTTGATGAGGCAGGTGACCCTCACTTGTTCCAACTCTCCTCCAACTGGAATCACATGCCTTTTCCCAGAGCTAGCGAGCTCCACCTGGCCAGATGGGCTGTGGGCCCTTGCCTGCTTCAGCCTCCTGGCTTCAGCCTCCTTACTCTTCAGAGCCCACCATGTTTGTGAAGCCAGGGGGCCCTCTGGCAATGGATCCTGCTTCTCTGGTTCCTGCGCACTGACCTCCACCCCTCATCATCCTCACCCTGTGAGTACTTCCTACACAACCCTCTCTATCCTCATCCCCAGCTTGCCCGAGTGTGTCCCAGTCCCAGCTACATCCCTCATTGAAATCCTCTTCCTCCTCCCTATTATCCTGCCACAACCTGAGCCTACGATAGAAGAGTTCAAAGCATTATATTCCCAGTGGGTTCTCTTTCTCCCCTGGCTGCTGTCTTGGATTCCAACTGTCAGCCCACATTGTGTTCTGGCCCCCCTTTGTCCAGCCTGTCCCCACTTGCAAACTGCAACTGTTTTTCCTGCAGTTTACATCATCCCCAGCTGCAATCCTGAAACTCCATCCTTGAAAGTCTTACATTGTCTTCTGTGAACTACCCAGAGCTCAAGGCAGGGCTCAACCCACTTGCTAGCCAATAGTGACGAGATGGTTGGATAGTGTTCTCGAAGCTACCAGCATGAGTTTGACCAAACTGCGGGAGGCAATGGAAGACAGGAGTGCCTGGTGTGCTCTGGTCCATGGGGTCACGAAGAGTCAGACACAACTAAACAACTAAACAACACAGTGTTAGCTTTGTGGTTGGGTTTCATTACCCTTCCCTTTGTCTTCTTTCAATGGCCTCTCTCTCCAGGCAGTTACTTCACCTGGAAGCCAGCCTGGCTTATATTTTAAACATGGCCTAGATTTTAACATGTGCTGGGTTCAGGGCACCCACAAACTTACAACCATATGAATAAAATGTAGTGGCCTTAGTCTTAAAATACACATTATGAAGTAGTTTCAGAGAGAGAGATACTGTTCACTTTCGTTGTGAGAAGTGCTAGAATTTGGAAACCACAGCTCTGTGAGCTACTGCCTCATATGGTGAGTCACTGAGAGCTGAAGCATTTCCTGGGCCATAAAAGTTGACACTGCCCACCTATTGGTGCTCTGGCACTTGGGAAGTCTTATTGAAACTGGAAGTCAAATAGGGACTCTACCTGGGCAACAACCATATTCATTGCTTCTGACTTCTGGCTCCGGTCCTTGGCACTCAGCTTGACACTCAGCTAAGTGTAGTCCAGTTCTGACATATTGTGCAAGCATTTTAGATAGGAGTATATCTATTCCTATCTAAAATGCAAAGCCTCCCCACCCCCAACCAATACATTCTGTTTTGTGCAACAAACACTAACTTTTGCAGCTTAGGCAGTTGGGAGTATTTTTCATTTGGTTTGGGGCTGTTGTCTGTCCCCAGAAATCCACAATCTTTGTGTGTAGATCTGCTGCGTTGCTTCTTTCTCGCTCTTCAGAAGCCTGTCACACTTGGCAAGGCAGAGTTGCTGTCCATGTTTGGCACGCGTGCCTCTGGTTTAGAGGAGAAGCATCCTTTTCTGTTAGTATGCATGACGATCCACCTCAGATCTCATTTGAATTTCAAAAAATGTCCTCTAAAGTCTTGCATAGATGGTCATGGCTTAAATTGTTTGGCTTCTAAAGCCACACTGAACAGTTCGTGGAGACTGAATTTCATTAACTGTCATTAGTTGTAGCATTTTTGATAGCGCCTAAAATTGCTGCAGTTTAAGGAATCAGAATTTAATAGGACAATAGGTAGAACCTAGGCAGGGATAATTTTGCTCCACTGGACCCTAAATTTCTGCCTTTCAAGCTTCCTTCATACGAGTCACCATTGCCTTAATTATCTAAATAATAATGTATGTGCTTCTTAGGTGAATGCATGAATGTCTTTCATTCTCTGGGACAAAGTTCAGATTTTTTTCCTCTTGGTTTAGTGGAATAAATATGAGTCCCAGCCCCATGATGTGGCTGGTGGTTTTAGCTCCTGTATTTTCTTGCTGTTTTTAGTTCTTGTGACTTGTATTGTATCATACTGAATTGTGGTTTTGGGGAGCGGAGGTGGGGTTATGTTGGCTTGACTTTTTAAAAGATTTATTGTGGATTGTTACTGTAGAAAGCTAGCAGAAGTAGTTGAAGTTCAAGATAATATATGAAAACTGTCATATTTCAGCCTATCACACACAAACATACATATGTATGTATGCTTTCGCCAATGTGTGAGCAAGCAGGTAAATTGGCCTTCAAATATGTTACATGTTTAAATTTTTTGTGTATGTGTGTTCTTCTAAAGAAAAAAGAACTTACTAGTAGATGGCTTCTAGCAAAGAATATAGAAGTGGTGCATGGAATTACTTTCCTGAAGCTTGATGGGTCTGGGAGGGAAGGAGGGGGAGGGACAGGAATTTCCTGCTGACTTACCTGAGCACTGCTGTGATGGAGGATGGGAAAAGAAGGAAGTCAGTCATTTATTTCCTTCCTTTCACCCCTAAACCTCAAAGTCCTGCATGCATGAATGCTATGGAAGGCAGGTGCTTTGTGTAATGAACCTTGAGATATTTCTAAGCCTTTTCATCTCTGCTACATGGTGAATAGACCTTTGGCCTCTAAGGGTAGCCGAAGAAATGTAAACAAAGAGAGAAACCAAGTAAATTTCCAATACCTCCAATGATTAGCCAACCCCCTGTTTCAGAAAACCAAAACAAAGAGTGTTTTGGTAGGTAGATATTACAGTGGTACCTCGGGTTACATACACTTCAGGTTACGTATGCTTCAGGTTACAGACTCCGCTAACCCAGAAATAGTACTTTGGGTTAAGAACTTTGCTTCTGGATGAGAACAGAAATCATGCTCCGGCGCCGCGGCGACAGCAGGAGGCCCCATTAGCTAAAGTGGTGCTTCAGGTTAAGAACAGTTTCAGGTTAAGAAAGGACCTCCAGAATGAATTAAGTACTTAACCCGAGGTACCACTGTATAATCAGATGGGGAATCCAGTGCAGACATTTGAGTGGCCACTTCTTGATATATATAATAACATGTAGACATTGACACTGAATAAGTGAAGATTCTAATTAGGAAAATTTTTCGCTGAAATAGCAAGGATATTCTATTTTTAATTGTTTTTATTGAAGACTTTCTTGGGTTAAAAAAGTACACACATAGTCTCTGTTTTCAGATCATAAAGTCCTTTCTACAGTTCAATTATATTCAATGTGAGACATTAATGTTGTAGTCAGTATAAAGTTGTGGGAGAAGAGAGGTGGGAAGGGAGAGCCTGGGGGAGAGGAGGTGGTAGTAAACTTTCATTCATTACCAGTATCTTGCAAAACACATAAAGTGAGCATAAACACATAAACTGGCCTGTTAAATACTCCTTCTAATATATTGCAGTGTAGGGTTTTTCTGAACAATGTGTGACAGGAACCTCTGTCTGGTTTGAAGCAATTTCCTTGTCTCAGAGCTGAGCCCCTGCACCTCATCCCATATTGTTCTGGGAAAGTGGAAGGGCTTTGCGGGGCATGGAAGGCTGCAGAATGGAGGAGAGTGTGGAAAACTTTGTTTCTTTGTACATCTTTATGTTAACTTAAATGCAACTGAAGCCATAACTTTTGCAAGATGTATCCCCTACATTCTCAATATAACAGTTGTCTCATAGTAACATCCTGACTAGTTGAGGTGCTTTTGAGTTCCCATCGAAGTTCTCTGTGAAGCTACAGAGATGCAACTTTTAGTGATGTTCTTACGTTTGATGTGTATTTGGGTTTTTTTTAATGCATACATTTAACCTCTTAATCAGTTTAGCTCATCTGTAATTTTAATTTGTATAATCTTTTTCCTGCCAGCTGCATAATTCAAAGCCTTCTTTTGGAAGGATACAAACATTCCAGAGGCCTCTTATATTGGATTTGCCAGTGCAAGGTTCCTGTAAGCAGGCAGCTTTAGGGGATGTAACGAAGCAAAGGGGATCAGGAAGTAATTTGTGCTTTCTCTTTCTCTGTAAAGTTCATAGTGGAACTGTTCTTCTCTTCCTGCAGTTAGATATGCATGCTGTCCTCTGTTGTGGAGTTCACACATTTTGCTGCCGGTATAGATGCAAGAGTTCCAAATTATACATTACAGAGAAGTGCAGAAATAAACTCAGATGTGGGTTTTCCAGAGCATTTTGCATTTGCATTTTTTAAAATGCAGAATATGGTAATTTGCATCAGAAAAGTTTCTGATGCCCTAGAGAGTGATCTAATTGAGCATGTTTATTTTCATTGTATTTAGCAAACAAAGCTAAAAACTTTGAAACTGCCAAGCTTGCCTAGTATTGTATTGGCAGTTGGCACCCATTCATTATTATTAACCATCTTATAAAACAGAAAAAAATTAGCACTGGAAATGTTTCTGCCCCATGTCACAGGAAACAAGACTATTATAGGACTGAGGTGACCTGGTTTCAGTGGATCGGTGGAGAACTGATTACAAATCACCTGGGTCCTCGAACAAAACTCCCTCAGCCTAACTTTCCTTACAGGGTGGTGGTTGTGAGGATAAAATGTGTGTGTGTGTTGAAAACTATGTGTGCCACTTTAAGCTCCTTGGAGAGTGGGAAACACAGATATAAATAAAATAAATAAATAAATGCACAAATCAACATAAATTAGCTCCCTTGTATTTTTTTAGCATTTATTAGTGCTATTCTATCAACTACTTCTAACTTTTTAACATTGCTTTTCAATGTTGTTTCTCATACATGGTTCATTTCTCCTGGAATTAGCTGGCCAAAGTTCTAAAAGAGCCTGGCTGCTTCCTCTCCTTCTATAGCAATATTGCCTCTATTCCTTTCCCTCAGAGCAATTTAAACAAGGTTGACACAGCAGGGCAAGCAATATACGTTATTTAGATTCTTGCAGTTCAATCACATTTGTTGCGCCATGTCTATGAGGGTGTTACAAAAGTTGATTAAGAAAATTAATGACGAGAAACAAGTGGGAAGAGAGGAAAGCAAGGGGGGGAAGCAGAGTCTCTGAAATAAATTAATTGTGTAAAAGTCACAGAAACACCTCCCGGAGCTAAGATCCCTCGGCTGTGAACCTTCCAAAGTTGATTTCTTATAAAACAAAAGCTTAAACCAAATAGTGATGTGAAGCACATGGAAAGAGTAATTCAGCCACACACACACACACCCAAACCCTGTTCTGTGTTTTTTTTTTTTTTGAATTTATTCTCACAATTTCTTTCAGGATCTCAGACACGCAAAGAAGAGAACATTAGAAAGGTCAGATTTTGGACACATCCAAGATGGAGTGTTAGGGAGCTGCCTGTGTGCTAAATGCATTTCTTTTCCCTCTCTGAGGGCTTTGGTCTGTCACTTCATGCAATTAAAACACTTTGAATCCTGGAGAAACATAAGTGTGCATGGAGCGGGGAGAGACCTTCCCAGAGCTGTGGGATCGGAAACTTCAGGAAAAATAAACAAGTTTAGAAATCAAAAGGGGAAATATTCCAGAGCTATTGTCCCATTGAGCTTTTTAGTGCTAATCGTGGTCACGGAGGGGTCATCATGATCCTGTATGTTTAACCCTTTTTTAAAGCACTAAAAGAAGACTGGGCCCTTCTTCTGAACTGCTTTAGTTTTTATTGAACTTTTCTTGCTCTCTTTTCCCACTGACAATATGTCACCATTGTTTGTACGGTTACCAGATGCACATTGATTTAAAGGCTTGTTAGTTTCTTATAAATGCCATCTCCAACTCCTCGAAAGATTCCATCAACGGTGTCTCCAAAAAATTTTACATATCACTTGGGAAGACATGCGAATTCAGTGTACCAGAAGAAGCAAAGATCACCAGTGTTGAAGCAATGATTCTTCAACATCAGTTTCGTTGGACTGGTCATGTTGTGCGGATGCCTGATGGTCGTCTTCCAAAACAACTACTCTATTCTGAACTTAAAAATGGAAAGCGTCATGTTGGTGGCCAACAAAAGAGGTTTAAAGACTGTCTCAAGGCAAATCTAAAAAATTGTAGTATAAACACTGACAACTGGGAGCGTGCCAGTTGGAGAACAGTCTTCACCCAAAGGTGTCATGGGCTTTGAAGACACTCGAACTCAGGATGCAAGGGAGAAACTTGCTAAGAGGGAGGCACACTTAGCAAATCTACACTGTGATCAACTCCCACCCGGAAACCAATATCCCCACTGTGGAAGGACATATGGATCCAGAATTGGCCTCCACAGTCACTTACGGACTCATTGTTAAAACTGTGTTTATGGAAGACAATCTTACTCAGCTACAAGTGATCGCCAAAGAAGAAGAAGTTTCTTCCTACACAACTTCATACCCCCAGTTTCTGTTAAGTGTCTCCTGTTTCAGGCATCACAGCTCCAACATCAGGACTGACTCACTGGCCAATTTGCATGATTGCATGCATGGTACAAGGTGAAGCCACCCGGCACTGACAACTCTCAGAACCTCATTCTCGGTCTCCTATGCACCCATTGATCACACAGAAACTGCAATATGGGAATACAGCTGGTTTTTAAGACTGCCCTGCTTCCTTACCAACCTTTTTTGGTCTTTGATTTCACAACTTTGTTCTTGTCAGTTTCAACTTCATTGAAGGTTGCTCCACATTATCAGCAAGAGCTGAGCTTGCTGAATCAACACAAAAAACAGTTTAATAGCTCACAGCCTTTATAAACAGCTTTATAAACCACCCAGCTCCTTACCAGTAATTATCTTGCAGAGAACATGAGACATGTTGCAAAATATTTTGCTTTAAGCATACAAGCTCTTGAGACCTTAAATACTAGTTTTAGAGTCTGAAGTGTTAGATCACACAAAGTATTGCTAAATCTTTGCATGCTACACACTTCTGATACTGTTAGAGAGACTCTTGGGTTTTAAGTAGAAACTTAAAGGCTAGGACTCAAGTCTAGTGAGCTGCCATGAATTATGTGCATCAGGACCCAAACATATAGGGGGATAGGAATGCTTCAGTATTAAGTCAATGCATTTAACAGGCAGTATGAAGTCTCCAGGTTAGCTAAGACTAGTACAAGTAGTGGTATATTGTCCTCATCTAGTCTAGAGAGCAGTACTCTCTGCCTATTACAGTTTAGGCTCCCAACTTCCTAAACCCCCAGATCAAATAACATCCAGACACTGATACCATGCTTAGGGTGTCGGACTAGGTCTGCAAAGACTCTGGTTGAAATGGTAGTGGATGGGCTGGACTGATGTCTTGGTAATGGACTGAATGAGAACCAATAAAGTGAAACTCAATCCAGACCAGACTGAGGCACTGTTAGCAGGTGGGTCCCTAGACTGGATGAGTACGATGTGCTCTGCTTGGATTGGGTTACACTCCCTCTGAAGGAGCAAGTGCATAACTTTGGGATACAGTGAGCCTGCAACTTATGCATATTTAACTTGTGCGCATTCAGCTTTATGGGCCTGGCAAAAAATAAAAAGAGGTTGGAAAGGGGACTGGTGTCTGGGAAGAGGTCTTTGGCAATCCCACCCACCAATGAACCCAGTATGTTCGACTGTACACGGTTTTGGCTTTAGGTGCAATCCCCGGAACTTCAGTTGTGGGCTTATAGTACGTCTGCATTCATTCCTGTCACTTAAGGCTCAAGTGGTGTTGATGGTCTGAACTGCCTTCTATCAGCTTTGGCTAGTGGCCTAGTTGTGCTCCTATCTGAACAAGGACAGCCTAGCTTATGTTACCCGCACTCCAGTAACCTCTAGGCCAGATTACTTCAATGTGTTGTATGTGGGGCTGCCTTTTAAGACTGTTCATAAACTAAAGCAGGTGCATAATTCAGTGGCCTGATTGCTGACCAGCGCAAAACAATCTAAGTATATAGAACTGATTTTGGCATGGCTGCACCAGCTCCAACTGGTTTCTGTTTTAGATTGGCTTTAATTTGGTGTTATCTTCTAAGTTTACTTTTTGGTTTTTTAAAAAGTGACTAATAGATGCACAAAAACAACAAATTGGGCCAGTATCTTACCCCAGTCTCTTACCCCAACCTACCTCACAGAGTTGTTGGGAGGATTAAAGGGATCAGGCAGAAAGTAGCATGTACATTGCCTTGAGCACCTTGGATAAAAGGTGGACTATAATGAAACAAACAAATAAGCAAGTAATCAGGGAAACTAAATAAAAGAACTTGGACTCCAGTCCTAGATTCAGTGCGCCAAGGGAAACTAAGTGTGAACTGGCCACTGTTGGAGGAGGAACCTAACAAATCATTTCCAGGGAGAGCTGAAAATTTCAGTATACTTTTCAGCCTTAAAGCGGAATGGTATTAAGTGCCTTCATGGTTTTTCAATAGAATGTAGTTAGGAATCTGGCATTAATGATGCAAATGAAAATATTTAGATAAAATAGCTGTTTGTGAGTACTTCAAGAGAGAAATGTTTTCATGGTTCTCTCCTGTACATAAATGTGAGGAAGAGCCTTATTGTTCGGCATGAAGCTTCTACACCACACACTGTAGGGTGTATATGTATTATTGTATGTTTAGACATTGTGAAATACCAGGAGCAGGGCAGTGGGGGGTTAGATGGAGGGAAGAAGCTCTGCAAGATTAGAAGGAAGCGGTAGCATTTGATGTCACCAGGTGACAGCCACCTGGATATTAGCTTGTTCCCTAAGATATAATGTGCCAGATGTAATTTAATGCAAATATTCTCTAAAGTGGCAGAGTTTCATCAAAACAGAATTGGAAAAACACGCTCTTCCTCCAGCAACTGCAAGCCTTGCTCATGCAGAATGATTACACCTACATCTCACTTACTTTAAAAAAATATTAAATCTGGCTCATTATCCTTAAAGAAACTTAAACCTGCTCAGTGATGAATGATCACTGAAGTGATTTAGGCAGTCAGATCTTATTCTGACCGAATAATTGATGCATTTTGACAAGTTTAATATAGAGTGGTGTACATTTGTCTCTTCGTAGGTATGTGATGATTAATGCAAAGTGTAGGTATGGGAGATTATCAAGGGGGAAAGGAAACCCCAACCTATTGTCTAACATGACAGACTCATGAAAAAAGCTTTGGTTGTGCATTTAATCTGTTGGTAACATCTATAAAGATTTGGCGTCTTATATCTCTGTGCTATCTATGCCTAGATAACGCACAGGGAATATGCTTGTAGAATGTGAAACATTTATACCATTTCCACATATACTGTGCTGTACTATTAGTATACGTACTGTAGCATGTCTGCCCCACTCACAACTCAGTTATATGTAATCAGTGCTTTTTTCTGGGGGTATGCAGGGGTACGCATACCCCAAACATTTTGTGTATCTTTGTACTTTTGTTCATTTGCTGTATTTATTTTCCCCGATTTGAACTATAAAATGGTGATTTTCTTGAGTCAAAATGAGAGTACCCCTAGGCATTTTTTAAAGAAAAAAAGCACTGCATGTAATGATATGCAAATAGCAATCTGTCCCCTTACCACCACCCGGAACTGATCCCCAAAGCCTTTCGGAATTTCAGACATTCCTGACATATGCTCAAAAAGCCTTGAGTGTGTTTTTTGAGCAGCTGACAAGGGTACTTGAAAAGCCCAAATGGATGAAGGAAGCTTCCTCTTTCCTGCAAAATCCCCCCATGAGTTCACCAAGCAAAAAGGTGGGGCAGGGGACCCTATATAGCAGTGAGCACTTCTTGCCACTTATCTTCTCTCTTCAATAAGGCTATAAAATCGGAAGGATAGGGTGAATATGTAGGGGAAGGCCGGAGAGCCACAGGAACAGCGTGTAAGTTCCATTTCAAATTGGATCCAGCTCAGAGGGCATTCTGAGTTTGTGCCAAAATGGGGCCGGTCTTTTTGAGCTGGGAAGAAAAGCAGAAGTTCGGAATTCAGCATCCTCCATTTCAAGCTTGTCCCATCTCAAGTTATGTGAAAGTCCCCAGTAACTGGGCCCTCTGTTGCTTCTGCTGATCCAGAACAGTGTCTAGATCAGATTATTTGCTTGGGAGGAAGCCTTGTTGTTGTTGTTTAGTTGTTTAGTCATGTCTGACTCTTCGTGACCCCATGGACCAGAGCACGCCTGGCACTCCTGTCTTCCACTGCCTCCCGCAGTTTAGTCAAACTCATGCTGGTAGCTTCAAGAACACTATCCAACCACCTCGTCCTCTGTCGTCCCCTTCTCCTTGGGCCCTTCATCTTTCCCAACATCAGGGTCTTTTCCAGGGAGTCTTCTCTTCTCATGAGGTGGCCAAAGTATTGGAGCCTCAGCTTCAGGATCTGTCCTTCCAGTGAGCACTCAGGGCTGATTTCCTTAAGAATGGATAGGATTGATCTTCTTGCAGTCCGTGGGACTCTAAAGAGTCTCCTCCAGCACCATAATTCAAAAGCATCAATTCTTCGGCGATCAGCCTTCTTTATGGTCCAACTCTCAGTTCCATACATCACTACTAGGAAAACCATAGCTTTAACTATACGGACCTTTGTTGGCAAGGTGATGCCTCTGCTTTTTAAGATGCTGTCTAGGTTTGTCATTGCTTTTCTCCCAAGAAGCAGGCGTCTTTTAATTTCGTGGCTGCTGTCACCATCTGCAGTGATCATGGAGCCCAAGAAAGTAAAATCTCTCACTGCCTCCATTTCTTCCCCTTCTGTTTGCCAGGAGGAAGCCTTAGTGTTGCCCAATTGACTAAGAAAATGTTAAAATGTATATTACAGAAGTTAAGTAGCCATTGGACCTGAGATGTACCCCAATAACATGACCAAAACAACACAGAATTGATAACTAATTACACTTACTAGCAAAAATAGTTGGGAACAGCAAACAAAGAAAATCGCAGACGTGGTGTCCTGAAAGCTCTCTGAAAAACCACAGGGAAGACAAAGGGAAAGAGCTATACAGTGGTACCTCTGATTATGAACGGCATCCATTCCAGAGGCCCATTCACAACATGAAAAGAACGCAACCTGCAGCGGTGCGGCTGCACATGCGTGGGTTGTGATTCGCTGCTTCTGCACATGCACGTGAAATCATTTTGTGCTTCTGCACATGCATGAGTGGCAAAACCCAGAAGTAACCCTTTCCAGTACTTCCAGGTTGCCGCAGGATGTAACCTGAAAGAACGTAACATGAAGTGGACGTAACATGACTGTAGCTCAGTAGCATGGCACTTGCTTAGTGTGCAATCGTGTTCAGCTCCCAGGGGAAAGCATTGTCTGAGAGCCGCTGCCAGTTGTTGTCAGCAATGCTGAGCTAGATTCGTAGCAGTGCTGAGCTAGATTAGAGCAATGATCTGTCTCAGTAAAAGGCAGCATCCCATGTTCATACAAGGTGGTCACACACACATACACACAAACAATCATCACAGTAATGGGTGCTAAAGGATATGGGCTGAGGTGAGGGAGGTGCTTGCAGCCTTCCTTGAACACGGAACAGGCTCTCTCATGCTATATAGAATTCCACTATGTCCTTAGTTGCTTTAATCTCCCAACTGCCTCCATCTTCTGATGGACCCACTTCACACTTTTTCTTAAAATGCCATGTGGGGAGCCATCAAGAGCTTGGTAATGCATGGCCACTCCTCTTTGTGGTTCCCCCTTAATGCAGAGTTGCAGCCACCTGCTTTTGTGTGATTCTAACAATTTTAAGAAGCTCCAACAGTTTTTCTGCCCTCTTAATCGTCTGATTTAATCAACCGATTATCTCAATCTGCCATCATTGTGCTTGCAAAAGACTGTTTAAACTAATGGCATAGATTTTCTTACTCTCCTTCTCCTTTATTTGTTTGATTTGTAGGCATGCTTTTTACAGTAACAAATAGCATGTTGAGGCTTTAAAGCAGAGAATATAATTATGTCACTTCAGGGGCTGTGTTTTGTTACTGCTGACGTTGGCCGTTTTCAAGAACACGGAGGTGTGTAAAAATAAATGCAGTTGTGATGGTTTATTTTGAGAATCTGTAACACTTCTTGGTGGGATTTCAGCATAAATCTCTGCATAAGCACTCATTCATTGAGGCCACCTTTACTTAGACTTAATTATTTTTGCTAAATTTGCTTCCCCCTTTAAAGGCCTTCGTAAATAAAATGAATATTGCACCTTATTTGGATACTTTCTAATTGCCGCTTACACTTAAGTCCTGTGTCAATTAGCTTTTACTGAAAAACAGTATATTTTGGAAATGCACATTTATTTATGTAAATAAGCAGCTTAAAGCTGACATCTCTTAATGATAGAAAGCTGGATTAGGCTGTGAATCCATAACTAAATCGGTGAGCCCTGCGCCAGTGTTTTCCAAGGGGTATTCTGGGACACTGTCAGACTAATAGGCTCAAGATGTGAACTGGATACTTCTAGGTCAAATTGTAGAACCAACAAACAACTGCTGAACAAAGACCATTGATGGGGTCAATTTAATTAAAAGACTGGGCACCAATCGGGATTAATTTTAATTTGTAATTCTGTACATAATAAATTTCTGTCTTGGATCTGTATCAGTGCGTTCCAACATTCAAATTTGCTATGTTCTGGCTCAAGTCCAATGTTTTTTTCTATTTCATGAAGGATGAGAAAATCCGGTCATATGACTATGGCATGTTATTCATACAAACAATCACAGATACCTACGAACGTAAGGACAGACAGAAATTAGATTCCACCCCCCGCCCCGTTTAAGCTATATTACAGGGCCAAAACAGCTGTGACAAGGCAGTTCACAACATTTCAAAAAGAGCAGTTAAAATTTCAGCATCCATAGATAATGATCACCATCATTATCAATTCAAAGTTGGTGTGAACAGCCATGTACCGTTACTTAGACCCTGTTTATCACCAGTCAATGAGGGAGCCAAGTATGCTTCCTGTAAGAGGGAGTTAACCAGTAAGGGGGCCATGACAGAGAATGCCCCTTCTCTTGTGCCCACTAGCCTGCAGGATCTTACTGGTGGGCCTTTGGCCAGGCTCTCTGAGACCAATCTAGAGGACAGAGCAGACTGCTAGGTCTAGTGGAACAACAGATTTCAGAATTCCTGGTCAGCATAGCTATTGAGAGGGGGATATAGCTCAGTAGTACAGTGCCAAAATGGCACACACACAGTTCTGCTCAAATGGGACTTTCATTTCTTTTCCTCTCCCCATGTGTCCTCAGCAGATTTTGAAAGTATGTGAGAGACTGCAGGGCAGAAAATAGTCAAGGGGAGGAAAGTTTAATTGTGCAAGTGGAAGCCTGCTGTACTACTAGCACAGCAGTGTTGAATACAGCCCCCCCCAAGAACCTCCAATTACAATTTAATTATTAAATTATATTTGCCTATCTTGGAGAGCTACAGCTGATCAAACTAGATAATACTGAGCTAGATTGGCCAATAGTCCAACTTGTGTAAGGTCATGAATTTGTGCTAGGTTGGTTTCATATGTTGATATTGTGCCTTCATGGAAAGACGCATAGACACACTACTACGGGATGTTGTGCAGTGCCATTGTTGCAAGCCTTTGCAGTTATGCATCAAAGTGTGTATCTTTATACTATACATATTGACATTACAGTATTTTGATCAATCTAATACAAAACAATGCATCTAACCCAAGTCTGTTGCTCTGATGAGTTTTGTCCACCCACTTCCGGGTTATTTTCTAGTTTGTGCTTTTCCAAATCAATATTGTTTTCCACATAAATGTTATTTTGTTGTGATTTACCTTTTTTCATTTAACAAGTACTTTAAAATGAGCCAGATTGAGAACTTTCATTTTTTCACATCATTATTTTTTCTGTGTACGCCTAATTTTTAATCAGTCATAAATCAGTTGCAAGCAAAGGATTCTATCGTATGCTCTTATAAATTGCTGTGCTCAAGTGTGTGTGTTTCCAAAGTTGGCATTCGTCTTTGTCATGTAGCTGTCTACTTTCTGAAGCAGACAAATACCACAAACCTATGACATTTGTTCATTAAATATATTAAGGGTGTTGACCAGATTATAAAATCCATCAATCCCCTTTGGCTCCGGAGATACAAAGACTACCAAATGCACCAGCAGTTCTAAGGTAAAAGTGAACAAATTTCTTTCTTTAATTACTCATTTGAAGTACTACAATCTGTTGCCAAAGCTGGTTATCATCAGCTTTGATTAGAAATCATGAAAGACAGCTGCTGAAACACTGAGTCGGGAAGATTGTATTGGATTAGAAAGAAGTTCCTTGGAATTTAAAATAGCTGGAGGACATTGATGGGGAACCTGTGAATACTCATACATTTTAATATATGAAAAGCTAGGGACGGTTTCATCATATCATAAATGCAGCTTCTGCATGTCTTCAGTATAACAACTCTCTGCTAGTTTGTTCTGTGATCTTTGATTTGGCCTGCAGCCTCCACCCCACTGCCCTCTTTTAAGTTAGTTTAATTTATTGTACCCATGTGTTCAGCTTGAAGTGCTCCAGCTTTTCTTAGGGATACCCAATACAATAGGTTTTCTTCCCTCCACTCTCAAGTACTGTTTGGTTCTATCTCAGAAAAGATCAGTGCTGTTCCTTTACAAATTGGGTTCTGAAAGGTATCGGGAAATTGTTAACGTTTGACGCTTTATTGTGTTTTTATATGTGCTGGAAGCTGCCCCGAGTGGCTGGGGAAACTCATCCAGATGGGTGACGTATAAATAATAAAATTGATGATGATGATGATGATGATGATAAATCATTTATTATTTATACCCCGCCCATCTGGCTGGGTCCCCCCAGCCACTCTGGGCAGCTTCCAACAAAACACTAAAATACAATAACCTATTAAACATTAAAAGCTTCCCTAAACAGGGCTGCCTTCAGATGTCTTCTAAAAGTTTGGTAGTTATTTTTCTCTTTGACATCTGGTGGGAGGGTGTTCCACAGGGCAGGTGCCACTACCGAGAAGGCCCTCTGCCTGGTTCCCTGTAACTTGCCTTCTCATAGTGAGGGAACCACAAGAATGCCCTCAGCACTGGATCTCAGTGTCCAGGCAGAACGATGGGGGTGGAGATGCTCCTTCAGGTATACTGGACCGAGGCCGTTTAGGGCTTTAAAGGTCAGCACCAACACTTTGAATTGTGCTCGGAAACATACTGGGAGCCAGTGTAGGTCTTTCAAGACCGGTGTTATATTATCATTATGATTATCATTATCTCATTGCTTCCATGTTCTTGATTACTGTGGGTGGTATACAAGGTGCATTAGAAACACACTAAATAATACAGTCTTAATTTTGAAACAAACAAGGCACAGCACTTGTGAATTTTATTGTGATGATGGATTGGAAAGACCTGTGTGGTTTTATAAATGGAAACACAGGTTGAAGTAGCAGCTTGCCCCAGACAAGGTGTGTGTTTGATTGTCTAGACCAGTGCAAGGATTAAATCTCATGATGTGATGGCCAGCAGTCTCTAGTATGAGCATTCTCAGGCTTCAGTGAGGTTTAATCACGATGATGAGTATGACTTGAAGTCAACACTCTCAGGGGAAGTTAGGTCAACGTAGACTTTGGCTTGCTCCCAATTCTGCATTATATCTGTGCAAGTTCCAGATATTATTTTCTTTTCACAACCTGGGTTGGAGGAAAGAGCATCCCAATCCATATTAGTTCAGTCTGAAACACAAATTGTTGACTAGAAAGCATACTGTTTCCAGCCATAAAGAACCTTACAATTTATGCATCCTTGAAGGTCACAGTGCATCTTAAACTATTTATCTAATTTAAACAATAGCGTTTGCGGGAAATGTTCAATTATACGTCCCTATAGTAGACCGTTTCTGCTTGCAAACTCTCCATTTACGACCCTCAGTTTCTTCATAAATTAGCTACTCACGGATGACCTTTGGATCAGCAAACAAAGCATTGTTTAGTGCAAACAAACAATAAAATTTTACAAGAAGTGGTCAAGAGTGCACTTCTGTTTCAGCAGCTTTCAGTTCCTCCTAGCACATTTCCCACAAATAAGCCTTTTTTCTTTCACATGTTGATTTCAGGGTGAGTGATCAAGGCAAGTTAGGCTCTTCAATATTAATGATGCAGTTCGTAATGACAAAATTATAGAAGTATGGAAGAAAGAATATACCCATGAGAACTGCTGTACTGCAGTGGTTGAAACAGGAAGCCCACAGTTCAAATGTGGTGTCAACAGTAAACTCACTAGGTGGTCTTATACAAGCAGCATTTCCATTCATCTTCAGTGTCTGCCTTCCCTCCACCAACCCAACTGCAACAACCAAAGGTTTTTACATGGATACAGCTGGGTCTGTACTTTTTTTGATGCTGAATTTCCCACTGCTAACAAGGTAAAGTGTACAGCAGGTTGGAATAGAGGAGTCATTTAGGCTACATCTTGATACCCAAGCTAAAATCAAAACTAACCCCAGGGTTCTTGTGAGAGTATACTGGATTACGTCACATTCCAGGGAGTAGAAAATGTGACCAGCACAGGATGGTACCTCTGCAATTTTAATGCTCGGAAGACAGATAAGAGCACAGTTAAGTTACATAATAAGTAGCAGTTACCCTCCCTGACTTACATGCTAGGCAACATACCGCTATCCAAGCTAATTTACCTATTGTCTTTTCCTAAGTCTGCAAACCCTGTTGAAGCCAATCCTTAAGCCCTGGTTGGCCAAGCAACAGAAGAATTCCATTTTAAAAAGTATCCTTTTGCAAGAGAGGTTTTCCCTTTAGTGCAGGATGGGGGAAGTGGTGATCAAGAATGGCTCTGAACTAATTTTGAGCATAGAGGTGCTCAATATTGGCTTTGTAACTTTCTAAAGCAAGGCTGGTTCAGTAAGCTCTCATCAGTGCAGCGCAGGAGAAGAATACCTTGGGTTAAATATCTCTTTTGTTTCATTTCATAAGTGCCCTGTGCCTGTCAATGTTTTTCTCTTGCCAATTAAAAGTAAACCTTTGCGGGTTCAGTGTTCTAGGCCAGTGCAGCTCTGCAAGCTAAGTATAACCTTATCAAATCTAACCAGGAAGAGTTTACTAGCTGAATCCTGGAGGCTAGCTGGGTTCAGGAGAAATCCGAAACATTTCAGTAAAGTCACAATTTGGTTTTAATTCCAGGGTACATTTATTTTCACACACATTTTTCCAAGCATTCATTTATCATTTCCTGTTACTTCAGATTTTTTTGATTTTTTTTAAAAAAAGGTTTACCCTTAAGTGCTGCTCAACACTGTGACACTTAAGTGAAACCAATATAAAAGTATTTGACTGAAAGGATTTCATGCAGAATGGTTTCCTTCAGATAGGTCAATTGGTAGATCATGTGACTCTTAATCTCAGGGTCGTGGATTTCAGCCCCACATTGGATGAATGATTCCTGCACTACAGGGAGTTGGACTGGGTGATCCTTGTGGTTCCTTCCAACTCTACATATCTATGACTTTATAATCCTCACTTTTTATCATCTGGTACAAAATGAAGAAACCCCAGTAGAGGAAGCTAATTTGTCATCTGTGGTTGAGGGTTTTTAAACACATCCATATTTTCACAAGTCAGATATGTATGTACCAAAAGCTTCAATAGGGTTAATATTAGCATGCAAAATTTGGGAGATTTGATCTCAGCATGTGGCCAATACATACCTAATGTATACAGTTTATTTTATGTTTAAGCACACCAATTTATGATGTATAAAGCATAGTATTTTACAGTCATTTAAGTAAAGCGAGATGAGCGCCGCAACCCCAGAGTCGTCTGCAACTGGACTTAACGGTCAGGGGTCCTTTTACCTTTACCTTTTAAGGCAGGAGATGTGGGTGGCGCTGTGGTCTAAACCACAGAGCCTAGGGCTTGCCCATCAGAAGGTTGGCGGTTCAAATCCCCGTGACAGGGTGAGCTCCCGTTGTTCGGTCCCTGTTCCTACCAACCTAGCAGTTCGAAAGCACGTCAGGTGCAAGAAGATAAATAGGTACCGCTCCAGCAGGAAGGTAAACGGCATTTCCGTGCAGCTCTGGTTCACCAGAAGCGGCTTAGTCATGCTGGCCACATGACCCAGAAGCTGCCTGCGGACAAATGCCGGCTCCCTCAGCCAGTAAAGCCGCAACCCCAGAGTTTTCCGCGACTGGACTTAACGGTCAGGGTTCCCTTTACCTTTACCTTTTAAGGCAGCGGAGGCTATTGGTTGATTGAGGCTGAAGGTGCAAAGATCACAGGTAGATACGTAGACATGAAGGACAGAAAGTTAGGACGAGGCAAGGAGGTCATGATGAATTTTAGATGTTCATATCTCATGGTAATATTTGATAGATTTGGCTCAAACCGTATGAGTATTAGTACACAAAGGTGGAGACTACACTGTGGGAATGTTATCTTGTGAAGTACTTGACAGCTTTATTGTTCATTCTCTGGGAATGGGCTTTTTAAAAAAACAAACAAACAAGCAAACTACTCCAACAATTGCAGAAACTTTCAATATTCATGTCCATGTTTTATTAAATAAATATGTGCAATTTAGGGCAAAACCTTTGTGATAAAATTTGACAGCATATGCTAAGTGGGAGGGTGAGTAATGAGCTGTGAAGATTTTTTTTTTAAAGAAAGGTGTTTAGCCAGTATTGGCAGAGATTGGTGTGTTTGAATACATGCAGAAGTACAACATGTGTCGCTGAATACTTATTAAAAAGAAGAAGTGTCCATTCATGCCATATAACATAATTAACAGCCACCTATTACCACGAGGCTTAGTTGCATTCATTGCAATAAGCTAATATATAAAAATACCAAATACTATCTATTAGTGGTGGGATGCAGGTGGCTCTGTGGGTTAAACCACAGAGCCTAGGACTTGCTGATCAGAAGGTCGGCGGTTCGAATCCCCGTGACGGGGTGAGCTCCCGTTGCTCGGTCCCAGCTCCTGCCAACCTAGCAGTTCGAAAGCACGTCAAAGTGCAAGTAGAGAAATAGGTACCGCTCTGGCGGGAAGGTAAACGGCGTTTCCGTGCGCTGTTCTGGTTCGCCAGAAGCAGCTTAGTCATGCTGGTCACATGACCTGGAAGCTGTCTGCGGACAAACACTGGCTCCCTCGGCCCATAGAGCGAGATGAGCGCCGCAACCCCAGAGTCTGTCACGACTGGACCTAATGGTCAGGGGTACCTTTACATTTTTATCTATTAGTGGGAGCTTTTCTTTTGAGCTATGCTTAAACATGGAGACGTAGGACTGCCCCTACCATTAGCCAGTGTGGCAACCATCTCAGGCAGTAAGTGCTGGGGAATAGTGGCAGAACCATCCCTCCCAAGCAGTTTCTTCTGAGCCCTTTCAGGTGTTCCCTTCTGCTGGATGACAGAGCTGTCTATACAGTGGTACCTCGCGTTACAGACGCTTCAGGTTACAGACTCCACTAACCCAGAAATAGTACCTCGGGTTAAGAACTTTGCTTCAGGATGAGAACAGAAATCGTGCTCTGGTGGTGCGGCGGCAGTGGGAGGACCCATTAGCTAAAGTGGTACCTCAGGTTAAGAACAGTTTCAGGTTAAGAACGGACCTTCAGAACGAATTAAGTTCTTAACCCGAGGTACCACTGTACCATAGTTCCTGTACCTGCTTAACTACTGTGTGTATCTCAGGTGGGAAATTCTATTCATTTTGCAGTTAAAGGCAAACCTACCAAATTCACAGTTTCTGGAACAATGTAAGAACTGAAGCAAAACTATCCATCAAAATTCTCTGAATTTTGCAGTGCTGTTCGCCAGCTAAGAAATGTGTAAAAGAAAACCTGCCAATTTTGATTTCTCTGTTTTTCATTTTTCCAGCTTTAAGTTCAGTCCTCCGCATCTCCCCATCAGTCTGCAGTTTTACTATTAAAAAAAAGACATTATGAAGATTTTCAGCATTTTAGGGTGCGTTTCTGGTAATAGACATATATTTGCATGCAGCTTTCCCTAACATGATGGATTTTTGTATGCTTTTTTTCACCAATATAAGCACTTGTATGCACACTTTACCACAGTATATGCTTTTACCCTTCCCTACTCTCTGGTGTACTGTGGTATGGTGGAGATGGTGCCCCATTTCCAATGTAGAAATTAGATTAAATGTCAGCCCAGTCAGTTTCTGTACACATGAAATGTATGTATGAGACATTTTGTCCTTTGCTTCTGGCTGCAGAATGTCTTGGAGCCAACCCTGTGTGTGTGTGTGTGTGTGTGTGTGTGTGTGTGTGCGCGCGTGCGCGTGTGCATACGCACACGCATGTCAACACACACACATCTATAATGATATACGCTTCTTAAAAAACGGCAACTGAAATATGTGCGCCTGTTACATGAATTGCTTTGAGAATTAGACTTCCAAAAATCCATGTAATTGATATTACCAAATGCCCTCTTATCTCAGCACAACATACCTGTTGGCAATTACCTTAGCACCGCCAAGTCCTTTCATGTACTATTTTTATATTCATATGAAAACATTTTCTATTTATTTACTCAGCTTATCAACAAGGGCCATTGTATAAATGTGTGTGTGTGTGCGTGTGTATGTGTCCCAGGGGTCAAAGCACCAATTCTATACCTTTAATGAGTTCAGTGACATCACTGGGAGAGCCTAGCAATAGTTGCTATTGTCTGAGGATATTGCATTAGTAGTAGGAGCAGTAGCACAGAAGTCAAGGTCAGGGCATTAACAAGTAAATAATCTTCAGGCAAAATAAAGACTGAAAGGGAACAATGAAGTACTGTTCCAAGAATGTGTTCTAGTCTCCCGAAGCAAAGTTTCCCACATAAAAATGTTTCTCAAGTGACCTGCCCTGGCCAAAATGTTCTGCATAACTCATTTATCCGGAAGGATGCTCCATTTTTAAAATACTTGGTAAAAAGCTTGTAAGACTATTAACATCATTCTCTTTCCCATATTCAGACTTTAGAATAATGTTTCCCAGACCACACCTGAGGCACATTTTTTCTGGATTAAAATTAGAAACACGCTCTGTGAAAGATACATGCATATTTTTCCAATCAGCTTCCAGTACAACTGGCACTTATCCTCCTTGCAACTGCAAGATAACACAACTAATTTTGTCTCCTGACATTTCACCCTTCCCTTTGCCCAGTTACTCAGGTCCTAGGGAGTAGGATTGTACCCTCTGGTCAATGGTGATGCTTGTGGGATACTCTGTGCATATCAGCTAAATTCAGGACGTGTCACAAAAGCCCAGTTTCCTTACTATTCTTTGGGATGGTATCACTGGCGATATATTAGCTGAAAAGGGTAGTGACAATATTGTGACAGCCCTCCCCATGCCAATAAGACTGGTGAATGCATTCAACATGCTGGTCTCCTTTTTCAAGGCTCATTTTTAATTTTCTTCTTGTTGGATGCCCATGTGGCTTACTTTACAGTCCTCTGTTTGAAGGTATCCTCTATTTGTAAGTTTTGGACTGGTCTGGTCCAAGCCCAGTTTAAAGTTGTTTGTTGTTATTTAAATACTACCTTTCATTTTGCGGAGGAATACCAAAGTCACAAACAGATTGTAAAAATAGAACTACCCATAATTAAAATACATGAACCATAAGATAGGAGAGCAAGGTCCTTGAAGTTGCTCATCAAAAGTTAGCATCTGGACAATAGTCTGAGCAAGCCCATGGGTCACAGTCACTCTCACTATGGTGAGATGTATTTCTGTTAAATTACAGTGATTATAACTTAATTTGCATCTGTACATAGAAATTAGTAGATTCAAATATGTTCTCTTTTGTCCTCTTTTTTGGTGATGTGTAAGTTGAGGTACACACTCTTTGGGATTTCCTGCCATCCACATTTTAAATTTCAGACAGACAGAGATGGCAAATCTCAAAAAAAAGAGGAAGATCTGAGCATATCTTAATAAACCTGTGTAATGAAGTCTAGCAACTAAGTACAGGCAATTCTCAGGGGTTATGCTCCGGACCCCCCCCCACATCAGTGGGGATCCCATCAAGCATTCTGCCCTGCCCCTGTTCCGGCCTTTTAGTGACTTCTGAGTTTAGCACTGTGCACCTGTGCACGATTACATGTCAGTTGGACATGAATAAATTGATGGTTGCCTGTACTGAACACACTCATGTACACATACAGTAAGGACTGCAGGATCTACTTATGATGTGTCTTCAATGAATAGAACATCATTTCGCCACCTTGTGCTCTCTAGATATTTTGGACTCCAACTCCCATCAACACCAAGCAGAATAACCAATAGTCAGAAATGACAGCTGTTGTAATCCAGAATGCCTAGAAGCCACCATTTTGGAGGAATGTTGGAGTACGGTGTTTGGTTTAGCAGTGGAATAAGGGAGTGTGCATTCATTTCAGAATGAATAGAAATTTGGACCAAGTGGATCCCATTTTGTTCAACGTACCTTTGTTTTGAAATAAACCCATCAAGTGGCAAAGGGAACAAATATTTTGTTTTTTGTTACTCTGTCCCTGCCCATCACTTATGCTGCCTACATTGTTCTGGGAACAGGAGTCCGAGAACTGCTTTCAGCTGCTGCTGGTTCTGCCATTCTGTACTAGAAATGAAGCTTTTGAAGAGAGGGGGGTCTGTGATAATTGTAAGGTGGCTTGGCTACTGTCTTTGCACTTGAATTGAAAATTTCCCTGCCTTTAGAGCATGCATTTACATTACAACAAGGATTCCCAAACTGGGATCCTTGGTAGCGTCTAGTACAGCATGTGACAATTTCTACAACTGGCAAAAAGTATTAAATTGTCCACCAAAACCTCAGTAATCTTCAAGTGGTCGATGGAGGAAAAAGCTTGGGAACCACTGTGTTAGAGCATACTTGTCTGTACACTACCTTCAGATAGGCTGGGAAAGGTTGGCAGATATGTAGGAAGCTAAGGAACAATTATAACTGCATGCAAAAAAGAGACAATGCACTTTAAAATCAAACAAAAACAATGACCTGCGGGGTGGGGGAGATAAAGGTCCAGCCCTTCAGCCAGAAAAAGCTCCCTACCCCTCCTCTACAGGGTTGTTATTTTCTTGGATACCAGCCACCATGGCCTAGTAGGTACAGGACGTTGTTTGCAGGAAACTTGTTTTCAGAATTTCAGAGAAGAAAAAAGTTTAGAAAGACAATCAGAAATCTCTTCTTGGGGTAAGGAAAGCATGCAAAATAATCCATGGTTGTGCCTCTAGACAGGGTCATTGATTTCCTCACATTTAAAAAAGAACACAAGTTGTTTTGTTCAAGAAAGCATTCAAATGTAAAAGGAATAATAGATTTATTTTATATTATTGGAGAATGGCTGTCATGGACTGTTTCAGGATTCCATTTAGCAGCCCACATGTTGCTAGATGATCTCATTGCACCTGTGGATTGTTCAGATTTAAGATATGGAAAGCAACTTTTTATCTTGTGCATTATCTAGCATAACTCTGTGTCATGCCACACAGGAGGGATGACGTGCCAAGTGCAGTCATGCACTAGATGGAAATTTCAAAGTTGTTTTGAAGGTTGCAAATGGGATTTAAAGGTGAGAAACTTCTCTCTTGTTACTCACCAAGATGAAAGTGCTCAATTTTCACTCCGTACACCCCCCTCCTATAAAAGGAAAAAGAGGGAGAGGGAGAGTGTCAGAAGTTTCAAATGTATAAAATGCACAATGTGGTTTCTCTTCATATCTGCAGTTCCCCTACGGATAAAAATTTTAATCAGATGTTTTCGTACTCCTAAAGATTTTTCATTTGATTTACAACTTGTAGGAGGGAGTTGCGGCAAGTAATCAGGGAGAATGCCAGGAGGAGGACAAAAGAAAGGTGAAACACAGCGTTAATAATTTAGTTTCAATAACCTTAAAAGGTTTGCCAGTCACTTTTAACCTTGCATATTTTTTTTTATATAAAAAAAGATCCAGCTACTGAAGTGAATCATAAAAATGTTTCGTTTAATTTGCAAACCATTCATCTCAGTTCAGCTACAAGCAAAATGAAGCATCTGGTAGAGGGAAAAGATTAAAACCAAAAGCTGTTTTTCAATTTGAGTGCCTGACACTTTAAGTCACTCCTGTGTACATACATTCTCTTAACATGGACAAGAGGATGGTGTGAATTAATGGGAAATCTCCCATTGGTTGGGAAACATACCAGAAATATTCTCCCATTCGCTGGCAAGCAGAAAGAAATAGATACAGGCAAAGGGGGGAAAGCACAAGTAGAGCCTGGAGAAGCATCACGTGAAACTTACAGAAGGGCTACCTGTCACTTAAATAGTCTGGAAAAGAGCAATGTGGGAGAAAATTGGCATACACATTTATTTCCAGTCAAGCAGTTAGGAAACATAGGAAGCTGCCTTAGACCTAGTCAGACCATTGGTCCATCTAGCTTTGTATTGTCTACACTGATTGGCAGCAGATCTCTGGGAATTCAGGCAGAGATTCCCTTCCAGTCCTACATGGAAATACTAGAGATTGAATTAGAAAGCAGATGCTGTATCACTGAGCTATTGCTCTTCCCCAGAACAAAAGATATGAAATATATATGCTCAGAATACAGTGTCAACTTCAGCACTTGGCACCCTTGAGCAGTTGTTAAAACTTAGGAACATACCTTATATTTTGCTCCATCTGACTCCTTATTGTATGTATACACATACTGGCAGCCTTGTGTCTGCAGTGAGAAGGGAGACTCAATAGATAAGAACATTTTGGCTGGAAAGATCCTGAGTTACTTCTCATTGAACACTTTCTTTCAGTTTAAACAAGCCATTTGATGTAGGCAAAATGTAAGATACATAAAACAAAACGTGTGCATCCTGAGTACCCTGGGACCAGCTGATTTGTATTTGCATGCTCAATAGGAATCAGGGGGACATGTCAACAAAGCAGTCCATCGGTGGGTTGGGTAATTTAATTCCGTGGGTTCTAACTGACCCATGTTATATACTAGGTCAACTCGAGGCAACCCTGTTGTTATCATATTTCCTTTCCTGACCCAGTCCATACCCCCAGTTCATCTGGCGTGCCATCAGGTTCAGTTACATGAACTGCTAAGAGCTGCAGAGTTGTAATTTGCTCTGTTCTCTCTTCCCTGCTCCTCCCTATGATTACATTACGTAGCAACACAAATTGGCTGAACCCTCAGTCACTAGGGTTCAGTGTGAAAACAACCTAAAGTATTCATAGCATATTTGTGTGTGTGTTTTAATTGAACAATAACAGGGCTTCCTTGCAATAAATACCTTCTAAGCTCAGCAAGCTATCATATTCCTTATTGTATACATACGCAGAGGAAGAGAGCGAGCTCCCACGACATTTGTGTATGTGCATGTTCTCACTGGACTTTAGATGTTACACCACTCTAAAAATATAAAAAGAGAAGTCCATATGCACAGCAAGGTCCTTTCCCCCTTCACCCCCTGTGTCTCGTGATAAGCACACTCTACACAAACAGCTGTTAAAAGCCTAGGGATTTTAAAATGTAGTGCAGGAAAGGAAGTTTGGGAAAGACAGCTAAAACCTCCCTCTGCCTGTGCATTATCATGTCGGGTGTACAAAGGGGCTCTTTGGATTGGCTCCAAACTACATTGAAGCCATTACTCTGGTTTTCCATAACAGAATGTGGAATGTACTAGAAGCAGCATTGTTTGACTAAATTGACTTTCCTGGTAGGTTTTGCAGCAGGCCTGTAAAATAGAAGGCATATCATTTATCTATCTTTCTATCTATCATCTATCTATCTATCTATCTATCATCTGTCTATGTATCTATCTATCATCTGTCTATGTATCTATCTATCATCTGTCTGTCTGTCTGCTCTTTCTGCTTTGTTGGAGGTTTTTAAATTAAAGATTGGATGGCCATCTGTTATGGGTGCTTTAGTTGAGATTCCTGCATTGCAGGGCTTTGGACTAGATGACCTTTGAGGTCCCTTCCAACTCTACAGTTCTATAATTCTGTACAAACGGGGAAGTGAGAAGTAGCCCATAATCTCAGTGCTGCAGCTAGTTCTCTTTCATTTCAAGCCCATTGCCTTAAGCATAACACCATCCTTTCTCTCTAAACAAGTTTACACTTGTTCTCCAGTGATAAAGTAACTGTCAAAGCATTTTAAAGGTTTGTTATGGACTGAAGCCATTAATTCTATTTTCAGAGCAAACGGCAATCGAATAGTTTCTGCCTTGGTCAGCCGTGGCACTTGTCCCTCAAAATTGTCTGGAACCTTGAACCCTTTAGGGAAGAAACACAATTTGGATTTGCTCCATATTAAATTAAAAATCCCCAGGCATTTTGAGGCCATGAACACTTGCCAAAGAATGGTGAATATATGTGTGTGTGTGTTGCTGGAACATCGCTGACATATGCCTCTATTATGAGAGGGCCATTGCTCAAGGGGGTGCAAAGGATTATTTGGAATGAAGCCCACATTATGTGTGTCAAATCTATCCAGATATTCAGCTGAGTCATCCCCCTGCCCCAAGGGATAGAGTGGGTGGCAATGAGCTGGCTAAGGTAGACCTGCATTATATGCAGTATCTATATTGTTATAAATCCCTCCTGCATGTTTCCTAAAACAATTATACAAGTGCAAGTGCAGACTTGCAAAAGAAATCACATAAAAGAAGCCGCATTCATTTTTTCTCTCCAACTACGTACATGTTGACAAAGTATAATAAGAGGAGGCAATGGATATCTTCCGAAAATTAGAAAGAGGAGCTTCCATTTTAGGGAGAAGAGGGAGTCTCAACCCTGTGTTTCATACCACATATTCTGGCTACTATGAAATATAAAATTGGAACCACACATGCTCTTAAGTAAGTATGCAATTTAATCTTAAATATATCAAGCAACAGGGCTTTGAATCTCCCCTCTCACCATAAAATTATTTTGTGTCCCCCTCAACCTGAAAGGGCCCCACAGTTTCCTATTTACTTGTGAATAAGAACAGTATGTTTCTTTAGGATGACTAAAATATGCACTACATGTTCTCAAAAACATTATTTTTTGCCTTTCTATTCCATGAGAAACCAAGTCACAGGCTTCGCTTTCCTGTGTGTTCAAAGAATTGCTTGCCCCACGTTTTCCCTTGCAAACATTGTCTATGCTGCTGCTGGATGCTGCTTGACATGGCTATTATTTCTGAGGAACCATGATGCGATGTGCTGGAAAGTCCCAATTTTTAGGGTTGTGGGGAAGAGCTGTTAATCTCCTGGAAATATGAAGGGGGTGGGGATTGCAAATGACTATCTGCTTCATATTGTATAGAGAGAAAAGGGTTGACTCCCAAAACACAACAAAGGCAGCTAACATTCCCCAACATCACACACATCCCAATAAAATTTCCTGCTTCCCAGGCATTCAGTCATAGGCTTAGTTCACACATAACGTTAAACCAAACTATGGTTTAGCCTAAAGAAGCAATCATTATGTGCAAACCTGGGCTCGTGGTTTGTCTTCCCCAAACAAACAAGCAGTAAGCCGAGAAGAAATCTTGTGGTTTGTTTGGAGTGAGACAAACCACAAACCCTGGTTTGCACATAGTGCTAAAATCAAACCAGGAATTAGCTGTCGGAAGCCTGACAGCTGCAGGACTGAAAGGGGAGCAAAGTGGTCAGTTTTCCAAATATTTATCAGCACACTTGCTCATCCATGCAGCCATAGTTGGGCTTAGCATTATGCATAAACCAGGTGTGGGTGGGTGTCCTTGCTTCCCTAATGGTCTTTGTTACCCATTCACTCCCCCAAATTATTATTTTTTATGGTGTTGCCCCTGCACAGCAAGCACAAACAGAGGAATCACAAATTATTCCCCCTAGGCCTGTTTAGACTGCATGGCCATGGAGGATAAACAAATGGAGAAAGGCAGAACCACATCAGCTTACTCTGTTCTTCGCTTCAACACATTAGCCACAACTTCTGAGTACAGTCTACACATGTACAAACCTAACAAAAATAAGCTCTGCTCAGCAGTTATGATTCAGTACTATTTCTATGGCATTTATAAAAATATACTAGGCATATGCTGATATTTGCCTTTAAAACAGAAGCAAGTTAAGTGTAATTCGTCAAGAAGTGTTTACAATGAGGCACGATGCCTCGAGAGCAGGGGAGAGAGAAAACTGTTGTGATTGTCACAGTTTATTTTAACTTGGTGTCTCTGTACAAAAGCAGTTTTCTGTGACCTGCAACTGGCTGGTAGTGTTAAAAGTCGCATTTCTAAGCCCATCACCCTTGATGGCTTTTATAACTAAAAGTACTTGGAAGTGCCTTGTTTACATTACTGCCATTTCTAAAACATTTAGAATGGCCATTCTGCTGAATAAACAGTCAAGGGCCTGGAGGATAAGCATATCGCCCATCAACTTCTTAAGAGTAAACTTTCCAAACCCTTTCCTGCCAGAGGGGACCTCTGCAGTAAAATTGCAAACTCTGTGCTCCAAGATGAGATAGGCAGAATTAGATTAAGCAGCTTACTGTTGACATGTCTATTGATCTGGGTTCAGTACAGTTTCCTGCCTCTGCTAGCAGTAAGATTGCTGTATACAATAACATAGTGGCCTGGTTTATATGAAATTGGGGTCTCCAAGCATCAATTACTGAAGGAAGGCAGTGGCACTGGGAGATAAGGTTAAGCTCCTCACTGTGTTTAAGACTGCTAAAACTCAAGCAACACATTTGCTGTCTAAATTGCTACATATACATTTGGCAGTGCTCTTTCCCCCACACTCTACATTCCCAAGACAATTCTATATTATTCTTACTGGGTAACAATTCAACAGTAGCTCCTAGAAATCCCTAGTTTTAGGTGGCTTTTTGTCCTAAATAAAACGGATATTTCTTAAATGAGCTGGTGTGTATGTGCATATGAGAGAGAGAGAGAGAGAGAGAGAGAGAGAGAGAGAGAGAGAGAACGAACATTTTAGGGCATTTCTACAAGTGGTGCCCAAAACAATGTTTTAATTTTCCTCATTTCTAAAGAAAATGTCATACTCATTAGAAGAGAGATTTGATGTTAAAATTATTATAAAGTGGTGGTTCATTTTGAAAACCAAACTGTCATATTAATTATTGTTACTATTATTGAAGTACCTTTAATTGAATTACCTGTGATAGCTTTTCCTCAGTGTGAAAAGCGGCCTTTATCTTTAGGAAAAAGACATTTACCAGGGAAATTCTTGAGCTTGGTCCACATTGCTAAACAATGAATCAAGAGATGGCATATTACACCTTCTGTTGACTGGCTTGATAGTTTTAAGAACCTGAGGATAATAAGCTTGTTCTTCAGGTTTTCAGAAATCAATGAAACCTGCACATTTCCCATTCCCCAAAAGCTTTTTCTTTTGTCACCTGAAAGTGTACTGTGGTGCCATGTAGCTTTATTCCCTTCATGTTTGTCCCTAAGCTGATGAAGTTAATGGATGTTACAGGATAAACTTTCTGTTTGACTGATATTTAAGAAGAATTAGGCAGTTAGTTTCTTGACTTGTGATATTCCCTAATGGCAGCCTCGTTTATTCGATTTCTTAGTTTGCCTTCCTCTAAAAGTGACCCAAGCTAACTTGCGGAAATACATAACAAATCAATATAACTAGAACACGGTGTAGAGATTTTAAAAATGTTAAGTGGTTTATACATGCTTTTAAATAAAACAAACAAACAAACAAACAATATATATATAAAATTTAAAGCTGAACAATAAACAACAGTGCATCATTCTTGAAGTTGCACTGAGCCACAGAGAGCAAAACTTATTACTCTTTTTGAGGCTCTTTGAGGTTCAGTGCTGGAGGCCTTTGGCAAGCCTATGGCATTTCGCATGATGGCACAGACAAAATGCTGTGAGTTGGGTGGCAGCAAGGGTGAGCACAAATTTTGGCTGCCTACAAAGGCCTACCCAAAATCTATAACTTTGAATTATAATTATCTGATTTGAGCTACAGACAAATTCAACAAGAGAGCTTAAGTGGGAATGGAAAGGAAGGAAGGAAGGAGTGTGTGTGTGTGTGTGTGTGAGAGAGAGAGAGAGAGAGAGAGAGGGATTGCTTTTGAAATAATTTGAATAGGGGGGAAAATACCATTATCTGTCAACCCCTCCACCATTTCTACTGACATAAATGCAGCATTTGTGTCACAGGACTTAATAATAATGTAATAATGCACACCCCATTCCAAATTTTGGGAAGGTATTACGATTTAATCTTTTCAGATAGGTTTCTAATGAACTTTGACTTCAACTCCTGACTCTCCCACTTGTTAAAAATAATGGGAAACAACCTGAACATTGAATGAGGAAGTATTAATCTACTTGGTGTAGTTCTGAGGAATGAAAGGTTCATTCATATATATATATATATATATATATATATATATATATATATATATGAAAGGAAACTGCTCTGTAATACTGCCTCCTCAGTTTGATTGTTTATTTAAAAACATTGATGCATGCCTGGGCACTCCCCCTCCTCCCCAAAACGGTTCAATCCCTGGCATCTTCACAGGGAGAACTCCTGGGAAAGGCTCGTGTTTGAAACCCTAGAGAGCCACTTCTGGTCAAGAAACAACAGGGATGGGAAGTCTATGGCCCTCCAGAAGTTGTCGGACCAACTCTCATCAGCTCCCACCAGCGGTCAGGGATGATGGGAGTTGGAATCCAGCAACATCTGAAAAAACTAGATCCCCCACCTTTGGCAATACCAAACTAGAGGAACCAAAGTTCCAACTAGGCATATAATTGTGAATATAGGAGCATTATGTTGCAAGGGAACCAGAAAGAGAAGCCTGGAGGGTTGCACTCAGGCCCCGGTCCTCAGGATCCTTTTCTCTGATGTAGACGGATGTCAGAGGAAGTCTTCCATGGGCTGGGGTAATTAACAGGGCAATAGATAGAGCCACGGTATGAGTAGAAACACTGGAGGGTCAAGCTAATATATTCAACACCTCCCAAATGTTAGTAGTGTTGATTACTTGTAATGTGTCTTTAAGAAGCATTATCAAGCTATAATTATGCTTGTACTGCATTAAAAGCGCACACGGTTTGACCTGTTGAATAGAGGCTGATATCACAAGACGACGGGAGCTTAATCTGTATGTTTTTAAAATGTGATTTGGCATTTTATTAGCATGGTTTTGGGGTGGTTATCTTTTAATGGGAAGTTAATTGGTTTTATTGCTTTTTTGTGTGTATGGAAGGCAAATGGAACATCTGAGGCAGACAGGCGTTTAATAAATAACATTTACTGTGAACAGAGATTAAAACTAGAAGTACAAAAGAAACATTTAGACCACTGCGGGGGGAATCTGATCCACAAAGTTAATTGTCAGTTAAAAGTTTCATGTTTTATCTTTGGCTTATGCTACTGTTGCAGGATTTCAGTAGGATGCATGATCTTACAAACTTACATAGATTTGTTGTACTGGAATCTTAGCTGTTAATGGTTTAATTTATTTATGTTTTAAAGCATTTTAATAAGGCTTTGAAACCGCCACCTTTTGCACTCCTTATCTTTCCGCACGCTCCCTCTGATGGAGTCTCCTAGGGAGCCTGTCAAATCTTTGGGGCTTTCCTGACATCTTACTGCCCTTATTTCCATATGCAGTTAATCAAGGGAGCCAATCCGAATGGAGGTGGATTAACATAGGATGGAATTAATCTCGTCTGCTTTGCTGTTAATTATGTCTATTGTTGTTGGGGAAAGTAAGCACTGATGGAAGGAGCTCTCTATTCCTCATTACGAGACAGGGTGAGCTTGTAATACGATAGACAATAATGCTTTCTCACTGCAATTAGCAAACAGATGGATTTTTTCTTCTTCTCAAAATATGTAATAAAAGTCACTGGCAAGCATGGTGGTCTCATGATATCCAGCTTCTATGCAATGGACAGAGATGGATGGGGCAACTCTAGCAGCCCAGGGATAAGGCCATAGCAGTACTATGCTACATATGCCCTTTGCCTCAACTACTGCAAACTCATCCTGCCCTCTCCCTCATTGAATCTGACAAACTGTAATCCCCTCAAATCTTTCCTATGTGCACAAAGAAAACTGTGTTTAGCTTTGAAGCTGCCATTGCTACTTGGTGGCAAACTATCCCGAAAGAGAGTACAGTACTGTTGACGTAAGAAGGTGACTTTGCAAATGTATTGTTTGGTTTACACTGTCATCAGCTGTAATGTATGTGCACGTAAGCGCAACAGTGTTTGCAATGATACTCTCAATTGCTCAGTTTCTAAATTTAACCTTTTGTGACCTACTATTGGATATGCATTCACACAACCTTTTGAAATGGAAGTACCGTATATTGTCTTCGACTTTCTCTGAGTATAAAATGGGAGTGATATACTAAAGTGCACCCAATTGCTGTAGAAATGGTTGGTTTTGGAAATGGTCTCTCATGCAATTCGAGGATTGCAATAAGGTAAGCATCATCCTGAAATGTCACTGAAGGAGTCTTCAGTGACATTTCAGGATGATGCTTATCATATCACAATCTTTGTTGTTCTTTCTTTCCAACTTAAAAAGGGACAGAGGAAAGAAGAAACTGCTTGGCTTTTTCAAAGTTACAGAGGTGAAAAGGCCTGAAGGCAAGAGAAGACAAGAGCCCCAAAATGTATCCTCTAACCCAGGGAGGCAATTCCAAAAAGAACTTAGCCATTCTAAGATTTCCCCCCTAGAACTAAATACACTTTGTTTTTCTTTAATGTTTAAATTCATTTTCCTGCAGTTTGAGGTCATTGCTGCTTAACCTATTCCTGAGTAGGAGACACTGGACATTGGTCTTGTCCTTAGTATTTTTTTATTTTTTATATCAGTGATCTCCTGCTTTTATAACCTTCTTTTCCATAGGCTAAATATACCAGGTCTCTTGACCCTTTAGTATGTGGCTTGCTTTCTATAGGATGGGCTTCCCTATGCTGGTTATCTTCAGATTATTTGTACTACCATTACAATCATCCCTGACTAGTAGCTACGCTAGCAAGAGCTGATGGGAGTTATAGTCCAAAATTTGGAAAGATGCCATGACTAAGAGATCACTCAGTGGCTAGGTTTGACCATGGGAATCTACATTAAGAGTTGTCTCATACTGATGTTGTCATTCAAAAAAAGATTGGCTACCTGATCAGTGTAGGAATTTATACCCTAAGTAGAATAATTGAGTCCTGCAATCAATCAGTGGGTTGTCAGATACCTGCTTCATCTGTTTCTCTTGCTATCCCATGTCTGCCTGTCTCACATGTTGTCAATGCCCCTTGTGTAGTACAGAATTAGGCCTTTATGTAGTATAGAATTAGGTTTGTGAGCCCCTTCCTTTCCCCATGTTTGAAAAGATGTGTGACCTCAATACAAGCCAACCCACAATATCACACAGCTGTAATTCACACAATTTCTCCCCCTTTCACTGAGGAAGAGAACTTGCCTAGGTAGAACTACAAGAGGCGGTAAGCCAGGTATCTGATTTTCTAAGGGAAACAGGAATTCCCAAGAGAGGAGGTAGTTTACACAAACAAGACTCTTTAGAACCCATTCAAACTGTAAAAATAAGAGGAGTAGAAGAAAGCACGAGCCTCACATGCACACATCCATTCTTATAATCGTAGTCCACAGCATCTTAGAAATGGTGTGATCATGGTGACTCAGAAAAAAGAACCTTTGCTCAAAGATTGGGTGCGCCAGGGAACTTAGAGGCATTCCAGTTGTTGGCAGGACTTCTGTAGCATTTGCTGAAATGATAGTTGTAAAATATTACTCTAAACGCCTTCTGCTTTTGCTAATGCTGGTTGAAATAGAAGCCAAAGACCCTACGGCAGTCTTCCAAAAAAGAGCTGTAATCGGCCATGTCCAGACAATATTTTACTTGGATACTAAGATTAATAATAGTAATCACATCGTAATGCTAGACGTAAGTATTTAAGTGCATGTAAATGTTCTTCATATAGAGCATATTGTGCCAAGCATACTAGTGGTGCTCAGCAAGCACTAACAAATGACTGAACATTTAAAATTTCATAACAATAAGCTTTCAGAAATCAATAACAGCTGCACATTGGAAGTCCCTTGTTTGTTAATATGTGCATATTAGGCATTGAATTATCCTATCCTCAGAGGGTTCCGCAAAACCATTTAATTTCTTATTTAGCATTGCCTTTGCTTGTTTTGCATTGCGGGATATTGTAGGTCTTAAAACAATGAATGATTGCAGTGAATGATTAAAACTTGATTAGGTTTCTGAATTTACCATAATGCTAATATAAATTGTGCTGCAGATGTTTAGGAATGTGGACCATTCTACAAACATCAGCACCAGACCAAGATTGGGCTCCCCCTGTCAAATCAGCAAAGGACAGTTATGAGGCACAAATTCTCACAATCTCCTCTTCCCTCCCTGGCAGTAAAAATATGCTAATGATGACTGAGATTGCCAACAATTTACTGCCCTTCCATGACACCCAAAACTAGTTGGCTGAAGCAGCTAATGGAAGAACTGGCCCTGTCTGTTATAGAAATCTAAGTGTGCTTTAGGTTTCATCACTTGACATTGGGAGAACCCCTGGTTGAAATGAAAGTTTCTGTAACTGGGAAAGGATCCAGGGGCAGTGTCTGAATGGATCTGGGACAAGAGCTGCAGAAAACATGCCATTCATTTATGTAGTATGACTCTTGAGAATGTTAGCCGCTTTGAGACTCCTTCGGGTAGTGATAAAGCGGGATATCAAATCCAAACTCTTCTTCTTCTTCTTGCAAGTAGTTATAAGTCCCCTGTCCTCAGGTAATGACATCCGCAAAAGGGGGAGCCAGGGGGATGTACTAGAAAAAAGTAGAGAATAATCCACATGTAAAACAAAATAATTGAGCAAGGCCAAAGATCAAGTCCCACATGTGTATTTCATGATCAAGGAATTAACAGTGCTGGAGAAAAGGAATTCTGGTGAAGGAATTAAGCAAGGAGGAAACACAAAATGCTTTCACTTTAGTCATACACACATACATGAACATGCACACAACACAACACACAAACAAATTCTATGAAATATAGAGCATAAGGCAGGCTATGCTTGGAGTAGGAGGGTCATTTCTCAAAAGTAGAGCGCGTGCATTGCATGCAACAGATCCTAGACTCAGTTTTGGGTGAGTCCAGAAAGGGCTGGGAACGATTCCTGTATGAAACCATAAAGACTTATTGCCCATAAGTGTAAACAGAACTGAACTAGATCCACCAGTGGTGTAAGTCACTGTAGAATTGCTGTTCCTGAGCAGCAACACCCCGTGTGAATCCTTGATTTCCCCACTGGCTGACGGGTAAGCAAACAAAATGGGAGCATTGATGGTGGTGGTCTTGCCTCTGGCTGGCCATGATGGTATAGTTGGGTCCCTGGCAGGAAGGTTGGCATAGCTGGGAGTTACTGAGGATTACAAAGCCTTTAAGGTGTGCTTGGGTTCCACATGCCCCCTCTTCCACTTGCTGATAGCTACAATCTCCTAGCTCAGCTCCCTGTCACTGATAGGCACCTGTACTACAACAGTACGTGCAAGCCAGCCAGTAGAGCAGTGCAGAGAGGCACTTCCTTGTCATTCCGTTCCTGCCAACTCCAGTCCACCAGTGGTGAATGGTGACCATGTTAAGCATCACAACCCATGCCAGCAAATCACCTTCAGCAGGGTCTGACTTCTCCTACCTGTTTAAGATGGTAAAGTGTAATTAAGCAAAACTATTGTGCCTACCTCATTGTAGCAAATGCCGAGAGTAATTTGAGCCTAGGGAAGTTCAGTAGGAAGAAAGAACATGCTACCATTAAATGGGGTTGCATCATCAGCTTATTTCCAATGAAAATCAACATTGTGTGCCTGTAGTTTTTATTCCCCAGAGAAGCCTTTCCTGTGCTCTCAAGTGCAATCTCTTGACCTTTCCTAGTATTCAAAGCAAAATAATGCTTTGTGCATAGAACTGGTTCCCCCCTCTTCCTCCAGCAGCACTGTTCTTATAGCAGGGTGGAGGAATTTCCGGGTCTCCCCTGCCTGTTACTGGTTAACAAAGGCAGAAGGGGTTTGGATCAATCTAAATCAGCTTCATACTCCTTAGAAAACTTAAATCTGCTATCTCATGTGACTCTTTAACATGTGGTACATGACTTCTTTTGGGAAGTACTTTTGGGAACATGTCCGTACTGTATTACTAAACACTGAAGCTATGATGGTGGGTGGGGAACACATTTTCTATGAGGAATAAAAACTGTAAGCCTGCTAGGCTGATTTCCATTGGAAGCTGATATTGTACATGAAATTAAATTGATTACACTTTGCTTTAGGCTGCTGTTGACAAAGCATGTTTATGATGCAAATGCATTTAATGGTAGCATGTTCTTTCTTCCTACTGGTTCTCCCTAGGTTCCGATTACTCTTGGCATTTGCTATAATGATGCAGGTACAATGGTTTTGCTTAATTACAGTTTACCATCTTAAGCAACTTTTCCCTTGAGTCACTGAAAAGTTTTATTGCTACCCTTTAATACGATTATGAAAATTAATGGGCTTGCACTATCTTTTAATGTACAAGAGTAAGCAGGAATAAACTGCCCTGTCCCTAGCCTTTCTCCATTGCCAGCATGTTAAAAATATATTGGAGACATAGGAATACCCTGAATTCATTATCTGCTTTTGCCATGTCATATCGCATGTTGAAAGACCATCTGCAATTGGAAGTTGCATATGTCAGATGTACAATGAAATTTTGCATTATGAACCATGGTACTGAACCATGTCAACAAAAGTCACAAAATGTGGCTTTTTATGAAACACTTTTATGAGATGTGAGGTGCCCTACCAAAACTAATAATGTGTTTTGCTCTTGGTGTATGGAAATGTCACAAGCATCTATTGGCTAATGCTTGTGACATCTCTAGTGCCTATCAATACACTTTTCCTAGGGTTGTCATACATCCAGGTTTTCCCCGACATATCCGAAATACTGCAGTCGGCAGCAGTGATTGGGCAGAAATTGGGCAAATGGACAAATGTCTGGGGAAATCTGGATGTATAGCAGCCCATGTTGGCAGTGCCATTTTTGCCATTTCCCCCAAGAAAAAATAGCTCAAAAAAGCTCACTGTTTGATATATGGCAACCCTAAAAAGGTAAGGGTAAAGGACCCCTGACAGTTAAGTCCAGTCTCAGACAACTCTGGGGTTGTGGTGCTCATGTTGCTTTACAGGCCGAGGGAGCCAGCGTTTGTCCACAGACAGTTTTTCTGGTCATGTGGCCAGCATGACTAAGCTGCTTCTGGCGAAACCAGAGCAGCACATGGAAACGCCGTTTACCTTCCCACCGCAGCGGTACCTATTTATCTACTTGCACTTTTCAGTGTGCTTTTCTTTAAATCTTAATTAGTATTTTCTTTTTCCTTTATTGCAGGCTGTACACACTCTGCTGTACTACTTCTAATAGAGCTCTCATTTATACCGTCACACATACACACTCATGCACAAACCCCCACACACGAGAAACAGCAGTAGAAAATGGATTTTCATCTCCGTAAGAGGGTGTGCCTGAGTGTCCTCAGTCCAATAAGCTCCTTACTCTCTGGGAACAAGTTCATGCCTTTGAGGTTGAGGTGGCCGACAAGGAAAAACTAAGAGAGGCAGAGGGTTGGTGGATGAGGCCTTCAGGAATGTTATAGTTTTGTACCACTACCAGGAAGATAGCTTCTCTGCTGGCAGAGTATGAGGGTCTCAGGGAAGGAGAGTGTTACTCAAAGGAAGGGGGAAATGATTCCTTAGAAGGGACCCATTCCCTGAAGGATGAGCAACAACCATCTGGTGCTGAGGGTGCTTCTCTGGAGTGCACAATCTAAGGCAAAAGGCTGACAATGTGTTTAGGACTCTTTAAAACGGGCAAAATGGCAGCTCTCTCAAAGTAGCCTTTACAGTGTTTCACTGAATGTGCTGAAACTTCCTGTGGTTTTGAAAGTCCTACTATTCTAGGGTTAGACCCTTAGATTTCAAACAATCTCTGGCAAATGGAATATAATAGGAGGAAGAAAATGTTCTCTTTTTGTTACCCTACAAAAGGGGTCTGGAAATATGCTGGTTCTCTTTAGCCAAATAAAGACAGCAGCATTGTGGAAAGAGTTCATATTTTTTGCAGGCTATAGCAAGAATAAATGATCCAGAGGGATTCTCCAAATTCTGGACCCCAAATACAAAATTCAAGACACTTTTATAACATTTACCGTATTTTTTGCTCTATGAGACTCACTTTTTCCCTCCTAAAAAGTAAGGGGAAATGTGTGTGCGTCTTATGGAGCAAATGCAGGCTGCGCAGCTATTCCAGAAGTCAGAACAGCAAGAGGGATTGCTGCTTTCACTGCACAGAGATCCCTCTTGCTGTTCTGGCTTCTGAGATTCAGAATTTTTTTTTTCTTGTTTTCCTCCTCCAAAAACTAGGTGCGTCTTATGGTCTGGTGCGTCTTATAGAGCGAAAAATACGGTACATGTGTGATCACCTCGTGCACGATCCTTTTCAGTAATATGATTGGATAACAGAATGCATGGACAGCTTGTGGACCCCTAAAACAAATTTCATTGGTCAGAACAGCCTCCCCCTAATTACTATGACAACAGGTATCTTTAATCAAAGTCCATATAAAATGTTATAGCCAACTGCGGGAAATGTCTATTTCAGCAGAAACATATTGGGGGCCATTTCTTAGAGCATTCTTTTGTGGTTCAAAAATAGGAAGCTCAGCTGTAGCATTGCATCTATTTGCTTCTCTTTTCCCCTTTCTCCTTTCCCTTCTCCTTTTTTCCTCTTCCTTCCCTGTTTTACATGAGAAAGTAATGGGAGGGGGGATTAATTCTAAACTCTTCCAAATTTCATTTGGCTGACTGGATAGCTGGCCCCAAATCCTATATGGTAATATAAAGCCAATGTGGTATAGTGGTTAGAGCAGGTATGGGAACCCTTGACCCTCCAGACATTACTGAACTATAGTTCTCATCTGCCCAAGCATAGCCAATGGCCAGAGTTAATGAGAATTAGAGTTCAGCAAACTCTGCATGGCCAAAGGTTCCCCACACCTGGGCTGGAATGTTGGGAGTATTTCTAGGGAGATTCAGGTTCAAATCCAAGTTTCTGCTGCTTCTCAAATCCATTACAATTTTGGAATGAAGCTTCTTCTGGAGTGTGTAGTTAGCTTTAATAGATTTTAATAGATTAAAATCTATACTTTTATCACAGTGAATTTTATCAAGTGATTTGTGAAAATAGGACAATTGAAGGGCAGTGTAGAAAATATTATGTGCAAAGCTAAGTAATGTTAAAAGGTGATTTTAAAGGGCTGGGGAGGTCCCAGGTGAGATAGAAAATTGTTTGGAAAATCAGCTGACTACAGAGATAGCTGGTGGTGACAAGATCCAGACAGTTCTTAAGATCACCGTGATATTAATTCAGGCTAATAAGTTGTATTAAGGAAAGGGCAGATGCTTGAAAAACTTAAGTATATTTGAACAAAAAAACTCCCACTAAAATTATACTCAGTAACAATTGTATTAATCCTTACTTTTCTAGCTAATCCCCCCCGCCCCCCAAGAAAGGTCTGCTGCTTCCCACTGTTACAGGGCTAGTTCATTCCTAAGGGGCTTTGCTTTGAGGTCTATACTGTGGCGTTATTCAAAACGATTGCTTCCCTTACGCATCAGCAGCAACCGCTTATGAACAGTTGTGCTTGCAGTGTGTGATCTTCATAACTTTCCTACAAATACTTATGCTTCTGATTAGTTTTATGTCTGTGGTTAGTTATTATTTAAAATGTTTATATCCTGCCCTTCAACAATATCAGCCCCCAGGGCAGCTCATATCCATTGAAAACAATTTATACTATTAATATATATATATAATAGAATCACCACCGTCTTTCCATTCCTGGCTCTCCTTTGCATTGATAGACATTTACTTAATGGCTTCCTCCCTGCACCAGTCGGTCTAATGTAAAATCCCCTTCATTGGGCTCAGCCCTGTAGCAGGTATTTGCAAGATTAGGACTAACTAATCATGCTTTGCTTTGTTTTTGTAAGTGGGGTAGCTTGTGGTGGTCCGCTGAACATCAGTAGCCTGTTGATGCTTTCTTTGGGAAGGTGCTTCTTTATTTGATAATCATCGGAGTCATTGACCCAGGATATTAAGCTCTTCTTTGGAAGTCCTCCATTCAGAGGCAAAAAACCCCCAACTCTTCATCAGCATTCTTAGGAATGGAAACTCTTAGTGCTGTTCCTTGTCTTCAGTGTTCAGCTGAGGTCCTGTATTTTGCCTTCTATCTTGTTCTCCTCTTCTGGGGAAGTATATGAAAGTATATGGGGAAGTATCTCTGCAGAAAACCTGTGCCGCTTGGATAACTTGAAAGTTGTTAACAACGTTTGTTTCTCCAAGCAGATGGCTACAGTGTATTGGGGACATTTGGTGTAGACTTTCGGCACTTGTGGATGTCATTCATAATGAGCCAGCAGCAGATTAATCACAGCAAAGCCTGTGGACCTCAAGGTGCACTGAGATGATCTCTGAGCTGAACTTGCTCGAATGTTCTCCATGTGTGTGGATGGCTTCCATGACCACAGATAGAAGAGGCCTGGGGCCACTCACTTCCTGATTTAGAAAAACTGCATTCACTGGTCAGCAGCCTCCAGCCATAGACTATTCCCACAGTGTGTTTGCTATGAGGTCACTCTAGGGTGGTCATGTTCCCCCATTTACAGATGACAGCCATCTATTTACTGTATTTTTTGCTCTATAAGACTCACTTTTCCCTCCTAAAAAGTAAGGGGAAATGTGTGTGCGTCTTATGGAATGAATGCAGGCTGCGCAGCTATCCCAGAAGCCAGAACAGCAAGAGGGATCGCTGCTTTCACTGCGCAGCGATCCCTCTTGCTGTTCTGGCTTCTGGGATTCAGAATATTTTTTTTCTTGTTTTCTTCCTCCAAAAACTAGGTGCGTCTTGTGGTCTGGTGCGTCTTATAGAGCGAAAAATACGGTAATTGAATTCTCTGTTTGAAGGGCTCTCAAGTCCAATTCCTGTTTAAAGATAAAGACCCCCATAAGCAAGGAGAGGTGGGGCTTTGAAGTTCCCCACCCACAATGCCTGGAGAGCAGTTTGAGCAGTTATCATGGGTTGTGTGCACACCACACATTTAAAGCACATTTATCCCCCTCCCCCAAATAATTCTTGCAACTGTAATTTACCTCTCACAGTTCCCACCACCCTTAACACACTAGTTTCCAGGATTCTTGGAGGTGGGGTGCTATAAATGTTCCTTAAATTATGGTGTGTATGTAGCTATGGTCTTGTCATGCTATGATGATACATGGTGTGTTTCTATTTAAATTATAGCACTTATCTCTCTTTGTGTATGCATATGCACATTTTATGCAGATCTGTGTCCTCTTTTTTGGTGATGCATTTCCTATGAGGAACAAGTTGTTTAAATGAGCTCTGCTTTTCTTCATTGAAAGGAAACTTTCCATCTATCTGTTTTTAGTTGATAATGGAGTACTTTCTTCTCTCTCTTAACACACTGTAGAAAAAGAACTGTTTTGAAATCACTTAATGTTTCTGTTATGCAAATATCCACTGCAAACTTATAAGTACAGCATGTAAGCCAAACTGTGATGTGTTTCACAGAAATTACATATCTATTTAAGATTGTGGGTGCGGGGAGAATGGATTTGCAATTTATTTTGGTTTCTTCACTTCTTCAACATTTCCTGCAAATTGTGTAGATAAGTGTAAATAAGCAGTCTTTGCTACCGGTATGCTTAGAAGTGTAAAAAAAAGCATAAAATTAAAACAGTGTGAGAGGAGTGTGCTTTTAATTAAGGTAAAGAAACATTAGGACTCACATGAGATGCCTCAGTTGAAAGAAGTATTCGGCTCAGTTTATAGATAAGTATTTGCCTACATACCAGAGAAGGTTCATTTCTTTATTGATATTTCCATTCTCTTCTGAAGAGCTTTGAGAGCACTTCTCCAGGTCAGAGTTTTCATCAATCCAGCCCTACCATTAGGCAGAGCAAAGTATCCTGCTTCAGGGGGCAGATTTTGACATGCCATTAAAGGGAAGTAAATGCTAAATTATTTAGCTGATTATTATATTTGTATCATCATGTCTTGGGCCTTCTCTGATTTACACTTTTGAGATTAGTAATGAAAGGTAATGGCTTTGAATTAGGACCTACAGTAAAAAGTTGCAGTGTGGAATGTTCCTATTCAGTATTCCAGCCAACCAGCCATACTGTTCCCCCAGGATACTCTATTATAGTCTCCTATAGTTTTCCACTTCTCTGCCACTCTCTCCCAACAGACAGTCAGCATTCTGAGGCCACTGATCACTTGCAGTCCCCATTGGATTGTCTGGGGATATTATGCCCTATTAGGGCTTTCACCCAATAAACTGATATCACCTTCTTGTTTGTGGTGGAGGCCATTTTGGCTACATAAGTATACTGTAGGCCAGGGATGGCCTGTCCCATTTTGCTACATGAGTCATTTATGTATGCAGATGTCGCTTGGATTCAGGGTAGGAGTACCTAGACTGCACTGAAACTAGAGGTTCTATATAGCCAACATGACAAGTCATCATTTATGGATTTGCCTTCATTAAATGTATTTAATTACCTTCTTAAGTCATCTAAAAACTTGTGGCCATTGCAAGTGTCTTGTGACAGAGAGTACCATAAATTAATTGTAACAGCTTAGTGAACTGCCACTTGAAGTCCAGATCTGATTATCTTATTTTGGCTATTATTGGAGCAGATATTATGCATTCAAATTCATTTTGCAATGGCAGAAATAGGCTTGTGAATCGATCCTAAGATGTAACTAATTTTTATACTACTTTATCTGGATAAGGCCTTTGAATTCCAGGCCTTTATTGAAGAATATTTTCATGCATCATGAAACTAGCCTTTGGAGATGATTTCATTATACACTGCTCGGCAAAATGCAAAATGTGGTGATGATATGATGGGTAGAAGGGTGGCTGGGTTCACTTGGGTGGGGGGAATCAGCACCCTGTGTCTCTGTTTTACCTGTTATTGACTAATTTAATGCTGTAAAAATTGCTCACGAGTGTGTGTGTGCATGTGAGAAGTAGAGAAAGAATGGAGTGGCATTTTCATGTTATTTTCACTAACATGCTTTTTATGCATGCTATACACTAGTATGTGCATTTTTGCACACATTTAGCTGGAGAATTGGACTGCAGATTTCAAGGGATAGCTGCATTTCAATTCTCACATTGTTTCAAGAAGTGTGAATTTGGCAGATTTAAATAAAAACTGGATCAAACTTTCCCCCAGTCCTACATGCTGCTTTGATGCTTTACACTCCCTCTCTCTCTCTCTCTCTCTCTCTCTCAAGCCATACACATTCACTAAATGTATGAAAATTATATAAAGGCGATTAATATTTCCTGCATCACACCAGAACCCTCACCCTAGATTCCTGTGGACCAAGGGAGGGTGGTAGCAACACTTGCAGCATGCTCAAACCATTGCATTGTTTATTTTTGCATACTTATAGGGCTCACAACCATTTTGTGCAGGATCTTGTTGTGTTCCCCCATTCATGTAACATTTTGATAGGAGTGTAGTTTTATGAGGCTTTTAAACTCAATGGGGAAATGTGTGCTGTGTAACTAAAATGCTAAGAGGGTTTGTAAACCTGAGCTTCAGACACCACAGGATCGGAAAGTCAGGCTGCCCTTAGGGCCCAAGTTATAAATGGCTGTCACACTGAATTGCAGGTCTAAAATCCGGGAAGAAATATAGAGAAACTTTTAACTCTGATTCCATTGTGATTGATCTCACAGATTTTTAGAGTAATTGATGGCATTGCCTTAGTTGAGTCTGTTAGTGCAAATAATTATTAATCAATATGCACTCAGCTCTTACTTTAGAAGATAATTTTAACACATGATTTATTCTGAACATTTCAATTGAGCTACCTTTACAAGGAGAAAATCAATTGGCTAGTGGTCTAAAGCACTTTAATTATCTCAAGAGCTGTGTTCTTTTTTGCTAGGCATTTTTCTACCATAGTAACTTATTGTCCCGTACAGAATAAAGCTCTTTCCTAGTTGGCACCGTCAACAGGATATTTTTCATTGCTTCTTTGAAGAAGAAAACATTGGCTTTTATTGACTTTTTAAAAAGTTGTTTAGTTTGATACTATAAAAATTAATTTAAGACTGACTGGAGGGAGTATGGAGCCGGGAGGATTGTACTTAATTTTACTGAGCATTTGTGTGTTTGTAAATAATGAGGTTCTTTTCAAACGCACACAGAGAGATAGTCTTGAAATATTTGCCAGGAATGATTTGCCCTAGATGCTTGCTCATGCAGATTAAGTAGAACAGTAGATAATTTGAGTTAATTTGGAGGTATAACCCCATGCCAGAATTGAGATTGGGGTGAGTAGCAATAGTTAGAGTTGGACTCGGTCACTTCACTAGTTATGTACTCTAAGCTTCTGTTATGTATCAACAATGGCTTGTGCATATGTAACACAATCCACTAACCATGCATGGTTGGTTGGTAGGAGCAACTGTTGCGGAAGGGTACCAACGCAGACTGGGTCTCCTGTCACTGATGTTGCGGCCACATACTTGGATGGTGCAGGGGTGGAGCAGATTGGCAGTGAGGCGATGCAGGCATACCACCAGAGGCAATCTGACACTCCTGCTGGTGTGCCCACAGTGCTTCAAGCTCCTGCTCCCCTGCCCTCATCCCAGAAAGTGATGCTGATGCTGATGCAAAGTGGTGAGGTCTATGGCAGCACGCCTTCCACCAGTTATACCTGATGGTTAGTCACGTTCAGATCTAGCACCCGGGATTGGTTTTGCTGGAAAGCTTCTGAGGTCCACTGCTAACTCCAGGAACCTCCTAGCCTTCCTCCTCTGCTGTGCTGTTACTTCCTGTTATTTCTGCCTCTCAAAGTGTACAAGCATTGGCAAGAGCTGGATGGAGGAGCCTGTCCTTCTGGCTAGTGGTGTGGATGGGGGCCATAGGAGAGGACAAGGAAATGGGCAGAGGGAACCGTGGTGAAGAGATGGACCCATTCAGACAAGGAGCCAGTGGGGCTTTTCCCCCCCAAGGGTCCCCCAAAATCTGGAACCAACACAAATCAGGTGCTTGATAGCCCACCTCTCTCCCTGGTTTTTGTTGTTGTTTTACTCATGCAGGAAAAACTGAGATTTATCAAGCCTATGGAGGAATGTCTGCAGCACAGCCTATCTTTCACATTGTGCAGGCGATCTTTTAATAGGGACACAAATTGCCATTACAGCTTCATGGTAGCTAAAAAGGGGGCTTACTTCACTTGCATGATTGCAAGGAAAAATTATTAGAACAAGAATGTGAATTCAACTTTGCAGCTACTATATTAATTAGTAAAGGGGAACCTTTAGTGTTGTGCTTAGGTCTTGAAAGGTTCATCCCTTAATGTTGTGAAAATCTAAGCAGTTTATTTTGTTAAAATATTTACTACCGGCCTTTTGACTGAAGGTCTCAAAGGCGGCTGGCAAAACATGTTGTACATAGTAGAATATTATAGGAAAGCATACTGAATGATAATTTTAAAGCTTCATATAAAGCTGATTAGAAGCATCATTTCAGCAAGGGTAAAATCCTAGACTATTTCCTGCAATTAATCACTGTTTTATTCACCAGTTCAGTAAGTATGATTATATATAGTCTGAAGACACTTATCTGCTTTATAACTACTGGCTACTGTTTGCCATCAGAAAGTTGAAAGCATCTCTTTTAACCTTCTGTTTCCAACAGTAAGGTCACTTTATAGGGAGGGGGAATGATGGTTTCTTTTGAACAGTCTAACTTTAGAACAAAGCTGTTCTATCTCCAACAAAACTTCAACAAAGTCTGGCGGTGGTTACCTCTGACAGTGTGAAGGAGCTTTCGAAGAACAGGAAAAGATCTTTGGTATGTGTGAAAGATCAAACAGGTTAATTCGGGGGCTGTTCCCAGCAAGCCGCTCCCTTCCTCCCAGTTGGTTGCCTGCTAGCTTCACAGCACAGCCCTGCCAAGGCTTTGGAGATTTAAAACATCTGGCTTTTCCATCTAGTTTGTGCTCCAGAAAGATAGCTTAGAAGAGTTAGCAGCAGCAGAGTTGTCACAGCACTTATCTGACACATTCCGTTGACCTGAATACTTAGTGCTAGTATTGCCGACTAGAGATAAAAAGGCCGTGTAGGACTGCTTGTCTGACACAAGGCAGCCACCCAAGCTAGTGAGTAAACCCTTTGCAACTTATTGGAAGCAAGTTGATTCGTTAGAATCCTTTAATTAAGCAATCCAGTCTGGTTTGTCCAGTCTGGATTGTTCCTGGTAAGTTTCCCTTTTTATTTCCCTCTTAAAATAATAACTGAAAGAAGTTACTCTTTTATAAGCCAAGCTTTGAAGCTGGCTCGTTTCAGTAAAGTTCACAGTAACCACAGTTTGTTCAGGTTTGGACGAAGCAACAAACTGTGGTTAGGCAAAAAGAGAATGAAAGCTTCCACTCTCTTCCAGAGCAAAGGGGGAGGGGGAGGGGCAGCACACAAGCCCAAGGCTCACCTAGACTGGTTCCCATAACATTAAATCATAGTTTATACTGACATCGTAATACAGCCACTCTTTGTTTCATATCATAGTTTTCTTCACTGGTAGAGGTTTTCCGTGTTTGACTTAAAATAAGGCCCTTGAACATTCTTATCCATTTACAGTCCTACAATATGTTAAAACCTGGGGTACATACAAAGATATGATAAAATTCATGTTTTTAGATTATCCAAGGCAAATATGATTTTAATGCTTTTATTACTTGCTGTAGACTTCAGATTTCAGGTTAAAACTCCCATAAAGCTGTCTTAATTTATTAGCTGTGTCATGTTAGTATTGGATAACTAGCTCAAAGATAAATCTGTGCTTAGTACAAATGTGTCTGAGTTGATGATGTTCAGTGTAATTTATATAGAAAATCTAGTTTGGTTATGAGGAGAAGTGCAATTTTATGTGACAGCTTTAGATGGTGGAATGCTTATTAATCCTGGTCTGTTGCATATATTTGGAAGAATATTTTCAACCATGTTTAGAATTTGATGAGGTGTCTGTCTGCCTCTCCCCACCCCACATACTGCTTTTTGGTTTGATTGAGTGAAATACCAGTTTCTTATAGTGATGAATATTAGCAGCGGGGGCGGCTGCAGCTGTGACGTCTTCTTCTTCTTCTTCTTCTCTGCATTTAATGTGCTCAACACCAGGGGTTTTTTTTAGGCATTTCTGTGTGGAGGCAGGTTCTATTTCACTTTGAGCTGATGAGTTATTTTTATATGGGGAAAGGCCATAGCTCAGTGGTAGAACTTCTGCCTTGCATGCAGAAGGTCCCAGGTTCAATCCCTGACATCTCCAAGTAGGGCTTTGGGGGAGACCACTGCCTGAGACCCTGGAAAGGCACTCCCAGTCATTGCAGACCATACCGATGCAGATGGATCAAAAGCTAGAGGCCCCAGAGCCAAAACTGAGCCCCTGGGTAGGTTGTTATCCTAGAAGTAGGATGGGGGTGTGGAGAATGTAGTGGTTTGCAGCTGCAAGTTTTGCAGACATTGTACTTTTATATGATGGAGAAGAGCTCTGGGCCACCACTCTTTGTTTGCTGCTCTTAGTAACCTTACAGTAAGACTAATTGCTAAACTAGAGATGTCAGAATCCATTGAAAACAGACTATGTAGTGAATTTCATTCTTTATGCCCATTCAGCCCCCACTGCGGCACAGACTCTTGCCATAAAAACTATTTGCTTTAGTTATCTACAATGAACTTTAAAAAGAAAAAAAATGCACACATTATATGTAAATAGATAGGTAAATTGATTTGCAATATACTCTATTTACATATTCATTGATGTTTACAAGTGCTTCTTTGCTTTTCTTGTTTCTGAAGTGTTGTTTGTTGCCAAAGGCAGCCTGTACGCACTACGGCTTCAATCCTAATCATGTCTATTCAGAAGGAAATCCCATGGAATTTAATGAGACTCATTTTCAGAAAGTTGGATAAGGGTTCCAGCCTCAATCTGCTTCCTGTTGTGAATTTTAAAAAACCAATGGAATATATCTCTCATTATTGCTGCTTTTCTGTGGAAAGAATTGATCATCTGTTATCGGTGGATTTTATCTGTGCTCCTCAGTAAAGTCCAAGCCTTTTTGTCAAAGTGGGGAGAACCATATGGATTTGACTACCCATTATGACCAATCTTAATCTTTAAAACTAAAATTAAAATTTCTTCTTTCTTTCCCTCCCAACTTGAAGTTTTCTTAACTTAAAACTAAACTTTCCTCCTTGATGCTTGAGTGAGGGAAATGAGATGGAATGACAGTTTTTTACTGAACTGATAAATCAAGGCAGGCAAGAGTTTTTGCAATCCTAACTCCACATACTTTGGAGAAATGGCTTGGTTTGTAGCCATGGATGGCTTTGTGATGAACCATTAGTCACTTCATTAATTTTTCTTTAAGGTGTTTTTGCTGCTATTCTTCTATAAATTCATTATGAAAGATAACACACAGGGAAGGTAACTGATTAGTAAATATATTTTGATAGCTGATATATGTGTGTCTTGTTTGCTAAATAAACATATATGTGTAAAATGCATATATTTCTGCACAAGTGGACAGTGAAATAGAACACAGACTTGTGCAAAATAAACCAATTGCAGTGGAAAAGAAAATGCCATCTGAAAGTGTCAATGAATATTGGAATGGATTGATTTAAATGGATTTAATGCTGTATTGTTTATAACACTCGATTGGAAGCCTCCCAGAGTGGCTGGGGAAACTCAGCCAGATGGGCGGGGTATAAATAAATTATTATTATTATTATTATTATTATTATTATTATTATTATTATTTTATTTTATTATTATTATTATTATTATTATTATTATTATTATTATTATTGAGGCATGTTCATGCATCCCTATTGCTAATCAGGTCACTAGATAGGTGGGTTCAGAACAGAAGCAAATTTAATGAGCATGGTAGGAATATTTTATTGAAAAGTCAGGATCTGCTAAGTGTAACCATTTTGGATCAGAAATGTAGCTTGTGTTAAAAGCCCATTTTAGAGTACCCAGATTAGTTAAAATTATTAGTTTGACCAAATTTGCATTCCCAAAGGTAATGCAAGATGTGAATATCCCATTAACTTTGTGGAACGCAGCTCTTTAATGCTAGCTTTTCCCAAGCCAGCTGGCACCCGTAAAAAAGGTTGAGGCCAGCTTGTTTTACGGAGGTTGATCATCTTTCCTATTCAGATTAAAGTGCAGCAAATTTATCAGTTAAAGGACACTAAGACACAGGAAAGAGCTTATTCCAAAGGGAACATGCATTTTTTATTTACTGCTTTGTTCCAGGAACGTTGTCTTTTTGCAGCTTGAAACCATACCAGCCATGTGGCCTGTTTCTCACCTTAATTAAATGGTTGTTTAAACTTCCTCCCTGGAATCCTTGAGTAAACCTGATGCTCCCAGCAGCTCTTTTTCTCTTAACATGTAATCTAGGCACAATCTAAAATCTTGCATTTTAAACAATATTGAGTCCAAATAAAAAGTATCATCTCCTATCTGTTATTCTGTGCTACCAAAGCAAATATGAAGGGTCAGACTAGATACAACTTTAACTGTGACTTTGAACTCCATGCTTGGGATTTTCCTCTTTGGAGGAAAATAGGCCATAGGGCTTCCTCTCTCTCTCTCTCTCTCTCTCTCTCTCTCTCTCTCTCTCTCTCTCCATTTTGGATAGGGTGTATGGCTCTTCTCCAATAAATGATCTCTGAAGTTGCTACTTGCTCTTTCAACAAAGTTGCTATTTCAATAAAGACTCTCTTAGGAGCAGAGCAGTATAGCAATACAGTGGTACCGCAGGTTAAGTACTTAATTCGTTCCGGAGGTCTGTTCTTAACCTGAAACTGTTCTTAACCTGAAGCACCACTTTAGCTAATGGGGCCTCCAGCTGCCGCTGTGCCGCCGGAGCATGATTTCTGTTCTCATCCTGAAGCAAAGTTCTTAACCTGAAGCACTATTTCTGGGTTAGCGGAGTCTGTAACCTGAAGCGAATGTAACCTGAAGCGTCTGTAACCTGAGGTACCACTGTATAGTTTCATAGATTGGAATTCTGGAGTGGACCTGATTCAGACTTTGGTTCCTTTAACTTGAAATATGGACTTCCACTCCATCTTTCAGAGCACAAGAACTCTCTTGGCTGTGGTGGCATTCCCTTGTTTACCATTTATTGTTCTTTCACTCCTTCTTTTTGCTGTGAATGTTGATGGAGTAAAGTCTGTGGAAGTGCTCTGCCTTGTAATTTGCTCAATGTACAATGGACTCACAGATTCTTCACAATCCCACTCTGCGTCAAGCAGCCCACTGGAGGCCCCGCTTGCTCAGGGAAGCCATTGCATGGAGAATGCCAGTCATATGAACTGGCCCAAGGACTCATGAGTTTGCACAATTGTGATGGTGCTTGCCTTTGATCCCGTTCCTTTTAAAGTGAGCACAGTGCATAATATCAATGAACTCCAAATGATTTTTGAGTATCATGGGCAATCCTTGAAATGTCTCCTGATTTTTTAGGGCTTTGTAAAGATTTTTACCTTTAATATGTTGCATTCTTGCTTATCAGTCCTAGTTACTCAATTAAAATGAACTTTGTTTATGAAATAGAAATAGGTTAACTGTATTTTATAGATAGGGGATGAATTCCATACTGTTTGAAACACTGCATTCAAGAAATCCTTGCACCCAGAGATTTCTTTAAATGTTATCTCTTCTAAACAACCATATTTTCATCATCAAATGATAAGTGCTTCATAGTTCACCTAGCTTGTGCTCACTGCCAAACAGCTAAGCTGCTAAAATTGGTTTCTTCATAATGTAAACAATCTTTTTTACTTAGGGTTATTTTTATATATCTCTAGTAAAGCTTCTTACTATCTGGGAATATATCAACAGCATCAGGTCATTTTGTTGTCTTTTATTTTTTATTAGAAATTGATGTTTCAGACTGTTTCCTTTATTGCACTTGCAAAAAAACCCACAAAATGTATTTTTATTTCTTCCTACCCATATCTTTTAGCAGCTTTTCAGCTACCTATTTAACTATTTAGAGCACATGCTCTAAACTGTGTATTCTGTTGACCTGCAATTAAGAACAAATGTATCTGTAAATTGCAAATTAAAAGTTGCTAAGTGTGAAAATGCTTGAAATACGCAAATTAGCTGGCCAGAAGAATATAACCCTAATTAAGGGGAAAGGGAAACTGTTGCTAATTGTTTTGGATCATTAGAGATTACTGGAATTGTATGAGATGTCTCCAGGAAATGAAAAAGTATTGACTCTTCCCTTAAGGAATGAGCAGGCCAATACTCTGGCAGCTGCTATGCCATAGCTTACACCAGCATAGCTAGTTAGGATCCTATGATTTCTCAGCAGTAGCTTTGAAAACACAATAGCAGCAGTGTGTGTTGGGGGGGGGGGAGAGAGAGATGTAACGTAACAATGACAACAGCAGACATTCTCCCTGCATCCCTTCATCCACAAGCATGATGTCATTCCTGATTATACCGCCCCCCCCCCCACATAAGCCCCATCAAGACTTGCATCAATGTCAGGATCACTGAAGTGACCAACAAGAGTCCCTTTTCCACAAGGTACATACTTACTTTGGTACATTGGTCTTTCAAATTTCATAGATATACACCAACATTTTCAGAAGTAGGGGATCCATGGCTTGGCTTTTGAAAAACAGGGGGTCCACAGTAGTTAGCTAATTGGGAAGCACTGCCATAGGATGCATTGTGTTACCTGGGAAATGGGGCTGGACTTAGCTGGCTGCTTCTCTGCTCCTCTCTCATATGGTCCTTACTCTGCCCTGCATCCCACCCTTCCATCACTATCTTGCTTACTCTCCAATCCTTGTCAAAATGGCATAACTAAAGGATAAAACAGCACTGTGAGGTTAAGGTTGACACCTACTATCCCATAATATTCCTTTAATTTTGGCAAAAAGTAAGAAGTTGCAGCACTTAGAATGGGGGAAGAAGCTCAGTTAAAACACAGAATGTAGCAGAACTGTCAGCATGAGGGAGAGAGCTATTTCCTGGAGTGTTTTATCAAGAAGTTGGGAGAAACATTGTCGGTTGCTTGACCAAATGGATAGCTCTGCCCAACCTAATTTAGGCAAAAGCATAAAGGGTTTAAAAACAACAGCAGCAACTGTAGCTTTAACATGCTCATCTTGGGAAGAAATTGATCCTGGAAAGGCCCCACTTTTGTAAAGACATGCTTGGCCACTCTTTGCTAAACAATTGAGATCATCTTCCATGAAATCCTCTCCTTGGCTCTTTGTGGATCCAGATGTTGCAGGATTGAAGAAAAGTTTACCGCTTGATAATCCTTGTGTGCTTAATATTTCTGGCATCTTCCAAGCTGAGCCTAGAATCTGGCCAGCTGTTTTCTAAGCCCTGTCTGTTAGAAGCTTTCAAATGAACATCTTGTATCGAGGCTGCACATGGAGTTGCCTTAACCATAGCAACAGTCGTATTTATCAAACCCAGTGCTTAACAAAAAGGAGAAAACCATGACCATTGCACAAGCATCATTATAATTGGCTTGAGGGTTAAGTGGGAAGATATTCTGGATGCAAGTGCTGGAGAATATTACCCTTAAGTGCGCAAGTATTGCTAATCATTTTCTATTGACCACAGAGAAAGCTATGCATTTAATTGTTGGAAGTGCACGCACGCACACTTTTAGCAGCATTGAATATTAATGCTCAGAGAGACTCACTTTGTGCCAGATTGCAGCTTTACCTTTTGCGATCTGAGCCACGTCTTGTAGGTGTTTGGCATTCTCTGCTTCTTTTTGAATTCCCTTTTGATTGGCTCTGTGCATGAAAGCTTTCTCCTCTTAGGAAGGGTAGTATTGAACACAAAACCTGCTCTGAGGTCACTGCCTATGTTGCTGTATTGATTGGTAAACCTGGGGTGCCTGGTGGGGGGAAATGCAGGTGGCAACCTGAGCCCAAGAGACAGAGCATGTCTCTTCTGTGTCTATTAAGTGGGTTGCAAATACGTAATGCAACCTTTCCCATAAGCGGCAGCTATAAACAAATTATACCACTTCCAGCGTCAGCAGCTTTAAATGCTAATTGTGCCTGTTGGTGGATAAACAGGTGGACTTGTGTCTAACAAGCTCATAATTCATCATTTTTTAATCACCAGATCTGTGCATATTCCCTTCTGCTCTGGTTATCTGCTGTACTTATATGGTTCCTTCACTTGGGGATATTATTATTTTTATTCAGTTCTTTCCCTGATCTATCTGAATCTTGTTTGTTCTTAAATTCCCATATAGCTGCATTGTCCAGTAGCTTAATATTGCTTTCTGTCCACACAAATAATATCAGCACTTGATCTTCTTTCTTAAAAAAAGGAAACCCAGCAAGGAGAATTCCCTGTTGTTTCTCTAAATTCAAGTAAGTCCCAAACTGGACAACTTTATTAATTATTTACCATTACTTGACATAGATGAAATAAATTGATATGGGCCACCTTATTTATAATAATATATTTCTTTCAGATCATGTCAAGCTAGGAGATTTAATTTTCAGTAGACAACTGTTATTAAATAAAGGTGATTTGTTATTCTATTGAAATGATTTATGGTTGATTCCAGTGTTGTCTGAAACACTCATTAGCCCATTTTCATATATCTAATATGAATGCATTTTTGCAAAGGGCAGCCTTCATTGCTGAGCTAACTATATAGCATCTAAATTCAATGAGAGAAATACAATGCCATGAGCCTGAGTGTAATAAAAGGGATTTGCTTTCTCTTGAGATAAGGAATTTGGGGAGACTAAATAAATGCTTAGCACTTGTCTATTTCTAGTTCAAAACTCTCAGTAAGCCTGTAAAGCTGATTGTTTTGTTTCTCTCTAGTTTTACATTTCTTCATGCCCCTTCTACTGAAAACATATTTCATTAGCTTGGATCCAAGGAACCGTGACTAGAAAGGAAAAAGGTGCAATGCATGCACAAAAGTCGGCAGAAGGCAGAAGTTAGACTCCAACTCCCATCATCCCTGACTGTTGCCCATGCTTTCTGGAGCTGATAATATATAAACTATAAAACATGTATTGAGAATGACCTTGGGCAAAGTCTTGCACAACAGTTTGTGAAAACAGAGCAGGGATTGCTAACATGGCACCCATGGGTGCACCTGCACCCTTAGAGGCCTTCGCTGGTGCTCACGGGATCTTCTCCGCTCACCCTTCTGGCCCCTGAAATTAAGCTCCAAAGGAGCATTCTGTTATAGCTAGTAAAATAGGTTGCTGTGGGGGATGCCCATAACAGTTTCTCTGCTTTTTCAAAAGTGCTCACAAACCCTTAAAGATCTGGAGACAGCTTTTCTTGTCAAAAACAGTCTTTCTGGGAGCAGTGCAGATTTATTTCTTGAATCCAACCCATCATCTTTGTTTTTTAAAAATGCATATAACCAGGGCTACAAACATGGTTCTGCTTGTTCTGAGTTTCTTCACAAAAAGGCATCTTATTGGTCCTGGGCATACAATTCAGCATCTTGAGAATCACACCTTTCTTTAGTAGCAGGCAGTGGGCTGTGATGTCAATGGGCATACTTGACTTCTTAGCAGGTTGATCACTGCTGCTTTGGGAAAGAGGTAGGGAGGTTGGTGCTGTGCAGTTGCACTGGTAGAGCAAATATAGTGTTTTTGCTGATGCATCTGCACAGTGCCAACCTCCCTGCTGCCTGACTCATCCGTTGCTATCCTGGTAAGCATCATGGACTCTGCCACTAGCAGGTCAAGGAAGTGCTCCCATCTCACCATCCACACTGCTCCCTGTCTTTAACACTAACACACACACACACACACACACACACAAAACATTATGGCCTGCATCCACCGGCAGTTACCCAAGGCAGTACAGTGGTACCTCTGGTTACGTACTTAATTCGTTCCGGAGGTCTGTTCTTAACCTGAAACTGTTCTTAACCTGAAGCACCACTTTAGCTAATGGGGCCTCCTGCTCCTGCTGTGCTGCCGCCGCATGATTTCTGTTCTCATCCTGAAGCAAAGTTCTTAACCTGAGGTACTATTTCTGGGTTAGGGGAGTCTGTAACCTGAAGCGTATGTAACCTGAAGCGTATGTAACCCGAGGTACCACTGTACACCTGGTCTGTTCCAATCCCTTGGAAGGAGGCCGTTGTGACCCTCTCCCCCACAAAAGTCCTCAGGGTTGGGTAACCTTCCATAATAATATGCAGTAAGACACAGGGGGCTGCAGTAGGAAAGAGAAAATTGGCAAAAAATTGGGTGCTCCACTTTGCATAAGGAAAAGCACTTTCAGCTAGTGCCAAGCCACCACTGGATACAAGTTGTGGAAAAATTTTCAAAGTGTGTGGCCAATAACAGATGAAATCTCTGAACCCTGAAGGATATAATGCTAACCAATTAATGGATAGATAAATCATGGAGATGGAACCCTATATGGATACCCCTGGGCTACAACTCCCATCATTCCTGTCCAAATGGGTTGTGGTCTGGGCTGATGGGAATTATAGTCCACCACATTGGGAGTGGTCTGAGAGTATATGATATTTATCATCTTGCTTTTCTCCTCTTCAGATTTTATCTGGAAAGAATGATAAGCAGAATTCAAGTGTACCAATATAATTCTCAAGTTGCACTGGATAGCTTCCTCACTGCCTAAATTACTTTATACAAAAATTGCCAAAAGCTCTATTTTAATAACCAAAAACTTATCCCATAGGAGAGGTACTTGCAAAAATTAAAACAAAATTCCTGCTTAATTTTTAAATAATAGGCTAGCAAGCTTGAGAAATTTGGAATCCTTCTCTTCCATCCTGGCCAACTAAGACACTGGGTTTGATTTTTCTTCCAGCAATTTACTTATGAAGGAAACCAACTAGTGAAATGAAATTGTCAACTGAATGGGTGACCTGAATAAACTGACTGAAGTCACCTACATTCAAATTGATAGAATTCTGTGACATGGTTGGTTGGCTTAAAATCTGAAGTTTGCAAGATGGTGAATTTTGTATAAAGCATCAAGGTTCATCTATGTAAAGTTTGACATTTACTAGATTTGTCCCACTGGTGTTGTGTCATCTCAGACATCCTTTGACCCGTTTCTTTATTCTTTCCTGCTATTGATTGCTGCTGCTAATTGATAAAGTAATTGAAACATGGTCTAGCTCTTGTCTTTTAGGTAGTCATCTGCTATCATAAGCATGACATGCCCTTATGACATGATCAGCTCCCTCGGGTCAGAATGTGGTATGTCATACAGACGCATTGAATTTCATGACAAAATCGTATCCTGTGCTGTTTTTTTATAAAAACACCATCTCAAAGAATATGCTAACAAGAAGAAAGAGCCACTGATTAATTATATGTATCTCATATCCTCACTAATACATAGTCCTGGGATATACCTTTTAAATATTTTATAAAGGAAGTTTGTGCAGCAGACATGTTAATGATTTAAAGTACCTTGTACTACATACCAGGTTTTTAGACACAGACACTTAGTCGTAATTTTGAATTTTGCATGAAAGCCTAGTAAACAAATTTGCTTGCTATGAACTTTGTGTTTTAAAAAATGTTTTACTCAATGAATGCCCAGGTAAAAGAAAATTTGAAGTAATAAATGTTCCAGCTGAGACTTAAGCTTGCATTTAGAGATGGATGAATGTCCATTCTATATGCTGAAATACTAAGATCAATATAGTGGTACCTTGGTTTAAGAACAGTCCAGTTTAAGAACAATTCGGTTTACAAACTCTGCAAAACTGGAAATAGTGTCCCGGTTTGAGAACTTTACCTTGTTCTAAGAACAGAATCCAAATGGTGGATGGGCACCGGCGGCGGGAGGACTCATTAGGGAAAGTGTGCCTTGGTTTAAGAACGGTTTCGGTTTAAGAATGGACTTCCGGACCAGAACAGATTAAATTCGTAAACCGAGGTACCACTGTACTCCACAAACCATGTTGCCAGGGACACCAGCTTTAAATTCCTACTGATCATAAAGCTTATTAGCTGACTTTGAGCCAGTCATAATCACTGAGCCTACACCATCTCAAAAGGCTGTTGTAAAGATGTAAATGAGGTGTTTGTGTGTGTGTGGACATCACACAGTCTTTTAGTCACTGTTATACAACTCGATAATAGCATTTAAAAATAATGTTTTCCCCACATTACAAGTAAAAATGGTGGCCAAGCTGATTATCATATAGTGATTAGAATTTGGTGATGGGAGCAGATAAAATGGCTTTGTGAGTCAAATCCGGTCTATGTGCCACCTCTTCGCCGTTTCTGCTTTGACTCTAGCCACCCCCATGCTCTGTTTTCTGGAGAATTCCCTTGGGTTATGCAAAAATCACTGCCAAAAAAGAGCATCGAGAAGCCATGTTCCAATATGTCACTACAGTTTTGCCAATTCATAGATATGAAAGATTGTGTTTAGTGCCACAGTGCATTAAAATATGCAAAATTCAGATTAAAATATTCTCAGTGGACAATGTGTTGACAAGGTTGGCAGGCTAGCCGTGTTGTTCTCCCCACCTCCCCACCCCCATGCAGTCTCGGGCAGTAATAAAGATCTGCTCCTATTTAGATTTGCTAATAAATGCAGCCATTCATATTTTAGTAACTGATATGGATGTAAGAGACAAGATATAGATTTTTATTCTAAATTAGAAAGCTCTTTGAACTGAAGGTTGATTAATAATCATTCTAAATTAAAGTGGTTTCATGAACTTACATATACTACTGAAAATTGCCTCACTTTTAAAAAAGAAGAAGAAGAAAGAACTCTTTCAAAGCTATCATTTTCATAACTTGATAGATCAATTATCCAGGGAGAAAAAGGAATATTTGTTCATTTTTGCTGCTAGTAAAATGTACTGAAATAAAGATCATCCAGCTAATGCACTGTATTGCAACACAGGTGAAATTGATCTTGCTAAGTGTTTCTGGAGTGCCCATTGGTGAAATATCTGGTCTCTGTATTGATATATATTGTGGTGAAGGAGTACTATACAATAATGAGGAATAGTGAGTAGTATATTGTACTCTGCACATGACGTTGGCTAATCTACACTTGCCTCCTTGTATTATAGCAACGAGCTTTGCAGGGGCAAATGCCAGAGTCTTCATCGAAGCAAATGAAGGCTGTGGGGTGGATGGAGCTGTGTATTCATATGGGAATGCTCTGGTGTAAAATGTGTTCTGGGAATGAAAGTGGGAACCAGATGATCTATGAGTTCATGTGCAAAACAACCAACTTGTATGGATTTTTTTTCGTTCTGTCAGATTTGTGGTCTGAACGGATTCCTGTAACATGAAAGCGCCTATGCAAACCTTTGGCGATGTAGACAGGCCATTTCAAACAGCTTTAGACTGGCAAGGGCTATGCTTTTTCTGAGTTGCACTTGGGATTTGGGTTTCATACTGTTGAAGCTTGAAAATTAAGTGCTTTCCTGGAATACAGCAATACTTTGTGCTGCCTGAGATACATAAGGGTGTCAGAAGAGACTGCTGCATCAGGCCCATGGCACAGTCTCCCAGTGGCCAACCGGGTGCCTATGGGAAGCTCAGAAACAGAAGCCCTCTACTCACATGTGATTCCCACCAACTGGCATTCAGGGCATACTGCCTGTGAAAGTGAAGGTAGAATATAGCCATCATGGCTATAGCTGTTCATCTTCCATGAACTTGTCTAAATACCATCCATGGTGTTGGCTGTCACTGTAAAAGGTTAAGGTTTAGGTCGTGGCTACCTTAATTCAGAGGCTCTGCTGAGATGCTCACCTGTATAAACCATTAGGTTGGTGGTCACATAGAACAGAGCCATTTCTGCAGTATCCCCTCCAAAGGATGGAATTTGATATTCTAATTGTTTTAGATGGGCTTTCAGATGGATTTTATGGATTTATATTTGTAAATGGTTATAAATAGCTTTGTGTGGGAGTTGCCTTAAAATCAGGCTAAAGGCCTTTTAAATAAGCAAGCAACCAAACAAGCAAGCAAGCAAACAAGCAAAGAAACCACTGTGTAAACAAATAGAGGCTGCTAGAAAAAATCAACACCAGAGTAGGTTAAGCAATCACCAGTTAAAACTGAGTAAAGCCTGCAGCCTCCGCCTCCCAGTAATTAGCAGTGACTCAGATGTCCAGTCAAGTGAGAGCTGCTGCTCCAGTACACCATCCATTCCTGTTGCCCCTTTATCAGGGGTAGTCTATTTCTTGGTACTTGGTAATGCACCTGCTTCCCCTTTTTGCTTTTGGAGAATCCCTTATTGTGTGAATTGCTAGATCTATGTGTGTGTGGTGTGGTGTGGTGTGGTGTGGTGTGGTGTGGTGAGGTGGTGCTGCTGGTTGAATTCAGATGCCTGGGATTCTTAGAAATAAGAAGCTGGACAGTTGCATACAGTCTGGTGCTGTCCGTCAAGAATTCTCTCTTAAATCCTGGGCTAGGCCAAAGCATTCTGGAATCCTGGTCTAGATCAAGGAATGGATCTGCCACTATTAGAGATGTATCTTGAAAGCATATTGTAGGGCAGTCAGCTTTTTGAATCTATATTGGTCCAAAAGAACAAACTCTTTTCTTTTAAATTGGTGGAGCAAGGCAGGCTGTTGTAGAGTAAATGAATGCAGCAAACTGCTGCAGGACTAAAGCCTTTAAGAATGTGCATTTTTCAAGGAGGACAGGAGGCAAACATTGGTCATTGAATGTAAGAATTGGGATATTGCAAGAAGGTCCCCATTTGTGAAACGTTGGCGGGTACACACAGAGGGAGCCAAACATGGAACAGGTTGGCTATTGCCTTAGTAATGACTATGAATTGAAAATCAGTTTCCGATCTTCATCAATTTAGCATGTTCTCATTCATGAATCCATCCCATTTTTGCATTAATTTCTAAAAAAAATTGGGGGAGGGAAACTATCAAAATTTATATTTAAATACATATCTCACCAAATGTGTTTACATATTTATAACCTCAGTGCACACATTTCTAAATGTATTTAGCCCTGAAAAACTAGTATTTTTAATGCATTAGACACATTTTTTGAGCCAAGAAATATATCGCAGAATTTAGAGAAGTGCAAGATTCAAAGGTTAATTCAGTTCCAATGCAAATTTGTCCATATTTCTAAGCAGAAAGAACTAAGGGGAGTTCTCCAACATGCCTAATGACCCAAGCCCATGTCTCTGCACAGCTGCATATTGCTGCTAGAAGAGGTGAAAGATCAGGAATGCTTTCTTCTTATGCTTCATCCATTTTACCTCTATTTCAAAATGAAACTCACTTTGTGAGGGCAGGAAGAGCAAAAATAATAACACTACCACAATAATCCTACTGAACACATTGAAACAAGGTTCCATCTCCAAACTGAATGCCGGAAAAATAGTCTTAGTAGTCTTTCAGCTCGTTTAGTTCGAAGGGCTAGTTAAGTTAATCACTCTGATGCCCTTTTACTAACTTGGTCAAATAACTGCATAGCATCGAAGGTCAGAGTTTGCAAACTGCTGGGCTCTGCAGTCTTTGGATGCTGCTGTTCTCTGGCTTCCATTTCCCATTGGAAAGTAATTGCTTCGAACACCAAAAAATGATTACAGAAGATTATACCTTTTAAAGGCAATTGTGGAATCTTGAGCAATGGAGGAACACAGCACGTTAGAAGTAGTATGACTTGCACAGCAATTACTCACCTTGTTGTATCTAATCTCAGAAAGCTCAAATTGCCCATTATTTGAGCATAGTCTTTCTGTGAACCCAACAACCATGGAGAAAATGGCTGCCTTGCCTCGAGATATATGAAAGAAGATGCAGGCACCGTTAGGTGGCTTCCATCAATAGGAACAGAACTTGATTAGAGTCAAACAAGTCCTACTTGCTCAGACCAGGAATCCTATGGCTCAAACAGCTACCATTAACACCACCAATCCAAAAGGTTGCAGATGTCAGAGAGAACTTCCTTTTGAGGCTCACTCACTTACAGACAGGGACCTTCAAGAACAAGCCCCATCAGCTGCCTCTAGCAAGGAGAGCTGCTGAAGCCTTGGTACACTTGACAGCAGCCTTCCTCAACCTGTTGTTATCTAGATATTTTGGGCTACAACTTCCTTAAACCCCCAGTCAGCAATGTTGTGCTGGCTGGAGCTAATGAGAACTGTAGTCTTAAAACACCCAGAGGGCACCAAGTTGAGGAAGGCTGTCTTAGATTTGAACCATTCACCAAGGAGATAAGTAGAGCCATTCTGGGTGTTAAATGCTGCCTTGTGGTTTAGGCTTTAGCTGTGGGTTGAACTGAACGTTTGAGATGTCATAATGAATAGAAAGCAATAGTAGTACTATAAAGAAGGGCAACAACTTTCAAGGCAAATGTCTTTGCGGATTGGTAGAGTGCCCACATTTTCAAAATGCTTTTTGATTCGCCTTCTAAAACAGCTCCATGAAGTTTGTATGTTATGGAATAACGTGGCTGCTGTTGAGAAGCTTTTTTGCAAAAGTGGAGGCTCTGGGCTTCAGCCATGAAGTATGTTCTAGTACTGTATTTTTCGCTCTATAGGACACACCCGACCATAGGACGCACCTTGTTTTAGAGGGGGAGAACAAGAAAAAAAAAATCTCCCCCTCTCTGCTCAGCGCCCCTTCAGCGAAGCAACAGGAGAAACGGAACCCCTCCCATTTCTCCTCCCGCTTCGCTGAAGGGGCGCTGTGCAGCTCTCCCTCTCTGCTGAAGCCAGGAGAGCAAGACTCTCCCGGCTTCAGCGAAAGGAACCCGAAGCCTCCGGAACACAGCGGGAACTCGCGCTGCACTCCAAAGGCTTCAGGCGGCTATCCTTGAAGCCTGGAGAGCGAGAGGGGTCGGTGCGCACCGACCCCTCTCGCTCTCCAGGCTTCAGCGAAAGCAACGCAAAGTCTCCGGAGCACGGAGGGAGCACTCCCTCTGTGCTTCGGAGGCTTCGCGTTGCTATTGCTGAAGCCAAGGAGCCTGCATTCGCTCCATAGGACGCACACACATTTCCCCTCAATTTTTGGAGGGGAAAAAGTGCGTCCTATAGAGTGAAAAATACGGTAATTGGTTAGATCAGCCCATGCCAGCACTACTGATTCCTAGAAGTGGTCACCAGTCCTTGTGTGATCAGACCAATGTATACAGCAAACTGATTGCCTGTGTTACAGCTCCTGCATACAGCCTCCATTCATTTGCCATTTCTCAGTGGCATTAGTAGGATGGTCATAAAGTGTGAGGCATGTCACAGTGGAGTGAAGGCACCCAAATCCCAAAGTTTGGAATGGAAATGTGACTTTTCACACATTGCTAGTTGTGCACATTCATGAAGTTGAACTAGAAAGGGTTCTGAGCTGGGCGTTACTTTTCGGGTTCCCAATTGTCTGGAGACAGCTTCCAGTGGAAGTTAGCTTAGCTCAACTCATTTAGTAGTTCAAGAAGGTAACCCTCTTTTCTTGTGCTTTTTCTGCAGTGGGTTAGGTTTTTAATGAAAAGTGATCTCCTAACTAGAACACGAGGAGCCTGCAACAAAATGTTGCAGTGTGGACTGCCACACCCTTTTTCAGAACTCTCCATTCCATTTTCCCTCTCTACCAGCTTCACAGGGTTCCCCCTGCCAACAGACATATTTTGTGGCTACCGAGTATGTCCACTCCTCATTGGGCTGTTTGGGGGAATTCTCCTCTTAGAGTTCTCCATCCTTGGTTTTTGGATACTGTATTTTCATTGCAGATGGAATGCAGTTCGGGTAGATGTTTCCCTCTGCTTATTTTTGGCTATAAAGATGCAGAAGTGTTGAGCATTTAAGTTTGATCTTTGTCAATCTGAAGGCGTTTGCAGAAGCGGCAAGGAGGTATTGGAGATGTTCTTAACCTATAAAAGAACCTTTTCCAACAAGAAGTTATAATAACAGGCATGAACTACTCAATTTAAAAATGTGTGTAGGTGTGGAAAGGAAAAGATTAAAAGAATATGATTCATTATGGTAGACCTCTTGATGGTCAGTGTCTCTCAGACTGCAGGATTTGCTTCTGAGTAGACACGTATGGTGTTATACTGTTAGTGTACTCCAAAGTTTTGCAAAACACCCTTTAGCTGAAAGGCTAAAATATATTTTCATTTATAATTCATTTCCCATGCTTGTGTACTTTCTGTCTCTACATATAGTGGAGAATGAATATCGTTCTGTTCTTGCTGAGGAAAGGTTATTTGGAATCTGAAAGCTTTGGAACCCATAGAAGTTACTTTTTCCAAGTATTTATTATGCACCATTTATTCTACAGAACAATCTTCCCCAACCTGGTGCCCTCCAGATATTTTGGACTACAGTGCTTATCAGCACCAGCAAAGTTGGCCAGTAGTCAAGGATGAAGGGAATTCTAGTTCATAACATCTGGAGGGCATCAGGCTGGCGAAGTCTGCTCTAGAACCAACAGATAAATAAACTCTATTTGGGCAATTTAATGCAAATGACATGGAAGATGAGGGAAATGTTCACTCTCCCCTCATGTTCATAATTGCATGAGAAAGAATGCCCTTATAGGGCTGTTCTGGCCTATAGAAAACATGGAAAGGATGAGTGGCAGGCTGAAATAATATGCAGACTTACCTGGGTGTAAGTCCCACTGCATTCGGTTCAGACCTGCACATTTAGGGGCAGCTAAACATGCATAGGGGGTGCAGGGACAAGGCTGCCAACTCCATCCTCCAACTCATGGGAGGCAACTGTTAGAAGCCGGGAACTTAGAGTACAGTTGTCCTACCAGTTATGCGAAGGGTTCAATTCTAGGGACCCTTGTGCAAAGGCCAAATCACACAAAGTGAGTAATCCTTGGAATTGCCCCTCCCTGGTGAGACAGAGGGCTGCTTACTGCCCTCTGGGACACTCCCCGAGCCTTTGCAGCTCCTTCCCAGAGCCCAGTAAGCATGAAAAACCCTCTGGGTGCACGGGTGGGGAATACATATATGGAGAGTGGGGAATGGCGGGTTTCCCCTGCACTTCATTTATTAATTTATCGTCCCTCTTCCCCCTTTTATGGTTGTGATAGTGTATGTAAAGCAAGCGTAAATTGCAGGCTCACTGTACTAAATGTGCATGTCTGAAGAGGGCTTTACTTTGATATAAAAGTACTTTCAGTGGAGTTTACTTTCATGTAAGCAGACAAGATCAATATCTATCTCCCTACATTTATCCATATAAAGCAGACAAGCTTAAAAGTGTAGGTCATCTTGGTAGGTTGGCAGTGTAGGTCATCATGGATAAGTAATGTTTGAGACCTGTTTAGTTTAGCTACAAAAGATTTATCTTCAGACATCCTTCAGTGAGGGATAAGATTCTTTTTGTGTTCTTTCATATAGTTGGGAAAGCTGAGAAAGAAAGGTTAAGTGGTTTGCTCAGAATCACAGAGGGAGTAAGGATTAGATCTCAAGAATATTTGATTCCCTCTCAGCCTATGACACCTCTCAAAACCCGATAAAGAGAGATTATGAGATAGCTCACTGTGTTGGAACAAGATTATCATGGGATTTTGATGACCCAATGATGACTAAAAGATCAAAATTCAAAATGATTTGCCATATCTCCCTATGCCACTTCAAATGTGCTTGGTTTTTTTAAAAAAATGAAAAAGGACTGATTTTATTGGGTGTGAAAGGTACATAGGAACACAGTAGGTGCCCTGCAAGATCTGACTAAATTTACCCATTTAATTCCATCTCCTGTTCTCACAGTAGCCAACCAGCTTCCAATGGGAAACCCATGAGCAGAGATCTGTCCTAATTGTTGCTTATACTTCTTTTCACTCAAAGAGAAGTATGAAAGACAGGGTGTGCGTAACATACCTTTTCCAAAGGCTGTTATCAGCCCATCACTGATGTGCTGCTGTTTCCTGATACACTTCTCTGACTTGCTAAGGGTACCTAACAGGAACCCAAGAAAAGACAGGAGCAGTTAAGACTATTACAAAACAGTGATGAGATGATAAAACTACTCCTGGACTATAGGAGAGGGACAACAAAACTATAATATCACAGGCAAAGCTATAATATCAGGAAAAATCTTAAGAGACTCCATGCTGTCTGATTTTCAATGGGCATGAGGCTTTATTCAATCATATGATGCCACTCTTCCTTATTTGCTATTTCTCTGAAAGTATGCCTTAGCTGCAATTGAGACCCTGACTCAAAGCACTGTATGTGAAATAGTTAATGCCTATTAATCAGAAGGACATTTGGGCTGCAATACCATACAGACTAGGGACGCGGGTGGCACTGTGGGTTAAACCGCAGAGCCTAGGACTTGCCGATCAGAAGGTCGGCGGTTCGAATCACCGCGACGGGTGAGCTCCCATTGCTTGGTCCCTGCTCCTGCCAACCTAGCAGTTCGAAAGCACATCAAAGTACAAGTAGATAAATAGGTACCGCTCCGGCGGAAAGGTAAATGGCATTTCTGTGTGCTGCTCTGGTTCGCCAGAAGTGGCTTAGTCATGCTGGCCACATGACCCGGAAGCTGTACGCCGGCTCCCTCGGCCAATAAAGCGAGATGAGCTCCACAACCCCAGAGTCAGCCACAACTGGACCTAATGGTCAGGGGTCCCTTTACCTTTACCTTACCATACACACTTATTATTGAGGTTGGTGGGGCTTGCTTCTGAGCTGATGTGAATAGGCTTGCACCACTGAGCACATTTCTTCATGTCCCAAAGAGACGATTGCATATCTGCTGTCAGCAGCTTTGGTCATACTTGTCTTCTGTAATTGCTGCCTCTGTGCTTCCTACCTTCCTATGCCTGGACCAGGATCCTTCCTTTATTCATGAGGATAATGTCACTCTCCAATATCTATTTCATTAACAAAGGCTTTTCTGAGCCTCCATTGATCTCACCTTAACTGATCCTTCTCTGGGACTTCTCTGAATTTTGGGAGGTGGGCTTTGTGCTTGCTTTAGTCAAGCTATGGAGACAGTGGGGTTTTTTCTCTTCTTCCTGCTGGCCATACTTTTCAGAATGTGTTAGGACTGATGTGACGTGATATGGCATTGCTCTCAAGATGTTTCAGGAAGCTTCCTACTGACCACACTTTCTATAAACACACAGCATGGTTTGTTTTGCCCACACCTGTTGAAAGACTGTTCAAAAATGAAAATTTTCAGCTGGGATGACTTTGGACAAGCTACTCTCAGTAGCTGGTCATCCCAGTTTTTGACTATGACTATATGGAATGCGGGTGGCGCTGTGGGTAAAACCTCAGCGCCTAGGACTTGCCGATCGCATGGACGGCGGTTCAAATCCCCGCAGCGGGGTGTGCTCCCGTCGTTCGGTCCCAGCGCCTGCCAACCTAGCACTTCGAAAGCACCTCCGGGTGCAAGTAGATAAATAGGGACCGCTTACCAGCGGGAAGGTAAACGGCATTCCGTGTGCTGCGCTGGCTCGCCAGATGCAGCTTCGTCACGCTAGCCACGTGACCCAGAAGTGTCTGCGGACAGCGCTAGCTCCCGGCCTATAGAGTGAGATGAGCGCACAACCCTAGAGTCTGGCAAGACTGGCCCATACGGGCAGGGGTACCTTTACCTTTTTATATGGAACTTTGGGCACTTCCTTGCTGAGGTGCAAATATTATGGCAACAGCACAGTCTTTATTTAAGATTCAGTACCAATAGGACCTGCATTTTTTGTGTGTATTACTTTTATTATGGAGCTAATTCTGTACACACAAACTTCCAAAACATGCGCAAATCTTCAGGACGAAACTTCGCCATTCAAAAAGTGAAGGGAAGTGGAGATTTTAAAAGGTTTGCTCACATAGATCTGTAAAACAGGAGGGGGGAGCATATATATACTGTTCCATCTTTGCATATTGGTTGTTTTGAGACTAGGCTATTACCATGTAAAGTAAACTACATCAATCTTACATACGTTGTTGCATATGGTTCCGTGTTACCCATTACACTTAGCAAGTCTGTTTGTCAGAAAACTCTAATTGCTTTATGCGTGAGAACATTAAGCTGCAGTAAATTTCTATACACAGCTGTTCCATTACTGCAGAACAAATTTTATCTCCTAATAAATTGATGTTTCTTTTTAGTGTCAACTCAAACCAAAATTTACATCCCAGTAGGTGAACCTTAACACTGTATAATTAGTTCGCTGCTGGGACTGGTAATAAGAGGGTACATCCTTTAAATATATCAGTGAAGGAAAAGTTTTGGCTTCTGCTAATTGTTTCTTGAAAGCTTAATTGTGATTAAGAGGAACTTTAACTAGGGGGAGGGGAAGGAAAGGCGAAAAATTATGACCTTTAAAACACATATTGCAAATAGCATGTCTTCCTTTGGTCTAAGTTCCACCATAAAGAAGAAATGCTAAAAGCTTCCTCTAATACCAAGGAAGAAAGATGCAATGCTGCTTTGCTATGGAGTCACATTTAGGTTAATGGAACAGGAGCTTATACAGCTCTGGACTTTGATTAATATTTAATTAATCTTCAGTAGAAGGCTGAGATTTTGAATTAAACAGGCCACTAATAAAAGAGCCAATTCACCAAAGAGTTCACATAAATCTGATCTGCCATTATGGGGATTTAAAATAAAATGCACTAAGTTTTGTTCTTATTTTAGGCTTGCTTCAGCCACAAGTAATTGGCCAGGAACAACTGGATCGGTGGAATGTGACCAGAAATGAATGGCAGTAATCCAGCAGCATGGAGACATGTCATTTGGGTTTCTTTAAATTAAACAGCATTGAGGAGAGATTTGTAGTGGTCACATAATGCATACTTCTAATTCCTAATTCCTTGCTCTGAGAGCGCAGAGTTCCCTCTGAAGATGGATTGATCATTAAAGCACTCTGGGGATTGTAGGTTTTGAAGGGGAATAGGGGTCTCTGAGCAAAAAGCAGCACCCTTCACAAACTACAGCTCCCAGAATGCTTTGGGGGAAGCCATGACTATTTAAAGTGGGATCATAGTGCTTTAAATGTACAGTGTAAATGTGACCCTTATCTCTGCCATGAATGCTGTAGGCCAGGCATAGACATAGGCAAACTTGGCCCTCCAGACGTTTTGGAACTACAGCTCCCATCATTCCTGACTACTGGTCCTGTTAGCTAGGGATGATGGGATTTGTAGTCCCCAAACATCTGGAGGGCCAAGTTTGCCTATGCCTGCCTTAGGCACACCTAAGGGTTACTGAGAGACTTTATTAGTCTCTGCAGTTGGCAAACTTTTAGTCCCAGCCTTTACATTTAGAATAAAAAAAGTGAGAATTGCAATTTTATAGCCATGATAAACCTATTTATAGTCCCAAAAATCCAGATTGGGGAAATTCCACCATATTAGAGCATAGTGTTTTCTCTCTGTTTAGGTAAAAGAACTTCTGTCTCTGAAGCCAATGATACATATCTGAAACTAATGAACCAAACTGCACATTCTTGCACTCAAAATAGTGTTAAGGGATCTGAGAGGGAGAATTTTCAAAGCTTTTGGGAGGCAGGGGGGTCGACATGTTTACTGTGGCTGTCAAATGAACATAACCTGTTGGCATCCGTCTGTCTTGAGAGACAATGGGAAGAGTGCCACCAGGGGTAAAGTCAAATTGTTGGAGAGTTACAGCACCTATTGTGGCTGTAGAAACCAATATGGGAGGGACATGTTTCATTGCACCTGGGGCAGATGAAGGCATCTGGTTTTGCTGTTACAGATGCACAATGGCATTTCTTCTCCCTGTGCTCCTCCCTCCTCTCCTGGTCACTACTGTGGATACACGACCTGACTGTTTTGTCTCCAGGCATTGCGGTCATCTGCAAGGGATTCTCACATAGTGGGGTTAATGTTGCCAGCCTTTATGTCACGTTTCCAGACAACTTTATAACACAGAGTTGGTTTGCCAACAGGCCTGGTGCCTGAAGCCAGCTCCCTGTAAAGCACATCCTTGGAGATCCATCCATCTTCCATTTTGTGTACATGATGCAAGCCAGTGTAGCCATGGCTGAGACAGAAGTGCGAACATTCTGGGAATATGGCTTGGCAGAGCACATCTTTGTTTGAGACTCTGTCCTGCCATGTGGTGCCCAAAATCTTCCTTACACAGTGCAGATGGAAGGCAGGGAGGTGTTGCTCCCGACCGAGGATGTTGGTCTTCACCAGGCTGGTGGTAAGGCTGAACTCCATGCAGACTTGGGCAAAACAGTTGCTGAATCTCTGTAGAGCTTCCCCAGAGTGTGCTGTCAAGGCTGTGCCATCTGCAAACAACATCAAATGAACATAACCTGTAAATTTCAGCTTTTTATTCTCAATATCCAGGCAAACACTAGTTTTACTGAACTACATATGAATGACTTCATATGTTTTAAAACTGTTATAGTAGTACATTTGATATTATTACAACTCCGTTATTATTCTAAAGCTATTATTTTTCTGTTAAATACCATGTGAGAGGTAAAGGGGGTGATAGTTCTGAATCCAAAGCTGTGTAAACCAAATTACTTTGGTCCTAGAGTTTCAGTGAAGAAGGGGGATAATTGGGCCCCCAAATTCCACTGTATAGACCAACCCAATTCTAAATCTTGCCTTCTCACTGAGGTTATAAACCATATTTAGGAAAGCTTTTATATAACTCAGTCGCACCTGTGGCACTGACCATTCATTTTTAAATCTTTCTTTATAAATCCAGGATGAGAGAGACAGGGAGAACTATATAGATGTTCCAATATAGATGTTTGTTTTACTGTGAGAATCCAGTGTATAGAAATGCCCTCCTGACAAATGCAGAACGTTTAAAGTATCATTGTACTTTATTCATGAAGAGGGATCAGGGGATTGCTTCAAACAAACCTTACTAGCCTTTCTAAAATACGATAACATAGGCAATTTCTGTTGAACATGATGACTCTGGACTGATTGCAATGGGTAGGAAATTCTAGAGGCTCTTATCAGATCTGAACACAAGGAGAGACTTATGAAGCTATGTGGAAACTTTAGAGATTTGTATCAGTGGTCATTTATAGGTAGAATGCTGAGTATTGTACAGAATAAATATGCTGCTTAGCTTACATTAAATGCAATGAATTCTGGAAGGATCCATTGGAATTTGCCATTAAAGAAGGAAAGGGACTGTTTCTAGAGATAGGTGGTAGATTATAAAGGATCTGGTAGGCCATTTTCTCCATGCTCTGAATTACTCCACTCTTATTGTCAATGGATGCATTCCAAAATCACATTGCCTTTTTAATACATATATTTTTATTCAATATGGTGACATAAAGATGCTGTGGAATAGATGTGAATGAAAGCAGTAGCCACTTTCCATCTCTATGCTCTTATAGGTCAGCAACATGCAGGGAAAACTTCCTTCCACTACCGAGATGTTTCTCCTGGCTTTATTTTCCAAATTGTAAACTTGCACAGTTAATTTATTTAATAATTGCTCTTGCATGTCTAATGTGACAGACTATTGGTTTTGTTTTTCTAACAGATCCTTTTGCACCTTGTTATAATTAATGATTATTTTCCAGAGCATCCAACTTGCTTTCCAATTTTCTCATTCCATCTTCAGCTTGCTTTTTCAATATCTCAATTGTTTGATCAATATGGTGTTCTAACCTGCCAATTTCAGATAAAAAATATTTATTTTAGTCCTTTGGAAGTAATTGTAAATGCAGCATCTTTACTGCTGCGTGTTTCTTTTGAGTCAAATTAGACACAGTTTACACTTTTGATAGCATTACAATATCATTTCTGAGGTGGGGCACCCAAAAGTATATGGCTGCAGCGTAGTTATCCATGGTAGGTCTTATTTTCAGCACCTTTTCCTCACAATCGTCAACTCGGAATTCACTTTTTCCAGAGCTCCTCTGCTGACCCAGTTTGCATGCAACAATAAGCCATGGTTATAGCTTATCCAGATGAACCCCACTTCATTCTTCTTGTGATATGACTTGGCTTGTCATTATATCTAAACCTGGGATTGTGGTTTATTTCAGCTCTAACAAACCATGCCCACTAGCCAACACTTTAGTCATGCTTTAGAATCCCTGTATGGTTTGTTGCCCCTGCTTTCACCAGGAGTGGAACTACCGGTAAGTAGAAGCAATTTAGCAGTTTGCACTAAGCCTTTAACCAGAGCTTATTGTTACCCTGAGCTATGCACCACAACCTCAAAATCTCCCTCCTGTATAGTTTCTTACTCTTTAAATAATGGATAACGTGCTATATCCATCACTGCAGATGTGATAAAGTTGTTGGGGTTTTTTATGCTTCACTTACCACATACTTAAATTGAGCCACATGTTCCACATTGTCACCATGTACCCAATATGGAGAAATTGTTTAGGAGCCCTTCACAATCCACTTTGGTTTTCATCATCCTGGATAGTTTTTTTTACATGTTTATAAAATAAGTTACAGGGTAACCAGCATTAAGCTACAGCCCTTCAGCAAATCAGGATATAAGTCAGGAGTGGGGAGCTGGAGCGGCCTGTCAGGCCCAGATCCTGTCTTCCACCTCCTTCCACATGACATGTTGATAATTAGGTGTGGCCACCCACATGTCAGTCACTTGATTGCATTATGGCATCAGGTAACAACTTCAAAGGGGTTCTCTATCAGCATCCGTCATCAAATTCGTGCTCACAGCGCATTGTCAGCACCAATCAGCTATAGCCTGGAAGTTTCCCACCACTGATATAAGGCAGGCATCCCCAACCTTCAGCCCTCCAGATGTTTTGGACTACAATTCCCATCATCCCTGACCACTGGTCCTGTTAGCTAGGGATCATGGGAGTTGTAGGCCAAAACATCTGAAGGGCCACAGGTTGGGGGTGCCTGATATAAGGGATAGTTTTAATTTTAAGTACAGAAGTTAATGTTTGAATTGGTTTTCTGATTACGCATATATTGGAGTGTGAAGAACAACAGTTAATACACTTTTTTAAAAAATGAAGGGAGGTTCCAATTTTCTGCAGTGTTCTGCTGTTTGGCTGAAGTTTCTGAACTAGATTCATTTGGGAAAACTTTTGAAAGACATTTTTCAGTTTAATTTACAATTACCATGGAATCAAAACTCTTCTGTGTGCTTGATGTATCTAAGGCTTACAGTTCTCCACACATAAAGAAGTGGAACCACTTGGATATGGCATTTCATAATTTTTCAGGCAAATTATTCTATTTCATCAATCTCTTTAATGAGCCTAAAGATATACATGCGGATTTATGGGACAATATAATGTACGAGGGAGTTCAGAGGTGGCATTTTGATGACAAAATAAAATGTCATGCTAGCCTAATCAAAACAATATTGTGATGGCAAAATTAAATGGTATCAATGTGGCTATATTTTAACATGATGTCAAAACAATGCGCCATCTAAAATCCATGGAGATGCTATGTTGATGTCAAAATGAAAAATTGTCAACACAAGTCAGTGGAGATGTTATACAAAAAAAAAAAGACAAAGTGGTATCAATTTAAGTCTGTATTATTATAATGTTGCCATTCCCCCAAAAAAAGACATTTGACATGTTAAGTGGTATTTATTACATTTCCCCCCCATTTCTTTCTATTTGCAGCTAAAAACGCAAATTATACCATTTAAAACAATTGCAAAGTTAATGACATCTACTAGAATTGTTTTTAGGGTTGTGATACAAATGAACCTAACCCAAACAAATGAACCTAAATCAAACAGCTCGTAGGTTATTTTATTAAAGAGTTCCTCAGATAGAGGGCTTCTTCCTCTGACATGCTTTTCCCATCATGGGGTTTGCTTCAATTGTGGATCACAGGCACACCTCCAAGAGAAGGAGTAGATTCAGTAATAGACAAGGAAATTGTTATAATACTGGGAAATTGAAATTGGTTCTGAAACATTTCCACTCCTAAGATCACTGGCATGCAGTTCCCTCATCTGAATGGCCCCATGGCACATTTGTATGGGAATCTCATCCTGAGGAATTCCTGTATGGGAGAAACATATCCTCCCCATTTGTGGAATACTCTCCCCAGGGATGCCTGCCTCACACCTTCATTACATATCTTTAAACGCCAGGTGAAAACATTTATCTCTTGGCGGATTAACATTCTATGCCTTTTTAATGTGTTTGTGAGATGAGGATTAATAGGGGTTTTTTTTTGTTTTATTATGCATTTTGTGTTCTCATTTTGTAATTTATGTTGTGAACTGCCCTGTGAACTTCGGTTGAAGGGCGGTATACAAATTTAATAAATAATAAATAAATGATGTGCAAGTAGGCTTTGGTTTGAAAGAAACTTTTAACTCCCCTGCTTTACATAGCCGGAGGAAAAGCATACAAGGCCCTAGCTTGATCTTCCTCAAGAGGATGCTCATCCAATTATGGAGCCGAGAGCTTGAAAAATAGCTCTTTGGTGCTGGCCTGTGGTAACCATATGCAAGGCTTTAAAGTTCTTAATGCCTTCTGGAGGCCCCTCATATCTCCTTTGGGACAGCACTTTCAAGGACTAGGTTTCTTTTAGAATCATAGACTTGCAGAATTGGAAGGAAACCAAGGGTCTTCCAGTCTCAACACCCTGCACTGCAGGAATCTAAACTAGATCTTACAAGACAGATGGCTATCTATCCTCTGCTTATAAACCTCCAAGTGAAGTGAGTCCACCACCTCTTGTCTGTTCCATTGTAGAATAGCTCTTAGTGTCAGAAAATGTCTCCAGTCCACATTTTACCAGCTTCTCTGCAAGAATATCATGGGGAAATTTGTCAAAAGCCTTGCTGAAGTTAAGATACACTATGTTCACAGCATTCCCCTGATCCACCAGGTGTGTAACACTATGAAAAGAGGGAGAGATTTGTCTCACATGATTTGTTTTTGAGAAACTCATGCTGGGTCGTAGCAATCACAGCAACCTTTTCTAAGTGCTCACAGACCAACTGTTTAATTATGTGTTCTAAGACCTTTCCTAGTATTGATCTTAAGTTCACCAGTCGATAGTTACCTGAGTCTTCTCCCGCTCTCTTTTTTGAAGATGGGAGACAACATTTACCTGCCTCCAGTCCACAGGGACTTCACTTTTTTGTCCAGGAATTCTGAAAAGGTTATAGAAAGTGACTCTAAGATTACATCCGCATGCTCCGCAGCTCATCAGGCACTGGAGATTTGAATTCATTTAAAACAACTAGGTGTTCCCTTACCACCCACCTCTTTTCCTATCTTGGGGTTCAATTCCCTCCTTTCATCAATGATCATGTTATCACTAGATTGGGCATTGCTTTCCTTTTCAGTGAAGACAGAGGCAAAGTAGGTGTGGCACAGTTCCTCCTTCTCTCCGTCACCAAATAACATTTCTTCATCTTCTCTACACAAGGGACCCACTACTAGCTTGTTCTTCCTCTTGCTTCAAACACAGCCAAAGAAACCTTTTATTATTATTTTTAACCTCTTCTTGCAAAGCTGGTACAGTACTTGGTGACGATGCGAAATCTATTTTCTTTCTAAAGCCTTTTAAGTGAAAGAAGCTGAAGTTTAGAGAATTGCAGTGTTGGTTGTTAGACAAATATATAAAAGGATGATGACAAAGCTTGCACCTACACATTTTTTTTTAATCCTGCCCTTGCTCAAAGGGGCTCTAGCTTTTATGCTCACAGCAGCCCTGTGAGTTGGTTAGGCTGAGATGTAGAGTGAATGGCTTGAGGCTATAGGATGCTGCCTTCTTCCATTAAATCATTGGTCCGTCTAGTTCAGTGTTGTCTAAACAGCTCTCCAGGGTTACAGACAAGGAATCTTTCTGAGTCCTACCTGGGGATTGAACTTGGGACCTTTGCATGCAGTTCAGATTCTCTATCACTGAGCCACGGTCCTTCCTAGATCACCTAGTGAGGTTCATGGTTGGATGGGGGATTTGAACCCAGTCTCCCTGCTCCAAGTTCAACAATCTGGCCACTACACCATGCTAGTTCTGAACTTTTTTGTGACTTGAGAAGATGATGGTGATGTGCTGCTTTGTTGAGCGGTGACATTTGCTGCCATTCAGCACCTGCATTTTCCATCCATCATCCCAAGCGTTGATGAATCTTGTGACATGGATGCACTCCCAGCAGCTTAACAGATATTCAAGGACAAAATATTTTGCTCATAAGATATTACTTAAAATGTTAAATTTAACAGAAGGGGAAATCTTGACTGTAACTGCAGCAGATTTTTGACAAAACTTATTGTGAGGGGGGAAATATTTAAATCATAGCCTCATAGTTGATTTTTAAAAAATCAAATGTTTGCTGTAGGATCCTGAAATGTTTGCTGCTACCACTTTTTTATTTTTCTTAGCATAAAGGAGAGGGAGGGAGAGAGAGAGAGAGAGAGAGAGAGAGAGAGAGAGAGAGAGAGAGATCCCCTGAAGAGTAAAACAATTTTTTGTCTGCCTCATGTGCGTTCTGACAGGCTAATAAGGAAGAATGATAGTAGCAATAAAAAGGGGTCTTGGGTACATTCCTCAGATTTCACTGTTGTAAAATGATGTCCCTGTTACAAAATGACCACATAGGAACTCAAAGTGAAAGCTTAGTCCTGACTATTTGGGGAGTGTGCTGTAGTGACCTCCCTCTTTGCCGTAAAACATCCAGAGGACTCTGAGCTATCACATCAAAAGAAAGTGCTGTATTAACAGCTTTGGAGAGGGCCTTTTTAACCTAGAGGATAGAGCTGTGTGTTTTTAATTTGTGATGATTTACTACATTGAAATTGGTGTGAAATGCACAACAAATCACAGTGTCAAAAGTGGGAAGCGAATTTTATCAGCCAAAGGAAATGCGGGCTCGTGGGAATTAGCATAACTTCCTCGTAATATTGTTCACATTACAAGGTGATGGGCAAATCTGTTCTGAAAGTAAAGTCGAAGTGACAGAAAACTTCATAAGAAGCTGATTTTATGCGTGTGCGCACAAGCTGACATGTATCCCGGGTTTTAAAGCTGCCTTTGAATGGAAATTTGGCCATTGTGTGCATATATATGACCCAGGTAGACTGTGAAGAGATCTGCTTTGTCACATTAAGTTGATCCATGAGTTTAGTTATGGGAAGGGAGTGTAAGCATTAAAGGATATATTTTAGGTATTCATCTTGCAAATGTGAACTAACAAATGGGGAATTTTATATACCCATACATAGTGAAAATAAGTACTTATGGTAAAGTATATGTAAAATGGTTCAAATATGCAGCTCAGCGTTGAAGAAACTGTCCTTGTTAGAAAGACAAACTTTGCATGCATTATCAGTTTGAGGCAACATAATCTGACACTTCAACTATATACAATATTGGATTCAGGCACGCACTTATTGAACATATGGGTTGTTGTTTTTAACTGGGAATCTGTGGGTTGCATGTAAAACTCCTAGATATCTGCTGACAGAATTAAGTGACGATTTTAAAACTACTGTACTTATCTCTGTATTAGTAAGTGATATTTGTTCTCTAGAAACCTTTAAATATTTCATGCAGTTTGAATTCTTTGTTTCCAGAGGAAATAATGAGTAATAAAAATCTAGCACAGTCTAGATAAATGAATTCTAAACTTAATGTGTCTTGTTGAAAGTACATGGATTGACTAAAGGTAAAGGGACCCCTGACCGTTAGGTCCAGTTGCGGATGACTCTGGGGTTGCGGCACTTATCTCGCTTCACTGGCCGAGGGAGCTGGCGTACAGCTTCCGGGTCATGTGGCCAGCATGACTAAGCCGCTTCTGGTGAACCAGAGCAGTGCACGGAAATGCCATTTACCTTCCCGCCGGAGTGGTACCTATTTATCCACTTGCACTTTGTGCTTTTGCACTGCTAGGTTGGCAGGAGCAGGGACCGAACAATGGGAGCTCACACTGTTAGCGGGATTCTTTTGCACTTTTCATCTGTTAGTTAATGTACCTTTCTTGGCCTAAACCAAGGAAGCACCATGCTTCCCCTATTAGATAGCAGATGCTTTTTAAAAAGAAAAAGTTGTCACGAACATAAATCAGTAAAACCTTTTAAAATGATACAATTCACTGTATTATCATTTAATATATCATGTAAAAAATCTAGCTCATGTAACATCAAAGACTTCGGGATACTTAAAATTGTGAGTGTTGATCATCGCAGCTGCTAATATTTTTTAACTTTCATACTTAACTATCTGAGAGGGCTGCTGGATCAGTTCAAAAGTCAAGCTAGTCCAGCATGATGCTTTTAATAGTAGCCAGCCAGAAGCCCGAAACAGCCTTACTAGAAAAATTAACCAATAAAATGAAACTGACACGGGGACAAATAGAAGAAGACGCCTTCACACCGGTATGGCTCCCCTTTATCACATACACAGCCCAACAAGACAATGACAAGAATCCACCAACAGCATATGAATCAATATGGCTAACCTGATCCAAAACATCCACCCACCTCACTCACACATGAAAACAAAGTTCACCACAGCCAACCACAAACAAACAACCACACCCTAGGCCAGAGGTTGGCAAGGTTTACCTCATCTGAGCCGGTTCACTCCAGCGGAAATACCTCTGTGGGATTGTGCACACGTGTGTGCACGCACCCTCAATTTCCGGCATCTGTGTATGTGCAGACGCAATTTCCGGCACCGCGGAAGTGAGTCCCCACGTCATGCTGCACCGGTTTAACGCAGTGTGCAGGGACTCACTGAGCGGGTGGCTTGGTTCGGGGGCAGCTCCTGGGCCGGTTAAATGACCACCATGGGCCTACCTCTGCCTTAGGCCAACCCCATCCTCTCTCACCACCAAAGGAACACAAGGGAATAGCAAAGAAAACCTACACAAGCGACTCTGACACAAAACCCCACATACATTAAGTAAAATAGAAACATCGCCATCCGACCCCACCCCCACTACCATTCCCCCCTCCACCTCTTTCCCCCTTTTCTTCCTAATGTAAGTCTCAACAAATGAAACTGATCTGTAGAAAATGTAACTTGAAAAAAGAGACATTGCACATACTATTGTAAACCAATAAATCTTTAATAAAAATACATTAAAAAGCAGGATATGCATAAGAGCTGGACCGAAATTTCTAAGAAAAGATTATTCTGAGAAATTCCCTGAGAATTCCCTTAATGGCCAGTGGAGGCTGGTCTATTAAAGCACATGGGATACTGTCCTACCAATCTGAGCCTGTCCCTAATCAGCCCCCACCTGCCTGCCTTCATTCTTCTAAGCGGGGGGGGGGGGGGCAGCACTGAATGCCAGCTTCTTAATCTAAGTCTTGCCTTTGTAGAATCCTGGTGGGAGGAGGATGGGGTTCAAATTGGAAAGAGCTGCCTCTGCCTGCCATTGACTCTGGCTCCACCTACTGCTTTCCGCTCCCATGGGCCCCAGCCACCACTGCTAATGACAGCCAATCCTGGATTTCGCTTTTAAAGCCTTTCATGCTGGTAGCCATCATCACATCTTGCGGCACAAATTTCCACAAGTCAGTTATACATTGATCGAAATGCTGCTCTCTCTGTTCTACATCGCTATTCATTTCCCTTGCTCTGGCTGTGGCTGATGAGTTGTAGCCCAAAATGCCTGGAGGGCACCAGGTTGGTGAAGCCTGCTCTACATGGTGCCTTCCATGGTCTATTATCTTCTGATTGTATGTAAACACACCAAACTATGTAATTAAACCGTGGTAAAATGCAGAGTCTCCTTTTGAAAACATATTTGCCGCTTTTTCCGGATAGTTTCCTACAGCATTTCACAGTGTGCCTGCACCTTTTTTTTAATGTGTGGCAGGTTAACATCTTCTGTTACAGACAGACCCATCTGCACTGAGTAAACACTTTTGGGATGGAGGAGAAACTGTTTGAGTTCCATTATACACAGCAAAAGCTTTTACAGTGGATTAACACTGCTCTGTGTTCTCTTTACCTATTTCATCCTGCCCAAGCAATGACAAGAGAGGTCCAATTTAATATACACTCAGCTTGCTTTGAACTTTGGCAAGCATACACTCTGCAGGCTTAATGCGCTGCCAGAAGAATGAGGATGCCATTAATAGTCAATGAGGCAACCTTTTTAAAATTCAATGGAGCAGCCTTTGTTTCTCTTCCATTCTACCTGTGGATACAAAGATCTGTCACAAGTTATTTATTTATTTAAAGAAACGTAAGTTGAATGCTTCAAGTCTGCCATTTGACCATAACAGGGTTTAGTTAACAGAACAAGTTTCAAATGTTTGCTTACTGGGCTGCATTGGTTAAAAAAACCTAATAGTCCATTCACATGTTGAAGCTATTTTCTGTAGACACCTGCAGCTAGATAGATTGTGTGGAGTTATTATTATGAATTATTGTTGTTATTGATTTGACTTATTAGTTGTTTTTTTACAAAAGAAAAAAGCTTCTTAGCACCTTCTTAGAAGTCAAAAGGAGTAGCATAAAAGGCATTGTTTTTCTGTGTCTTCCCTACTTCCAGGTTTGGTGTAGGCAAATTCTAGATAACATAAATGTTTATCTGCTAAGCTTTCTGTTGCACCTATGATGTTATTGCTTGACTGTATACTTGGAAGATGCTTCCTCCCCCCCTTCCTATCCTCTCTCAGACCAATTTTTTTCTCCTTCCCAAAGCTTTAGTCATTCCTGTTCAGTAGCTTGCTTGTATCCACTTTATCACACTGACAATCTGTCCGTTCTGAAAGGATTACAACTCTGTACTTCAATGCATGACATCATAGTGAGATATTGCTTAACGATCTGAGACTCTTAACATTGCCATTGCTGTGGCTTCTTGTTACTGAAAATATGTGACAGCTCTGGCCTATATGAGCTTTGCTTACATTGCACTTTTCCAGCCCATGCAGACGATTTCATGTGTTGTAAGTGACATTCATGAAACTGCTGAGGGTGCATTAAACAACGTGTAGTTGGCAGGCATCGGAGACGAGAACATGAACCTGCTTTAAGTTTCCCCATCATTTAGGCAGTTCTTGACTTACATCAGTGCTGAGTATGGAACTGAAAGTCTTTATCTTTATTGAATAATATGAAGTAGTTCAGTTGCACAGCTTTTTGTACATGGCTTTATGCAGTGGCGAACTTCATGCTCCGGCACCGGGGGGCGGAGAGCAGGTGGGGGCGGGGCTGGCACGGCCCCCGCAGGGCAGCCAGCACAGGCGGGGGGACAGCTGCAATGGCACCCCACCGGGATCGCGCTGCTGGGGGCGTGCGCTCCCCCCCCCACTCCTCTTCCTCCGCTAGTGGCGTTATGTCCATTTACCCAGAGGCTCATAAGTTACAAACCTAAGCAGCCAGTTGGCTACAAACAATATCTTGCCAGAAAGCCTTGGGAGAGATGGTGCTTCAGCAATCGTCTGGCCCAGACAATGTAATACCTGACCATTCCTGGCTATTGGCCAGGTCATAACTGAGGCAGGCTTTACCCTTCTCCCAAATAGTTTCAGGTAAAAAGTAGCCTTATTTGACTGGCTAGCATTTCACCAGCAGCTCTGGTGTTGCAATCTTGGCTTGCAGTCTCTTTTGCATCAGTGGTGTATATTTGATATTTGGCCAGAAGTCCAGACAAACGTAGGGGAGACCTTTGGTGCTGTGGCTAGAATGTCAGGGTCTGAAGGCTCTGCAAGGACGGCAGATGCTGCAGAGTCACTGGCAGTGTTCCTGTTCACTGGGCGGTGGTGCTCTCTCTACTTCTCATCTAATGAGACCTCTGGTTCAGGGTCTGGCTGTGGCTGGACTCTGACTCTTCAGCTGAGTTTTCATACAGATTTGGGGGGAGATATACTGTGCAGTTATTTGATTTTTAAACCATGATGCAGCATCCCAGTCAACCACATATGGTGACCCAGCAAGGGAATAATAGATTGCTGGGATTATTGGGTTCGTTTTTGTTTTTATTAGGTATTTTGTGTTTTTATATTGTGATTTTATGTTGTGAACCACCCTGAGTCCTGTGGGTATAGGGCAGTATACACATTTAATAAATAATAATTAAAAATGATATTAATAC